>NC_142442.1:98340000-98965000 GCF_059453495.1 Arachis ipaensis | reverse complement strand
AACATGTTTTTCACATACATCACATAATAAGGAAGGGAAATTAAAACCATGCAATTAATATGAATAAGTGGGTGAAGGATTGAATAAATCACTCAAACTAAGCACAAAATAACTCATGAAATATGGGTTTATCACTAACCTTGCCAAAGTAGAAGACTTGTCCCCTACCTTGTAGACTTCTATTTCCTCTCCAATCATGATGTTATGGATCATGATAGCCTGGTCTATAGTAACTTCAGACCGGTTGTTAGTGGGAATGATTGAGCGTTGGATGAACTCCAACCATCCTCTAGCCACGGGCTTGAGGTCATGCCTTCTTAGTTGAACCGGCTTCTCTCTTGAATCTCTCTTCCATTGAGCGCCCTCTTCATAAATGTCTATGAGGACTTGGTCCAACCTTTGATCAAAGTTGACCCTTCTAGTGTAGGGACGTGCATCTCCTTGCATCATGGGCAAGTTGAATGCCAACCTTACATTTTTCGGACTAAAATCTAAGTATTTCTCCCGGACTGTTGTAAGCCAATTCTTTGGGTCCGAGTTCACACTTTGATCATGGTTCTTGGTGATCCGTGCATTGGCATAAAACTCTTGAACCATTAAGATCCCGACTTGTTGAATGGGGTTGGTGAGAACTTCCCAACCTCTTCTTCGAATCTCATGTCGGATATCCGGATATTCACCCTTTTTGAGTTTGAAAGGGACCTCGGGGATCACCTTCTTCTTGGCCACAACTTCATAGAAGTAGTTTTGATGTACCCTTGAGATGAATCTCTCCATCTCCCATGACTCGGAGGCGGAAGCTTTTGCCTTCCCTTTTCTCTTTCTAGAGGTTTCTCCGGCCTTAGGTGCCATAAATGGTTATGAGAAAACAAAAAGCAACGCTGTTATCGCACCAAACTTAGAAGGTTTGCTCGTCCTCGAGCAAAAAAAGAAAGAAGAGAGTAGAGGAAGAAGAAATAGAGGAGATGGAAAGGGGTTAGTGTTACGGCCAAGGGGGTGAGTAGGGTGTATGATGTGTGAAAATGAAGGAGTGAAGATGAGTGTATATAAGAGTGGAGAGAGGGGTAGGGTTCGGCCATGATTGGGTGGGTTTGGAAGGGAAAGTGGTTTGAATTTGAATGGTGAGGTAGATGGGGTTTTATGATGGACGGATGTGGATTGGTGAAGAGATTATGGAGAAGAGGGTAGGATTTGATAGGTGAGGGGGTATTTGGGGAAGGGTGTAATGGGAAGGTGTGAAGAAGAGAGAAAGATGAGGTAGGTGGGGATCCTATGGAGTCTACAGATCCTGAGGTGTCAAGGATTTCTCATCCCTGCACTATATTGGCGTGTAAACGCCCCTTCCGATGCCAATTCTGGCGTTAAACGCCAGGTTGCTGCCCATTTCTGGCGTTTAACGCCAGCTTTTCTCCCTTTTCTGGCATTTAATGCCAGCTCTATGCCCATTTCTGGCGTTAAACGCCAGTTCTGTGCCCCTTTTTGGCGTTAAACGCCCATAATGGTGCCAGACTGGGCGTTTAACGCTCATTTTGCTACCCTTACTGGCGTTTAAACGCCAGTAAGCTTCTCCTACAGGGTGTGCTATTTTTAATACTATTTTTCATTCTGTTTATGCTTTTTCAGTTGTTTTTGTGACTTCACATGATCATCAACCTATAAAAAATATAAAATAACAATGGAAAATAAATAGATATAATAAAGTTGGGTTGCCTCCCAACAAGCAAATCTTTAATGTCAATAGCTTGACAGTGGGCTCTCATGGAGCCTCACAGATACTCAGAGCATGGTGATGGCCTCCCAACACCAAACTTATAGTTTGAATGTGGGGGCTCTATTTGACCCTACATTGAGAGAAGCTTTTCATGCTTCCTCTCCATGGTTATAGAGGGAGATCCTTAAGCTTTAAACACACGGGAGTCCTCATTCACTTGAAGGATTAATTCTCCTCTGTCAACATCAATCACAGCCTTTGCTGTAGCTAGGAAGGGTGTGCATAGGATGATGGATTCATCCATACACTTCCCAGTGTCTAGGATTATGAAGTCAGCAGGGATGTAGTGGCTTTCAACCTTTACCAGAACATCCTCTACAAGTCCATAAGCCTGTTTCCTTGAATTGTCTGCCATCTCTAGTGAGATTCTTGCAGCTTGTACTTCAAGGATCCCTAGCTTCTCCATCACAGAGAGAGGCATGAGGTTTATACTTGACCCTAGGTTACACAGAGCCTTTTCAAAGGTCATAGTGCCTATAGTACAAGGTATTGAAAACTTTCCAGGATCCTGTCTCTTCTGAGGTAATCTTTGCCTAGTCAAGTCATCCAGTTCTTTAGTGAGAAAGGGGTTCATCCTCTCAAGTATCATCACCAAATAACTTCGTATTTAGTTTCATGATTGCTCCAAGGTACTTAGCAACTTGCTCTTCAGTAACATCTTCATCCTCTTCAGAGGAAGAATACTCATCAGAGCTCATGAATGGCAGAAGTAAGTTTAATGGAATCTCTATAGTCTCTGTATGAGCCTCAGATTCCCATGGTTCCTCATTAGGGAACTCCTTGGAGGCCAGTGGACGTCCATTGAGGTCTTCCTCAGTGGAAATCACTGCCTCTTCCTCCTCTCCAGGTTCAGCCATGTTGGTTAAACTTATGGCCTTGCACTCTCTTTTTGGATTCTCTTTTTTATTGCTTGGGAGAGTACTAGGAGGGAGTTCAGTAACCTTCTTACTCAGCTGATCCACCTGTGCCTTCAAATTTCTAATGGAGGACCTTGTTTCAGTCATGAAACTTTGACTGGTTTTAATTAGATCAGAGACTATGGTTGTTAAGTCAAAGTGGCTCTGCTTAGAATTCTCTGTCTGTTGCTGAGAAGATGATGGAAAAGGCTTGCTATTGCTAAACCTATTTCTTCCACCATTACTGTTGTTGAAGCCTTGTTGGGGCCTCTGTTGGTCCTTCCATGAGAGATTTGGATGATTTCTCCATGAAGGATTATAGGTGTTTCCATAGGGTTCTCCCATGTAATTCACCTCTTCCATTGCTGGGTTCTCAGGATCATAAGCTTCTTCTTCAGATGAGGCTTCTTTAGTACTGCCTGTTGCTGCTTGCATGCCAGACAGACTCTGAGAAATCATTTTGACTTGCTGAGTCAATATTTTGTTCTGAGCCAATATGGCATTCAGAGTATCAATCTCAAGAACTTCTTTCTTCTGATTTGTCCCATTATTCACAGGATTCCTTTCAGAAATGTACATGAATTGGTTATTTGCAACCATTTTAATGCGTTCCTGAGCTTCTGCAGGTGTCTTCTTCAGATGAAGAGATCCTCTAGCAGAGCTGTCCAATGACATCTTGGACAGTTCAGACAGACCATCATAGAAGATACTTATGATGCTCCATTCTGAAAGCATGTCAGAAGGAAACCTTCTGATCAATTGCTTGCATCTTTCCCAAGCTTCATAGAGGGATTCACCTTCCTTCTGTCTGAAGGTTTGGACTTCCACTCTAAGCTTACTCAATTTTTGAGGTGGAAAGAACTTTGCCAAGAAGGCATTGACTAGCTTTTCCCAAGAGTTCAGGCTTTCTTTAGGTTGTGAGTCCAACCATGTCCTAGCTCTGTCTCTTACAGCAAAAGGGAAGAGCATAAGTCTGTAGACCTCGGGATCAATCCCATTGGTCTTGACAGTGTCACAGATTTGCAAGAATTCAGCCAAGAACTGATGAGGATCTTCCAATGGAAGTCCATGAAACTTGCAATTCTGTTGCATTAGAGAAACTAATTGAGGCTTCAGCTCAAAGTTGTTTGCTCCAATGGCAGGGATAGAGATGCTTCTCCCATAGAAGTCGGGAGTAGGTGCAGTAAAGTCACCAAGCACCTTCCTTGCATTGTTGGCATTGTTGTTGTTTTCGGCTGCCATGGCTTCTTCTTATTTGAAAATTTCTGTTAGGTCCTCTCTAGAGAGTTGTGCTTTAGCTTCTCTTAGCTTTCTCTTCAAGGTCCTTTCGGGTTCAGGATTAGCTTCAACAAAAATGCCTTTGCCTTTGCTCCTGCTCATATGAAAAAGAGAAGAAGAAAGTATGGAATCTTCTATGTCATAGTATAGAAATTCCTTGAGGTGTCAGAGGAAAAGAAGAATAGAAGGGGAAGGTAGAGAGGAGAGAATTTGAACTTATCAAGAGGGAGAGAGTTCGAATTGCACATTGAGGAGGAGTGTTAGTCCCTTAAATAGAAGGTTGTGAGAGGAGGGGAAGAATTTTCGAAATTAAATTTAACACGATTTTGAAATAATTAAAAGAAATTTTGAAAAAATTGATTGATGATTTTCGAAAATTAAAATTGAGAAAGTAATTAAGTAATTTTGAAAAAGATTTTGAAATTAGAAATTAAAAGATATGATTGAAAATCATTTTTGAAAACAATGTGGCTGAGAAGATATGATTGTGAAAATCTGGTTTTAAAAAGATATGATTGACAAACAATTAAAAAGATTTGATTTTTAAAATTAATGCCTTGGCTAATAAGAAATTTGAAAGATATGATTCTAACATTCAATTATTGAATATTTCTTAACAAGGAAGAGATTTTTGAATCACATCTCTAATTGTTAGCAAGGATTTTTGAAAATGGAAAGAAATTGATTTTGAAAATATATGATTGAAAATATATGATTTGAAAAAGATTTGATTTTGAAAAATTATGAAAATTTGAAAAAGATTTGAATTGAAAACAAAATCTTCCCTCTTGTGCCATCCTGGCGTTAAACGCCCAGAATGGTATCCATTCTGGCGTTTAACGCCCAAAATACTACCCTTTTGGGTATTTAACGCCCAGCCAGGTACCCTAGCTGGCGTTTAAACGCCAGTTTTCCTTCCTCACTGGGTGTTTTGAACACACAGCTTTTTCTCTGTAATTCCTCTACTGCATGTTCTGAATCATTAATTCTCTGTATTATTGACTTGAAAAGACATAATTTGAAAAAAATAATTTTTTTGAGTTTTTCAATGATGACAAACAATCAAAATGCAACTACTCATGGAAAACTAAGATCAAATAAACAATGCATTCAAGAAACCAAACTTAGAAATTTTTATATTAGAGACACTAACAAATTGAGAATGCATATGAGAAACAACTAAACACACAAAACAAGATAATTTAAAGATCAGAGCAAGGAAATCATCAAGAACAACTTGAAGATTAATGAAGAACAAAATTCATACATTCGAAAAATGCAGGGAATTAAATAAAACATGCAGGACACCAAACATAAAAATAAACACTAGACTCAAACAATAAACACAAAATTTTTTTTTTAGTTTTTATGATTTTATAAATTTTTTTGTATTTTTTTCGAAAATTTATTGGAAGAAGAGAAAGTAAGGAATTCAAAATTTTTAATGAGAATTCCAGGAATCATGCAATGTTAGTCTAAAACTCCGGTCTAGGAATTAGACATGGCTTACTAGCCAGCCAAGCCTTCAATGAAAGCTTCGGTCCAAAACACTAGACATGGCCAATGGCCAGCCAAGCTTTAGCAGATCATTACTTTTAATAGCAAAATTGATAGAAATCAACAAGCTCTTGTGATGATAAGTTGAAACCTCGGTCCAAAAGTTTAGACATGGTTTCACAACCAGCCAGGCTTCAACAAATCATCATGAAACTCTAGAATTCATTCTTAAAACACTGAAGAACATAATAGAAATATTATTTTTTTCTCTTTTTTTTTTGAAAATAAAGAGTAAAAATCTTAAACATAAAATAAAATTACCTAATCTGAGCAACAAGATGAACCGTTAATTGTCCAAACTCGAACAATCCCCGGCAACGGTGCCAAAAATTTGGTGCACGAAATTGTGATCATCAATGGCGCCAACAACTTGGTACGCACAATTGTAATATCAACTCTTTGTCACAACTCTGCACAACTAACCAGCAAGTGCACTGGGTCGTCCAAGTAATAAACCTTACGTGAGTAAGGGTCGATCCCACGGAGACTATCGGCTTGAAGCAAGCTATGGTCATCTTGTAAATCTTAGTTAGGCAGATTCAAATGGTTATGGAGTTCAAGATAATTAAAATATGAATAAAACATAAAATAAGATAGAGATACTTATGTAATTCATTGGTGAGAATTTCAGATAAGCTTATGAAGATGCTTTGTTCCTTCTGAACCTCTGCTTTCCTATTGCCTTCATCCAATCATTCATACTCCTTTCCATGGCAAGCTTTATGTTGGGCATCACCGTTGTTAATGGCTACTTCCCGTCCTCTCAGTGAAAATGGTCCAAATGCGCTGTCACCGCATGGCTAATAATCTGTCGGTTCTCGATCATGTTGGAATAGGATTCATTGATCCTTTTGCGTCTGTCACTACGCCCAACACTCGTGAGTTTGAAGCTCGTCACAGTCATCCCTTCCTAGATCCTACTCGGAATACCACAAACAAGGTTTAGACTTTCGGAATCTCAGAAATAGCCGCCAATAATTCTAGCCTATACCACGAAGGTTCTAATCTTAGATTAGAAACCCAAGAGACTATACTCCAGCTGTCGTCCAATGACTACGTTGAACATCATGTAGATCGCTTTGTGGTTGTCAGGCACACGACCTTGGCTAAGCGAGTAACGAAGATTGGGTGATTGTCACAGGTCATCCCTTTATTCTGACTTAACTGAATTAAGTATGAGAGTATATCTTGGAGAAGAAGTAGGCGTGAATTGAATAGAAAACGGTAGTAATTGCATTAATTTATGAAGAACAGCAGAGCTCCACACCTTAATCTATGGTGTGTAGAAATTCCACTGTTGAAAATACATAAGAACAAAAGGTCTAGGCATGGCCGTGAGGCCAGCCCCCAAACGTGAACATATAAGTTCCAAAGATGAAAAAGTGTGAAAAAGTATATCAAAAGTATAGCAAAAGGTCCTATTTATAGAGAACTAGTAGCCTAGGGTTACAGAAATAAGTAATTAATGCAGAAATCTTCTTCCGGGCTCACTTGGTGTGTGCTTGGACTGAGCATTGAAGCCTTCACATGTAGAGACCTTTCTTGGAGTTAAACGCCAGCTTTTGTGCCAGTTTGGGCATTTAACTCCAGCTTTTATGCCAGTTTTGGCATTTTGACGCCAGAATTTTTATACTGACTTGAAACGCCAATTTGGGCCACCAAATATCGGGAAAGTATAGACTATTATATATTGCTGGAAAGCCCAGGATGTCCACTTTCCAACGCAATTGAGAGCGCACCAATTGGGTTTCTGTAGCTCTAGAAAATCTACTTCGAGTGCAGGGAGGTCAGAATCCAATAGCATCTGCAATCCTTTTTCAGCCTCTGAATCAGATTTTTGCTTAGGTCCCTCGATTTCAGGTATTTCAGCCAGAAAATACCTGAAATCACACAAATTCATAGTAAAGTCCAGAAATATAATTTTTATTTAAAAACTACTAATAATATAATAAAAACTAACTAAAACATACTAAAAACTACCTAAAAATAATGCCAAAAAGCGTATAAATTATCCGCTCATTAGTGGGGTGAAGAACTGGCATTGAACGCCAGAAAGGGAGCTCCCTTGGGCATTCAAAATCCACTCAAGGGCACAGTCAAGGCATTGTTTGGTCCCCAATGGGCGTTCAACGCCCATTCTTGGTGTTGAATGCCCAGGAGGGGGTGAGCCAAACATTCGAATTTCCAAGGAAGGGAAGGAGGGGTTGACTTGGTCAAACCATATCTTTTCAAAACCATATCTTGTCATCAATCTTCTCTTCAAATCACTATCTCTTTTAATTTAAAAATATGAATTTAAATCATATCTCTTTCAACAACGTAATTTCTAATCTTATATTTTCAAATTAAATCTCTTTTAGTTTAATTCTTTTTCAAATATTTTTGATATATATCGTATCTTTAATATCTTTTCTGTATGAATATCCCCTCTCTCCAAATGATCATCTTTCAAATCTTTCTTCACTCAACTTGATTTTCAATCATATCTTGTTCAAATTGATTATCCTTTCCCCTTTTATAAAGCCTCAGCCTCCCTCCCTCTTCCTTCACATTCGAATTCTACTCTCCCCTTCACACTCCTAATCCTCTTTCACACGTCCCCTCTGCTTCTTCTTTTTGCTCGAGATAAGCAAATCTTTTAAGTTTAGTGTGGCAGAAGCATTCCTCTTTCGCTTATTTACAATCCATGGCTCCAAGAAGTGGAAGATCTACATCAAAAAACAAGAAAGAAAGTGCTCCACTAACAACTACCTATAAACCTTTCAGATTCTACTCCAACCTTCATGCGGAACATTGCTATAATGTAATGAGCAAGAAGACAGTGATTTCAGAAGTCAAGTTTGACTTAAAAGAAGATGAATATTCAGAAATCCAAGAACAGATTCAAAAGAGGGGTTGGAAAGTTCTAGCCAATCCTAGAACCAATATTGGAATAGTAATGATCTATGAATTTTATGCAATCTGTGGATAACAGAAAAACAAAAAAAAGATGGACAAGGATTCCATACATGGCGCACGATGGTTTGAAGTAGGATGCTGCATTTCAATCTAAACAAGGTGAGGGAGATTTTCAAATTACCCCCGCAAAAGGATAACCCTAACTCCTTTAATAGGACGGTACAAGCTAATAGGAGGCTGGATCAAGTCCTTGAGGATATATGTCTGCCTGGAACTCAGTGGTTCAATGACAAGAAAGGTAAACTAAACCAACTGAGGAGAATGGATCTCAAGCTAGTTGTTAGGGGTTGACTGGACTTTATTGTGCATTCCATACTTCCCACTAGCAACGCTCTGAAGTTACTGTTAGGCGAGTGGTAATGATTTATTGCATCATGATGGATAATGAGGTAGAAGTTCACCAAATAATACCTTGTGAGTTCTATAAATTCGCAAACAAGGCCTTAACTCAGGCCAAGCTGGCCTTCCCACACCTTATCTTTTGCTTGTGTAGTGAGGCAGGAGTCTTGATTGACAGAGACACGTGCATCCCAATGGAACCACCAATCACCAAAGAAGTTATGGAAAGCAACAGCGGACTAGCACCAGAAAATATTCAACAGCCAGATGATCATCCTAAGAGGAAGGTGCCTGAGCTACCTCAAGAGCAGAGTACCCCCTCCAATTGAATATTGGACTCAACTGACAGCATCCATTAAACACTTGCAAGCCATAATAGACCAATCGAGAGAGGAGCAAAAGAACCAATCTTGCATGCTACAGATGCTGGTTGAGGAACATGAGAAGAAAGGGCAAGCATTAGAAGAGCAGAAGCACTAGAAAGTAGTTTCTGAAGAAAGCAATGACCACCATGATTAAGGTGGTTGAGTTTTATCCCTATCCTGTGCCTATTCTAATTCTTGTTTCTCATATCTAATATTAGGTGATCACTAGTAGAATTTTTTATTTTTTATTTTATTTTCCAAAAATTAATTTTTAATTTTTGTCAAGTAAGTATGAGATATTCCACTTGTCATTTCATTAAATTTAAATAAAATTTTGTTTTCTTTTAAGAAGTAGTAAAATAAAAAAACTTCTTGAGTTGATTATAATTAGTTCCTTCTAATTCAAAAGTGGTGGCACTGAATTTACTCTCTGAATGTATGAATTAACTGTGCACAATGGTCTTGAAGTTGAGAGCATTGGCTTTTGAAGGAACAGTAAATTTGAAGAAATATTATTAGTTATCAGAAAAATCCAAATTATTTATATTCTTGAAGCACAAGGAAAAAGATTCCTATTAATTAATATATATATATAATTTATATTTTCAATTTAGGAAAACCAATAAAAGGATCCAAGGCTTTGAGCATGAATGGTTAGGAAGGTTAAAAAGAAGCCTAAAAAGCTCAATTGAGTTGTTATCCCTAACTAAATGCTTGTGGTGCGAAGGTGTTAAGTGAAAAACTTGAGACTGAGCAGTTAAAGTCGTGATCCAAAGCAAAAGAGTACGCTTCAGAACTCTGGGCATCACTGACTAGGAATTTAAGCAAAGCTAAATTCGAATACTAAGGGTTCCCCCAGTTTAATGCTTGTGGCGTTTATGTATCCTCTGGTAATATGGGAAAACATAATGTTTAGAGTCACAGCTAGGCTAAAAAAGGTACAAAGCACCTAAAGGAAGCCGTGCTCAAGAATAAAGAAGAGCTTAAAGAAGAAAACCAATAATATCATCCAGATTCCAATTCTGAGAGACGCCAATGCCTCTGAACTTCACGGGAAAGTGAAATTACAAAACTATTCAGAAGTAAAGAGCTATTAGCCTCACTCAGTATTGGGAACTGAGCTTCATTGAAAACTTTAAGACTTATTGTATCTTTCTCTTCTCCTTTTTTTAGTCCTACTTATTTTTGGTTGCTTGAGGACAAGCAACAGTTTAAGTTTGGTGAGTGGATAAGTGGATATTTTATACACTTTTTGGCATCATTTTTTTAGCGTTTATAATATATTTTGTTAAGTTTTAATCTTTTTGGCAAGTTTTAGTGTAAAATTCACTTTTTGGACACTACTTTGAGCTTTTGTGTTTTTCATATGACTTTAGGTGAATTTTGGTTGAATTCGGCAAGTTTTGGCAAAGTCTGATTCAGAGGTAAGGAAAGCACAGCAGATGTTGTTAGATTCTGACCTCCGTGCCCTCGAACGAGTATTTCTGAAGCTACAAAGGTTCAAATGACGCGTTCTCAATGGTGTTAGAAAGCTAACTTCTAGAGCTTTCTAGCAATATATAATGGTCTATACTTTTCATCGCACCTTTAGCCTAGTTTATTTCATTTTTTTAATTTCTAATTCTAATTAATGTCTCTTTAGGTTTAGTACTAGTATATATAAGAGAAGATCACCATTGTTTAGGATCTTCTCCACCATATTCAAACTCTACTTTATTTTCTGTATAGTGTGAGCAACTAAACATCCTAGGTTAAGGTTATGAGCTATGCTAATTCCTATGAATTAATGTAATTGCTTTTCTACTTCAATCTATGTTTGATTCTATTCTATGATGCATTGTCATTCTTCATCCTTATGAATCTCGATTCTACATGATCTCCTTACGAGTCCTGTCCCGGATAGTATTGAGCTACAGCTTGAGAATGCATCATAGGTTCTAACAAGTTATCTAGGCTAATTGGCGTATGTGACATAAAACCTCATTAATCAGGGGTTATTGAGGTTCCTATGGCTCTAAGATCTAGAATCATAGAGCATCAATCTCTAACCCATAAGATCTGACCTTGTCTGTGGCTTTTTTAGGATCATCAAGAGATTGAATTGCGTGCACTTCACCCTCTCCCAGATTGATCTAGTCCGTTCGGATGTTTGGTTTGAACCTAAGGAGATTAATGACCATGACCAATGGCTTAATCACTTACAGCCTTGCCATTGAAGGAATCACTCATCATTGTAGTAGTGAGCATGACGTGTTAATCCAGAAGAAGAAGCATCTCTGAAGCCTTAACTAATCTATCATTTCTGTCTTTACATAAACTCTTTATCACTTTTGTTATTTGCCTGACTAAAATCTGCAGGATAACTACAACTTGCTCAATCCAGCAATCCTCATGGGATTTGATCCTCACTCACCTGAAGTATTACTTTGACGACCCGGTGCACTTGCTAATTCAGTTGTGCGAGCCACGAATTCGCGCACCACCTAGACAGTTAGCACTCCTCTACAATTCAAGGTTGAAACTCTTCCCAGGAAAGATAAAGTCTAGTTGGTCAAGGCCTTTTACTATCTACAAGGTCTCACCTTATGGTCATGTAGATATTATGAAAGGCAATTCGGGGAAGACTTTCATTGTCAATGATCAGTAGCTAAAACATTATCTTGGAGGCAAGATTGATCGCCAAAGGACTATACCCCTCCTCACCTAGAGGGGTGAACCGTCAAGCTAGTGACGTTAAAAAAGCGCTTGTTGAGAGGGAACCCAATGTTTAGCATCCTTTGATTTTCTATTTTTATTTACTTCATTCTTACCTTTTATCTTCTTTCATAAGATGCTTGAACATTGATATCAGTTTGATGCAAGAAACCTATGCATTGATACATGACTCAAGCTAGGTTTGATGTGGTGCAGTAGTTCACGTAGCACGTCACTATCTCACGTACCATGGAAAACTAATTTGTGACCCAAATGGTTTCTGCCAAGGCCCTACGTGGTACGTGAACTAGCCACGTATAATGTGACTGAATTTTACACTTCCAGGGGTGTTCTATAGCTGATATGTATGTTGAAGCTTGGCTGGCCATTGGCCATGTCTAGTGTTTTGGACCGGAGCTTTCACTGAAAGCTTGGCTGGCTAGTAAGCCATGTCTAATTCCTGGACCGGAGTTTTAGACTAACATTGCAAGATTCCTGGAATTCCTATTAAAAATTTTGAAATCCTTATTTTCCTTTTCAAAATAATTTTAAAAAAAAATACAAAAAAATTTTATAAAAAAAAAAACAAAAAATTGATGTTTCTTACTTGAATCTAGTGTAAAGTCATAAGTTTGGTATCAATTGCATGTCCTTATTTTCCTAAAAATTTTCAAAAATAAGTTCTTGGGGTTCATCTTGACATTCAAAGTGTTCTTGGTGTTCATCTTGACATTCATAGTATTCTTGCATGCATCATATGTTTTGATTCAAAATTTTCATGTATTGAGTCTTTTTCATGTTTTTCTCTTTTTTCATTAAAAATTCAAAAATAAAAAATATATATCTTTCCCTTTTCTTCTCATAAAATTCGAATATTTGACTTGACTTTTTCAAAAACTTTTAAAATTTAGTTGTTTCTTATGAGTCAAATCAAATTTTCAATTTAAAAATTCTATTTTTTTTAAATATTTTTCAAAAATAAAATCTTTTTCACTTTTTCTTTCATAATTTCGAAATTTTCAAAATTTATTTTTAAAATCTTTTTCTTATTTCTATTTCATATTTTCAAAATTAATGATTAATGTGATTGATTCAAAAAATTTTAAGTTGTTACTTGCCTAGTAAGAAAGGTTCAATCTTTAAACTCTAGAATCTTATCTTTTTAGTTTCTTGTTAGTCAAGTAAACAACTTTAATTTTCAAAGTCAAATCTTTTTAAATTTCTTTTTCAAATATTTTTCAAAATAAGTTTCAATCACATCTTTTTCAAAATCAATTTCAAAATCATTTCTAACCTATTATCTTTTTTAAAAAAAATTTGATTTTCAAATCTTTTTCAAACTAATCCTATCTTTTTGTTTGATTCTTATCTTTTTCAAAACCACCTAACTAACTCTCTCTCTCTCTAATTTTCGAAAATCCCTTCCCTCTTTTTCAAAATTTCTTTTTAATTAACTAATTGTTTTAACTCTTAATTTAATTTAATTTTTCTTTTTTTAGATTTTCAAATTTTAATTTTAATTTAAAATTAAAAACAAAAATACTTTTCTTTTCTTTTCAATTATTTTCGAATTCTCCCCTCTCACATCTCCTTCTAATTATTTATTTATCTACTAACACTTATCTTCTTCTTAAAAATTCGAACCCTCTCCTTCCTTCTGTGTTCGAATTTCTCTTCTTCTTATACTCACACAAAGGAATCTCTATACTGTGACATAGAGGATTTCTCTTCTTTTCTGTTTTCTTCTTTTTCATATGAGCAGGAACAAGGATAAGAACATTCTTTTTGAAGCTGATCCTGAACCTGAAAGGACTTTGAAGAGGAAGCTTAGGGAAGCTAAAGCACAACTCTCTGGAGAAAATCTGACAGAAATTTTTTAAAAAGAAGGAGACATGGCCGAAAATAATAATAATGCAGGGAAGATGCTTGGTGAGTTTACTGCACCAAATTCCAATTTACATGGAAGAAGCATCTCAATCCCTACCATTGGAGCAAACAATTTTGAGTTAAAGCCTCAATTAGTTTCTCTGATGCAACAGAACTGCAAGTTTCATGGACTTCCATCAGAAGATCCTTTTCAGTTCTTAACTGAATTCTTGCAGATCTGTGATACTGTTAAGACCAATGGGGTTGATCCCGAGGTCTACAGGCTTATGCTTTTCCTGTTTGCTGTAAAAGACAGAGCTAGAATATGGTTGGACTCTCAACCTAAAGACAGCCTGAACTCTTGGGATAAGCTGGTCACGGCTTTCTTAGCCAAGTTTTTTCCTCCTCAAAAGCTTAGCAAGCTTAGAGTGGATGTTCAAACCTTCAAACAGAAAGAAGGTGAATCCCTCTATGAAGCTTGGGAGAGATACAAGGAACTGACCAAAAAGTGTCATTCTATAATGGTCTGTTTGAGTTATCAAAGATGTCATTGGACCATTCTGCAGGTGGATCCATTCACCTAAAGAAAACGCCTGCAGAATCTCAGGAACTCATTGACATGGTTGCTAATAACCAGTTCATGTTCACTTCTAAAAGGAATCCTGTGAGTAATGGGATGCCTCAGAGGAAGGGAGTTCTTGAAATTGATACTCTGAATGCCATATTGGCTCAAAACAAAATATTGACTCAGCAAGTCAATATGATCTCTCAAAGTCTGAATGGATTGAAGGAATCATCCAACAGTACTATAGAGGCATCTTCTGAAGAAGAAGCTTATGATCCTAAGAACCCTGCAATAGCAGAGGTGAATTACATGTGGGAACCCTATGGAAACACCTATAATCCCTCATGGAGAAATCATCCAAATTTCTCATGGAAGGATCAACAAAAGCCTCAACAAGGCTTTAATAATGGTGGAAGAAACAGGTTTAGCAATAGCAAGCCTTTTCATCACCCACTCAGCAACAGACAGAGAATTCTGAGCAGAATCCATCTAGCTTAGCAAATATAGTCTCTGATCTATCTAAGGCCACTTTAAGTTTCATGAATGAAACAAGGTCCTCCATTAGAAATTTGGAGACACAAGTGGGCTAGCTGAGTAAAAGGGTCACTGAAACTCCTCCTAGTACTCTCCCAAGCAATACAGAAGAAAATCCAAAGAGAGAGTGAAAGGCCATTGATTTAACCATCATGGCCGAACCTACAAGGGAGGAGAAGGACGTGAATCCTAGTGAGGAAGACCTCCTGGGACGCTCAGTGACCAATAAGGAGTTTCCCTTTGAGGAACCAAAGGAATCTGAGGCTCATCTAGAGACCATAGAGATTCTATTGAACCTCTTTCTGCCCTTCATGAGCTCTGATGAGTATTCTTCTTCTTAAGAGAATGAAGACGTTACTGAAGAGCAAGTCGCTAAGTACCTTGGTACAATCATGAAGCTGAATGCCAAATTATTTGGTAATGAGACTTGGGAAGATGAACCTCCCTTGCTCACCAATGAACTAAATGCATTGGATAGGCAGAATTTACCTCAAAAGAAACAGGATCCTGGTAAATTCCTAATTCCATGTAACATAGGCACCATGACCTTTGAGAAGGCTCTGTGTGACCTGGGATCAGGAATAAACTTAATGCCACACTCTGTAATGGAGAAACTTGGGATCTTTGAGGTGCAAGCTGCCAGAATCTCATTAGAGATGGCAGACAACTCAAGAAAATAGGCTTATGGACAAGTAGAGGACATGTTAGTAAAGGTTGAAAGCCTTTACATCCCTGCTGATTTCATAATCCTAGACACTGGGAAGGAAGAGGATGAATCCATCATCCTTGGAAGACCCTTCCTAGCCACAGCAAGAGCTGTGATTGATGTGGACAGAGGAGAGTTAGTCCTTCAACTAAATAAGGACAACCTTGTGTTTAAAACTCAAGGATCTCCTTTTGTAACCATAGAGAGGAAGCATGAAAAACTTCTCTCACTACAAAGTCAACCAAAGCCCGCACAGTCAAACTCTAAGTTTGGTGTTGGGAGGCCACAACCAAACTCTAAGTTTGGTGTTGAACCCCCATATTCAAACTCTAAGTTTGGTGCTGGGAGGACCCAACAATGCTCTGAACATCTGTGAGGCTCCATGAGAGCTCACTGTCAAGCTATTGACATTAATGAAGCGCTTGTTGGGAGGCAACCCAATGTTATTTAATTATATCTATTTTATATTTTTTTATTATTTCGTGTTTTATTAGGTTGATGATCATGTGGAGTCACAAAAACTACTAAAAAATCAAAAATAGAATGAAAAACAGCATTAAAAACAGCACACCCTGGAGGAGGAGCATTCTGGCGTTTAACGCCAGAAACAAGCACCAAGCTGGTGTTTAACACCAGAAACAAGCATCTGCCTGGCGTTAAACGCCAGAAACAGGCTACATTTGGGCGTTTAACGCCAGAAACAAGTAGCAGTCTGGCGTTAAATGCCAGGATTGCACAGCAAGGGCGTTTTACACGCCTAATTGGAGCAGGGATGTTACGTCCTTGGCCCCACTGGATCTGTGGACCCCACAAGATCTGTGGACCCCACAGGATCCCCACCACTTCTTCTCTCCTCTTCACACCCTTTCATAACTCTCTTCCTCAAATACCCTTCGCCAATCACCTCACTCACTCTTCCCCATCATATCTTCACCACTCACATCCATCCACTCTTCCCCATAAACCCCACTACCTCCAAAATTCAAATTCTTTTCCCTCCCAAACCCAACCCTAATGGCCGAACCCCTAAACCTCCCCGCGCTCCTATATAAACCCCTCATTCCTTCTTCATTTTCACACAACACAACCCTCTCTTCTTCTCCATTGACTGAATACACATTCTACCTTTATCTCCTCCATTTTCTTCCTCTTCTCCTTCTTTCTTTCTTCTTTTGCTCGGGGACGAGCAAACATTTTAAGTTTGGTGTGGTAAAAGCATAGCTTTTTGTTTTTCCATAACCATTAATGGCACCTAAGGCCAGAGAAACCTCAAGAAAGAGGAAAAGGAAGGCAATTGCTTCCACCTCTGAGCCATGGGAGATGGAGAGATTCATCTCAAAGGTCCATTAAGACCACTTCTATGAAGTTGTGGCCAAGAAGAAAGTGATCCCTGAGGTTCCTTTCAAGCTCAAAAAGAATGAGTATCCGGAGATCCGACTTGAGATCCAAAGAAGAGGTTGGGAAGTTCTCACCAACCCCATTCAACAAGTTGGGATCTTAATGGTTCAAGAGTTCTATGCAAACGCATGGATCACTAGGAACCATGATCAAAGTGTGAACCCGAATCCAAACACTACAAGAAAAGCACCCATTCAGGTACACTTAAAAAGTGTAGCCAAAAGTAAAAAAAAATGATGCCTTAGGCTACGGCTACACTTTCTAGGCTACGGCTACGCTTTTTATAGTGATTCCTATTCGGCCGTTGCCTATTCTCAAAGGCTACGCTTTTCTACACCAAGGGCTACGCTTTTGGCATTTGGGAATAGGGTACGCTTTTTAAGTGATGCTGTCCAAGACCAAAGGCTACGCTTTTCAGCTTCAATTTTTGCCAGAATAGGCTACGCTTTTCAACGCTACTGCATCACCTGTAAAGCGTAGCCACATTATATACCATGGCTACTTTTTATAAGTGTAGCCTTAAGTTCCTCATTGTTTTTTTTTTTTAATTTTCTCTCTCTCTCTCTCTCTCTCTCTCTATATATATATATATATATATATATATATATATATATATAATATTCTAATAATTTTTTGTACAATATAATATTTAATAATATGATTACATATATAATTCTGTATTTTTAATTAAATGAGTTAAATCTTATAAAATAAAAATAAATACACAATTATACTAAATTAAAAAATATTCTAGCAAAGCATAATAAATACATTCTAAAGATTCACAAGCATTATAATGATATAGTATATTAGTACATAAAATAATAGATCCAACTATCCAATTGAACAATCATTCAACAACAGAGAAAAAATGAAACATGTCTAAAGTCTAAACTACTAATTTCCATGTATCAATGAATATAAAGAGGATTACAAATTAAGTCTAAAATTAAAATAAATAAAAGAAAAGAGAATAAACAAAGACTTTAGTGCCCTGAGTACTAAGTTCCTATCAGTTGTGTGTGCCTGAAAATCATTTGAACATACCCCACAAAGAAAGAGAATTTTTTTGTTGGAGCCACTTATGTTGCCTGCTAGTGCCTTTACAAAATGCTGAATAAATTTAGAGTGCCCTTCATAAGTGGCGGCAGTAATGAGATTACCATCCACCACTGTTGCTAGTGTCTGGTTCAACCCAATGAGCACCAGAGGCAACCGGTGCTGGTTTAACAGGAGGAAAACCGGTAAACTTGTGATCTTTAGCTACACCTATAGCCGCCAGAATCAACTGTCCGAGGCAAATGGAAGCAAGTGCTTTTCCAGAACTGAAAAGCTTGATCACCAGTGCCACAAGAGGATCATGAGCAAGATACTCTAGCGCTCTTCCACCCAGTAACATCACCCTGTCATAGTTTGCAGCATCAATTGAAGTCTGGTTGGAAGATATGCATATAGAAAAATTAGGAATAAGGTAGAAAAACTAAAGCAAAAGTGTCAATGCACATTGGTTATCTCTATAAAGCAATTAAATAAATCAGTGCAGATCAATTAAATAAGTGCCGTATCTGAAATAATGAACAAGCCATAAACTAAAGGTACATTTCTGATCAAGCCCAGAAAAATATAAGTTAATAACAAGAAATTAGCCTTATTAACCAAAGCTGGAAGTTCAGAAGAAACAGAATAAAAGTCTACATATATATCAGCAGGTAGGAATATTCACAAAGATCACAATAAAAGTCTGCATATATATCAAAGCTGCAACTGAACTGAGAGATACCACTTCAAAGTGATTTCAAATTCAGAAGCAATAATATTCACAAAATAGAAAAGTACACTCATGCCACTCAAAACAAATTGCTGTCAATCAGAAATTCAATATTCTTCATTTAATCTTCTTTTGAATGATTTTCAATGGTTATAGCCTCCTCAACAAAAAGGATAAAAAAGTACCTTGAAGGATGATTGAATTGTATTCAGAATAATTCTTCCATCAGACAAAGTACCTTGAAGGATGATTTTGTATTGATGAGACAGCAGAAGGGAAGTTACCAACAAATTTTACTCGATCACCTGCAAATTATTTAAGCCTCATGTTAACCTTTAGGTGCTATGCAATATGTACAATAGGAAGTAAATTTGGAGATAGTTGCTCAATTTTTAACAACAAAACAGCACACCTGTTTTAATAGTAGTGCCTTTTGATGAAGCAGTAGAAACCTCCTGCTTCAGCATAGCCTGAGAACTTATTGTGGATCCACCCACAATTTCAGCATCAACACTAGAAGCTGGTTTACTATGTTTTAAAGAAGCAGCATGTGTACTTCTCTTGGCCAACACAGATGGTCGTTCAGGCTTTGAACTTTCTTTAGCAGAATCAACTTCCTTTGATGGAGTTCCCTGAAATATCAATCACATAACAAAAACTATTATTATTCTGTTTATATTAACAGCGATTTAGGAAGAAATCATCTCAACAATACAAACAGATAATAAGAAGTAGCAAAAGAATATCTAAGAAAACGTACACCAGGTAGTGAAAGGGAATCCACAATTAGTAGCCTTGCACCAAAATGCTTTGCAAGTGCCTTGGCAAGAGTCTCCCGATATATATCCGAACCTACACAGGAATCGCTTAATGAGAGCACTTCTTGATTACAGAAAGGGGAAAACAAAGCATTAACAAGAATGAAGGAACTACCTGCAACTAAATAGAATAAGGCTAATAAGGCTAATTTCTTGTTTGGTTACTACTTCAACTGAGATAAAATATGAATCTGAATTATATATCAGCAGAAAAACCACAAGAGAAGGACAGGTCAGAAAAGTCTATACTTGTTAACAATAATTTAGAAACAAGTTAATCAGATTTATATTTTGTAACTCATTAACATAGAGATATCTAACTGATTTGGATATCTAACAATAATATAGGATGAAATAATCACAAACAGCACAATATAATCACAATTAAGTCACAAAAGCACAAAGAACAGCAGTACAACAGCATATTTACAATTAATAATCACAAACAGCAGTAAGAGCTAATCAACAATCAATTAATCAATCAATGAAAAATTGAAAACATAAGTCATTCAAGAATAATTCAAAGATCAATAACCCTTAGGAATAGAGCAAAAAACCGAACAATGTCATTACACTATTACAGTGAGCCACGAACAGAGCATGGACCTTCGAAGACGGCGAGCTGGCGACAAACACGACGAAGGACGACGCCGAAGAACTACGAAACAGGACAGGAAAGCAAACATTGGCGAACGAGGGATTGAGGGACCTCCAGAATGACGAACCTAGTGGCGATCTTGAGCGCGACGAGCGGCGACGGTGAGATTGATGAAGGCTAGGTGGAGGCTAGGGTTTTCACAACCTTACAAGGAAGAGCTGCGAGATGGATGAACGGCGGCAGAGCACGACTAAGAACGATGAGCAGACGAGTGAGACGGTGACAGTGGCGCACGATGAAGGAGGGCACAATGACAGGGAGATTGAAGAAGCGGCTAGGGTTTTGTTATTTGGTGCTCTGGTAGGAAAGAAGGAATGACGAAGATAGAGTGCAGGGCTTTGATGATGACAAGAAATAAAAGGAAACAAAAAAAATTCACTAAGTGTCCTATACATGTGTATTTGGCATTTTTACATTAGGCAGCGTTTTTAAAGCCTACCCAAAACTTAACAAATATGCTACTCTTTAAAAGCGTTTCCTTTGGTATGAAAATTGTATTTATAGATATTAACATAAGGCTACGCTTTATAAGTGATTTCTATAATACCTAAGGCTACACTTTTTAAATGATGCCGCATTTGTGTATTCTTTTCTCTTATAAAAAGGCAACACAGAGAAAAGCGTACCTATTCTATGAATAGGCTATGCTTTTCAAATGTAGCTTAAAAAAAGTGTGGCTGAATGGGTATTTTTCTTGTAGTGAAAGCATTAGCTTACCATGGTTCGAGGGAAATACTTAGATTTCAGTCCGGAAAATGTAAGGCTGGCATTCAACTTGCCAATGATGGAAGAAAACGCACGCCCTTACACTAGAAGGGTCAACTTTGATCAAAGGTTGGATCAAGTCCTCATGGACATATGTGTGGAAGGAGCTCAATGGAATGTTGACTCAAGAGGCAAGCCGGTTCATTTGAGAAGAATGGACCTTAAGCCTGTAGCTAGAGGATGGTTAGAGTTTATTCAACGCTCAATCATTCCTACTAGCAACCGGTTTGGAGTTACTATAGACCAGGCCATCATGAGATTATACCTCAAGAACTCTACAAGGTGGCTGACAAGTCTTCCACTTTGGCAAGGTTAGCCTTTCCTCTCACCTCATTTGTCAGCTCTGCAATTCGGCTGGAATTGACATAGAGGGAGACATCCTCATTGAAGAGGATAAGCCCATCACTAAGAAAAGGATGGAGCAAACAAGAGATCATGGACCTCAACAAGAGCATGAGGAAATTCCTCACCATGAAACCCCTGAGATACCTCAGGGGATGCACTTCCCTCCACAAAACTATTGGGAGCAAATCAACACTTTCCTAGGAGAATTAAGTTCCAACATGGGACAACTAAGGATGGAGCACCAAGAGCACTCGATCATCCTCCATGAGATTAGAGAAGATCAAAGAGCTATGAGGGAGGAGCAACAAAGACAAGGAAGAGACATAGAGGAGCTCAAGAGCACCATTGGTTCTTCAAGAAGAGGAAGATGCCACCCTTACTAAGGTGGACCCGTTCCTTAATCTCCTTGTTCTTATTTTCCTGTTTTTTGGTTTTTGAGCCTTATGTTTTATTTATGTTTATGTCTTTACTATATGATCATTAGTGTTTAAATGTCTATGTCTTAAAGCTATGAATGTCCTATGAATCCATCACCTCTCTTAAATGAAAACTGTTTTAATTACAAAAGAACAAGGAGTACATGATTTCGAATTCATCCTTGAAACTAGTTTAATTATTTTGATGTGGTGACAATACTTTTTGTTTTCTGAATGAATGCTTGAACAGTGCATATGTCTTTTGAATTTGTTGTTTATGAATGTTAAATATGTTGGCTCTTGAAAGAATGATGAAAAGGAGAAATGTTATCTGATAATCTATAAAATCATAAAATTGATTCTTGAAGCAAGAAAAAGCAGTGAAGAACAAAGCTTGCAGAAAAAAATGCAAAAAAAAAGAGAAAAATGGCAAAAAAAAGAAAGAAAGAAAGAAAAAGAAAAAGCAAGCAGAAAAAGCCAAAAGCTCTTTAAACCAAAAGGCAAGAGCAAAGAGCCAATAGCCCTTAAAACCAAAAGGCAAGGGTAATAAAAAGGATCCAAGGCTTTGAGCATCAGTGGATAGGAGGGCCTAAAGGAATAAATTCCTGGCCTAAGCGGCTAAACCAAGCTGTCCCTAACCATGTGTTTGTGGGGTGAAGGTGTCAAGTGAAAACTTAAGACTGAGCGGTTAAAGTCAATGTCCAAAGCAAAAAAAAAGAGTGTGCTTAAGAACCCTGGACACCTCTAATTGGGGACTCTAGCAAAGCTGAGTCACAATCTGAAAAGGTTCACCCAGTTATGTGTCTATGGCATTTATGTATCCGGTAGTAATACTGGAAAATAAAGTGCTTAGGGCCACAGCCAAGACTCATAAAGTAGCTGTGTTCAAGAATCAACATACTGAACTAGGAGAATCAATAACATTATCTGAATTCTAAGTTTCTATAGATGCCAATCATTCTGAACTTCAATGGATAAAGTGAGATGCCAAAACTATTCAAGAGGCAAAAAGCTACTAGTCCCGCTCATCTGATTGGAGCTAAGTTTTATTGATATTTTGGAATTTATAGTATATTCTCTTCTTTTTATCCCATTTGATTTTCAGTTGCTTGGGGACAAGCAACAATTTAAGTTTGGTGTTGTGATGAGCGGAAAATTTATACGCTTTTTGGCATTATTTTTACATAGTTTTTAGTATGATTTAGTTAGTTTTTAGTATATTTTTATTAGTTTTTAAATAAAAATCACATTTCTGGACTTTACTATGAGTTTTTGTGTTTTTCTATGATTTCAGGTATTTTCTGGCTGATATTGAGGGACTTGAGCAAAAATCAGATTCAGAGGCTGAAGAAGGACTACAGATGCTGTTGGATTCTGACCTCCCTGCACTCAAAGTGGATTTTCTAGAGCTACAGAACTCTAAATGGTGCGTTCTCAATTGCGTTGGAAAGTAGACATCCAGGGCTTTCCAGAAATATATAATAGTCTATACTTTTCCCGAGTTTAGATGACACAGCAAACTGGCGTTCAACGCCAGCTTCCTGTCCTATTCTGGAGTTAAACGCTAGAAACAGGTTGCAAAGTGGAGTTAAACGCCAGAAACAGGCTATAAACTGGCGTTCAACTCCAAGAGAAGCCTCTACATGTGTAAAGCTCAATGCTCAGCCCAAGCACACACCAAGTGGGCTCCGGAAGTGGATTTCTGCATCGTTTACTCATTTCTGTAACCCTAGTAACTAGTTTAGTATAAATAGAACTTTTTACTATTGTATTTACGACTTTTGTCTGATCTTTGATCAGTTTTATGCTATCTTAGACCTTTATGGGGGCTGGCCATTCGGCCATGCCTGGACCATTATCACTTATGTATTTTCAACAGTAGAGTTTCTACACACCATAGATTAAGGTGTGGAGCTCTGCTGTTCCTCATGAATTAATGCAAAGTACTATTGTTTTTCTATTTAATTCAAGCTTATTCCTATTCTAAGATATTCATTCGCACCCAAGAACATGATGAATGTGATGATTATGTGACGCTAATCACCATTCTCACCTATGAACGCGTGCCTGACAACCACTTCCGTTCTACATGAAGATGAGATAGAATGAGTATCTCTTAGGTATCTAATACAGGGGACCGAGTCCGAGATATTAGAATCTTCGTGGTATAAGTTAGAATCCATGGATGGCCATTCCTGAGATCCGGAAAGTCTAAACCTTGTTTGTGGTATTCCGAGTAGGATCTGGGAAGGGATGGCTGTGACGAGCTTCAAACTCGCGAGTGCTGGGCGTAGTGATAGATGCAAAAGGATCACTGAATCCTATTCCAGTATGATCGAGAACCGACAGATGATTAGCCATGCAGTGATAGTGCATTGGACCATTTTCACTGAGAGGACGGGATGTAGCCATTGACAACGGTGATGCCCAATATACAGCTTGCCATGGAAAGGAGTAGGAAGGACTGGATGAAAGCAGTAGAAAAGCGGAGATTCAGACGGAACAAAGCAACTCCATACGCTTATCTGAAATTCTCACCAATGAATTACATAAGTATCTCTATCTTTATTTTACGTTTTATTTATCTTTTAATTATCAAATCTCTAAAACAATTTGAATCCGCCTGACTGAGATTTACAAAGGTGACCATAGCTTGCTTCAGGCCGACAATCTCTGTGGGATTGACCCATACTCACGTAAGGTTTATTACTTGGATGACCCAGTGCACTTACTGGTTAGTTGTGCGAAGTTGTGACAAAGTGTGATTCACGTTTGAGAGCACCAAGTCTTTGGCGCCATTGTTGATGATCACAATTTCGTGCACCAGTGCCTCATCTGACTCATCACTATCAGAAGAGATAACTATATTGTCAGGGTCTTCCTCATGGTTTTCTTCCTCTTCCATGTCCTCCTCACTTTCTGGAGTAGTGGCTGATGAACTACTGCTGGCCACTAGAACTATGAAAGGGTGACTACCAAATAGAATACAGTCAGGAGAAGGGGGTAGAGCCTCCATAATCTAATTGTGCTCAAATCCCTGCTGCTCATCAAGAACAGGTGGCTCAGATGGCTCAATCGGCTCAGGTAGGGGATCAAGTTCACGTGATAACATAGGAATACCCCACTCATCAAGGACAAAAGGTGCAGGAGGTGCTTCATGAATATGTTGTACTGGTATAGGCTCGTCAGGTAGAGGGGGCTCAGGTAGTGGAGGACTCTCGTGTCCATCTGAAGAGGTGTAAGGGGTAAGAACCGGGAATTTTTTGTAAGCTCGAGGTTTACAGTTAAGTTCGTTTATAATGGCCGTGATCACATAATCATAACACAATCCAGACAATATATACATAACATGTTATAAATGATACACAAGAGCCATATGCACAATCACATCCAATATGCAATCCTGCAATTATGCACAAACAAAGCAAGAAACAGAAAAGATCACAAGAATATAGAAGAGAATGATGCACAAACAAGTATGATGCATGTTTGGTCCTACTGCAGGTAATGAGCTCATTTGGCAGTTTCGACCTGCACCTGACGTAATTTGACCCTCCAAGTCAGATTAGGCTTTCCCAGAACTTAATCTCAAATTAAGTACCGCATACCTCTACCAAGTACTCTCAACTTGCAAGGCTGGTATTTTCTCAGATCTCAATATACCACAGGTATGCGAGTCAGGCCTCTACCAAGTATTTTGCTTGCAGGGGTGGTACTTTCTCTACCGTAGCCTATATGGGAAGCAACAACACAATATGGGCGTTCCCATATAATAATCTCAAGCATTGCCCGAAGGCTCATAAATCACATATATCGATATTTTCCATCATTTAATAATTCATCTTTATCAATTCTTCATAGACATAAATCAAACATCACAACATCACTATAACCTCATTTTACAGTTCTCTGGTTACTCTATAAAACCAACCTACTGCTACATAACTTTTAACTTCTTTTTTTACTAACAAGTTTACAAGTTTCTGAATCTTATTTCATAACTTTACATACCTCTATACCTTCTTTTATATCTTCTCTTAGGTGTTTATTGAAGAGAGTTAGGAAATTATGGGCTTAAAACTACCTTTTTATCAATATTTTATATTAAAATAATAATATTTTATTCAAAACTTTTAAAAATTGCATTTTGACCCCTGAACTTTTGAAAATTATATTTTGACCCCCTTAACTTTTAATATATATACTTTGAACCCGCAACTTTTTATTAATTAACTTTCAACCCCAAATCTTTTAATAATTAAAATTTGACCCCAAATCCTTCAAAAATAAAGCTTTTATTATTCTTCAAGAACCAAAAACGTTTTCAAAGAAATTCATCAAAATTTCACTTGATTTTCAGCTAGTTTTTTTATTTTTTTGGTAACCGATTTTTACCCGATTTTCACCAAACCAAAGAGCAACATTTTCAGACAATAAAACCTACCAAAATCACTTGAAATCACATAGTTTTCCTGGTTGAAAGCCCATGGTTTCCACAGCAACAGCAATAACCTTCAATAACTTGACTTTCAAGCATTAAGACAACATGATTTCATGATTAAATAATCATATAAACACTTAAAATCAAGCTTCAAACAACCAAATCTGATTTCACACATAAAAAACATAATCAATTATTGATTAATTTACCAAAACTTACCTCCTTTGCTTCTACCAAAAATTGATCCAAGAACAAGTTTCCAAAAGCACTTTTACACCTAATTTAACATAAAAAACAACTTTAGAACAATATGAACCATGGAGGCTAAAGCTTCATGGTAATGAAAAGATGGAGTTCCTCACCTCAAAGCTGCTAGAAATTACGTTCTTTTTAAGCCTAAGGTGAGTGAACAAGAGATCCTAAGAGAAAACATGAAGAAAACATGGTTATCATGGTTTTCCACCATGACCGAAACCTTGAGGAGGGAGGAGCAGCCATCATACCTTGATTAACTCCATGAAAGTTAGCATAGAAATGAAGAGGAGAAAGAGGTGAACACTTTGGTCACATTAGATTTTTGATAGGGATTTTAGTTTGAGAAAGAACGGAGATTGAAGTTCAGGTATCCATGGAAGTTCTCTTGGTTTCTCTCATGAGTTTCTAACTTGTTTTGGAAGCTAAAATGATGATAATGATGGAGCTTAGGGAGCCGTGGTTTAGGATAGAGATCATCCTAAGGTTTGGTGCAAAAACATCTTAAGAAAGGATAATTACTAAAGCTAGGTGTATTAGAACTTAAGTAATTACACTACTAATGGATAAAAATAAGTTACTTAGTGTAAATGACACTAGTAATTGGATAATCATAAAAATTAAAGATCTATGATGGTACATTAACAAGGCTAATTTCATTTAAGAATGCCAGTATTATCCTTTACTGGTAGATTTCTAGCTCAATTATTATACTACTAAATATAGATCAACGTTAATCACAGCAGATAAGATAATAATATAATATTCTGGATAAAATAATAACATATAAATATTATATTAATATAATTTTTCTCTCAAAACTCGGGACCGGCTCGTCAAAATGAGACCAGCCACGACAATCAAAATTTTGAAATTCGAACCCGAAGTGGCTAAAAAATGCAACTTTTCACCACGTGCCTACTTAGATCAGGAAAGGTGTCTGGTGCAGTTAAGCTACTGACTTAGCAGCTTGATGAAATAGCACCTGTGCACCAGAGGTGCTTATTTACACTAAACTTCCTAAAAATCCATAAAAATTCAGTTTGATCCCAAAAAAGCACCGTTCTTCGGGGCTAGACTGTTACACTTTGGAGCCAAATAACAACAACAATGTTGCTATTCCTAATGCTCCTGAGAAACTGAGGAGGTCTCTTGGTTCTTACACTATCCTGAATCCCTCTTTCTATGGCAGTAGCATTATTGTACCCCCAGTGAATGCTAATAACTTTGAGTTGAACTCTCAGCTCATTACATTGGTGCAACAGAATTGTTTGTTTCATGGATCACCGTAGGAAGATCCAAACTTATTCGTCTCAAATTTTCTACAAATCTGTGATACGGTCAAGACCAATGGAGTTCATCCTAATGTCTATTGGCTATTTCTCTTCAAATTTGTTGTCCAGGATAGAGCTAAACAATAGCTTAATGCACAGCCCAAGGAATGTCTTGACACATGGGATAATGTGGTCAACAAGTTCTTAACTAAATTCTTCCCACCTCAGAGGCTAACCAAGTTAAGAACCGATATTCAGACTTTCAGATAGCAAGAGGGTGAATCTTTTTATGAAGCTTGGAAAAGATACAAGGGTATGCTCAGAAAGTGCCTTTCGGACTGGATACAACTATGGATTTTTTATGGTGGAATTACTTAGGCCGCTAGGACCTCTTTGGATAATTCTGCAGGAAGATCACTTAACATGAAAAAAACACCGAAGAGGCTCTAGAGTTGATTGAGATGGTTATCAATAACCAATATTTATACTCTTCTGAGAGAACTACCAGGAAGAAAGGATTCATGGAACTAGATTCTATAGATGCCATTCTTGCTCAGAATAAGGCCATGTCTCAACAATTAAATGCTATCACTCAACAGTTGGGAGGACTACAAGTTTTAGCTGTTAATATCCAAGATGTTCCTTATGAAATGAGTAGTGGAACCCCTCAAGGTGAGAATTTTAATTATGGTTAATCTCCCACTAAACAAGTTAATTATATGCACATTTCCTCTAGATCTCCCAACAATGATCCTTTCTCTAAGATTTCTAATCCAAACTGGAGGAATCACCTAAATTTTGGATGGGAAAATCAACCACAGAGGCATCCAAATTTTAACAACAACAACTGCCAGTTTTAGTCTCCTCAACAACACAATCCACCATCCATTTCTCAAAAGACCCTTAACTTGGAATCTTTAGTTGTAGAACTTTTCAAGAATACTAATAGTTTCATGCAGAAAACCAGAGCTTCAATTAGAAAATTAGAGGTTCAGATGGGTCAACTAGCCACACAAGTTGCTAAAATTGATAAAAGGTCCACCAATACCTTTCCTAGTAACACAATTCCAAATACAATAGAGGAATGCAATGCTATCACCTTGGTAAGTGGACAAGTAGCAGGTATAGAAACACAGGTTACTGAGGAGCCGGTTGAAAAAGAATACCCAGAGGTGGTACAAGCCAAGGAGAAGCATGACCCTGAGAGGCATCCTAACAACCCTTTTCTGGCTGATGTTGAACATTACAAGGTAAAGTCTCTGGTACCTGAGGACAAGTCTAAAATTTATTATCCTCAGAGGCTTCAAAAGGAAACCAAGGACAAGCAATTTTCAAAGTTTATGGAAGTTTTTAGGAAGTTGCAAATTAACATTCCTTTTGCTGAGATCTTTGAGTAAATGCCTCTCTATGTTATATTCATGAAGGAGTTGCTATCCAAGAAGAGGATTTTAAAGGGAGATGAAATAGTGGTCATGACCAAGGAATGTAGTGCCATCATTCAGAGTAATTTGCCAAGAAAGATGTAGGATCTGGGAAGCTTTCAAATTCCATGTACCATCGGGAGCACAACCTTTGAAAAAGCCTTGTGTGATCTAGGAGCAAGCATCAATTTAATTCCCTTGTCTGTGATGAAGAAGCTGCAAATTAAAGAGACACAACCAATAAGAATAACATTACAAACAGCAGAGAAATCTCTGAAACATGGACATGGAATAGTGGAAAATATCTTGATCAAAGTGGGGAAGTTCTTCCTCGTAGCCGACTTTATCATTCTTGACATGGGAGAGGATGACAACGCCTCTATAATCCTAGGAATACCATTTTTAGCCACTATGAGAGCTCTAATTGATGTAGAAGAGGGGGAATTAGTGCTTAGAGTGCATGAGGAGCAACTAGACTTTCATGTCTTAAAAAATATGCATTCATCAGGTGAAGAAGAGAGGTGCATGCAGACTGAGCTTATTGATCCAAACATTCAAAAACCCCTTGATGATGCACAACAAGGTATGTAGCTCAAGCCTCCTTTGGTGACAATTAACAAAATCCTCCCTGACATCAATTCTATGTTTGGTATTGGGAATGTAGTATCAAGAAAGGAGGAGGCTTCTAAGAAGAAAGTACCCAGGGGATGGAGAAACAAGATCCCCACTGAAGATTTCTCACTAGGGTTGAAAGTGGTGCTAACTCACAATCCTTCTTTGCCATACAGTGAATAAAATCCTTTCTCCTGAGCATATTGAGTTACTCTATAACACCCTAATATTTGAATCCTTATGCTTGAGTCATAAGTCAATGATATTATGGTGGTACGACTCTCAGGTGGATTATAATACATACATATATATCATTGAAAGGAACTATAAATCAAGAAGCCTGAAAAGAGTGAAAATAAAATCGCAAAGTCGTAACACTTGCGTATCGACAATTAGAAGAAAAAGCGTGAATCGAAAAAGATATGAAGATAAAGCCATAAAGAAGAGTAAGAATAAGACAAAGTATAGATATATAACATATGTAAATAGCCACTAGTCGTGACCCTCGAAGATTAGGTCGGCTAGGGTACAGTATAAGAGTAGTTGACAATAATATCTCCTAATCTCTCCCAAATGATACATAAAGGCCTCTATAGGCAAGTGCCAAAGGAGATCAATACAAAATATAAGTTTTCAAAATTAAAGTGGAGAGATTCTAAGCAAAATATAAAGCAGAGAAAACAAATGTCTTTGCCATCTCTCAGATGAACCACAGCTCACTACTGAGCACCTGGACCTGCATTTGAAAAATAAGAAATATATATAGAATGAGAACCTCCGACCCATGGGTTCCCAGTATGGTAAAAGTGACAAATAAATACATTGCACTATAATAAAAACTCACTAAGCATCTTAAACTTCCTTTATTCATTTATTCATCATAGGTTCTCACTAATCTAGGAATTAGGCAACTGTTCTAGGGGATACCAAGTCTAGTCAACTCCTCATCCTTCTTTCCAAACCTCTTAACACTCAATTCCGAACAACACCATAGCCAGTAAATTGGAACTTAGTGCTTAAATATCAATTATCTCATTCTCTACCTGGAGCAAGTGAAATCACTTCATTGCGTCTACCTAGGGAGCTCAAATTATCTCATTTAGTAATCATCATCATTATTCAATCATATCACCAAATCATTTCAACAAGAACAACCCTCAGCGGCAACCGACACCAGCATGAGGGGCCTCTCAGTTGTATAAACACAAGCAAATACAGACAAGTTATACACAATTAAGGTACAAGTAGAACAAGTAGCATATAATCAAGTAATATAGCATATATGATTTAGCAATGCAAAACAAATAGGCAAACCCAAACAAGTCAAACATATGCATATTATGTATGCCTGTCCTACTAGCCATGAACTCACGTGTTGGTTACTTTCCATAACCTGACACATTCGGTAGCTGACCCAGACATTGTCCTCTCTGCTGTTTACTTGTTATATAGCATAGCCTCGCAGGGTGAGTGCCCTGTACACCTCACAGAGTTAATACTCTGTATATATCTCACAGGGAGAGTGCCCTGTACACCTCACTGATAGAGGAAACCTCGCAGAGTTAAGTGCTCTGTACACCTTGCAGGCACGCAAGCCTGTATCCTTCGCAGGGTTAGTACCCTATCATATCATTGTCATACCATTCACAATTCCATTATCACTTTTCTTATCTCGCAGGCAGCACAGCTTGTATCTCTCGTAGGGTGCGTGCCCTATACACCTCGCATGCTTTAAACCTGTATCTCTTTATTTATAACCATAATAACTAGGAGAAATCCTCAATCTTTACTCATATATTCATCCCGGGATATAGTTCCCGTCACACTTTTCAAACTTTATCTCATCAGGATCCCCACTTATGTAATTCTCATCATAATTTCAACTCACACTTAATGTGTTCATCATAAGTTCAAGCCACACTTAGTTTCTTTTTACTTCAATTCATTAACTCACTCTTGAGGTCTTGTTCTTAGCTCCTTTATACTTTATTTCACTGGCTCTAAACTCTTATCGACATTCATAAAGGTTTAAAAGTCCAAAAGAATGGTTAAAAGCCATAAAAACACATTTTTCCGTATATTGGGAAGTGTGCTATGCATACATATGGTGTGCGTATGCATAGGCTGAAAACATGGGATCTACGTACGCATGCAAAGGTCCGCTTACGCATGATGTGAAAATTTAGTAAGTTGCGTATGCTTGCATGATGTCATGTACGCATGTTCCCAATTTTGGACCATGTCGCGTACGCACGCGATATCCGCATACGCAGAGGCACTTGGCAGAGGCCAATACTCGCGTATGCATGTCTAAGGCTGCGTACGAATGCATATCAGAAAACAGAAAATTTGATATTTTGCAGAAATCAGTTTTTCAATCCAATTTTCAAGACCTCATAACTTTTTCACAAAATTCCGTTTTCAGCCATTATTGAACCGTTGGAAAGATCGATAAATGAGTTTTCATAAAAATATAATTTTGAAAGTTTTCCAAATTTACCAAAAATATGTTTTTACCAAATTTACCAAAAATATGTTTTTACCAAAAATACACATTTACCAATTTTCCAATGATTCACTAGCCTTAGTCATTTTTAACCAACAAAATGAACCCAAACCTACTCAAGTTACATATTCATGCAGAACCAATGCCAAACCTACTCCTTTTACACATTCAAACTCAAATACATCCATTCCACATTTCAAAAATCTCATTTTTCACTATTTCATCAATTAATCACATTCTCATACATTGAATACCAATTCTTCATTCAATCTCATACATTATCACACAGTTCAATAATCATTTACCGTCATTACCTTTTTCCGGCCTCTAGCCCAAAATCCACGGCCTCCGGCCCAATTTCACAATTCAATATATATTCCACAAACCAATAATTATTATTCAATTTATCAAATTTCTCAACACACTAAACATGCAAATCCACACAATTTTCAACCCAATCATTAATTTACACAACATATCAACTATACATATTAATATCAACCATTTACACAATCCAAACCTAATATTAAGGGTATCTAGCCTAGTAATTCTCATCACAGCACATGGTACTTAAATGGAACTTAAATTGTACCTCTTGTAGTCACAATAATTTGGCCCTTCGTTGCAAATTCGCCACCATGCACTAGCTCCAAGCTTCACCAAGAGTTCAACAAACCAATTTCAGGTTCCCAAGAGAACCAAACTGTCACCCAACAACTCTCAACCCACTGAATTTCGTGATGAATATCACCAATGACTCATACTGTAGCACTCCATAATACATAGAGAAACTTGAGGATCTCATCGAGGGTGACGCATGGCCGCAAACGACTCATCAATCTGAGCTCCGAAGAGAAAGTTTTGGTGATTTAAAGTTTGAGAAGCTAGGTTTTCTTTCTCTCTTCTCTCTATTGGCCCATCTCTCATTCTCTAGGGTAAATGAGCTGAAAATTCTCATAAATAGTGTTTATATATGTTGGGTCTTAGGCCCACTTGGGCCCGATTCATTCAGTTTTGTCCGTTAGCCCAATTTCGGGCCAAAACCTCTAAGATTAGCATTTTAATGTGCGTTTTAATTATTATTACCATCTCAATTACAAATTTTAACTTTTTAACCTTTCATACTAAAAATTAATTTTCTTAGCTATAGTACCGGACAGATCGCAGCCGGTATTGTTGGTCAAATTCCCAGTTCGCGTTTTTGCACAGAAAACTATGTTTTTCGAGTCAGAAAAATTCACTGAGTCCGAATATCATATTTAAATCATCAAATTTCGATTGCTAAATTTTCTAACTATATTTGCTCATATTTAATTTATTATATAACTAATTATGGTTTAATCGCGTTTTACATAGTCCATGAGAACACAAGGAGAAGATTCACAGTGAGAGTGGATGAGTTGAAGCATTATGATCAACCTCCACCTTAGCAAGAAGCACTTGTTGGGAGGTAACCCAATGTTTAGTATGTAACACCCTACCACACAGAGCTTTACACCTAGGATGTAAAACAGAGGTGGCGAGGTGCTACGACTTCTAAAAGAAAAATATATTTATATATTATAGCAAAGAAATATTTATAGCTAGGAGCCTTTGAAGAAAGGGATAAAGCAAAAATTGTTAAATCGAAAAGCGTGATGCTCACAAAGGGATAAAGCAGACGAAGCAAGATAGAACAAGCTAAGGAGTTAATATACCAAGAGTTCCAAAATATATAAAACAAAACTCAAGACTCGGCTCACGAAGATAAACCGGCCCAAGCGAATATATATATATATATATATATATATAGAACCCAAAATACACCTATAATATAGAGTTACAGAACCTATTTCTCCAAAATGACCTCTAAGAGGAATTAATACAGCATATATATAATAGGTGGAGATAATAACTATCTAAGCAAATACAAATAACCAAAATAAGCCCGAAAGATAAAGGTCTTTGCAACATCAGAAGCTTCCAGCATGCCTCAGCGAGGGGCCTCACATCCTACATTTGAAAACCACAAAATCCACATGGGTGAGAACCAGAGGTTCTCAGCATGGTAACAGTGCCCACATATCTAACATATAATGTCCTGGAAAAGATGAAGGCAATCCTAGAACTTCCAACAGATAATCAAAGCTTAAAAACATAACTAACCCATAAAGATAAAATAGGCAACTAGCTATAGGTCTTTAGAGCTATCTAAAACTCCTTTTTCCAACTCCTCTGAGCCTCCCAACCACCAATAGAACCAAAGTGCCACAAACACAATTATTTCAAGCAAGGAAATCACAAATAGAAGGCATATACAGCAAATAAAGCAAGTAGCAAATAGCTTATGCAATCACTTAGGCAATCCAAATAAATCACACCAAACAAACATATAGATGCATATGATGCATGCCTATCCTAGTGGCTGATGAGTCTCGTCTGTCGATTATAAAGCCAACCCGACAAGTCCTGGTAGTTAACCATTGGACTATCCCTCTATCGTGCATCCCCAACTCGAGTAATTCTCAATCATAAACATAATCATAATCATGCAACACCCAAACTGGTGTTTATTCACGGGGGCGAGCTCATCCGAAACTTTCATAGTGTCCGGCCACACTTACGACATAAGGTCAGCAGAGTATCGAGTCTCAACATGGAGCACGTGGTGGCTAGCCACTGCTTTCACCCAGGGAAACTTGTATCTCAGATAGTCATTCAATATTCATTCATAAACATTCCATAATCATTCATTATGACCATATCATCACTTATGCATCTCATAATTGCACTTTTCATACATCACTCATCACAACCCGGGGCAAGTCGGGCAAAACTACAACCCTTGCATTCACCCAGGGAGCCTCTATACTACCCAACCTGGAGCAAGTGGGGCGAAACCACAAACCTTGCGTCTACCCAGGAGGTACATTTTCATATGTCCAGGAGGATAAAAGGAAGGGATCCTACCCTCCCACCATCTCGCTGGGGGCGATTTTACAATACCAGGAGGAACAAAGAAGGGGATCCTCACCTTCCACCATCTTCTGGGGTTACACTTTCGAGAAAGAGTACTCAAGTGTAACATTCATTCCTTTTCTTTAGCCAGATTCATAATTTAAGTAATATATATATATATATATATATATATATATATATATATACATAAGGACCCTACATCCTCATACCTAAATTATCACTTCACTAAGCTTCTTAACCAAGTTCTAAACTAACAATATGAAAATAGAGGTTTAGGAGATCAAATTGGCTTTAAAAACACAAAATTATGATTTGTTGAAAAACAGGGGTATACGTACACATACACATGTATGTGTACGCGTTGACCTCTTTTTGGCCAATATGCGTACGCATGCCCTGCCCGCGTACGCCTGTACACTTAACAGAATTGAACACATGCGTATGGCTCCTATATCCATATGCGAAACACCATTTTCAGGTACTATGCATACGCATGTACATGTATGCGTACACGTAGGTACCAAACAGAATGTAACCAATGCGTATGAGGGTGTATGCATACGCATGCAAGGCTTTTTAGCCAAGAATTTGACTAAATTTAAAAAAGCTGCAGAAATCAATTTAAAACCTCAAACTTCTGACACGCATAACTTTTTCGTTTTAAAATATTTTTCATCCATTCTTCGAATGGCATAAACTTCACTGACTCACTTTTCATATATGACAAGTTTGAAAACATTTGAGAGTACAGAAGCCATGTTATGGCTCGGCAAAGTTTGGCTAAAAACCAATTTTACACCAAGTTGAAAACCCCAATTTTCTTAAAATAAACAACTTCAATCAAACTTACCACACTCCTAAATTCTTAGCACAACACATATTCCTCAACACCACAACAACCACCATACTTAACCATATCTCAGACAATAATACCATGCATCCACTTTCCAAATACATCAACAAAATCATAATTCACCTATCCTAAACTCATATATTCATATCCTCAAGCCATTAACCACCAATTCATCAATTCACATATTCTATAACTAATAAGTTTAGAATTGCAAACTAAACTAAATGTCTAAGATATAAACTAAAGTGCAAAATGCGGAAATAAGGTAAAAATACAGTAAAAGAACAATGTGTAAGTACTGAAAAATAAAAATAAAGATAAAAAATACAGAAAAATAAACAAAATAAGATAGAAGAGTCTGTAGTGGTTCACCATAAATATACGCCAGGGATGGCGAGCTCCCCACACTTAAAATATAGCATCGTCCTCGATGCTCACTCAAGCTAGGTGTGAAGAAGTGTCATCACCGGAAGGATGGGCTGTTGGTGTCTCTGTGGTGGTCTGAGGGTTTGCAGGCTGGATAAGTGTAGGAGGATCTGTCTGCTGCAGTGGAGGCACTGACTGTAGAGGGATCTCCGGATTTGTGGCCTGTAGCTGGTGGTGCTCCTCATGATGCGACGCAGCCTGCTCTGGTCCTTCTTGCTCAGCCTAGGCATGTGACTCCTCCTCATGATCGCTCGCCTCCGCCTCAGATGTATCAGAAGGGGTATCAGGCTCGGAGGGAATGTCGCTGCCGGATCGGATCATAAACTTAAGGTGCTCATAGCGCCGCTTGTTGCGACGCTCCATACGATCCAGGCGGGCAAAGAGTTGATTCACCAAATGATAAATGGGCTCAGGAGCAAGTGGATGTACAGTGCATGAGGCTGGTGCAGCAGGGGAGGCAGAAGGGGCAGCTGAAGATGTGGCTGCCTCGCCAGAAGCGGTGAGGAATAGGGGTCTGTAGCCTAAAGCCTGAAACTTCCTACTGTGAGGAATGATCTTCTTGCAGTCTGCAGCAGTCGGCTTTGCATCAGCCAGTTCCCAAGGCACGTCAGCTCGACGGCCTAGCTGGGTGATCAGATAAGGGAAAGGGAGAGTGCCTCTGACATGGATCCTGGCCATGTAATGCCTGATGAAACATGGAAGATACAGGTCCTTACCCTCCATCACACACCAGATGAGGGTGATCATAGCGGGCAGCTCTATCTCATGAGTGCTTGGCATCACATAGTTGCTCAGAATCTGGTGCCAGAGCCAAGCCTCATCATTCAGGTAAATTAGCTTGATTCCCTTAGGCATCGCTATATTCTTTCCCATGACCCAAGGGATAGTAGGATCAAGGGCTATTCTCTGCTTGACAGCATCCCAGTCAAATCTCATAAATCTCATATCCTCTTAAGCCTTTTGATAACCGTCAGGCTGATCTGACTTAGGCTAAAGGTGGAGGATGTCCTCAATAGCTTCCTCAGTGACGAAATTCTATTTCCCTCTGAGGTGCACTGCATCCAGGGAAGTCTTGAAATAGTTACAGTAAAATTCTCTAACCCAGGAAGCATTGACCTCTGTCAAGTTTCTTTCCAAGAAGAACCAGCCTCTCTATTTTATCTGTTCGGAGGTGTACTGCTATAGTTCTTTTGGAAATTTTAGAGTTCTTTCTAGGTATAGGTTCCTGGAAGTGGCAAACACTGGATACTTTAGCTCACAGTATCTTTTTGCAAATTTAACTGGATTTGTGGCAGTGAGGAGCTGGTCAGCCTTCTCCTATGGGGTAAGGTGCTTTTCCCGCCAGGAGTCATCATGCAAAATATCGAGGATGGACATAGAGGATTCGCCTTTTTTCCTTTTACAAGTGGTTGCTTTGCCTTTTCCTTTGTGTAGAGGGTCAGACATCCTAAAAAGCAGTAATTCTAGGATATAATTGAAGAACAAAAATAGGAAAATAAGTAGGCAAATAGAATAATAGCAATATAAGCACAGAGTGGCAAAAGAGCAGTAAAATTATGAAATGAGTTAAATATATGTACATTTTGGACTGTATTTGAGTTAAAAATCTGAGATGAAAAATCACAATCCAAAATATATTATAAGTAGAATACATGTTAATTAGGAAAAACAAAGATTATGCCCTGAGATAGAAAGTTAAAGTGGTTAGTGAGTAAAAAGGAGGTTAAATAGTGGAAAGCAATAAGTTAGTAAAAAGAAAGTTAAAGTAGGGGGCATGATAATGGTTTCCTAGTTAATAATAAATTTCACAAGTTTAAAGAATAATCAACTCATAGTCAAGCAAGGAGATTAGGTTATTGATGATAATTCATATAGATACAGGAGTCGCTAAAATTAAAATGAAATCATCAATAATGTAATGTATTAACCAGGGAATCGAAAGGAATAAGAATGCGAGCCCGTGCATGAAAAAAAAACCAATGCATGAAAAACCAATGCATGAAAAAAAATAAAACCGTTTGCAGAAAATTGGGCAGCATTCTGGCTAAAATTGGATGTTCCCGGAAGTAAACAGTAGGAAAAATCAGTTCATATAAACTTAAATAAAGCTGCAAAGAGACACAAATAATCATGAACATGAAGGAGCAGTGTAAGAGTGGCAAGAAACATGGAAGAGAAATATATGAACAATATGATCATCACAGCAAAATCAGAATTGCGAAATAGATAAAACAAGTAGCAAGAACGGCGCAATTATCAGGCCTAAATCCACTAACCACATCCTAGCTATCTAACCACCTAAAATCCACTACAAACATGCATCTCTAACTATCCTAATTTGAAAAGAGACAGAAAAATATGCAATTAACTACGGATGATAGGGAAATCAGTGTTCGGCAAAACCTGGTATGTGGATGAACAGAGGTGAGGGCAAAGAGATGGTGGTGGAGACGCGATGGCGCTGTGCTGGTAGTTTGGTGGTTGGGGGCTTCGGGTAGGGTTTAATGGTGGAAGGGGTTGGTGATAGTGAGAAGAAGAGGGGGAGAGGGTGTTGGCGGCGGTTCTGCGTGGTTGGGGGTGGTGGCCGCGGTGGTGCTGGTCGCAGAGGAGGAAGAGAGTGGTGGAGGAAGAAAAGAAAGAAGAGAAGGGGAGAGGGTGGTGTAACGGTCGGGATGGCGGCGCGGTGGTCGGAGTGGCGGTTGAGAGTCGTGGTAGTTGGGTGGCAGAGGAGGGAGGGGTTTGCAGAGAAGAGAAGAAGAAGGTGGGTATGGGGGTGCGACGGGTAGGTTTCGCGTGAAGGGGGTTAGTAATTTTGAATCCACGCGAACGTATGGAGCACGCGATCGCGTGACTAGGGTGAAATAGGTTTGACGTGGTCATGTGATCGACGCGGTCGCGTGGGTTGGGTAAAAGATGGGTGATGCAGACGCGTGAGGCACGCGAACGCGTCGCTGTAAATTGTGCTAGACGCACACTTCCAGCGTCGTTTCAGTGCAACTCTCTGTTTCCATTTAGGGGGCCATAATATCCATGCGACACGGACTCGTCGCTCACGCTTTCGTGTGGGATGAGTGTTTTGCGAGTGACGCGTTCGCGTCAAGGACGCGAACGCGTGGGCTGTGTTGTGCTAAACACACACCAGCCGCACGATTCCAGCCCAGCTTTCTGGGCGTTGGATCTTTACGCCGATTTTCGTCTCACGCCCACGCGTGGCCTGTGCGCTCGTGTGGGGTGATCTCTCTTTTTTTTATTTTTTTATGCAATTATGCAGTATGCAATATGCAGTGCTAATGTAGATGCTACGAAAACTTCCAGGTTCAATGAAAATAAAATAAAATAAAAACAAACAACAAAAAATAAAATTGAAAAAGAAACGATCATACCATGGTGGGTTGTCTCCCAGCTAGCACTTTTAGTTAAAGTCCTTAAGTTAGACATTTGATGAGCTTCCTGTTATGGTGGCTTGCGCTTAAATTCATCCAGAAATCTCCACCAATATTTGGAATGCCAACAGCCTCTGGGGTCCCAAACAAGGCACGTAAAGCTTTTAAGCAGCTTCAAACAGATTCTCAGGCTCCCGGGGTGACGAATGTCAGAATAGATTCCAGGATCCCAAACTTTGCTTTTAAATCCGCCTTTGTCTTGATCTATATTCTTCCATCCGGGTGGTTTAGAAATTGTATTCTCACCAAGATGACCAAACGCCTTCCGAGACCCATTCAATTGAACTTGATACCAATCTGTGCACTTCGAATTGAAGCGTGGAACCTTATTGAATCTTGCACACCAACTCTGAGTACGAGCCATTTCCCTCTTACTCTTAAACCCACAGAGAGCTCTAAGATGGCCATCTGTTTCAAGCAAACCATATTCAAGTGGAAAAGTAAAGACAAAGGTTAAGGATTGTACTCACTTGATGGTTGTATTAGGTGGTAATGGCCTTGGGATAGGTGTTTCCAGTAGTTCTTTGAGCTCTACTCCCTTGTATTCTTCTTTGAATTCCTCCACTTCCTTGCAAAATTCTTTAACTGCAACTGCGTCTTGATCAAAGTCTTCTATGTCTTCCTCGTCACTCAAGTCATAAGTTGGAGGTTGAGAGAAATCTACTTCGACATCATCTTCGTGTTCACTTGGATAAGGTTCTTCAGGCTCAAGGAGTTCAATTGCAGATGCAAGTTCCTGACTAGGAGAGCTTGATTCATGATCATCACTGCCCATGGAATCAACTTCTTGGTCTGTTCCGTCCAATTTTTCACAGGGTATATGCTTTGGAGGTTGTGCACTATCCTCCTTGGCATCAATTTCGAACTTCTCAGCGGAATCCTTTACAATTCTCGATTCCCATGGAGGTTCAGCATCTCCTAAATCTTCAACTACTTCTTCCTCTACAACTATTATGGCTTCCTCCACTTGTTCCAATACAAAGCCATGCTCCTCATTGTCCACCGAAGTTTCTAGTGTCTCCTTCATGCTACGCTCTTCTTTTGATTCTCCACATGTAGCCATGGGAGTACTCTAAGTGCTCAGATGTTGGGAAGCTAATTTATTTACCAGCTCGGTTAAGGCAGTAGTGAGTTCCAGCACGTCCCTTTGCATCTTCGCTTGCCCTTGAAGAAGAACACGAAGTTTGTCATCCATTAGAGATTGGGGTGAATATGAGGGTTCATTGGTTGGGAGAGAGGGCTCATAATACAGAGGTGGTTCTTCTTGATTAGGATATGGGGATGGTGAATGTTGCGATGGTGGTTCTTGGGAGTAATTAGATTAAAATTGTGGTGGATAAGGGTCATACGGTGGTGAATGGTGAAAAGGAACTTGTGAGTGTGGTGGTTCAAAGCTATGTTGAGAGGGTGGTTCATAAGCACAGGGTGGACTTGTTGGTAACTATAAAGGGATCCACCGTATCTATTGCCTTGGCATGCATTGTATAATGGTCGTCGTCTGTGATACTGTGGAGGGTGTTGTTGCCTAAAGGGTTGATCAAGTCCTTGTGGCTCCATCCATCCTTGATTGCTCTGACCTTGATGTATGTTCCTGCTATAGCTTTCATTCCCTTCAACAATATTAGAACCAAACTCAAATAAACAAGCAAAAGAAAAAATGACGAAAAATAAACAAGCAAAAGAAAAATATTTACAATAACCAATAATAAGGCACACATTTGCAATTCCCCGGCAACGGCGCCATTTTGACGAATCGGATTTACTAGAGTTATTGGAATTTAATTCAATTAGCAAAAATAACAATCATCAATCACGATGAGTTTGATAACTCAAGAGTCTCCAGTTAATCAATTAAAGCCAAAAGGGAAAAATCTAAATTATTTATATAAATAAAGTAAAGCAATCATAATTCTGAAATACCTTAAATTATATTAAATAGAAAATCCTAACATGAATGGTTCGTAAGCCAATTTGGCAACATAAGTAATCAACAAATAAAAGCATTTAAAGTATCTGAAAGTAAAGGAGAAATATAAAGTAAAAGGAATATTGAACCTGAGAGGAAGTTGAAATCCTAAAAACTACATCTAAACTGTGAAAAGTGAATAATGGAAGACTTCCCCTTGAATGGATACATTCCCCCACTTTATAACCTCTAATCTGTGTTTTCTGGACTTGGATCTGGGCCAAAAGGGTTTCAGAAATCGCTAGGGGCGTTTTCTGCAGTTTCTGCACGTGGCGTCTGTCACGCGTCCGCGTGGATCACACGATCGCATCATCTGGGATTTTTCCTTGTCACGCGTTCGCTTCGGTCACGCGTACACGTCATTTGCGTTTTGCTCAAGGCACGCGTCCGCGTCAGTCACGCATTCGCGTCACTGCCTTTTCGCACTAGGCACGCGGCTGCGTCGTCCATGCATTCGCGTCGCTGCCCTTTTCTTCAAAACTCCATTTTTGTTCTTTCCTTCCATACTTGTATGTTTCCTTTCTGTCCTCTAAGCCATTCCTGCCTTAGGAGATCTAAAAACACTTAACACACAAATCATGGCATCGAATGGTAATAAAGGGTAATTAAAATTAATATTTTTAAAGCATAGGAAACATGTTTTTCACATATATCACATAATAAGGAAGGGAATGTAAAACCATGCAATTTACATGAATAAGTGGGTGAAGGATTGAATAAATCACTTAAATTGAGCACAAAATTCATCATAAAATATGGGTTTATCAGTGGTTGAGCTTCCTTTCGTTCTATTTTCCTTTTTCATAATTATTTTAGTTTAATTCAGTTATTTTTACTTTAAAAATATGTCTCATGTATAGCTCATTGAGCTTAAATTCAAAAAAATAAAAAAATAAAAAGGAAGAGAAATGTGGTGTAATGCATGACCAATTGAGTTTATATTTAGAATTGTGTTGTTTAATTAAATGTCGTGGTGTTTATCTGTGATTTTGAATGCATAAAAAGAACAGTGCATATTTGATATTGGGAACAAATGATGTTGACTCATGAGGAACAGGAATTTAGAGAAGTATTATGAATTCTCTAAAAATAAACAAGAAGTTGATCCTTGAAACAAAAGAAACAGCAAAAAAAAGAAAATAAAGAACAAGGCCCAAGGCTCTGAGCATCAATGGCTAGCAATATTAAAAATGATTGTTGTGTGGCCAAAAGCGGGTTAGGAATTTCTCTCAAAAATATAATTTCTCCGTTGCAGGTATAGTTCCAAACCCACAATCAACCAACACCAAAGTTTGAATTCAAAGAGATGTCACTATTAAAAACCAATTCAATTCTGAGAGTGTTTAGTTCCCAGGTCGTCTCCAAAGGACACTTGAGACCAATGAGTGTACAATTTCGGTTGTGATGCTCATGGGATTTTCAATAAAGCGATAAATATATAAAGCAATAAAAGAACATGCAAAAGTGTGATAAAAGAACTAATAAAGGAATTAACGAACTAACTATGCAATACAGACAAGTAAGCTAAAAAGGGATTAATGTAAATGTGTATGAAAGATTTAAAGCATAAAAGGTATCTTGGCTTGGAATGAGCTAAGGGTCCTTTCCTTGTTGGAACCACAACTATGACAATTAGAATGGATTCATCTTACTTGATTAACCCTCACATCGGAGAGTAAGTTAAATGAGCATAAGTTTTCTTAACCCACAAATCCTAAATTGCTTGCTAATTGCCTTAGCAACAAATTAGCGTTAGTGGGAACTAGAACAATTAACAATCCAAGAATTGACACTAAATGTTGGACATTCCAATTTTAGGAACCCAATTGCTCACTTTTCCCAAGCCAAGAGATAGAAAACTAGCCCAAAATCATAATTGACATTTTGTCAAACATTTAGTGGGCAAAAACACTAAACATGGGAAAAAATGAGAAAATGATTGAAACTAAAAGCAACAAGTGATCTCAATCAACAATAACAACTCAAGAAAGAATATAATAATCGTCAATGATCAAATTCATCAACAAGAAATTGAAATTGCAAAAGAGAAGTAAAATTGAAGTATAACTTGAAATATAAGAAAGAGTAAGAACAATGTAGCTATAAAGAGTAGTAACAAAGAAATACATACAATGGAAGCTAGCAAAATCCAAGATCAAAAATGGAAATGGCACTTGAATGTAAAAACCCTAGTATAAATAATAGAGATGATGAAAAACGTAAAGAAAAAAACTATACTAAAGCTTCCTGCTACTACTCCTAAGCTACCCTAATGTTATGCTCCTATTCTCTTCATTTTTCCTTCATTATGAGCTAAATGGCTTAAAAAATGGGCCTCCAATCCACCAAAATCGCGAGTCACGTGCAACTTTAATGAAGGCATGTGCGGACACCTGTGCGTATGAACAGACGTGTGCGCACACACACTCTGCCAAAATCTCTTCCTGTGCGTACGCACAAGAGGTTGTGCGCACGCACACTAGGCGATGCTTGAATGGACGTGCGATGCACACGATGCGCCTCACACGCACGCGTGGCTTTGCTCTGATGGTTGTGTGTACGCATGTAGGTCTGTGCGTACGCACACATCGCTGTGCTCTTCTCCTTTGATTCTTCATGCTTCCTCCACTTTGCATGCTCCTCTTCCATTCTCTCCAAGCCATTCCTACCTTATACATCTGAAATCACTCACAAACAACATCAAGGGATCGAATGGAAGGCAAATGGGATAAAATTAATCAAATTAGGCACAAAAGACCATGTTTTCATAGTCAAGCACAAATTAGGAGGAAAGTTCAAAAGCATGCTATTTAAGGGAATAAGTGCAAGTTTATATGATGAAATCCATTCAAATTCAACCAAAAATCATCGTCAAATATGTATTCATCAATGATCAAAGCTCAACAAGGTATTTTTCTAGCTATATGCTTGTGGTGCAAATGTGTCAAGGAATTCTTGAGACAGAGCACTTAGAGTCAAATCCAAGTTCAAATAAAGAGAAGCCAAAGGCTCTGAGTACCACTGATTGGGAAGAATAAAAAAAATTAGAGCTCAAAGGGTTCTCCAGTTAAGTGCTTGTGGCGTTTCTGTGTCGAGTAAAGCTTGTGACAAAATATTTAGAGCCACGGCTAGGTTCAAGGTGCAAAGCATCAAAGAAAAGAAAAGAAAATGCTGTGTTCATGGATTAATCGGATGCTAAAAGAGAGAGAATTTATAACAATATCTGGATTCTAGTTCTGAATGATATTGGTGTTCCTGAATCTCCAAGAGACAGTGAGATACAAAAACTATTCATGATCACAGTGTTATCAACCCCATTCAGAAGATAGACAGGCGCTTAATTGAAAACTCAACTCTTAGGAAACCCATATCTCAGGTTTCCATTATTTTCAGTTGCTTGAGGACAAGCAACAATTTAAGTTTGATATGATACGTGAGCATCTTTCCTATCTTTTTCTAGTAATTTAGATGTGGATTTTATGAATTATTATGAGATTTGGGTGTTTTAGACCATCGTGAATGCTACTTTGAGTTGTATTTCCATTTTGTTAATTATAGATAAAATTCAAGTTTGACAGAGTTCATGCAGAAGCAAAGGGATCAAATTATTTCTGCCAAGCCGGCACTAAACTCCACGACTCAGAGTTTAGCGCCGAAGGCCTTGTAACGACCCAACTCCCGGTATGCCATGGTCATACAAGAAGCTAAGTGTCACCAACTTGTTCATCGTAATTATTAACTACTATTTAATATATGAGCCTATTCCTTGTTAGAATGTTGCCAATTTTACGAGTAACTTTTTTTATATCATTGCGAGCGATGAAGTAATATAAACAAGCATGCATAAATAGAAAGATAAAGGAAACATAAAGAAACATAGGACATGGCTGATAATATACATCATGTACATTATAAGAAAAACATGTAGCATTTACAAAAGATCATGTCAGTTTACAATCTTGTCAATCCTAGATAGCTAATATATACACGACACTCCCATGGCTTGGCCCATACAAAAAGCCACTAAACTAGCACCGAAGCTAGCCTAACCAATCTATAGCTCCTAGCTCTCGGGTGTACTAACACAAGGGAGAGACTAACCAAAAGTCAATTTCAGCAACTACAGCTATACCATTAGAACCACCAAATGCACTACTGTCACTATGTACAAAACCATTCGCGAGCATAGGTCCGTTCGCGTATATAGGAGCTACCCCATCGTCTGGTAGTGTCGGCTCATCATTCTCCTGAAAGTGAGGAATTGGCTCAGGGGAAAAGTCACACTCTGGTGGAATCACAGGCACATACTCACTAGCTATCTTGGGCTCCTCGGGAATGATAGGCTCAGGTGCCGGCTCATTCAAGGGTTGAGCTGGTATAGGGTGTTCGTGATCATTGGGAAAAGATGTCCAGGTGCGTTAGGGTGTAATCAGGATAAGGGAAAGTTATAAGGAGTGTTGCGGGTCAAAAAGCGGTATAGACAGAGGATGTTGAAAAGCTCGACTTTGTAACGGATATCGTCTGATACGAGGCTCCACTCTCATAATGAAGTAACTGTGGTGTACTAGATCCTCGTAAATGTAAGGGTCCTTGAACACAAAATATCACGCCCGTCTCCATTTGGAGGGGAAGAAGGGAAAGAAGGCGGTAAGAACTTGGGAGTTCTTAGTAGAGTTAGGCTAATTAGTCATGTTAGTCGGCACCGTCGTGTTTATCAAATAACAGAGTACTTTACAGAAAATAGAGGAAAAGATTGGAAAGCAGACAATAAAAAAACAGAGAAAACAGAAGACAAAAAATAGAAGAAAACATAGTAATATCATACAAGTAGACAAACATAGGGAATAAAACACACACATACAAAGAATGCACTAGAGAATGATGCATGTCTAGCCCTGGTATAGGCCATGAACTCATGTGTTAGTTAGCTGCCCGCAATCCCAACATTTATCCGGTCACGAGTCCACGATTTCCGAGACACGATTTTTCGTTCCAAATAAATGCGCATATAATAATAGCAGCTCTATTGAGATAGCCTTTTTCTTTCTACTTGCATGAAAAATATATATACTCTGCTCTGGGGAACAAAAAATGGCTGTAGGTAACTTAGTTTTCCTACAGAAGCTTTAGGTTGCCTCAAGCAACAAACATACAAACAAATATCTTTGGAGCATATGACCATTCAATAGGCCCTCTTTTTGTTCTTTATTCTCTTTATCATATTACTCTTTTCACTTTTTCTCTTTACTCTGCTCTGGTTACTCTTTCTCTGTGTCTCTTTACTCTGCTCTGATTTCTTTGTTTAATGTATGTATTTAAAGATTATATAAATTTAGGTATGAATAGTAAGCTTGTCCCAAGTATTGATTCATTAAGTCTATACTAAAACAGTTTAACTTATCTTCCGAAAAACTCCGTATTTTCAGAAAAGATCTCGTGTACCCAAAAACTAAGTTGTTACATTCTACACTCCTTAAAGAAAATTTTGCCCTCAAAATTTCAGCCACGTGCAAGAATCTATCTTTAAGCGGTTTATTTCCTTCAATCCATCCTAACAAAGAGATCGGTCCATTCCTTACAGCACCCAAATCTCACAAAGTCATAGTGATGAGCGGATAATTTATACGCTTTTTGGTATTGTTTTTAGTATGTTTTTAGTAGAATCTAGTTACTTTTAGGGATGTTTTCGTTAGCTTTTATGTTAAATTCACATTTTTGGACTTTACTATGAGTTTGTGTGTTTTTCTGTGATTTCAGGTATTTTCTGGCTGTAATTGAGGGACTTGAGCAAAAATCAGATTCAGAGGTTGAAGAAGGACTGCTGATGCTGTTGGATTCTGACCTTCCTGCACTCAAAATGGATTTTTGGAGCTACAGAACTCAAACTGGCGCGCTTCCAATTGTGTTGGAAAGTAGACATCCAGGGCTTTCCAGCAATATATAATAGTCCATACTTTGGTCGAGTTTAGACGACGTAAAAGGGCGTTGAACGCCAGTTCTACGCTGCTGTCTGGAGTTAAACGCCAGAAACAAGTCACAAACCAGAGTTGAACGCCAGAAATACGTTACAACCTGGCGTTCAACTCTAGAAAGAGCCTCTGCACGTGTAACATTCAAGCTCAGCCCAAGCACACACCAAGTGGGCCCCGGAAGTGGATTTATGCATCAATTACTTACTTCTGTAAACCCTAGTAGCTAGTTTATTATAAATAGGACTTTTTACTATTGTATTAGACATCTTTTGATCATTTTTAGATCTCTAGACCTCCATGGGAGGCTGGCCACTCGGCCATGCTTACCCTATATTCACTTATGTATTTTCAACGGTTGAGTTTCTACACATCATAGATTAAGGTGTGGAGCTCTGCTGTTCCTCAAAGATTAATGCAAAGTACTACTGTTTTTCTATTCAATTCAACTTATTCCGCTTCTAAGATATTCATTCGCACTTCAACCTGAATGTGATGAACGTGACAATCATCATCATTCCTTATGAACGCGTGCCTGACAACCACTTCCGTTCTACCTTAGATTGAATGAGTATCTCTTGGATCTCTTAATCAAAATCTTCGTGGTATAAGCTAGATTGATGGCGGCATTCATGAGAGTCCGGAAAGTCTAAACCTTGTCTGTGGTATTCCGAGTAGGACTCTGGGATTGAATGACTGTGACGAACTTCAAACTCGTGATTGCTGGGCGTAGTGACAGACGCAAAAGGAGGGTGAATCCTATTCCAGCATGATCGAGAACCTCGGATGATTAGCCGTGCTGTGACAGAGCATTTGGACCATTTTCACAAGAGGATGGGATGCAACCATTGACAAGGGTGATGCCTCCAGATGATTAGCCATGCAGTGACAGCGCATCGGACCATTTTCCAGAGAGGATCAAAAGTAGCCACTGACAACGGTGATGTCCTTACACAAAGCCAGCCATGGAAAGGAGTAAGATTGATTGGGTGAAGACAGCAGGAAAGCAGAGGTTCAGAGGAACGAATGCATCTCTATACGCTTATCTGAAATTCTAACCAATGAATTACATAAGTATTTCTATCCTTATTTTATGTTTACTTCTTATTTAATTTTCGAAAACTCCATAACCATTCTATATCCGCCTGACTGAGATTTACAAGATGACCATAGCTTGCTTCATACCAATAATCTTCGTGGGATCGACCCTTACTCGCGTAAGGTTTATTACTTGGACGACCCAGTGCACTTGCTGCTTAGTTGTGCGAAGTTATGATAAAGAGTTGAGATTACAATTGAGCGTACCATGTTGATGGCACCATTGATGATCACAATTTCGTGCACCACATAGCCATGGAGATCATAACAGCTATGAAGATAGCTATGCCTCGCATCGATTGGTCGTTTGGAACACAATTAAACCATGCTTGTTCCCAGTCATTGAGGTCTTATTCGCACCAAACAATCAACATTAAGGTGATTAGTCTTAATATCTCAAGTTAAGTACAAATATTCCCAAAATGAGTTCTCATAGACATTCAAGCCAAATGTATCTTAAAGATACCCTAATGGCATAAGACACACAAGCAGAGTATGCAGTAAAGCATAGTCAGTCCATTTCCCAGGCTCTACTGGAAATGAACTGCTCTGATACCAAATTGTAAAGACCTAACTCCTGGTATACCATGGTCATACAAGAAGCTAAGTGTCACCAACTTGTTCTTCCTAATTATTATCTGCTATTTAATATATGAGCATGTTCCTTGTTAGAACATTGCCAATTTTACGAGTAACTTTTTTTTATATCGTTGCGAGCGATGAAGTAATATAAACAAGCATGCATAGATAAAAAGATATGGAAACATAAATAAACATAGGACACAACTGATAATATACATCACGTACACTATAAGCAAAACATGTAGCGTTTACACAAGATCATGTTAGTTTATATCCTCATCAAACCTAGATAGCTAATATATACACGACACTCCCAGGGCTTGGCCAGTACAAAAAGTTGCTAAACTGGAGCTCAGGCTAGCCTAACCAATCTATAGCCCCTAGCTCTCGGGTGTACTAACACAGGTGAAAGACTAACCAAAAGTCAATGTCAGACAACAGTGTCATCAAAAGAATGCCGCTACAGCTATCAATCTATATCTACACCTGGCGGTTTGGTAAATCGTCATGTGGCTCAACCATCTCCTCATCCTGCTGATGAATGGATTTTTGATGGTTTAGAATTCACAAATGAATTCTCGTTGCAAGTATAGTTTTTAAACCAAACAATAATGCTTTCATACAACAATTTGTTTGTCACAAGTACAAACCCCTAAAATTATAAACCAAAGTATTGGAACCTCGGGTCGTTCTCCCTAGGAATTGCGATAAAGTGTCTTGTTATTGGTTATAAGGTATGTTTTGGGGTTTTTGGGATAAGAGACATGAAATGTAAATGGCAATGAAATAAACTAATAGCTACAAAGGTCTTGGCAAGGTTTGGTGGTTAAGGATCTCTATCCCTATCGCTAACCACAACATGAGAATTGGCAAGGATCAATCCCATTAAGTCATCCTTTAACTAGTAGTAAAGGAAAGTCAAATGAGTTATATCAATCCAAGTCCATAAGTCCTAGTTCTCCACTGATTCAATTAGTGAGATCTAGAGTTAATATCTCCCAATCATCAATTACTTGGACATTAGTAACTCAAGAGTTCCTAAGTTACCTTCCCAAGACAAGAGCATAAAATTCTACTCTAAAATCCAACCAAGCATTTCATCAAACACATGGAAGGCATGAAAGAAAGTAAAGCAATACAACAATAAAGAAACATGAATCATAAAATGCATTAAAAGAGAAATTGAAGAACAAAAGTGCATCAACATAATAGTAAAGAATTACTTGAATTAAATGCAAAACTAGAAAGAGGAAAGGTAGAAGAAGAAGAATTACAAAGAGAAAAGTAAATCAAAGCATGAAATTAAACTAGATCTAAGAGTTCCTAATCTAGATCTAACCTAATCATAATCCTAGAGAGAAGTGAGAGCTTCTCTCTCTAAAACTAACTTTCCCTCCAAAATTTAAACTAAAACTACACAAGTGTCTAAGTATGTTGATTCCTCTTCATTCCTTGGGTTAAATAGCATCAGAAGTGAGTTAGATTTGGGTCTGGGAAGCCCAAAATTTGCCCCAGCGGATTCACTTTAAGAGGGTCACGTGCGGACATCGGCGCGTACGCGTATAGTTCCCGTGCGTGTCGATTGACAATTTTCCATCCACGCGTACGCGTCATGTGCGCGTACGCATTGCCATGCGACCTCACAATCCACGCGTGCGCGTCTGCTGCGCGTGAGCATGGGTCTCAGCATCCTAAATCCTTGCTTTTCCATGATTTCTCCACCTTGCATGCTTTCCTCTCCATTCCTTTGATCCATTGCTAGCCTTTTCAACCTGAAATCACTTAACAAAAAAATCAAGGCATCTAGTGGAATCAAAGGTGAATTAAATTTAGCTAATTAAGGGCCTAGAAAGCATGTTTTCACACTTAAGCACAAATTGGAAGACAATCATGAAACCATGCTATTTCATTGAATAAATGTGGGTAAAAGGTCCTAAAATCTCCTAAATTAAGCATAAGATAACCCCTACAAATGGGGTTTATCAACCTCCCCACACTTAAACCAAGCATGTCCTCATGCTTAAACCAAGAGAAAGCAAAGGGATCAACATTTATTCAATGAAATCTAACTAAATGAAATCTACCTATATGCAACTATCTAAATGAATGCACTTGCTTGGTCAAAATAAATCAATTTCCAAGAGAACATATATGTACAAGGGGCTACGTCTAGCAAGTCTAATCCACAATTGAATTAAGTTATTGAATATGTTTACAAACTTGCATGAAAAGAGATGATCATAGGTGAAAGCATGTAATTGAGCAATCGAACCCTTACCGGAAGTGTTTGCAATATATTCACTCAAGTGTTTAGGGTTGATTCACTCAATTCTCCCCTAATCATGCTTTCCAAGATTTGTTTTTCTTCTAACGATCGACATTTATTTCATGCGTGCATACAATTATCATGAGGGCTTTTCATCGGTTGTAACGGGGCTAGGGTCAAGGTAGGATGCATATTTGGTCAAGTGAGCTTGAAATTTGAATCTTTGATGAGCTTAAACTTCCCACCTAACCTATGACATCCTATTCAATTCAAAACTAACCTAACTACCCATTTTTCTCACTTTTTCACATACTCATGCATTTCCTTTTCATTTCACAACCTATATGCATTAATCTTTATTAAACTTTACTTTGCTTTGGGGTTATAAGATGTAACCACACCATTAGGCTCAAGTCTCACTTGCTTGTGTTCATAGCTCAAAAATCATGTTCCACAATATATATAATTCAAGCAAGTTCTATGAAAAGTTTTCACTCAAATCAGTTGGTGCCGTTGGTGGCCTATAGATAATTTCTCGAAAAATTTCATCATTTTGACTAAGCTTATTGTGTATATATATGCAAAAATGAAAAAAAAATAAGAAAATGAACTAAAAGTCCTAAAAGACCTAAAATAAAATGCAAAAGAGTTGAGATTAGAAACTTGTCACCCAAAATTGCCGACCGGTCGGACGACCTCCCCACACTTAAAAGTTTGCACCGTCCTCGGTGCACTAAAAGATGAGCAAGGGGGTACGGCGACTCTCCGTGTTGCTACCTTCAGCTGGTAGATCAACCGTTTGCTGCGTATTCTTTCTTCTGCTTCCATTTTTGCTTGGGGTGCATCAATCATAAAAAATAGAAAATAACACTATAAGATAGGATAATACAAAAGCAAGGAAGCATACATTGTTGGAATGAGGTAAATCACTAGGAATGAGTGAGTGAATTAGTGTGATATTTGTGAAATTAGGGATGTGAGTCCTAAATTGGGCGCGGTTTAGAACACATATTAGCATAAAAAGCGATGTCATAAAAGAAGCATGCACTTCACTTATCCTAGTGTGCTTGGGATGCTTTAAGTAAGTTTGTAAGTTGAGACAAACTATAAAGAAGCACGAAAGTATCCAAGCCAAACATATATGGATGCATATGATCAAGAAGCACAATGCATTAAGATAAATGCTTAACATCCACCCCCAAGAAATTGCCTAATCGAGGAAAAGGATTCCAATTACATGGTGGCCAAATCATACAATTCAAGAAGAGTTACAAGCTCGAAGGCAATTCTCATCACTTGGTATTTTCAAAAAAGTAAGCATGAAGTACTTGAAACCAAGTAGCAAAAGATAACCTCAATCATAAGCAGCAATATATAGTAAACAAAATCAATAATCCAACACTTATAATGAAAAAGAAAAAAGAAGGAATGAAAACTAAGCTAAAACTAACTAATCAACTAACTAACTAACTAATTAACTAACTAAAATAAACGGTTATCAATGGTGTTTGAAAGTGTTGGATGAGGGGTAGGAGATGGGAAGAAATGGAAAGAGGAGAACTAAAGAAGTGTAATGAAGGAAGAGCATCCGCGCGTACACGTACATGGTGCGCGCGCGGATGATGGTGTAATGGACGCGACACGTACGCGTACATGGCACGTCCGTGTCGATGGCTTATTTCGAGAGTCACACGTACATGTCATGTACGCACACGCGCGAGGTGGTTTGTGCCAAAGGCACAATGCTGACACAGTGTAGGCACAACTCTCGGGTCAATGTATGGGAGGTGGAATTTTTCAATCCACGCGTACGCGTGCATGGCGCGTGTGCGTGGGTAGGCGAAAATGCTTGATGCACGCGTACGCGTGCAGTCCGCGTACGCGCGGATGGTGCTCTATTTTTCAAAAATTTTCTATATTTTTGCACCAATCCAAGCATTCCAAACCTCCAAACAGCTACCAAAACACCATAAAACCTTATTTAGCATATTGAACTACAAATAAACTCAACAAACAAAACAAAACATGAACTTAAACTAATTCTATCAATATGTACAAAAGTGAAAAATGAAAATAATTTACCATGGTGGGGTGTCTCCCACCTAGCACTTTTATTTATTGTCCTTAAGTTGGACTTATGGGGAGCTCCTCTCAATATGGCTTGTGCTTGAATTCATCTCGGAACTCCCACCAATGCTTGGTTCTCCATTGTGCCCCAAGATTTCTCATGGATTAAGCCAAATGTTGATGGAGTTCTTCACAAGCTTGGGGCTTCCAAAGTTGATCCTCTTTTTGTAATCCGGGATCCCACACTTTATTTTCACACCCATCTTGAAGTTGATTCTCATTATTGGCCCATCCGGGTGGTGAACAAGATGAATTTTCTATGAAGTACCCAACAATCCTCCTAGACCTCTCTAGTTGAGCACTATTCCAACCTTTGTATTCAACTCTTGAAGTATCAACCATAATAAGCCTTGATTTGCAACGCCAACCACGAAACATCTTTCTTTTACGCTTCATCCCACAAAGCATCCTAAGTTGACAATCCGTTTCAAGTAAGCCATACTCAAGTGGGACAATAAAGCTAATAGAAATGAATTTTACCCACTCAAGTGAAGGAGTAGATGGCAACCTAGGTAAAGAAGCTTCTAAGGGTCTTGACAAAGCGTATCCAACTCCCGTCCTCCTTTTTCTAAGGACTTCCACCTCTTCACAAGTTTTCTCAAATGTAATCCTTTGTTCATCAACTCTATCTAAGCCTTTTCCCTTATTCAAATCATAAATGGGAGGGTGAGAGAAATTTACCTCCACAACGATTTCAAATCCACCGGGAGAAGGTTCTTCATGCTCAAAGAATTCTTCACCACTAAGACTTGATGCTTGATCTTCATCACCAAGGGAACTCAATTTTTGCTCTATCCCATCCAATTATTCATATGGAATATGCCTTGGAGGTTGTGCACTTTCCTCCTTAGCATCAAATTCAATCTTCTTGGAGGGGTTTTCTTCAACTCTAGATTCCCAAGGTGGTTCCGCATCTCCTAAGTCTTCAACCACTTCTTCCTCTTCTTCAACAATTGTAGCTTCCTCTAATTGTTCCAATACAAAGCAACTTCCCCCATTCTCCACCAATCTCTCCCTTATGTTATGCTCTTCATTTGATTTTCCACATGTAGCCATGGGAGTTCCTTGAGTATTCAAGCATTGGGATGCTAACCGACTTACCACTTTATCTAAGGCGGCCGTGAATTATTCCACATCCCTTTTTATCTCCTCTTGTCCTTGAATAAGAACATCAAGGATATCATCCATTGGAGGTTGGAGTGGATGGAAGGGTTCATCAATTTGGGGGAAGGGTTCATAGTAGGAAGGTGGATCTTCTTGGTAGAGTTGTGGTGGTTCAATATTTTCCATTCTTTCCACTTGTTGCACAACACACTCCATGTTTGCTTGAAATTGATCCAATGCTTCCTTGAGACGATCCCTTGACTCTTGTTCCTCTTGGATGTCATGAGTAGGATTATATAGCTCTTGGATTGATGGACATGAGCAGTCTTCCATGGGAGGTTGTGGTGGAAGGTAGTATTCATCTTGTGGTTGAAAATTTGTGTACATCGGAGGTGGTTCATCTTGGTAATAGCATGGAGTGGTGGCTCGTGAAAACATTGATGTTGGAATGGTAGTGGCTCTATATGTGGTTCATATGGCTCATATGGTTGTTGGTAGGTTGGATATGGATTGGGGTCATATGAAGATGTTTGGTGCAAAGGGGCTTGTGAGTATGGTTGATGGCTATGTTGAGGATATGGCTCATAGGTGTATGGTGGCGGTTCTTGAAAGTCACAAGGGGACTCACCATAACCATTGGATTGGTATGCATCATAGAATGGCTCTTGTTCATAGTGAATTGGTGGAGGTTGTTGCCACGAGGATGGATCATATGTATATGGCTCCTCCCACCTTTGATTGTGTAACGACCCAATTTTCAGTATGTCTAGATCATACTGGAAACTGAGCGCTACCAACTTGTCTTCCTAATTATTATCTATTATTTATTATATGAGCCTGACTCGTTGTTAAAAGCATAGTTCTTTAGCAAGGTATTTTTTTTAAACGTTTGGACTAATAAATGAAATCATTCACAGTCAATTCACAAATAATAATAGATACAACAGTTATAAACAACCACACTTATATACATCTCAAAAAGTTAACAATATTCATTTATCCAACCTTTATTAGAGTAAAGATCTTTAGTTAGAATACCCCTAGATATAGTTAGATAATAACCTTATACATGTATATACATACAACATCCCAGGCCCTGACCTGTTCAAGAAGTCCATAAGCTGGCGCCCAGGCTAGCCTAGACCCTATACTCACCTAGTCCCTCTGAACTACTAAAGCGAGGGAAAATACATTCTAGGTCTTCAACACTCGATTCAGGTCGAATGTCATCAAAAAGGTAGAAGGTCATATGATACTCCTCTGTACGATCATACATTACCATATGACGTCCCACTGGTACTCCATCAAGTAGCTACATAACAGAAGTTTCGTACACAGGATTTAGGTTAAAGTTTGCATACAAACGGGGTGCAGATGTTGGCTGGTCTCACAGTATATACATATAAACAGATAACCGAGTTCACTCTAGACTCGGAAGACAACCTAGAGCAGAATCCTCTTTGCATAATGATCATCAACGAACTACGGAAGGGTACTATTACTTCCATTTGAAGGGAGAAGGGAGAGAAGGGGTAAGAACTGGGGAGTTCTTAGTAAGGCCGGGGTTATTAGTTAAGTTCATTAATTCCATGTTGTTTAGCAGATGAATAGCAAAATACCGAGAAGTAGTGAATGATGACAAGTCATCTTATACTAGCTTTTCAAGCATTTTTCACTTGTTTTATTACATTTTATGCACTTTCTTGCATTAGAAGTAAGTAATTTGGAGTGGTTTTGCATGGTTTTATTAAATCAATGAACCATCCTTTATTTGACACTAAATCATGAGGTTTAAGCTAAAATTAGTTGGTTTTTGAATGATTTATGAACCTTGTGAATTCGGTGACACTTTGATTGGTTGTTTTGATTACTTGTAGGTGAAGAAATGGTGGAAAAAGGAATTTTCGGCACGCTGTTGAAGTTAAATCACACTTTGGACCCTAGGCCACGCTTTGGAAAGCGTGACCTAAGGAAACAAAAGCGTAGCGCATCAACCAAGGGGCATAGTGTTAAGTTGGTATACTTAACTGAGCGCTCAAGGAAGCAAGAAAAGTGAGGAGCGCTCAGTTAACTTTGTCACCTTTTACGTGCCTCCCCATGAAAGAAATCAAAGCACAAGCAAGCAAAATGGAGGAGCCAAGGATCAAACTCTACACATGAGGCATAAGGGAAGCGTGATAAACCCATATTTCATGAGTTATTTTGTGCTTAGTTTAAGTGATTTATTCAATCCTTCACCCACTTATTCATATTAATTGCATGATTTTACTTTCCCTTCCTTATTATGTGATGTATGTGAAAAACATGTTTCCTAAGCTTTAATATTAATTATTTTAATTACCTTTATTTCCATTCGATGCCATGATTAGTGCGTTGAGTAGTTTCAGATTTTCTAAGGCAGAATGACTTAAAGGATGGAAAAGGAAACATACAAAAATGGAAGGAAAGCACAAAACGGAGCTTCTGAAGAAACTGGCATCTACGCGATCGCATGGACAAAGCGATCGCGTGCCAAGCGCGAATCAGCAGCGACGCGGCCGCATGACTGACGCGACCGTGTGCCTTAAGCAGAACGCACATGACGCGGTCGCATGACTGACGCGACCGCGTGGCAAGGAAACGCTCCGAATGACGCGACCGCATGACCCACGCGGACGCGTGACAGAGGCCACGTACCAGAAATTGCAGAAAACGCTCATAGCAAATTCTGAAGCCTTTTATAGCCCAAATCCAAGTCCAGAAGGCATAGACCAGAGGTTATGAAGTGGGGGAATGCATCCATTCAGAGAGAGCTCGCCAATTTTCACTTTCCATGATTTAGATTTAGTTTGAGAGAGGCTCTCTCCTCTCTCTCTTAGGATTATAATTTAGGATTTAGGACTTCTCTTAGTTTGCAAGAGTGAGTCTCGATCCAGGTTTAATATTTACTTTAATGCTTTTATTCGTACCTATAAATGTTGCCAACTTGACTTATGAACACTTTACATGTTATGATTTGAATTAATTATTTTTTGAGGAATTTCAGTTATTGATTGATTTCTCCTTAATTTGTGTTACCATTGTTTCCAATCTGAAGATATTCTATTCCAGCAATTTACTTTTTCTCTTTTTGGTCTTGGTTAAGAAATCAGTAACTCAACAGTTATCAAACTCAACATAATTGATAATCGTTATCTTGCTAATTGAACTGAACTTCAATAATCCTAACTTTTTCTTAGGAAATAAATAGGATTCGAAGGTCAACTAATTAGTCCCTTGACTTTCCTTTACTTTAGTAAAGGTTAACTAAGTGGAATTTAGATTCAACTTTCATTATTGTTGAGAGAGATAACTAAGTTGGACTTCCAATTTCTCTTACCTTGCCAAAAGATTGCTTTATAGTATTTATTTATTTTAATTGCCATTTAAATTATTTTTCATATCTACTCTTCACTCTCAACCCCGATTTTACAACCTCCATAACCAATAATAAGAACATACTTCCCTGCAGTTCGTTCAGAAGACGACCCGAGGTTTGAATACTCGGTTAACAATTTTTCAGGGGTTTGTTACTTGTGACAACCAAAACGTTTGTAAGAAAGGTTGATTGCTTGGTTTAGTAACTATACCTGCAACGAGAGTTTTCTATAACTTCTAAACCATCAATCTTCAGTTCTTTCAAAATGGCGCCGTTGCCGGGGAACTGCTAACGTGTGCCTTATTATTGGTTATTGTAAATATTTTTCTTTTGCTTGTTTCTTTATTTTTGTTTTCCCTTTTTATCTTTATTTGCTACCATGAACTCTCACCCCTCTCGCTTTGAGTTTGGTTCTAACTTTGTTGAAGGAAATAGAAGTTACAGCAGGAATATGCATCAAGGTCAGACCAATCAAGGATGGATGGAGCCAAGAGGATCTAATCAACCCTTTAGGCAGCAACACCCTCCGAGATATCCTGGACAAAGACCATTCTACCGTGCATACCCAGCTGAAAGATATAGTGGACAACCTTGTAACTACCATCCTTTCAACATAACCTCGAACCACCACACTCACAAGCTTCTCTTCACCATTCGCCACCATATGATCCTTCCTTACCCCAGTACCAATCCAATCACTCCCAACCACCACCACTTCTCTATGTATCATGCCCAAGTCCGGCAACCCGAGAAGCAGAGGTTCGCCTAACGGAAACAGTAAATAAATTTCAAACAACCATTCGACAACTGGAGCAAGTAGTAATTCAATGGGTTTCTAGATGCTCAAATACACAAGGATTAGCCACAGCCCCATGTGAACAGTCTAACGAAGAGCGTAGCATGAAGGAAATACCAGAAACTCCAGTGGACAAGATAGAGAATGAATTTGTACTAGAACAAGTTGAAGAAGCTGTCATTGTTCAAGAAAAAGAGTTGGTTGAAGATCTAGGAGATGCTGAACCTCCATGGGAATCCAGAACTGAGAAGAACTCCATCAAGGACGCTACAGTTGAGGCTAAGGAGGATATTGTACAACCTCCAAGGCAAGTTGTTTATGACGAATCAGACGGAATAACCCAGGACACAAATTCCCTTGACGATGATAGTCACAAGTCAAATTCTCTTAGTAATGAACTTGCATCCGCAAGTGAATTCTCTGAGATCGAAGAATCTTCCCCAAGTGAATATGAAGATGATGCGGAGGTAGATTTCTCTCAACCTCCAATCTACGACTCGAGTGATGAGGAAGACATAGAAGACTTTGACCAGGGTGATACTACATTTGAAGACTCTTACAAGGAAGTGGAGAAATTCACAGAAGAACCCAAGGGAGTAGAACTTACAGAACCACCAGAAACACCTATCCCAAGGCCATTACCACCTAATACAAGCTTCAAGTGGGTACAATCCTTAACCTTTAACTTTGCTTATTCACTTGAATATGGTTTGCTTCAAACAGATGGCCAGCTTAGAGCTCTTTGCGGCTTTAAGAGTAAGAGGGAAATGGCTCGTACCCAGAGCTGGTGCACAAGATTCAATAAGGTTCCACGCTTCACCTCGAAGTACACGGATTGGTATCATGCTCAATTGCATGGATCACGGAGAACGTTTGGTCACCATGGTGAGATTCTACTCTTTAAACCGCCCGGATGGAAACATGTAGATCAAGACGGAGGCCTGAAAATATTCTGACATTCGTCACCCCGGGGGCCTGAAAATTTGTCTGAAGCTGTTCAGAAGCTTTACATGCCTAGTATGGGACCCCGGAGGCTATTGGCATTCCAAGCACTGGTGGAGATTTCTGGATGAATTTAAACACAAGCCATCATAACAGGAAGCCCTTCCAATGTCCAACTTAAGGACTTTAACCATAAGTGCTAGGTGGGAGACAACCCACCATGGTATGATCGTTCCTTTTGCAATTTTAATTTTATTTAGTTTTGTTTGTTTTTGAATTTTATTTTTATTTTATTAAACCTGGAATCATGCATAGCATTCACATTAAGCATTGCATCCTGCATTCATTTCAAAAAAACAAAAAAAAGGGGGATGCATGATGCGACCGCATGCCCCATGCGATCGCGTCATACTGCAAATACACTACCGATGCGACCGCGTCATCCACGCGGCCGAGTGCCTTGGAGATCGGCGTCAAAAATCCAACGTCCAGAGAGTTAGGCTGGAATCATGCGGCCCTTGTGCGTTTTGCACAAATTGGCCCACGCGATCGCATGCCCCATGCGATCGCGTTACTTGCACAAAACTAATCCCACGCGACCGCGTGAGTGACGCGATCGCGTCGCATGGATTGCACAACACCCTAGGACGAGACAGAGAGTTGCGCTAAAATGGTGCTGGAGTCTTGCGTTTAGCACAATGTCCAGCGATGCGATTGCGCGACCCACGCGATCGCGTCATCCCCTCTTCCATCCCTTTCATGCGATCGCGCGACCCACACGATCACGTCACCCCCTCTCCTACCCCTCTCACGCGATCGCGCGACCTACGCGATTGCGTCACTCCCATTTTCATCCCAACCACGCGACCGCGTGCCCCACGCGGCTGCGTGGATTCAAAAATATAACCCCTCAGCCACGCGAACCCTACCAGTCGCGCAGCCCCTCCCCCCAAACCCTCTTCTCCCTCTCTGCCCCTCTTCTCTCAACCACCACCCAGCCACCATTGCCGCCGCCCCGACCACCACCTAGTCGCCGCCGCCGCCCAGACGCCACCGCCACCGACCCCCTTCCTCCCTCCCCTTCTTTCTTTCTCCTTCTTCCTCTTTCTTCCTCTCTTCCCACCGCCACTGCCCCCCCCTCAGCCGCCACCGCGCTGTCGTACCCCTCCACCGCGCCGGACGTCGCCGCAGCCACCACCCAGCCGCTTTCTTACCCCGTTCTACTCTTCACGCCTACCAGGTTCCGATGAACGCCGCCTTCCTGTCCTTCGCAGTTATTTTCCATTTTTTTTGTTTCTGTTTATAATTAGGATAGATAGATTTGCATGCTGTAGTGGATTTTTAGGTTGTTAGGTAGCTTAGGTTGTGGTTAGTGGATTTAGGTCTGTTTACTTGCACTGTTCATGCTTCTGTTTTATCATAACTGCAATTCTGCTGTTCCTGTGACCTTGTTCATATGCTGTGATTTCCTGCATTTGCTGCTTGGTACTCTGAATTTTCATGTTTCTATTAATTATAGATAACTGCAGCAAGTTTTTAATTCATATGAACTGCCTTGTTTGCTGTTTATTTTCTGGGACAATCCAATTTTAGCCGGAATGCTGCCCAAATTTTTTGTGAATTGTTTTCATTCATGTTTTGGTTTGGCAATCTAAACTCTGTTGTCCTCTGCCTTACCCAAACCATTTCATGAATGCTATGGCAGACTTTCTTATCCTCTTTGATTTCCTGGTTTATAAACTGCATCTGTGATATTGTGATTCCAGTTCTTGCTTTCTTTATATCTATTAGAATCAACATCACCCTGTTTTTCTTGTTCGGTTGTGAGTTAATTCTAGCCATAATTGTGAATCCTTGTTATATGGAATATTTTCTTTATGCCACTTACCTTAAAACCATATTTTATTGACTCACTAATTTTAATTTACTAACTTCTTTTTCAAATTCTAACCATACTAACCTTTCAAAGTCTCTTTTCTGATTTTTCACTTTCCTCTAACTTTCTAACCATGGCATAATGACTTATTTTCCTATTTACCTTGGATTCTGATAAATTTTGGTTTGTAAATTCTTCCTTTCAAACTTTTAAACTACTATACAATCCTTAATACACCATTACTTAACTCATTTACCTATTTCCAATTCTCTTTTGCCGCTTTGATTTTTCTTTGTTTATTTGCCTATTTGCTTCCCTATTTTTATCCATATCCTGGTTTTCCATTCTTCAGGATGTCTGCCTCACAGAGGAAAGGTAAAGGCAAGGCTACTGGCAAGCGCAAGGGAGGAGATTCCTCCCAGTCCATCATTGCCCTAGTGCATGATTCCTCATGGCGGGAGAAGAACTTTACACAGCAGGAAAAAGCTGACCAGCTACTCCCTGCAAATGATCCAACGAAATTTGCAAACCGGTACTGTAAGCTGAAGTTCCCGGCTTTTGCAAACTCTAGGAATCTATACCTGGAGATAACTCTGAAGATTCCAGAAGCACTCCAGCAGTACGCCACTGAGCAAATCAAGCAGAGAGGCTGGTTCTTTCTGGAGAGAACATTGACAGAGGTCAATGCATCTTGGGTCTGGAAATTCTACTGCAACTACTACATTACCACCCTAGATGCAGTGAACCTGAGAGGAAAACAAATTCTAGTCACTGAGGAGGCCTTAGAAAACATTCTCCAGCTCTCAGCCAAGTCCGATCAGCCTGATGGTTATTCAAAGGCTGAGGAGGACATGCGCCAGATGCAGTTTGATTGGGATGCTGTAAAGGCATGGATTGCTCTCGACCCGACTGTTCCTTGGGAGATGGGTAAGGACACCACCATGCCTAGAGGGATCAAGAGGGCGTACTTAAATGATGAGGCTCGGTTATGGCACCAGATCTTGAGTAATTATGTGATGCCGAGTACTCACGAGACGGAGATCCCAGCTGCTATGATCACCCTCCTATGGTGTGTGCTGGAGGGTAAGGACCTTTATCTACCATGCTTTATCCGGCATTTTATGGCCAGGGTCCATGTCCGAGGCACCCTCCCTTTTTTGTACCTGGTTACACAGCTAGGCCGCCGAGCTGACGTGCCATGGGAGGATGCCGATGAGAGACCACTAGCGGCGGACTACAGGAAGATCATTCCTCAAAGCAGGAACTTCCTAGCTTTGGGCTACAGACCACCACCTTTCACTGCTACTGATGAGACAGCCCCACCATCTGCTGGACCCTCTTCATCCACAGTTGCCCCTGCTGCCCCTGCTGCCACCACTGCACCTCCACCTGCCTCTGAGCCAGTATACCGCCTCGTGCACCGCCTATTCTGACAGCTTGATCAGATGGAGCGCCGTAACAGGCGCCGGTATGAGAGATTGGAGCGTCGCAGCCAGCGACGCTATTCGCATCTGAAGCTGATGATTCGATAGGGTGGTGACATCCCCTCTGAGCCCGACACACCATCAGAGCCATCAGAGGAGGAGGAGGATGAGCACGAGGAGGAGACTCACTTCCAGGAGGAGACCCATCAGCAGGCAGCCACAGAGCAGGCTGCCTCACATTAGGAGGTTATGCATCAGATAGAGGCTGCAGATCCGGAGATTCCGATTCAGTCAGCACCGCCTCTACAGCAGCCAGACCCTCAACCCACCACCACCAAAGAGCCTCCAGCTACCATCCCTACCAGTGATGACACCTCTTCACACCCGGCTTGACTGAGCATCAGGGACGATGCTTCATCTTAAGTGTGGGGAGGTCGCCATCTCTGGCGTTTTATTTTGGTGAACCACTACATCTCTTTTTCTTTTATTTTGGATATTTTTCTGTATTTTTCTTTTTTTTTCTGAGTATTTATACATTGCTGCTTTTATGTATTTTTACTCTATTTCTGCATTTTTCATTTTTAGTTCATATTTTTAGTTATTTAGTTTAGTTTGCAATTCTGACTTATTAGTGGATTAATTAGTATAGTTTACCCTTTTTAGCATAAGATAGCATAGTTAAATTGAAAAATATAAAAAGGAAGTAAGCTACGAAATTGAACATAACAGATTTAAATCCATAAACCTTGTATATATAGCATTACATCATATAGTTAAGCTGACAACATTTCATCAAGGAGGAACATTAAAACTTTAAAGGCTACCCTAAATAATTTTTTTTATGAGAATAATGGGAATTTTTAACTAAACCTGCATAACATATATGAAGGATATATGATGCTTGAGTTAGAGAACACACAGCCTGTGAGTATTGAGCTTAATTATATGGTTGCATTCAAACCATAATTTCATTTCTATGTGTTTCGTTTCTTTTTATTCTGATGTTCTTTACTTTGCTTTAATCTATATGTCCAATTATAGAATATAGATACATACCAAAAGAATGATTAAGGCCATCCTTTGATTTTAGCTCACTTACCCCAAAATAACCTACCTTTCACATCACCCTTGTTAGCCCCTTGAACCTTTAAAATCCCCTTTATTCTATTTTAGCCACACTACTAGCCTTAAGCAGAAAAACAAAATAAAATCCCAAGTTGAATCCTTGGTTAGCTTAAGATAGAAAATTATGAATAGATTAAAATGTGAGAAACCTATTGGGAACATGGATGATAGAAACAAAAGGTAGAAAAGTTGAAAGAAATAAAATAATTCAGAAAATTTGGGAAGCATGCTCATGAGAAATCAAAGTGATCAATTACCGTGTGCATTAAAAAAAAAGTTATTTTTCAGCATTTAATAAAAGAAAATAAAAAAGAATTCCCCAATGCAAAATAAAAGCAATGCACATGGGATAAAAACAAAAATTGAAACATGAGCATGTGACAACAAGTGGGATAATATGGGAGAATTGGTAAAGAAGCTTATTCTACTAAATATGTATGTTAGGTGAGATCTTAGTCTAATTAAGGATTCACTTATTAGCTCACTTAGCCTTATACATATATCCTTACCTTTAACTTGGCCCTATTACAACCTTAATTAAAGACCTCATGACTTTTGGTATGACTGTACTCTATAATTGTTGATTGGTTAGATGAAGAACAAAGTTATAGAAAGTAAGAATAAAAAGAAAAGTAGAGTGAATAAACCCAATAAACACTAAGTGACTAGAGGGTAAACACAAAATCCAGTGAGGGTTCAATAACTCATCAACATATATCTGTGCTTAATTTACTAATTGTTTTGCAAGTTTGTACAATATGTTTTTATTTCCCATCTCATTTGCTAAAATGCTTTATTATTTAAGGGATAGCTATATATATATATATATGACTCCTTGAGAATGTGAATTAATTTGACTACATGTAAGCTTTATATATGAGTGGATAAATCGGAATTGCATGACTCAATTAGGTAGATGCATTTAGAATAGGTTGCATTGCATAACATTCTACCACTTTAACCTTACCTTATTCTTTACCTTGGATTTAGCATGAGGACATGCTATTGTTTAAGTGTGGGGAGGTTGATAAACCCATATTTCATGAGTTATTTTGTGCTTAGTTTGAGTGATTTATTCAATCCTTCACCCACTTATTCATATTAATTGCATGGTTTTACTTTCCCTTCCTTATTATGCGATGTATGTGAAAAACATGTTTCCTAAGCTTTAATATTAATTATTATAATTACCTTTATTTCCATTCGATGCCGTGATTAGTGTGTTGAGTAGTTTCAGATTTTCTAAGGCAGAATGACTTAATGGAAAAGGAAACATACAAAAATGGAAGGAAAGCATAAAACGGAGCTTCTGAAGAAACTGGCATCTACGCGATCACATGGACGAAGCGATCGTGTGCCAAGCGCAAATCAGCAGCGATGCGGCCGCATGACTGACACGACCGCGTGGCAAGGAAATGCTCCGAATGATGCGACCGCGTGACCCACGCGGATGCGTGACAGAGGCCACGCACTAGAAATTGCAGAAAACGCTCATAGCGAATTCTGAAGCCCTTTTTGGCCCAAATCCAAGTCCAGAAGGCATAGACCAGAGGTTATGAAGTGAGGGAATGCATCCATTCAGAGAGAGCTCGCCAATTTTCACTTTCCATGATTTAGATTTAGTTTGAGAGAGGCTCTCTCCTCTCTCTCTCTTAGGATTATAATTTAGGATTTAGGACTTCTCTTAGTTTGTAAGAGTGACTCTCGATCCAGGTTTAATATTTACTTTAATGCTTTTATTCGTACCTATAAATGTTGCCAACTTGACTTATGAACACTTTCCATGTTATGATTTGAATTAATTATTTTTTGAGGAATTTCAGTTATTGATTGATTTCTCCTTAATTTGTGTCACCATTGTTTCCAATCTGAAGATATTCTATTCCAGCAATTTACTTTTTCTCTTTTTGGTCTTGGTTAAGAAATCAGTAACTCAACAGTTATCAAACTCAACATAATTGATAATCGTTATCTTGCTAATTGAACTGAACTTCAATAATCCCAACTTTTTCCTAGGAAATAAATAGGATTCGAAGGTCAACTAATTAGTCCCTTGACTTTCCTTTACTTTAGTAAAGGTTAACTAAGTGGAATTTAGATTCAACTTTCATTATTATTGAGAGAGTAACTAAGTTGGACTTCCAATTTCTCTTACCTTGCCAAAAGATTGCTTTACAGTATTTATTTATTTTAATTGCCATTTAAATTATTTGTCATATCTACTCTTCACTCTCAACCCCAATTTTACAATCTCCATAACCAATAATAAGAACATACTTCCCTGCAGTTCCTTGAGAAGATGACCCAAGGTTTGAATACTCGGTTAACAATTTTTAAGGGTTTTGTTACTTGTGACAACCAAAACGTTTGTAAGAAAGGTTGATTGCTTGGTTTAGTAACTATACTTGCAACGAGAGTTTACTATAACTTCTAAACCATCAATCTTCAGTTCTTTGAAAGCACTACTCTTCATAAGGAAATTAGCAAAAGTGCAACCACCAGGATTCGAACCAAGGAGCTCCTCACTTGCAAGGAAGGAGCGCTACTAGTCTTCAAGGAAAATAGCTTCAAGATGACCTCAGCAAGACTCTAAGCTGGAAACCCATGCAAGCAAAGGGGGGTGCTCAGTTAACTTATCTAACTGAGCGCTACTCCTTGAAGTAAAAATGTGCACAACATTGCACTCAACAAGGCTTGAACTTGGAGCCTCCTTCCTCACAAACAAAAGGGGCGCTAAGTTAGGTGTTGTTCACTGAGTGCTAGTGCATCAATTAAGGAGCCAAGGTGGCCTCACAAGGATTTGAAGCTGGGGCCATGCACACACAAAATTTATGAGCCTGGGACCAAGACTTGGAGCGCTCCACTGGAGCTGCACCAGGGGGTCAATTTTAAATCAAAGGCCAACTTGGATCCAATTCTTCACCAAATGAAAAGCCCACTCCAAATTTTGATGATCAAAAATAGAAAGTATATAAATAGGACTTAGTTTGATTTAGAGAGGACCTTTTGTTTTAACCTTTTGCTTACTTTTGAATATTCATTTTGGATTTTGAGCTAGGAATTGGGGAATTAGGATTGAGAGCTGAGTTCTCTCCTCCTTGTTCTCACTTTTGGTTTTCTTTCTTTCTGATTTTGAATTGTGGATAGAGATTGAAGGAATTCTGTTTCAATCCTTGATCTACAATTCATCTTTGTTCTCTTCTGCATAATTCTAAGGAATTGTGAATTGGATGATTTAGCTCACTGTCTTCGTTTTCATTTCTTCTGCTACATTTGCTATCTACTCTTAGAATTTGAATTGAGATTGAAGAGCTTTATTGATTCTAAGTTTGAGAATCATCTTTTACCCCTCTTCTCAAGTGTTCCAAGAAGTAGATCTGAGTTTTCTTTACTGTTTTCATTTTCTTTTCTTCTACAAATTGTTCTCTGTTGGATCAAGGAAGGAATTGAGATCTAGACTTGTTCTCTAGTCTCATTGAGCCTCTGAGCTCTTGAATTTCTTTCCTAAGATCTTGCAATTGAGTTGAATTTACTTTCTATTTTGTCCTTCATTGAAATTTTCCAATTCTGTTTAGATCTGCTGCACTTAATTCATCCTCTTTACTTTCTGTTGTTAAATTCTGAATGCCAACATCCTACACCCCTTTATTATTCAAGCAATTTACATTTCTTGCACTCTAAGCTTTAGCCATTTACATTTCTTGCGATTTAAGTTTTAGTCATTTACATTACTTGCACTTTAAAATTCAGCTATTTTATTTCTTATGTTCTTTAATTTACTATCAATTCTCCCTTTCCCTTTTAGTTTCATGCAATTTAGCTTCTGTTGGTTACAATTCACTCAAATCATCAACTGTTCGCCTAACTAAATCAACCACCTAACTAAAATTGCTCAATCCTTCAATCCCTATGGGATCGACCTCACTCATGTGAGTAATTACTACTTGATGCGACCCGGTACACTTGTCGGTGAATTTAGGTGTTGAAAATCCGTTTCCAACTTATCAGGGAACAGAAGATACAGATAAATTGAGAAAATAGAGAAAAGAGAAAGCAGAACACAAAAAAAAAAAAGAATACAAGAAAATAAAATGCAAATACAAAGAATAGAATACAAACAAACAGAGCATACATTCATTCAATAATCATAACAGAGGAAATACACAACCAAGTATGATGCATGTCTGTCCTATGCAGGCCATGAGCTCATGTGTCGGCTTACACCCTGCATCCTGACATTACCTAGGAACTAGTCCTAGATATGGCTTCCTATTGTCTCCTTCATGCATACGTGTCGGTGGTTAAGAATACCACTCCTTCGTGACTACCAGCAGTCGGCACAAAGCTCGACCCCATAATATACGCACAAGGGGAAACAGTGATCCTCAGTTCGTGGGCGTCCCCGAAATCAATACACAAACAAAATAGAGATCCTCAGTTCGTGGGTTTCCCCGAGCTCAATACACAAAGAAAACAGAGATCCTTAGTTCGTGGGTTATACCCGAGATCAGCACACAACAACACTACGATACTCAGTTTGTGGGTTATACCCGAGATCAACATATAACAATTAGTGGGTTATTCCCGTTATCAATGATTATCAATTAGTGGGTTTTTCCCGCATACGAAATAGTTAACGGTTCATAGGTTTCCCCGAGACCAATGATCATTCAGTTCGTGGGTACTTCCCGTATTTAACATTATCAGTTCGTGTGTTTTACTACTCTTCTCTCTTTGTCTCTTTACTATACTCTGATTACTCTTTTCTCTGTATCTATATTAATCTTTTTCTCTTTATCTCTTTACTCTGCTCTAGTTACTCTGATTTATGTGTTTCTCTGCTTAACGTATGTATTTAAAGCTTATGTAAATTTTGGTATGAATATTTAGTCTGTCCCAAGTATAGGTTCATTAAGTCTATACTGAAACAGTTTAACTTTTCATATAATACCTGACCTTAGCCGCAACTCAAGGTCTAACTAATCTCTGTTTGATTCTGTCATTAAAACTTCACATACTTTTTCTTTGGTTTTCATCTCTTCTTTAACTTTTTATCTTTCCTTTATCTTTGCCTCACTAATATGTTATTACCACTCCCTAAGTGTTTCTTTAACAAGTTGTCTTTCTAAAACTTTTACAGAAAACTACCTTTTCCGCATTATTTTATTATTTTTATTAAAATATTATTTTTAATTAAATATTATTATTTAATATTTAATTATTATTTATTATTTTATTAATATATTTTCGAAAATTACCTTCCATTAACCTTTTACTTTATAAATTTACTTTTTACCACCCGTAACTTTTCTACTTTAACCACCCTAACCTTCAGAAATTATAAAATAACCTCCCAAACACCAAAATATTTACTTTCTTGACCTTTTTAAGATAAAAAAGGTGTTCTTCAATGTTCTTCATCACACTCAAAGTGTTCTTCGTGTTCTTCATAAATTCTTCAGATTCTTTCTCTTTTTTCACCCGTTTTTCAGTCTTTTCAGCAACCGATTTTTACTATAATTCATAATAAATTAGAAGCCACTAAAACCCCATCTTTTCTACATGATTTCAACACAAATTGAACCTCAATTTAAGCCTAGGGTTTCGTTTTTCCAGTAGCCCCAAGAACATGAACTCAAAGCTTGAATTTCATCAAATTTCATCAAAATTTAACCAAATTTTCACCAAGAATCAATCATATAAACAATTAATTTCAAGCATAACCAAACCATATCTTAATCACACAACTCAATGATAATCAATCAAGATTAATTTTACCAAACCCTACCTGGTTTTGCTGCTTCTAATTCGGTTATACTTTCAGGTGGTCCTTAAGCACTTTTTCCTCCTAAATCACATCAAGAACAACTTTAAATCCTCAAACCCTCAACTGACCAAATCTCCCCCAGCACGTTAGGAAGGGATATCTCATCTTAAACTTGCTGGAAATTAACGTTTCTTGGCCCTCAAGTCATGTTTAGCATGATATCTAAGGAAGAACATCAAGAAAACACATGTTTAAGCATGTTTTCTTAAAAACCGAATTGAAGAGGGAGGGAGACAGCCATCTCACCTTATTTCCAGCCTTGATATGTTATATCCTTATGTAGAGGAAGAAGAGAGGATAATTTTGGTGAAATCGGAGTTTTGATTTGAGTTTTAGTTCAGAAGAAATCAAGCTTTGAAGATTTATGAACCAAGAACTTTCTCTCCTTTTGCTCTTGATGATTTTCGGCCACAATGAGCAAATGAGGCAGCCTTGGGGGTTTTGGGGGTGTAGGGTGAGTTGTGATTGGTTGGCTTGGAGGTGGATTAAAATAATATTAAAATATCTCAGGTGTATAACTACTAAAACTAGATGTATCGGAACACTTGTAAAAACATCTCTAAAAATTATTTTTTGAGCTACTAGCATAAATGACACTAGTAACATATTTATTATGAGAATAAAACATGTATAATGAGGCCTTAGCATTGCTAAAGTCATCAAAGAGTGCTGGTGCTAAGCTGCACTAGTAAACCGTAAACTTGGTTAAACCGATTTTCTGTTTTTTAACTAAAACAGACCAGGTAACCTTATAATATCATTCAAGCATCTTTTAATACTAATATAATACTAATATTATACTTTTCTCTCTCTTCTCTCATGAATCAAGTCCGGTTCGTCAAACTGAGACTACTTACGAAAATCATAATTAAAACTCCTAACCGGTACGGTTCAAAAACTAGGTTCTTCGTGATTGCGTTATCCAGCTTGCCTCAGAAGAGGTTCTAGCTTAAGGATGACATAATGACAATGAGGATTGAGATGCTTTATGATATATCAGAGGTGTTCCCTTTACTGATCTTCCGGAGAAATCCGTGCCTTCAGAAAAGATCTCGCGTACTCAAAAAACTAGGTTGTTACAGATTGTCCCATCCTTGATACACATCCTCATTGAAGCTCTCATTTCCTATAAGTATTTAGAACCAAACTCATAGCCAAAGTGAGAATTCATGATTTCAAGAGAGAATGAAAGCAAAATCAAATAAGAAGCAAGAAAATTAAATCCTAAAACTAGCAAGAACTAACAAAAAGCAAACATATTCACACTATTCACATATATACAATAACCAATAACACAACACCATTGAAATTCCCCGGCAACGGCACCATTTTGATGAATGGATTTTTGATGGTTTAGAATTCACAAATGAATTCTTGTTGCAAGTATAGTTTCTAAACCAAACAATAATCCTTTCATACCAAAATTTGTTTTTCCCAAGTACAAACCTCTAAAATTATAAACCGAAGTATTGGAACCTCGGGTCGTTCTCCCTAGGAATTGCGATAAAGTGCCTTGTTATTGGTTATGAGGTATGTTTTGGGGTTTTCGGTATAAGAGACATGAAATGTAAATGGCAATGAAATAAACTAATAGCTACAAAGGTCTTGGCAAGGTTTGGTGGTTAAGGATCTCTATCCCTATCATTAACCACAACATGAGAATTGGCAAGGATCAATCCCATTAAGTCATCCTCTAACTAATAGTATAGGAAAGTCAAATGAGCTATATCAATCTAAGTCCATAAGTCCTAGTTCTCCACCAATTCAATTAGCGAGATCTAGAGTTAATGGCTCCCAATCATCAATTACTTGGACACTAGTAACTCAAGAGTTCCTAAGTTACCTTCCCAAGCCAAGAGCATAAAATTCTACTCTAAAATCCAACCAAGCATTTCATCAAACACATGGAAGGCATGAAAGGAAAATAAAGCAATTCAACAATAAAGGAACATTGAATCATAAAATGCATTAAAAGAGAAATAGACGAACAAAAGTGCATTAACATAATAGTAAATAATTACATGAATTAAATGCAAAATTAGAAATAGGAAAGGTAGAAGAAGAAGAATTACAAAGAGAAAAGTAAATCAAAGCATGAAATTAAACTAGATCTAAGAGTTCCTGATCTAGATCTAACCTAATCCTAATCCTAGAGAGAAGTGAGAGCTTCTCTCTCTAAAACTAACTTTCCCTCTAAAACTTAAATTAAAACTACACTAGTGTCTAAGTTTGTTGATTCCTCTTCATTCCTTGGGTTAAATAGCATCAGAGGTGAGTTGGATTTGGGCCTGGGAAGCCCAGAATTTTCCACCAGCGGATTCACTTTAAGTGGGTCACGTGCGGACATCGGCGCGTACGTGTACAGTGCGCGTGTGCGTCGATTGATAGTTTTTCATCCACGTGTACCCATCATGTGCGCGTACGCGTTGCCATGCGACCTCACAATCTACACGTGCGTGTCTGCTGCGCATGCGCGTGGGTCTCAGCATCCCAAATCCTTGCTTTTCCATGATTTCTCCATTTTGCATGCTTTCCTTTCCATTCCTTTGATCCAATTCTAGCCTTTTCAACCTGAAATCACTTAACAAACAAATCAAGGCATTTAGTGGAATTAACGATGAATTAAATTTAGCTAATTAAGGGCCTAGAAAGCATGTTTTCACACTTAAGCACAAATTGGGAGACAATCATGAAACGATGATATTTCATTCAATAAATGTGGGTAAAAGGTCATAAAATCTCCTAAATTAAGCACAAGATAAACCTTACAAATGGGGTTTATTACCTACTCTATCCCCATCTCTAGGTCCTCCTCCTCCTCCTCATCAGCAGCTACAACTTTACCCTCAGAACAACCAGAAGCACTACTGTCACTATGTACAAAACCATTCGTGAGCATAGGTCTGTTTGCATATATAGGAGCTACCCCATTGTCCGGTAGTGCCGGCTCATCATTCTGTGCAAAGTCAGGAATCGGCTCAGGGGGAAAGTCCCACTCTGATGGAATTACAGGTACATACTCACTAGCTATCTCGGGCTCCTCAGGAACGATAGCGTAAAGTGCCGCCTCATTCAAGGGTTGAGCTGGTATACGGTGTCTGTGATCATCGGGAAAAGGATGTCCAGGTGTGTCAGGGTGTAACCAGGATAAAGGAATGTCGTAAGGAACGTCAGGGTCAAAAAGCAGGCTAGACAGAGGATGTTGAAATGCTCGATTTTGTAACACATATCATCTGATACGAGGCTCCACTCCTATAATGAAGTAACTATGGTGTACTGGATTCTCGTAAATATAAGGGTCCTCGAACTCATGGAATATCACGCCCATCTTCATCTGGAGGGGAGGAAGGGAGAGAATGGGGTAAGAACTTGGGAGTTCTTAATAAAGTCAGGCTAAGTAGTCATGTTAATCAGCTTTGTCATGTTTATCAAATAACCGAGTACTTTATAGAAAACAGAAGAAGATAGGAAAGCAGATAACAAAAAAAGAGAGAAAACAGAAGAGAGAAAAAATAGAAGAAAACATAGTAAAAGCATTCAAGCAAACAAACATAGGAAATAAAACACACACATACAAGGAATGCAACAGAGAATGATGCGCAGACAAGAATGATGCATGTCTAGCCCTAGTACAGGCCATGAGCTCATGTGTCGGTTAGCTGTCCGCAATCCCGAAATTTATTCGATCACGAGTCCACGATTTCCCGGGTATAATTTTTCGTTCCAAATAAATGTGCATATAATAATAGCAGCTCTATTGAGACAGCCTCTGCTTTCTACTCGCAAGAAAAATATATATACTCTGCTCTGGGGAATGAAAAATGGTTGTAGGTAACTTAGTTTTCCTACAGAAGCTTTGGGTTGCCTCATGTAACAAACACACAAACAAATATCTCTGGAGTATATGACCTTTCAATAGGTCCTCTATTTGTTCTTTATTCTCTTTATCATGTTACTCTTTTCTCTTTATCTCTTTACTCTGCTCTAGTTACTCTTTTCTCTGTGGCTCTTTACTCTGCTCTGATTTCTCTGTTTAATGTATGTATTTAAAACTTATGTAAATTTTGGTATGAATAGTAAGCCTGTCCCAAGTATAAGTTCATTAAGTCTAATTTCATATTATACCTATCCTTAGGCACAACTCAAATACTAACTATGTTGCTCCTAGTTCGTTCACTAATCCCTATTTGTTTCTGCCATTAAAATTTTACAGACTCTTTCTTCGATTCTTATCTTTTCTTCAACTTTTTATCTTTCATTTGTCTTTGCCTCACTAATATGCTTTTACCACTCCTTAAGTGTTTTATGAAGGTAATTATGATATTCCGAGCTTAAAGTTGTCCTTCTAAAGCTTTTACGAAAAACTGCCTTTTTCGTATTATTGTATTATTTTTATTAACATGTTATTTTTAATTAAATATTATTATTTAATATTTTATTATTATTTTTATTTTATTATTAAATTTTCTAAAATTACTTCATTTTTAACTTTTAGTTTATAAATCTACTTTTTACCACCCGTAACTTTTAATATTTTTATTTTAACAATCCTAACTTTTAGAAATTACAAATTAACCCCCAAATACCAAAATAATTACTTCCTTGCCCTTTTATGGATCAAAAGCCTGTTCTTCATTTTTCTTCACTACACTTACAGTGTTCTTCGTGTTCTTCATAAATTCTTCAGATTCTTTCTCTCTTTTCACCAGTTTTTCAATCTTTCAGAAACTGATTTTTACCATAATTCCTAATAAATTAGCAGCCACTAAAATCCCATCTTTTCCAATTAATTTCAACACAAATTCAACCCCAATTTGAGGGTTAGGATTTTGGTTTCCAACTGTATTATGAACACAAGTTCATAGCTTGAATTTCACCAAATTTTATCAAACTTTTACCAAATTTTCTATAAGAATTACTCATATAAACAATCAATTTCAAGCACAACCAAACCATATCATAATCCCAGAACTCAAACACAATGAATCAAGATTAATTTTATATGAGCATTAGGATGAGATTCCTCACCTTACTCTTGCTAGAAATTGAGGTTTCTTAGCCCTCAAGTCAAGTTAAGCATGATTCCTAAGGAAGAACATTAAGAAAACTCATATTTAACATGTTTCCTTGAAACCAAAGCAAAAGGGAGAAGGTGCAGCTAAGTCACCTTGATTTTAACCTTGATAAGTCATATGGTTATGTAGAGAAAGAAGAGATGATAATTTTGGTCAGATTGGAATTTTGATTTGAGTTTTAGTTCAGAAGAGATCAAGCTTTGAAGATTAAAGTGTCATGAAAGTTTCTCTCTTTTTTCTCTTCTCATTTTCGGCTAAATAAAGCAAATGACCAGCCTTGGAAGGTCTTGCGGTGAGGGGAGAGCTGTGATTGGTTGGCTTGGTAAGTGGTTAAAATAATATTAAAATATCCCAGGTGTATAATTACTAAAACTAGATGTATTAAACATACACTTAACAACACTTTTAGAGATTAATATCTAAGCTACTAGTATAAATGACACTAGTAACATGATTAACATGAGAATAGAAGATATATGATGAGGCATTAGCATTACTAAAGTCATCATCAGAGAGTGTTGGTGTTAATCTGCACTAGTAGATTGTGAACCAGGTTAAGCCGATCTCCTGTGTTTAGCTAAAACAAATCAAATAATATTATAATGTTATCAAGCATCTCTAATATTAATATAGTAATAATATTATATTAATATTTCTCTTTTCTCATGAATTGAGTCTGGTTCGTCAAACTGAGACTAATTACGAAAACCATAAAAAAACTCCTAATCGATATGGCTTAAAAACTATGCTCTTCGCAGCTATGTCGTCAAACATATTGATAACTAGCATCATCTACCACTTTCTCTTATTTAAAAGGGCCATAGAAATAATGAAATCTCATTCAATCAATGCAATTTCATGAACTAAATGATGAATTTTATGGTACATTGCTTTGAAATGAGTTTTGTTTGAATTTCATGTGAAAAGAGCAACAAAAGAAGAAGGAAAAAAGAAAGGGGAGCTGGGTGTGTGTGTTGGGCGTGCGACTTGGTACAAATGCCAACAAAATGAATGGGCGTGGCACGCCAACCTGCAGGCGTGGCACGCCTGTTATCAGGCCTAGAGAAGAAGTCCGTGAAGCTTTCAATGGGCGTGGCACACCAAGGAGATAAAGCATAAGGGGCATGGCATGCCTAGGCTAGGCATCGCATGCCTAGGCTAGGCATCGTATGCCTACTATAAACTCCAAAGAAGGGACAACAAGTTTCAGCATGGGCGTGGCAGACCAAAGCTAGGCGTGGCACGCCAACTATAAATTTCAGAGAGCATTAGTGAAGACCCAGAAGGGGCGTGGCACGCCAGGCTGGGCGTGGCACGCCAAGGCATTTGAACAGAGGAGCATAGAGGAAACACCATTAAAGGCATGCCACTTGAGGCTTGAGGCATGGCACGCCAAGTCAAAGAATGGATGGGCGTGCCACTTGAGTTCTAGGCATGGTATGCCAAGCTTGAAGAGCTCAACACAACAATGGGTGTGCCACTTGAGCTCGAAGGTGTGGCACGCCAACCTTGTTCATACCGTGGGCGTGCTACTTGAGCTTGAAGGCATGGCATACCAGTTCATTGGTCCAGAGAGGAAGGATACAGCCCCCATCATGGGCGTGTGACTTGAGATCAAAAGCGTGGCACGCCAACACAAGCTTCCAAAGAAGAAGATCAATGGGCGTGCCACTTGGGAATTGGGGTCACTATCCTTGTCTAATAACCATATCTTGACAATTATGAGGAAGCAAACTCATTAAGTTTACTTCTATACTTGAAGTATATTAAATGGTTTAGTCAACATCAACCCATAAGGTCCAACCTAGCTACTAATTGACTTAATAGTAGGTTAGTGTCAATGGTTATCAAATTCACCACTAAGGGTTCCCAAATCATCAAATCCATTAGACCAAATGACTCAAGTTTACCCAATTCCCTTAGCCTAGGCCAAGAGTAAAGAGAACTACTCTATAATCAAGGGAAAAATTTCATCAAACACATGGTAAGCATTACTAAAAGACATATTCAAATTGCAATTAAATTGAAATTAACAAGTACCCACTAACAATTATCAATATACAATCACTCAAAAAACAACACAATTAATCATGAAAATCATCAATGTAACATTAACAATTCAAGATTCACAAGATTCATGAAATGGGTATAAAATGACAATTGACAAGAAAACATCAAACTAACACAAGATCTAAACAAAATTATGCTAAGGAATTCAAATTAAGTAATCAAAACTAGTAATCAACAAGATCCAATTCAGAATTTAACAAGGGAAGATCAAATCAAACTAGATCTAGAGAAGAACAAGGGTTTCTCTCTCTAGAAGAACAAAAACCAAAAACTACCTAAAAATTGTGTCTGAGTGTGAATGAATGATCCCTCCCTTTCCCCCTAGCATCCTTGGGTCTTTTCCATGCAGAACCACCTTGAATTTGGGCCTTTTGAGCCTCAGAAATTGCCAGGCACGATTTCCTTTAATGAGGTAACGTGCAGCTTATCGCGTGTACGTGCCATGCATGCGTGCGCACCGATTAATTTTTAGATCTGCGCGTGCGCGCCATGAGCGTGCGCACCAGTGTGGATTTCTCTAATCCACGCGGATGCGCCGATCTTTGCAAGCCGCTTCCAGCTGTCCACATCCACGTGTGGCGCGAGGTGCGCGTGCGCACGAGGTGATGAAATTCCCAAAATCCACATCTTCATGTTCCTTCCTCTAGTGCATGCTTCCTGTCTCTCTTTTAGGCCATTCTTGCCCCATAAATTCTGAAATCACTCAACAAACACGTCACGGCATCAAATGATAATAAAAGAGGATCAAAATATAGCAATTCTAAGGCAAAAGAAGCATGTTTTCTATCATGAAGCAATATTAGGAAGAGAACACAAAACCATGCAATTCTTGTGAATAAGTGTGAAAAATATTGACAAAACCTCCCAAATTCTACACAATATAAACCACAAAATTAGCGTTCATCACGGACGTTGGAGGCAGCGTTTGAGGCAACGTTGGACCTCCAACGTTCGTTAGGTGACGCGTATGCATGATCCACGCCTGCGCGTTGATGGTCAATTTTGCCATTCCACGCGTGCACGTGATTCACGCTTGCACATGGATATAGAAATTTTGCTCTTTCACGGGTACGCGTCTATGACGCGTACGCATCACTCAAAAATCATTCAGCTCCATAATTGAACATTTTATCACAACGTTGGGGGTAACGTTGGCTTGCTAACGTCCCCTTAAACGTGAGCACCAGCAAATCATGCAGAGACTTGCTCTGCCTTCCTTCCAATGTTTAAGGCAACTTTGGTGGTCCAACTTGGCCACCAACATTGCTTCTTCTTCATCTTTATCATGCTCCTTCTTCAACTTCCTTCCGTGCCTTCCTTCACTTGTCATCAACCAATACATGCCTCAAAGCCTTGCTAAAGTCATGAGAATTCTCATCATTCTTAGCATACAAGTAATTAAAGCATAATTCTCATGAAATTGCATCAAATTAACTATGGTTGGATGAATCTAGACATGCATGAATTTCTACCCCAATTGCTTTCTTATAACTCAAGAAAGTGCATAAAATCTATTAAAAACAAAGAAAAATGCTAGTGAAACTAGCCTAAGATGCCATGGCATCACCACTGTTGCAGAGAGACAATTGCGAGCTGAGAAAAAGATAGATTCAATCCAAGAGGAGGCCAGATCCAATATAAGGAACCAATGGGCAGCAATTTCAAAACCGAAATCACAACTAGGGAGCTTGTCCAAGCAGATACCAATGCCTACAAACACATTGCTAAGTGATACCATGACTAATCCAAGAGAGGAATGCGGGGCCATAACACTAAGAAGTGGGAAGGTTGTGAATGAGGCATCATCAAGTCACAACTTGCAAGAAGAAGAGGCTGCAAATGACTCGGAAACCAATAAGGAAGAAGAGACATCTGATCTAGCTCAACCAAAGCAAGTCTTGAAGCCGTATGTACCAAAATCACCCTACCCACAAAGGCTGAGAAAAGATGGGAAGGACAGCCAGTTTTCTAGGTTCTTGGATATTTTTAAGAGACTCCAAATTAACATACCTTTTGCTGAGGCATTAGAGCAAATGCCCCTCTATGCAAAGTTCCTAAAGGAATGTAGTGCCATCATTCAAAAGAAGCTTCCCCAAAAGATGAAGGACCCTGGGAGCTTCCAAATCCCCTGCATCATAGGGGATATTCGGATTGAAAAAGCATTGTGTGATCTGGGAGCTAGCATCAACCTTATGTCCTTAGCCATGATAAAAAGAATGAGAATTGAAGAGGCCAAACCAACAAGAATGGCACTTCAATTAGCTGATAGAACATTCAAGTTTCCTCATAGGGTGGTGGAGGACTTGTTGGTTAAGGGGGGAGAGTTCATCTTCCCAGCTGATTTTGTGGTAATTAATATGGAGGAATAGGCTAACATATCAATCATACTCGGGAGACCATTCATAGCCATAGCTGAAGCTATAATTGATGTTCAAAAGGGAGAGCTAGTCCTGAGATTACATGAAAAAAATATGGAGTTCAATGTTTTCACAGTAATGAGCTACCCAAAGGAATCCATTGGTGAATGCATGATGATAGACACTATGGAAAAACTGGTCCAAGGAGTCCTAGAAGAAGATCAATGTGAAGAAACAATAGAGAAAAACCAACAAACACTATGTGGGGAACCATCATAAGAAAGGTTTGAAGTTGACAATCCGTCTCCAAGACGGCATATTGATGTGGGCCTAGAAAGCTTGTTGAAGAAGTCTTCACCCGATCAATTCGTTCTTGCACAACTATCTTTACTTCTTGGTGAATAAAATCTTTTTTGACCTCCTCTAAACCTTCCACATCATCACTGATGAATCCAATTCACACCCCATTCAAAAATTGGTGAATTAGTTCTTTTGGCAAGTGCACCAAAATTATCATCAAGTAATAACCCACAGTGGAGTGGGATCGTATCCACAGAGATTGGCAAATTTGAGCAGTTTTAATTAATTGATGAATTAGTAAAGCGGATAAATAAGATTGTGAAGTGCAGAATTATAAATGACATAAATGTAAATGACTAGAATATAAAGAAAAGCAATAAAGTGCAGAAATAGAAATGGCAGAATGTAAAGTGCAGAATCATAAATGACTTGGATGTAAATGGGAATGGGGAATTGCTGAATGTAAAATTAAGCTATAAAGAGAGAAGGGTAAATAAGAATGGGGAAATTCATTGAGATCAGGAGATGTCTCTTTGGATCAAATCTAGCTTATATCCTCTTCAATCATGCAACTCATTGACCTCTTGGCAATCATGATTGATTGAGCCCCAATCCCTTAGTGACTCAATCTCTCAGATCTTGATCAATAGCCAATTCCTTGGTCTAATTGCTCATGAAGAGAGATATGCTTGGTCCCTGATTATACCACACACCATTATAGGTCCAAGTAGAGGGAGGATTATATGTCACATATCCAAACACCAAAACCCAGATTCTACTCAAGTGTGAGAAGGGATTTCAAGCATGATTTTATGTTTCCTTTCCCAAGGTTCCCATGAAACCCAATTGCATTCAATCTCTTTTCCAAGATAATTGAACACTAAGCATTAAGAACAAAATTCCTTTTAGCAAATCAAAGAGAAGATGAAGAGAAGAATAATTTCACTATTAGCAATCCATCGAGTACAACAGAGCTCCATCTCTCAATGAGAGGGAAATTAGCTACTCATAGCTCAAAAAGTACTCAAAAGTGAAGTGTAAAAGTAGATCTAAAACTAACTACTTAACCCCCTTCTTCAGTACTCCTTGGGGGTATTTATACTACTCCTAGTAAAATAAAAGAATTACAAAAGTGAAAAAGAAAAATTACATTTTGGAGGAAAAAGAAGCTGAATAAGTGTGACCTCCCAGCTGGCGTGTGATTGGTGCTCTAGTGGTGTGTCACGTGCTCTTTAATTTTAGCTTGGCGTGCCACGCCCAGCCCTTCAAGTGGCATGCTCGTCTCTCTAACAACCTTGGCGTGCCACGCCTTCGAGCTCAAGTGTCACGCCCTAGCCTTTTTCCCTTTCTCTCTTCCTCTGGAAACTTGAACTAACGTGGCACGCACAGGGTCTGGCGTGCCACGCCCTTGCTTTATGCTTGGCTAAGCTTCTCTGGAAAGTTGCACTAGCGTGGCACGCCCATGTTCTGGCGTGCCACGCCCCTTTGTGAGTGAGTGGTTCCTCTGTTTGGCGTGCCACGCAACGAACTCAAGTGGCACACCCCAATGCTTCTTTGCTCTCTGAATGACACTGGCGTGCCACGCCTGAGATTCAAGTGGCACGCCTAAGAGAAGAATAGTGAGTGGCGTGCCACGCCTTCGACCCCAAGTGGCACACCCCATGTAATTGCCCTCCTTCATCCTCTCTGGAAACTTATACCAGCGTGCCACGCCTAAAGGCTGGCATGCCACACCCATGATCTTGCCTTGATTCCAGTAGTTGGCATGCCACGCCTCAGCCTTCAAGTGGCACGCCATAGTGATATGCTTGGGTTGGCGTGCCACGCCTTCGATACCAATGATAAACCATTATTTTCTGGTTTATATTGTGCTTAATTGTGTTGTTTTATCAAATCTTTACCCACTTATTCATATGATTAGCATGCATTTATAATTCCTTTCCGAAATTACTTCATGGTTGAATAACTGCTTCCTAGAGCCTTTTAATTTTGTATTTTAATTCTCCTTTATTCCATTCGATGTCGTGATCTGTGTGTCAAGTGTTTCAGGTTTTATAGGGCATGAATGACTTGGAGATTGGAAAGGAAGCTTGCAAAAATGGAAGGAACACAAGAAATTGAGGAGGTGACCAGCGGGAAGTGACGCGGAAGCATGGCTCACGCGACCGCGCGAAATAGAGGAAATTGCAGTGACGCGGACGCATGGCTCACCCGACCCCGCGGATCGGAAACTGCACAAGTGACGCGAATGCGTGGACGACGCGCACGCATGGCAAGGCAAAACGTTGGACAACGTGAACGCGTGAATGACGGGATCGCGTGACATGCGCGATCTGCAGAATCTGTAGAATTTGCTGGGGTGATTTTGGGCCCTGTTTTGACCTAGTTTTAGGCCCAGAAAAGCAGATTAGAGCCAGAGAACATGCAGAGACCAGGGAACAACATTCATTCTGCATAATTTTAGTTTTAGATCTGATTTTACTCCTCCTTTAGGTTTTCTCTCTACACATTCATAATTCTTAGGATTTTGATTTTGTTGCTTTTTGGACTGGGATATTGAGAAGAGTTATTACTTCCGTCAAGACTTCGTCATTCTAGTTTGTTTCCTTACTTGTCAGTTACTCTTCCATATCCTTCATTTTCCCAGAATTATTATTGGATTATTTTTAGAATTTATTAATAAAAGAACTATTTTTATTTTTAATTGATCCTTTTAATTATTATTTATCATGTCTTTCAATATTTTCCTTTCTTATTTCGTGGATTTTACAATCATAATGAGCGAGTAGTTCCATAACATGATTGGGAGTTGATTGAAAGGAGGACCTTGAGTTGGATGCTTGACGAGAGGATTTTTACCAGTAAAGAGATTCATAGAAACAGTTGCGTTGTAGATATAGTCTCTAAACCGACAAAAATCCCTTCGTACAAACGTTTTGGGTGTCACAAGTAACAAACCCCTTTAGAAATTGTTAACCAAGTATTCAAACCTCGGGTCGTCTTCTCAAGGAACTGCGAGGAAGTATGTTCTTACTATTGGCTATAAAGGTTGTAATCGGGGTTTAGAAGATGAGAAGCAAGTAATTTAAATGACAAGTAAAGTAAATGGAAATTAAAATAAATAAATACTATAAAGCAGACTTTTGGCATGGTAAGAGAAGTCGGAGGTCCAACGTAGTTATCTCTCTCAACTATAATGAAAGTTGAATCTAAACTCCACTTGATCAACCTGTACTAGGGCAAGGGAAAGTCAAGGGACTAATTAAATTGACCTTTGAATCCTATTTATTTCCTAAGAAAAGGTTGGGATTACTCAAGTTCAGCTCAATTAGCAAGATAACGATTATCAATTATGTTGAGTTTAATAACTGTTGAGTTACTAAATTCTTAACCAGAACCAAAAAGGGAAAAAGTAAAATTGCTGGAACAGTAAAAATATCCTTAGATGGGAAGCAATGGTAACTTAAATCAAAGAAAACAATCATAAACTGAAAATACCTCAATTATCATTAATTCAAATAATAGTCTGTAACATGGAAGAATTCATAAATCAAATTATAATAATCAATTCAAATGTTGGAATAAATAAATGGAAGTAAAACTAAAAGAACATTAAACCTGGGATCCAGAGTTACTCTTAAAACAAGAAGAAATCCTAAATCCTAAAAGAGAGAGAGAGAAGATCTCCTTCTCAACTAAATCTAAATCATTGAAAGGTAAAACATGCGAGCTCCCTTTGAATGGGTGCATTCCCACACTTTATAACCTCTGGTCTATGCTGCCTGTACTTGGATTTGGGCCAAAAAGGGCTTCAGAATTCGCTGGGGGCGCATTCTGTAAATTCTGATATGTGGCCCCTGTCACGCGTCCGCGTGGGTCACGCGGTCGCGTCATTTGGAGCTTTTCCTTGCCACGCGGTTGCGTCAGTCATGCGGCCGCGTCGCTGTTGATTCGTGCTTGGCACGCGATCGTGTCGTCCATGCGATCGCGTGGATACCAGTTTCCTTAAAGCTCCGTTTTTCTTTCTCCTTCCATTTTAGTATGTTTCCTTTTCCATCCTTTAAGTCATTCTGCCTTAGAAAATATAAAACTACTCAACACACTAATCACGGCATCGAATGGAAATAAAGGTAATTAAATTAATTAATTTTAAAGCTTAGGAAACATGTTTTTCACAATATGACATAATAAGGAAGGGAAAGTGAAACCATACAATTAATGTGAATAAGTAGGTCAAGGATTGTAAAAATTACTCAAATTAAGCACAAAAGAACTCATGAAATATGGGTTTATCAACCTCCCCACACTTAAACACTAGCATCTCCTCATACTAAATCCAAGGTAAATAATTAAGGTTAAAGTGATGGAATGTCATGCAATGCAACCTAATTTAAATGCAAGTACCTAAATGAATGATGCATCATGCAACTCTAATTTATTCACTCATATATAAAGCTTACATGTAGTCAAGTTAATTCACATTCTCAAGGAGTCATGTATATATATATAGCCAACCCTTAAATAATAAAACATTTTAGCAAATGAGATGGGAAAGAAAACATTGTACAAACTTGCAAAACAATTAGTAAATTAAGTACAGATATATGTTGATGAGTTATTGAACCCTCACTAGATTTTGTGTTTACTCTCTAGTCACTCAGTGTTTATTGGGTTTATTCACTCCATTTTTCTTTTTATTCTTAATTTCTATGGCTTTGTTCTTCATCTAACCAATCAACAAGTATAGAATATAGTCATACCAAAAAGTCATGAGGTCTTAATTAAGGTTGTAATGGGGCAAAGGTAAAGGTAAGGATTTATGTATAGGGTTAAGTGAGCTAATAAGCAAATCCTTAATTAGACTAAGATCTCATCTTAACATACATTTTTAGCAAGATAAAACTTCTTTACCTATTCTCCCATATTATCCCACTTATTGTTACATGCTCATGTTTCACTCTTTATTTTTTATCCCATGTGCATTGTTTTTATTTTGCATTGGGGAATTTCTTTTGTACCCCCTTTTGTTCAAATGCTGGAAAAATAACTTTCTCTCTTTTTTTTAATGCACATGGTAATTGAATCACTTAGATTTTCTCATGAGCATGCTTCCCAAATTTTATTTTATTCCTTTTAACTTCTCTTACCTTTTTGTTTATATCATCCATGTTCCCAAAAGGTTTCCCACATTTAACTCTATTCATGATTTTCTATCTTAAGCTAACCAAGGATTCACTTGGGATTTTCTTTTGTTTTTCTGCTTAAGGCTAGTAATTTGGCTAAATAGAATAAAGGGGTTTTAAAAGGCTCAAGGGGGTTAACAAGGGTGATGTAAAAGGTAGGCTAATTTGGGGTGAGTGAGCTAAAATCAAATGATGGCCTCAATTATTCTCTTGGTATATATTTATTCTATATTCTATAATTGGACATATAGATTAAAGCAAAGGAAAGAACATCAGAATAAAAATAAATGTAACACACATAAATGAAATTATGGTTTGAATGCAACCATACAATTTAAGCTCAATACTCACAGGTTGTGTGTTTTCTAACTCAAGCATCATATATCATTTATATATTGTATGCAGGTTTAGTTAAAAATTTCCATTATTCTCATAAAAAAATTATTTAGGGTAGCTTTTAAAGTTTTAATGTTCCTCCTTGATGAAATGTTGTCAGGTTAACTACATCATGTAATGCTATATACAAGTTTTGTGGATTTAAATCTGATATGTTCAATTTCCTAGCTTACTTCCTTTTTATATTTTTCAATTTTAAACTATACTATCTTATGCTAAAAAGGGTAAACTATACTAATTAATCCACTAATAAATCAGAATTGCAAACTAAACTAAATAGCTAAAATAAACTAAATGGCTAAAGTATGAACTAAAGATGCAAAATGCAGAAAATAGAGTAAAAATACATAAAAGCAATGTATAAGTACTCAGAAAATAACAGTAAAAGGAAAAAATACAGAAAAATATCCAAAATAAAAGAAAAAGTATGTAGTGGTTCACCAAAATAAACGCCAGAGATGGCGACCTCCCCACACTTAAAAGGAAGCATCGTCCTCGATGCTCAATCAAGCCGGGTGTGAAGGAGTGTCATCACTGGAAGGGATGGTAGCGGGGGTCTCAGTGGTGTACTGCTGGAGGGCTTCTGGAATCTTCAGAGTTCGTTCCAGGTATAGATTTTTGGAGTTTGCAAAAGCCGGGTACTTCAACTCACAGTACCAGTTTGCAAATTTTATAGGATCAGTTGCAGGGAGTAGCTGGTCAGCTTTTTCCTGCTGTGTGAAGTTCTTCTCCCGCCATGAAGAATCATGCATTAGAGTAATGATGGACTGGGAGAAATCTCCTCTCTTGCGCTTGCCAGTAGCTTTGCCTTTTCCTTTCCACTGTGAGGCAGACATCCTAAAAAACAGAAAAGCAGGATATGGATAAAAATAGGAAAGCAATTAGGCAATTAAATAAAGAGGTCAAAGCAGCAAGGGAGAAATAGAATAAGGAAAATGAGTAAATGAAATGTGATTGAATTTATGTTAAATGGAAAAATAATCAATATGCCATGTTTAGAAAGTTAGAGGAAAGTGAAAATAATCAGAAGAGAGATTAAAAGTGTTAGTATGGTTAGAATTTGAAAAAAAATTAGGAAATAAAATTAGGGAGTTAGTAAAGTGTGGGTTAAAGTAAGTGGCATAGAAAAATTTCATATAACAAGGATTCACAGGTAAGAATAGAAGTACTCATAATCGAACAAGGAAAACAGGGTGATGCTGATTCGAATAGAAATAGAGAAAGCAAAAATTGGAATCAGTGAATCACAAATACGGTTTATGAACCAGGAAATCAAAGAGGATAAGAAAGTCTGCCATAGCATTCATGAAATGGTTTGGGTAAAGCAGAGTAAAACAGAGTTCAGAAATGCCAAACCAAAACATGAATGGAAAAAATTTTAAAAAATTTGGGCAGCATTCCGGCTAAAATTGGATTATCCCGAAAAATAAACAGTAATTATAGCAGTTCATATGAATTTAAAAACTAGATGCAGAAACAGGAAACTTTAGAGTAACAAGCAGCAATTGCAAGAAATCACTACATATGACCGAGGTCACAGGAACGGCAAAATTGCAGTTATGATAAAACATAAACAGGAACAGTGCAAGTAAACGGACCAAGATCCACTAACCACAGCCTAAGCTACCTAACAACCTAAAAATCCACTACAGAATGCATATCTATCTATCCTAATGATGAACAGAAACGGAAAAAAGTACAGAAAAAATGACGAACGGATAAAAGGGGGTTGCGTTTTGCGGAACCTGGTAGGCGGAAGGGGTGGATCGGGGAAGAAGGTGGCTGTGGCGGCGTCCGGCACGGTGGCGGGGCACGGTGTCGCGGTGGCGGCTGATGGGGGCAGTGGCGGTGAGGGTTTTGGGTTAGTGATAGAATAAGGGGGGTGCGGGTGGGTGGCGAAGAGAGAGGGTGGGGCGCGGCTGGATGGCCGGCGGTGGGGGGCGGTGGTTGCGGAGGCAGTGGTGGAGAGGGGAGGAGAGAGGAAGAAGATAGAAGAAGGGAGGGGTTGCGGCGGCGGCGTCCGGGGTGGCGGCGGCATCTGGATGGCCGGCGGTGGCGGCTGGGTGGTGCTGGGTGGTGGTTGGAGGGAGAGGGAGCAGAGAGGGAGAAGAGGGTTGGGGGTGGGGGGGCTCGCGACTGATAGGGTTCGCGGGCTAGGGGTGTTATATTTTCGAATCTACGCGGCCGCGTGGGGCAGGCGGTCGCGTGGTTGGTACGAAAATGGGAGTGGCGCGATCTCGTGGGGTGCGCGATCGCATGAGAGGGGGGAAAAGAAGGGTGACGCGATCACGTGGGTCGCGTGATCGCGTCGCTGGAGTTTGTGCTAAACGCACGACTCCAGCGCCGTTTTAGCGCAACTCTCTGTCTCCTTTTGGGGTGATGTGCAATCCATGCAACGCGATCGCGTCGCTCACGCGGTCGCGTGGGATTGGTATTGTGCGATTGACGCGGTCGCATGGGGCATGCGATCGCGTGGGCCAATTTGTGCGAAACGCACAAGGGCCGCACGATTCCAGCCTAACTTTTTGTTCGTTGGATCCTTACGCCGATATATATATCATGCGGCCGCGTGGGTCACGCGGTCGCGCGGGTGGTGTTTTCCGCGATATGACGCGATCGCATGGGGCATGCAGTCGCGTCGTGCACCCTTTTATTTTATGCATGAAAAATGCAGAATGCAATGATTAACATGAATGTTATGCATGATTCCAGGTTTAATAAATTAAAATGAAAAAGGAAAAATGAAAGCAATTAACAAGAAATAAATTGAAAAAGAAGCGACCATACCATGGTGGGTTGTCTCCCACCTAGCACTTTTAGTTAAAGTCCTTAAGTTGGACATTGGAGGGGTATCCTGTTATGGTGGCTTATGTTTAAATTCGTCCAAAAATCTCCACCAGTGCTTGGAATGCTAATAGCCTCCGGGGTCCCAAACTAAGCACGCAAAGCTTCCGAACAGCTTTAAATATATTGTTAGGCTCCCGGGCTGACAATTGTCAGAATAAACTCCAGGATTCCAAGCCTTGCTTTTAAATCCGCCTCCGTCTTGATCTACATGTCTCCATTCGGGTGGGTTAAAAAGTAGAATCTCACCTTGGTGACCAAACTTTTTCCGTGATCCATGTGATTGAGCATGATACCAATCCGTGTACTTCGAGGTGAAGCGTGGAACCTCATTAAACCTTGTGCACCAGCTCTGAGTACGAGCCATTTCCCTCTTACTCTTAAAGCCGCAGAGAGCTTTAAGCTGGCCATCTGTTTCAAGCAAACCATATTCAAGTGAATAAGTAAAGTTATAATTTAAGGATTGTACCCACTTAAAGCTTGTATTAGGTGGTAATGGCCTTGGGATAGGTGTTTTTGGTGGTTCTGCAAGTTCCGTTTCCTTGTGCTCTTCTGTGAATTCCTCCACTTCTTTGCAAAGATCTTCAATTGTATCTGTGTCCTGGTCAAAGTCTTCTGTGTCTTCCTCATCACTTGAGTCATACATTGGAGGTTGAGAGAAATCTACCTCTGCATCATCTTCATATTCACTTGGGGAAGATTCTTCGATCTCAGAGAATTCACTTGCGGATGCAAGTTCATCACTAAGAGAGCTAGACTTGTGACTATCATCATCAAGGGAATTTGTTTCTTGGATTATTCCGTCTGATTCTTTATAAACGATTTGCCTTGGAGAAATATCCTCCTTAGCATCAACTATAGCATCCTAGACGGAGTTTTCCTCAATTCTGGATTCCCATGGAGGTTCAGCATCTCCTAGATCTTCAACCAACTCTTCTTCTTGAACAAAGACAGCTTCTTCTAATTGTTCCAATACAAATTCATGCTCTGTCTTGTCCACTGGAGTTTCTGGCACTTCCTTCATGCTCTGCTCTTCATTGGGCTGTCCACATGGAGCTGTGGTTGATCCTTGTATATTTGAGCGCCTAGAAGCCCATTGAATCATCGCTTGCTCCAGTTGTTTAATGGTTGTTTGAAATTTAATTACTGTTTCTCTTAAGCGATCCTCTGCTTCTTGGGTTACTGGACTTGGACATGCTACAAAGGAAAGTGGTGATGGTTGGGAGCGATTGGATTGTTATTGGGGTAAGGATGGATCATATGGTGGCGAATGGTGAAGAGAAGCTTGTGAGTGTGGTGGTTCAAGGTTATGTTGAAAGGGTGTTTTATATGTACGGGGTGGGGCTTGTTGGTAGTTACAAGGTTGTCCACCATGTCTTTCAGCTGGGTATACAATAACCAATAATAAGGCACACGTTAGCAGTTCCCCGGCAACAGCGCCATTTGACGAGAGGATTTTTACCAGTAAAGAGATTCATAGAAACAGTTGCGTTGTAGATATAGTCTCTAAACCGACAAAAATCCCTTCGTACAAACGTTTTGGGTGTCACAAGTAACAAACCCCTTTAGAAATTGTTAACCGAGTATTCAAACCTCGAGTCGTCTTCTCAAGGAACTGTGAGGAAGTATGTTCTTACTATTGGCTATAAAGGTTGTAATCGGGGTTTAGAAGATGAGAAGCAAGTAATTTAAATGACAAGTAAAGTAAATGGCAATTAAAATAAATAAATACTATAAAGCAGACTTTTGGCAAGGTAGGAGAAGTCGGAGGTCTAACGTAGTTATCTCTCTCAACTATAATGAAAGTTGAATCTAAACTCCACTTGATCAACCTGTACTAGGGCAAGGGAAAGTCAAGGGACTAATTAAATTGACCTTTGAATCCTATTTATTTCCTAAGGAAAGATTGGGATTACTCAAGTTCAGCTCAATTAGCAAGATAACGATTATCAATTATGTTGAGTTTAATAACTGTTGAGTTACTAAATTCTTAACCAGAACCAAAAAGGGAAAAAGTAAAATTGCTGGAACAGTAAAAATATCCTTAGATGGGAAGCAATGGTAACATAAATCAAAGAAAACAATCATAAACTGAAAATACCTCAATTATCATTAATTCAAATAACAGTCTGTAACATGGAAGAATTCATAAATCAAATTATAATAATCAATTCAAATGTTGGAATAAATAAATGGAAGTAAAACTAAAAGAACATTAAACCTGGGATCCAGAGTTACTCTTAAAACAAGAAGAAATCCTAAATCCTAAAAGAGAGAGAGAGAAGATCTCCCTATCAACTAAATCTAAATCATTGAAAGGTAAAATATGCGAGCTCCCTTTGAATGGGTGCATTCCCACACTTTATGACCTTTGGTCTATGCTGCCTGTACTTGGATTTGGGCCAAAAAGGGCTTCAGAATTCGCTGGGGGCGCATTCTGTAAATTCTGATACGTGGCCCCTGTCACGCGTCCGCGTGGGTCACGCGGTCGCGTCATTTGGAGCTTTTCCTTGCCACGCGGTCGCGTCAGTCATGCGACCGCGTCAGTCATGCGCCCGCGTCGCTGCTGATTCGTGCTTGTCACGCGATCGCGTCGTCCATGCAATCGCGTGGATACCAGTTTCCTTAAAGCTCCGTTTTGCTTTCTCCTTCCATTTTAGTATGTTTCCTTTTCCATCCTTTAAGTCATTCTGCCTTAGAAAATCTGAAACTACTCAACACACTAATCACGGCATCGAATGAAAATAAAGGTAATTAAATTAATTAATTTTAAAGCTTAGGAAACATGTTTTTCACAATATGACATAATAAGGAAGGGAAAGTGAAACCATACAATTAATGTGAATAAGTAGGTGAAGGATTGTAAAAATTACTCAAATTAAGCACAAAAGAACTCATGAAATATGGCTTTATCAATGCTCAAGAGTAAAATTATAGTTGGGTTTTGCGTTGGGTCACCCTCTAATCACTGACACTAGTCCTTCCCAAGGGAGAGGATTAGAACTGGTGAATAGAAACTGACTTCCAACTTGCTTAACTTTCCTTTATTTGTTAAAGGATAACTGAGCAGGCGACCTTTAATTATCACTTTTATCTTGGGAGAACTCCATCAAGGATAGGGCTTCCAACTAATCTACTCCCGGTCAAGGTTTTTATTTAAAATACATGAATTCTCTGATTTAATTTCCTGTTTATCAACTCAACCATTTTTAGAAAATATCTGATTAATAAAATAGCACATCTTTCTGCAACTCGTTGGGAGACGACCTGGGATTCATACTCCCAGTATTTTAATTTTAATTTTGTGACAACCCCTTCTAAATTGATAACTAGATTTTTGGTTAGTTAAGAACTGTACTTACAACGTATCTATTATAATAATTTCTTAACTCGCCTTTTTCCGCCACGTCAACCAAGTGGCACGCCCAGTCCTTTCTTTTGTTATCTTTGTGCATTGGCGTGCCACGCCTGGTTGCTCAAGTGGCACGCCTAAGTGAGATTGAGAGGTTGGCGTGCCACGCCTTCGACTTCAACTGGCACGCCCAGTCTTCAATTGTCTTCAACCCCTTCTCTGGAATATTGTACCAGCGTGCCACGCCATGCTGTTCAAGTGGCATGCCCATGGATTTGTGAACTCTTCAAGCTTGGCGTGCCATGCATGGGTTCTTAAGTGGCACGCCCAAGTGACTTCTTGGGGCTAGCGTGCCATGCCTTCGATAGCAAGTGGCACGCTATAGTGGAGGTTCTTTTTGGAATGGTGAGTTGGCGTGCCACGCCCCTTTTGCTCAAGTGGCACGCCCATAGTAGTTGGTGGGTTAGGCGTGCAACGCCCCTTTTGTGTCCTCCATTGTTGCTCTCTGGAACTTTGTACTAGCGTGCCATGCCCAGTCCCTGGCGTGCCACACCCTCATGCATGCTTGGACTTCCCCTCTCGAATTTAGTAATGGCGTGCCACGCCTAGCTCCTGGCATGCCATGCCAGTGCATTTTTGTGGCCTTTGCTCCCAAGTGGCACGCCAGTTTCACACGTCCAGCTTCTTGTTTGTCTTCTACCATGATATTCATCAAATAATGCATGAATTGTACTAATCAAATGAGATTTATGCTCTTTTATGGTCTTCTTTATGCAAGAATGAAAGGTAGATAATGCAAGTCATCATAACACCAAACTTAAGCTTTACTTGTCTCAAGCAAATCAATGTGAGTAAGCCTTTATAACTTGAGGCCTTAGCTTTGAATGATTGCAATACAACTAAGAGTAAAACTAAGTTTTCAACACATGTATGAATGTTTTAATGTCACGAAAAACTCTTAGATCCTTGAAGGTTCTTTCAGGTACAGGCTTTAGGGGTCCTTTCTATTGATTGTCACCTTGAAGTAGCAAGGGTTGTTTTGCTTTCTTGACCACCACTCTAAGTGTTTTGTCTCAAGACAACCCTTTAATTAGGCTTTCAATTAGCACTCCCAAACCAGTTGGTTTTAGGGTACTAGGTGTTGAGACACCCCTAAGAATTTACTTGCCCAGGTCTCTTCTTGACACATCTTCACCACCAGCATCTACTAAGATCTTTAATTTTTTTTGAGCTTTTTAATGTTTCTTTTTTTTTATCCCAGTAGTTGATGCTCAGAGCCTTGGGCCTTTATTGCTTACTACCTCTTGGTTCTATGGATATTCAAGGGGCACCCCTTAACCTTCCCTTGTTATACCTTCTAGGACTAGTTGCCCTCCATGACACATTTTCTTTTTAGTTCATCCAAGGTTCTACACTTAGTTTCTTATTTCTTAGTTTTTTTGATGATCTCTCTTGGCCTTGGTCTCTCTTATTGTTTTTGCACAACTCACAGTAACTCTTATGGAGACAAGCTCTACTTTTATTTATGTTGAAATGAAGACTTGAAATACATGGCATTTTCTTTCTTGTAAACTTAAAAGACTCATAAAGATTTCAAACATGAATTAAAACTAAGCATAAAACATAAACTATCCTAGCATGATTTATTCAAAAAGTAAATCAAACAAAAGTTTAAAACATGATTTCAGAAATTAGAAAGTGTCAACCATGGGGCTTAACAACCTTGAGCAGCTTCATTTTTAGTTCATTGGCCCCTTCCCTTTGTCCTTCTTCTTGGAAGGGGAGGAGCCACCTTCATCTGGCTTGGAGAAACCTTCTTGTGCTTTGACATCCTTGGGCTTCCAAAATCCTGCCCTCCTCATATAATTCCTTTCATCTTCCTTATGTTTGGCTAGGATTTCCTCTTGTCTTGCACTTAGCTCTTCCATTCCTTGCATGAAGGTTAGGTATCCTGGGTTTAGAGTGGCCACGGTGTTACACAAGTGATTCAGCTTCACTTGTGTATTGATGTCATACTGCCTCTTGGATAAGATTCTGGCATCATAGAGATTTCTGAATTCGGCTAAGTTTCTGATTGACATCTTCCCTCAAGTGGTGTAGGTCTCCCTTCATTTGGTGTACATCTCCTTGCAATTATTCCCAGTTGAATCCCTCTGTAAATTGTTGATATTGGTAGTGTGGTGGTGATTAAAGTGCCATGAAGTGAGGTTGCTCTTCTACCTCTTCCTCTTCTTGTTGTTGTTGTGGTCCATGACCATGAGCTCTTTGTTCTCTAGCCCTTTGAAGTGGGTTAACAGCTACCACTTTGGCCATCTTCTTGACAGTTATGAATTTGTCTTGCTTCACAAGCACCTCATCAATAATCTTTTCAACTCCACCCTCATCACATAGCCTCTGTATAATGCTGGGGAATGCCAACCTTGTGTTGTCACTGGTGCTTTTCAGCACTTTATTGATGTTGTTGGTGATCATCTCCCCCACGTCGACATTCTCACTTTTCATGATGCTGTAGATGAGCATAGCTCTCTCCTTGGTCACCTCTGAAGTGTTGGACGTGGGGATTAGGGACCTCCTCACAAATTCTAGCCACCCTCTAGCTTGGGGGCTCAAATCTCTTCTCCTCAATTGCTTGGGTATCCCATCCTTATCATTTATCCAACGCATATTCAGCACACAAATTTCATTCAGGATCTCATCAAACCCAAGGTCTTGCTGCTTCATTCTTTCTTCATAGCTCCGGGTGGAGCTTGTCCTCTTCACTATTAGCATCCTTTCTATCCTAGAGGGGCTATAGTCAATGGACTTGCCCCTTACAGAGCTAATGTAGCCATAGTATTGTCCTGGTTGAGGTACAACATTAGCATAAAATTCCCTCACTAGGCTCTCTACCACCTTCCTTGGTGGGTTGCATAGGAGTGACCAACCCCTATTATTGATCTCAATGTTGATCTCAGAGATTCTCATTCCTCCCTAGTTGAAACCCAACTTCTGGAATGATCTCCCTCTCACTCACCCAACCATAGAATTAATTTTGGTTGAATGCGGAGAGGAACTTGTAGTCATTGAAATAGCTTGAGGATCCAGAGGTTGGTTCCTTGGTTTTTCTTTCCTTTGAGGCTGAGCTTTTTGGTGGTGCCATTAGGTTGAGAGAGCGTGTTTGAGGTTGTGAAAAAATGAGGGTTGCAAGAAAGAGCAAGCAAAATAAGGTTTTGCTCCAACACCATACTTAGGACTTGATTGTCCCAATCTAGAAAAAGAAGAAAGAAAGTAGGGGAAGAGAGATAGTAGAAGGTGAAAAAAGAAAAGAAGGTGAAGGGTGTATATATGCTTTTCGCGTATGAATAGGGTTTTGAAGTGGGAGAGGAGTTGGGGAGATGAGGTATTTATAAGGGGTGAATGGTGTGGTCGAAAGGTGGGAAATAAAAGAGGGTTAAATGTTTTCCCACTTGGGGAGTGGCGCCTAGCGTGGGAAGAGGTGCCAACTCTTTTCTCACAGTGTCTTCTGCATGTGTTGAGTTCCAAAGTGCAAGTACACTTTGACTTCCTTGCTTTGTGAGTTGTTTACCATGTGGGCCCCATCTTCTCTCCGGAAATTGAAACTGAACCCATTAGTAATGACAAAAGAACCCCTTCACATTCTTTCTCATCAAGAGTGATTTAGATTGCAACTGATGGGTGTCCCTTGGGACACCAAACTTAATCCTTTGGCATCTTAATAAATTGGTTCCATCATTATGTATTTAATGTGTTCATAAGAATGGAATAACACCAATCTTTTCATTTTCTTTTGATTCCAATTCCTCTGAACTCATTAAACCACGTTCATGTTCTTACCCAAAACATTAAGTGCTTTCAATTTGGGTGACTTGGGCTTGATAGGTGATCATTGGTGGTGGCCACACCAAACTTAATCTCTGGGCTTACTCTTCAAAATCAAGCTACTAATTATTTGTAAGCCTAGATTAAGTGAGTGAGAGTGATGACAAGTCATCTTAGCCTAGTTTCACTAGTCTTTTTCTTTTGTTTTCATTAGAATTATGCACTTTCTTGAGCTACAAGCAAGCCAATTAGGTAGAGTTTCATGTTTCCCTTGATTGAATCAACCATGTATGAATTCATGCTATTTCATGAGGTTTTATACTATAATTGTCACATATTATGAAAGAATGTATATCTCATGATTTTAAGCATAGCTTTGATGTGTTTGGTTGATTAATTATAGGTGAAGAAAGCTTGGAGAAAGGTTGAAGCAAGAAGGAATAGCTAGGAGTAAAGAGAAGACAATGGAATAAGTGAAATTGAACCAGGAAGCAAAAAGCTGGACCTAAAGTTAGCATCAAACTTTTGCACAAACTTTTGGTTGAAAAGTTAGCCCCAACGTTAGCCCCCTAACTTGGAGGCTAACGTTGGAACTTGAAAATCACTCCCTGGGTACCAAAAGTTTGCGCCAACGTTAGCCCCCTAACTTTGAGGCTAACGTTGGCACATGAAATTCTCCCCTGGGCACCAAAAGTTTGTGCCAACGTTAGCCCCCTAACTTTGAGGCTAACGTTGGCACATGAAATTCTCCCCTGGGCACCAAAAGTTTGCGCCAACGTTAGCCCCCTAACTTTGAGGCTAACGTTGGCTCATGAACATCACAAGGAGGAGCAAAAGTTTGCGCCAACGTTAGCCCCCTAACTTGGTGGCTAACGTTGGCGCCACAAGTACACAAGGAAGGGCCAACGTTAGGGCCAAAGTTAGACCCCTAACGTTGGCACCAACGTTCACATCAGCAAAGTGGTGTTAGCTGATATGAAAAGTTGGAGCAAAAGTTAGACCCCTAACTTTTGCTCAAACTTTTGGTCCAACTTTTGAAAAACTCAAACCCGGTTCAATTGGTTCACTTTGGTTCTTCTCCAAACTTCAAGAGCAATCAACCAAGGCCTCTTTCAACCCAATTCCACCAAGAGCAAAGGCCCAACTCAAGGCTTGAAGATCATTTGAAGAAAGTGTATAAATAGGATAGAATTCAAGTTCTTCGGGGAGCTTTCCTTTTGAATTTTCATAATAGTTTTCGGAGAGCATTGGATTTAGAGTGATCTTTAATTTCTTAGTCTTGGGGAAGGAGAATTCACTTCTTTTCCTCTTAGTTTTATTGCTTTCAATTTCAATTACACTTGTCTTGGATCTTGAATTGGAGAATTGAAGAAATTCTGTTTCAATCTCATCCTTGGATCTCTCTGTTTCTTTACTGTTAATTGAATTTAACTTCTGTTAATTGCTCTTCATCTACTCTCTTTGCAATTTACAATTTCCTTGCAATTGTTCTTGTTGAATCTAGGAAGGCATTGAGATCTAGACTTGGCTTTCTAGTCTCTGGGTCCTGAGATCTGATTTCCCATTTCAATTCTCTGTTTATTGCTTTATATGTTCATTTACTTTTCTGTTTTGGATCCGATTCAATCCCAATTCCCTTTTACTCTTCTGTTTAATGCAATTCAACTTTTCCTTGTTTAAATTCTGCAAATCCATTCCCCAATTCCCTTTACAATTCCAGCCGATTACATTTCTTGCACTTTAAGATTCCGCAATTTACATTTCTTGCATTCTAAGTTTCTGCTATTTAATTTCTTGTTCTTTAAGATTCAGCACTTTAATTCCCTGTTCTCTTTACTTCCATGCAATTTAATTTCTGCAAATCACAAATCACCCAACCAAAATTTGATTCGCTTGACTAAATCAACCACTAAACTAAAATTGCTCAATCCTTCAATCCCTGTGGGATCGACCTCACTCCCGTGAGTTTTTATTACTTGATGTGACCCGGTGCACTTGCCGGTTAGATTTGTGTGTTTTGGGAGAAATTTATTTTTCACCAAAATACTCATCAAGTTTTTGGCGCCGTTGCCGGGGATTGATTAGATTGACAATGATTAAGTGAAGTGGTAATCTAGATTAAGCACTTTTTCTTTAATTTTTTATTAACCCACTAACTGTTTGATTTTTTGCTTAAACTAACTAACACTTCAATCTAGCAGTAGATTGAAGTGTCACTGGCCTTGTGCATTTCTCATGCTCTGCTTGTATGTCAGGTACAAGAAGAACCATACCCAATTTTCATGAACAAGACGAAAGAACTCTCAGGAGGTTAAGAAGAGCTGAAAGAGGGAAAAATATTGTTGGAGAAGAGGAATCAGACGAAGAATTTCAAGAGATGGAGGAACATTTAACCAATCCACCAGGTGGAGAAGACAACAACAATGGCAACCCACCCCAGAGGAGAGTTTTAGCTTCCTATACCTTTGCAAATCCTAGACATTGTAGGAGCAGCATCTTGGCTCCAAATGTCAATACTAACAATTTTGAACTCAAACCACAACTCATCACTCTGGTTCAGAACAATTGCTCTTTTGGTGGAGGACCACTTGAGGACCCACACCAACATTTATCCACTTTCTTGAGGATATGCAATACTGTCAAAACTAATGGAGTGCCCCCTGACAGTTACAAACTAATGTTATTCCCATTTTCTCTCAGGGACAAGGCCACTCAATGGTTGGAATGTTTTCCAAGGGACAGCATCAACAACTGGGATGATTTGGTAACCAAGTTTTTTGCCAAGTTTTATCCACCTCAGAGGATTATAAGGTTAAAGGCTGAGGTACAAACATTTACACAAATGGAGGCCGAACCCATCTATGAGGCATGGGAGAGGTACAAGGCTCTGATCAGGAAATGTCCACCGGCCATGTTTAATGAGTGGGAGAAGCTTCAAAACTTCTATGAAGGCTTAACACTGAAATCCCAGGAAGCTTTGGATCATTCAGCTAGAGGTTCCTTGCAACTCATGAAAACTGCAGAGGAGGCTCAAGAACTCATTGATATGGTGTCCAACAACCAATATTTCTTTGCTCATCAAAGAAGCCGCCAACCATCACAAAGGAGAGGAGTAATGGAGCTAGAAAGAGTGGATTCAATCCTAGCTCAAAACAAGATGATGCAGAAGCAAATTCAACAACAATTTGAGCAAATGGCCAAGAGGATTGATAGTCTCTAAGTTGCAGCAGTTAACACTAGCCAACCATCAACCACAAGGGGACAGAGTGAAGAAACTCAAGAAGAACAACAACAAGAGCAAGTACAGTATATGCACAACCAAGGACCAAATGAAGGGTATGGTGATACATACAATCCATCCTGGAAGAACCACCCAAACCTCAGATGGGGAGACAATCATACCCAAAACCAACAATCATGGCAGAGGAACTCAAACCAACACAACCCAAGAAGCAACCAAAACCACAACCAGCAGCAGACTAGCCAAAACCCCTACAGAAAACCTCAAAACAACTACCCCAACCTCAACCAATACCAATCTAATAACCAACCCACCAACCAAAATGCCTACCATCCACCACCCACATCTCATAACCCACCTCAAGTATCACCTGAAGCCCAAAGAATCACTCACTTGGAGGCCATGATAGACAAAATGTTGAAACACCAGGAAATGGTAACCAAGAATCAGGAAGCCTCCCTGAAGAGCCTAGAGAGACAGATGGGGCAACTCTCCAAGCAAGTATCTGTTGAGAGACCTTCAAACTCACTGCCCAGTGACACAATTCCAAATCCGAAGGAGGAATGCAAGGCAATACAATTAAGGAGTGGGAGAGCATTGATAAGCAACAATGACACTACAAGGAAGCAAGCAGAGAACATCAAAGAACCAACGGAAGATGAGAAGCAAACAAAGGCAGATGAGGCTAAGGAGCAAGTTGTGATGCCAAACAAAGGCACCGAGAAACTTAAAGAGAAGGACAACCAGCCGCATAGCTCAAAGGAAGTAGCTCAGGGACAGCAGCAATTAGGAAAGAGCATCACACCTTCACTGCCATATCCCCAGAGGTTTAACAAAGAGGTTAAAGATCAGCATTTTCACAAATTCCTTGAGATTTTCAAGAAGCTAAAAATTAATATCCCCTTGGCTGAAGCACTTGAGCAAATGCCTCTATATTCCAAGTTTCTGAAGGATCTTATCAACAAGAAAAGAAGTTGGCTTGAAAGGGAAACCGTATTACTCACCGAGGAATGCAGTGCTGTGATTCAACGGGGTATTCCACCAAAACTTAAGGATCTGGGAAGCTTTGTAGTCTCATGCACTATTGGCAAGATAATTCTCAGCAAGGCTCTCTGTGACCTGGGTGCCAGCATCAATTTAATGCCTCTCTCAATGATGAGAAAACTTGCCATAGAAGAGCTTAAACCCACCAGGATGTCACTAGTCATGGCTGACAGATCAATCAAGACACCTAATGGAATTGTGGAGAATCTGTTGGTGAAGGTTGGGGAGTTTATTTTCCCAGCAGATTTTGTAATTTTGGACACTGAAGAAGAAGGAAACGACTCAATCATTCTGGGAAGGCCATTTCTACACACAGCAAGGGCCATCATTGATGTAGAAAAAGGAGAAATGACCTTCAGGGTCCATAATGAACAAATGGTCATAAACGTGTTCAGATCAATGCAAAACGCTCCTGAGCAAGAGGATTACGTAAGAGTGGACATGATAGACAGTTTGGTGGAAGAAACATTGGAAGAAAATTTTCAAGAGCAAGAAGGAAATCAAGGGGCAACAGAGGAACAAGTGGCTGAGACCTCTACTGAGCAAGATGAAAGACAAGATAAGAAGGAAGATGTACGAAAACAAGAACTGAAACCTTTACCCACCCATCTCAAATATGCATTCCTTGGCACATCGGAGAGCTTCCCAGTAATCATTAATTCATCCCTGACAAAGAAGGAAGAAGGAGAACTTCTTGACGTACTCAAAGCTCACAAAGATGCTTTAGGATGGACCATTGATGACCTGAAGGGAATCAGCCCTGCAGTATGTATGCATAAGATCCTCTTGGAAGATAATTCCAAACCAGTGGTTCAACCGCAAAGAAGGCTAAATCCCACAATGAAGGAAGTTATCCAGAAGGAAGTAATGAAGTTGTGGAACGCAGGGATAATCTTCCCAATATCTGACAGCCCATGGGTAAGCCCGGTTCAAGTTGTACCAAAGAAGGGAGGAATGACGGTCATCACTAATGAGAAGAATGAGTTGATCCCTACTAGAACAGTGACTGGGTGGAGGATGTGCATAGACTACAGAAGATTGAATGATGCCACCAGGAAGGATCATTTCCCTCTCCCATTCATTGATCAGATGCTGGAAAGGTTAGCTGGCCATGCCTATTACTGCTTTTTGGACGGATATTCTGGGTATAATCAAATCGTTGTGGACCCCAAGGACCAAGAGAAAACTGCCTTTACATGTCCATTTGGAGTTTTTGCATATCAGAGGATGCCCTTTGGGCTCTGCAACGCCCCTGCCACATTTCAAAGGTGTATGCTCTCCATTTTCTCTGATATGGTCGAAAAATTTTTCGAAGTCTTCATGGATGACTTCTCTGTTTTTGGTGATAATTTCAATGCTTGCCTAAACCATTTAACCCTTGTCTTGAAACGGTGCCAAGAAACTAATTTGGTTTTAAACTGGGAGAAATGCCATTTCATGGTACCCGAAGGGATTGTTCTTGGCCATAAAGTTTCAAAAAAGGGGATAGAGGTTGATAAGGCAAAGGTTGAGATCATAGAAAAACTCCCTCCACCAATTAATGTGAAATCTGTTAGAAGTTTCTTGGGGCATGCCGAATTTTACAGAAGGTTTATCAAGGACTTTTCAAAAATAGCCAAACCTTTGAGTAATCTGTTAATGCTTGATAACCCTTTTGTTTTTGATGAAAACTGCCAGCATGCCTTTGAAACTTTAAAAAATAGACTCACAACAGCACCAATCATCACACCTCCAGATTGGGAATTACCTTTTGTACTCATGTGTGATGCAAGTGACCTTGCAATTGGTGCTGTACTTGGGCAAAAGAAGGGAAATTTGCATCATGTCATATATTATGCAAGTAAAGTGTTGAATGAGGCCCAAAGAAATTACACCACAACAGAAAAAGAACTGCTAGCTGTAGTCTATGCATTTGATAAGTTTAGATCATATCTAATAGGATCCAAAGTTGTGGTTTACGCTGATCATGCTGCACTTAAGTATTTAATGTCAAAGCAGGATGCTAAACCAAGACTCATCAGGTGGATACTGCTCCTACAAGAATTTGACATAGAGATAAGAGATAGGAAGGGCACTGAAAATCAGGTCGCTGATCATCTGTCGAGGTTGCCACATGAAACAAGTCAAAAAGAATCCCAGCCCATAAATGAAAGCTTCCCAGATGAGTACCTTCTGCAGATCCAGCAAGCACCTTGGTTTGCTGACATAGAAAATTACAAAGTGGGAAGGAAGATACCGCAAGAGTTCTCTAAGCAACAAGTGAAGAAGTTGATCAACGAAGCAAGGAAATTTTCATGGGATGAACCCTTCTTGTTCAAGAGATGCTCTGATGGAGTAATCAGAAGGTGTGTTCCCGAAAGTGAAATCAGGGACATCTTGTGGCATTGTCATGGTTCCGCTTATGGTGGACACTTTGGCCCAGAAAAAACAGCCGCAAAAATACTGCAGAGTGGCTTCTATTGGCCAACTATCTTCAAGGATGCCAGAGAATATGTACACCAATGTAATGAATGCCAGAAAGCAGGAGGATTAACAAAAAGGAATGAGATGCCTCAAAACTTTATCTTAGAATTAGAATTGTTCGATCTATGGGGAATTGATTTCATGGGGCCTTTTCCTCCTTCTTATTCTTTTAGATACATCTTGGTAGCAGTGGAGTATGTCTCAAAGTGGGTGGAAGCCATAGCCACAACCACCTGTGATGCACAGATTGTCCTCCAATTCCTAAAAAAACACATTTTCACTAGGTATGGAGTGCCAAAGGGTCTTATTAGTGATGATGGTAGTCACTTTTGCAACAAACAAATGGAGAAACTCCTCCACAAGTATGGAGTAATTCACAAAGTAGCCACACCTTACCATCCTCAGACTAACGGCCAAGCTGAACTTGCAAATAGAGAATTAAAGAAGATCCTAGAGAAAACAGTGGGAATCACAAGAAAAGATTGGGCTAGAAAGCTAGAGGATGCATTGTGGGCGTATAGGACAGCTTTTAAAACTCCTATTGGCAAGTCACCCTTTCAGCTATTGTATGGCAAATCCTGCCACCTCCCTGTAGAGCTTGAACACAGAGCCTTTTGAGCCACTAAACTCCTCAACCTTGACCCCCAAGCTGCAGGAGAAAAAAGGTTGTTACAACTAAATGAGTTGGATGAATTTAGACTAGAGGCTTATGAAAGTGCGAAGATATACAAGGAGAGAGCTAAGAAGTGGCATGACAAGAAGATCACAAAGAAAGAATTCAAGCCAGGACAGCAAGTGCTCCTGTATAATTCGAGGCTTAAAATCTTCCCTGGCAAACTGAAGTCTAAGTGGACTGGCCCATACTTGGTGACAAAGATTTTTCCCTATGGGAATATTGAACTGCTAGATGAGGCAACGAAGAATCAATTCACAGTAAATGGTCACAGAGCAAAGCTGTACTTGGGAGGACAATGGGGTAAGGAAAAAGAGGTTCAACACCTACAGCCCTCTTAAAAAGAATTGAAAGGTGTCAAGCTAGTGACAATAAAAGAGCGCTTGTTGGGAGGCAACCCAACCTGAGGTAGTTTTCCTTTCATAACTTTTTCAATAAAAGTGTTGGATAACTGCTATATATTGCAAGGAGCTAAGTTTGGTGTTACACACCAAAAATAATCTAAGGGAGAATGCAGGATGCTAAGTTTGGTGTTCCACCAAAACTTCATTTAAAATTACATTCCAACTTCCTGCACATTGCTAGTTCCAAGCAATCAAACAGATTATTCAACAACTTAACTATCTTTGTATAGTCTCAATATCGTAACCTTTAGCAAGGACACAAAAGTTTGCCCAAAGTAACCTGTTGAATCAGAAAAAGTAGCAAGGAATTAAGTCTGGGAGTTAACCACCAATTGAAGATACCATGCATAAAGACTCAAAAAGGGGCACAACAGCAAGAAGAACAAAAGAAATGCAAACCAATAGGTTGTATCTATACTTAACCTTTACTATTGAGAAATAATTTTGATTGATGTCTTGATAAAGTGTTCATTTAGTTCAAACAGATTCAAACTTCTTTTAGAATAAGTAAACTAGTCTATGTGTATGCTTGTGTTTACTTTCACTTAGCAAAAAGCATGTTTGTCCCCTGCATCTTTAATTTCAATAAAAGAAATGTTTGAATATGAAGTAAGATGGTCTCTGTTAGATAGAAGTAGAATAAAAGTAAGTGGTGGTATGTGTGTGATTGTATAACAGCTCACTTTTAGTGAATAAAGAGCCAGGATATCTCCTTCTAAGTAAAGAGTGGCCTACTGTCTATGAATCTCAATTAAATAAAAAAATTCCTTGGTTGGAAAGAAAAACAAAAAGAAGGAAAGAAAAAAAGATAGCAAAAAAGTGGCAGAACAAAAGGAAACAAAAAGAAACAGAGCTGGACACCAATAGCTTGAACTTTAAAATATATGCCTGTGATGTCTTTGTACTAGGATCTGCTTGGATTAGTAAGCTCTTAGGAGTGCATCAATACTCGGTGACTTGGGTTAACTAATCCGGGATCATCAGCTGAAAGTCCACTATCAAGAGCAACCTAACTACAAGGCATTTAGTAACCCAAAGAGGTGCTGGGCATCAATGTTTTAAGAAGGAATGTGAGCCAAGTGTCTATGGTGAATAATGTGTCAAGTATAAAGAAAAGAAAATGAACTTGCTACACATGACACTCAAATAAAGCTTATAAACAAAGTAATAGCCAAGGATAAAGGAATAATGAGAGGTCATAGCAGTATGTTACTTGAAGCTTGAAGGAGACTTTCTAGGCCTAGGAGTCAGTAAGAAGTGAGTATTTACATATCCACACAAAACCCCATGAACTATCAATAATACTCTGCTAGCATGAACATCCTCTTCCATTTCATCTTTTCTTCTCAATAAATCAGTCCTTGCTTGGGGACAAGCAAGTTTTAAGTTTGGTGTTGTGATGACAAGTCATCTTAGCCTAGTTTCACTAGTCTTTTTCTTTTGTTTTCATTAGAATTATGCACTTTCTTGAGCTACAAGAAAGCCAATTAGGTAGAGTTTCATGTTTCCCTTGATTGAATCAACCATGTATTAATTCATGCTATTTCATGAGGTTTTATACTATAATTGTCACATATTATGAAAGAATGTATATCTCATGATTTTAAGCATAGCTTTGATGTGTTTGGTTGATTAATTATAGGTGAAGAAAGCTTGGAGAAAGGTTGAAGCAAGAAGGAATAGCTAGGAGTAAAGAGAAGACAATGGAATAAGTGAAATTGAACCAGGAAGCAAAAAGCTGGACCTAAAGTTAGCATCAAACTTTTGCACAAACTTTTGGTTGAAAAGTTAGCCCCAACGTTAGCCCCCTAACTTGGAGGCTAACGTTGGAACTTGAAAATCACTCCCTGGGTACCAAAAGTTTGCGCCAACGTTAGCCCCCTAACTTTGAGGCTAACGTTGGCACATGAAATTCTCCCCTGGGCACCAAAAGTTTGCGCCAATGTTAGCCCCCTAACTTTGAGGCTAACGTTGGCTCATGAACATCACAAGGAGGAGCAAAAGTTTGCGCCAACGTTAGCCCCCTAACTTGGTGGCTAACGTTGGCGCCACAAGTACACAAGGAAGGGCCAACGTTAGGGCCAAAGTTAGACCCCTAACGTTGGCACCAACGTTCACATCAGCAAAGTGGTGTTAGCTGATATGAAAAGTTGGAGCAAAAGTTAGACCTCTAACTTTTGCTCAAACTTTTGGTCCAACTTTTGAAAAACTCAAACCCGGTTCAATTGGTTCACTTTGGTTCTTCTCCAAACTTCAAGAGCAATCAACCAAGGCCTCATTCAACCCAATTCCACCAAGAGCAAAGGCCCAACTCAAGGCTTGAAGATCATTTGAAGAAAGTGTATAAATAGGATAGAATTCAAGTTCTTCGGGGAGCGTTCCTTTTGAATTTTCATAATAGTTTTCGGAGAGCTTTGGATTTGGAGTGATCTTTAATTTCTTAGTCTTGGGGAAGGAGAATTCACTTCTCTTCCTCTTAGTTTTATTGCTTTCAATTTCAATTACACTTGTCTTGGATCTTGGATTGGAGAATTGAAGAAATTCTGTTTCAATCTCATCCTTGGATCTCTCTGTTTCTTTACTGTTAATTGAATTTAATTTCTGTTAATTGCTCTTCATCTACTCTCTTTGCAATTTACAATTTCCTTGCAATTGTTCTAGTTGGATCTAGGAAGGCATTGAGATCTAGACTTGGCTTTCTAGTCTCTGGGTCCTGAGATCTGATTTCCCATTTCAATTCTCTGTTTATTGCTTTATATGTTCATTTACTTTTCTGTTTCGGATCCGATTCAATCCCAATTCCCTTTTACTCTTCTGTTTAATGCAATTCAACTTTTCCTTGTTTAAATTCTGCAAATCCATTCCCCAATTCCCTTTACAATTCCAGCCGTTTACATTTCTTGCACTTTAAGATTCCGCAATTTACATTTCTTGCATTCTAAGTTTCTGCTATTTAATTTCTTGTTCTTTAAGATTCAGCACTTTAATTCCCTGTTCTCTTTACTTCCATGCAATTTAATTTCTGCAAATCACAAATCACCCAACCAAAATTTGATTCGCTTGACGAAATCAACCACTAAACTAAAATTGCTCAATCCTTCAATCCCTGTGGGATCGACCTCACTCCCGTGAGTTTTTATTACTTGATGCGACCCGGTGCACTTGCCGGTTAGATTTGTGTGTTTTGGGAGAAATTTATTTTTCACCAAAATACTCATCAGAGAGGCCACACCAAACTTAGCAATTTAGCTAGTTCTCAGCCCATTCACTCATCATTAGTTATGCCTTCATAAAGTTGCAATTCCAGAATAGAAAGAAATAAAAGAGTGTAAAGAGAAAAAAAATCTAACTACCAAAGCTAATATCAAACTTTCTAATCTATAATTGCAATCTATTCCTAATATGGTAATGTAACACAAATGTGAGACTAAAAATTAAACTATCTAAAGCAATAGATTTTAAACTACTTCTAAGAAAGGCAATTAAATAAAAAGGGATAAAGTGTTGGGGTGCCTCCCAACTAGTGCTTCTTTATTGTCATTAGCTTGACATTCCGTCATCCTTAGCTGAGTTTGTAGCTCACTCTCTGCTCCTCGAAGGAGCTTCCCAAGTAGTGTTTGAGTCTATGGCCATTGACAGTAAAAGTCCTCTGAGTCTTGTCCTCCATGAGCTTCACATGACCATAGGAAAACACCTTGAGTATGGTGAAAGGTCCTGAGCATCGAGACTTAAGTTTCCCAGGGAAGAACTTGAGTCTTGAGTTGTAGAGTAACACCTTCTGTCCTTCAGTAAACTCCCTTCTTGCTATGTTTTGGTCATGCCACCTTTTTGTGTTCTCTTTGTAGATTTTTGCATTCTCATATGCTTGATTTCTAAACTCCTCCAGCTCATTGAGTTGCATTAATCTCTTTTCTCTAGCAGCTTGCTCATCATATTTTAACATTTTTAGAGCCCAAAATGCTCTATGCTCAAGTTCAACTGGTAAGTGACAAGCCTTGCCATATACCATTTGGTATAGAGACATCCCAATGGGAGTCTTATAGGCTGTTCTGTAGGCCTATAGTGCATCATCCAGCTTCTTAGACCATTCCTTTCATGAGCTTCCAACAGTTTTTTCAAGGATTCGTTTTAGCTCTCTGTTGGAAATTTCAGCTTGCCCGTTGGTCTGTGGGTGGTATGGAGTTGCCACTTTGTGCTTGACTCCATATCTGAGAAGGAGTGTCTCAAGTTGTTTGTTGCAGAAGTGTGTCCCTCCATCACCAATGAGAACTCTGGGAACTCCAAATCTGCTAAAGATGTTCCTTTTCAAGAAACTTATCACAACTTTGTTGTCATTTGTTGCGGTGGCTATGGCTTCTACCCACCTTGAGACATAATCAACAGCCACCAATATGTAGCTATTTTGAGTAGGAGGTTGGGAAGGGTCCCATGAAGTCAATCCCCCATACATCAAATAGCTCCAGCTCTAGTATGAATTGTTGTGGCATCTCATTTCTCTTGGTTAGATTACCAGCTTTTTGGCATTCATCACACCTTGAAAACATTTCCTTGGCATCCTTAAACATTGTTGGCCAGTAAAATCCGGATTGAAGCACTTTTGCTGCTATTCTTTCTCCACTGAAGTGACCTCTATATGCAGATCCATGGCACTGCCATAACACTTCCTGCCCTTCTTCATGGGATATATACCTTCTTAGGATTCCATCAGCACGCTTTTTGAACAAATATGGGTCATCCCAGATGTAGTGTTTGGCAATCTTGATTAGCTTCCTCCTCATGTGCTTATTGATTTTAGTTGATAGTTCCCCAATAGCCTTGAAGTTAGCTATGTCTGCAAACCAAGGGGCTACGCGAATCATCATCAATTGTTCATCAGGGAAGCTTTCACTTACTGCTACATGCTGCATTTCTTCTTCTTGTGGGATCCTTGAGAGGTGGTCAGCTACCTTGTTCCCTACTCCGCTCCTATCTTTAATCTCAATATCAAATTCTTGAAGCAGCAGAATCCACCTTATTAGTCTGGGCTTAGATTCTTGTTTGGTAAGCAAGTATTTGAGTGCTGCATGATCAGTGAACACAATTACTTTTGAGCCAATAAGATATGATCTAAACTTATAAAAAGCAAAAACTATGGCTAAAAGTTCTTTCTCTGTGGTGGTATAGTTCCTTTGATTCTAATTAAGGACCTTGCTAGCATAGTAAATAACATGTACTAGCTTGTCTTTTCTCTGTCCTAGAACAGCACCAACAGCAAAATCAGATGCACCACACATTAGTTCAAAGGGAAGATCCCAGCTTGGTGGTGCTATAATAGGTATAGAGGAGAGTTACTTCTTAAGTTCATCAAAGGCTACCATGCACTCTCTATCAAAAACAAAGGGAGTATTTGAGATAAGTAGGTTACTAAGGGGTTTTGCAATCTTTGAAAAGTCTTTGATAAACCTCCTATAGAACCCAGCGTGTCCCAAAAAACTTCTGATTGCTTTGGCATTACAAGGTGGATGTAATTTTTCAATTACTTCCACTTTTGCCTTGTCCACTTCTATGCCATCTTTTGAAATTTTGTGACCAAGAACAACCCCTTCAGTTTCCATAAAATGGCACTTCTCCCAGTTTAAAACCAGGTTGGTTTCTTGACACCTTTTTAGCACAAGAGAAAGATGGTATAGGCAATCAGAATATGAGTTCTCAAACACAGAAAAGTCATCCATGAATACTTCTATGAACTTCTCAATCATGTCTGAAAAAATAGAGAGCATGCACCTTTGGAATGTTGCAGGTGCATTGCACAATTCAAAGGGCATTCTCCTATAAGCAAAGACACCATATGTACAAGTAAATGAAGTTTTTTCCTGATCCTTGGGCCAAATAGCCATCCAGGAAGCAATAATACTCATGTCCTGCCAATCTTTCAAGCATCTGGTCCATGAAAGGTAGGGGAAAGTGATCCTTTCGGGTAGCTTCATTAAGTTTCTGGTAGTCAATGCACATACGCCATCCGATCACTGTTCTTGTGGGTATCAATTCATTATTCTCATTTGCCACGACAGTGATCCTTCCCTTCTTAGGGACTACTTACACTGGGCTTACCCAAGGGCTGTCTGAGATGGGGTAGATCACCCCTGCTTGCCACAATTTCAATACTTCTTTCTGAACTACTTCATTGATAGTTGGGTTCAGCCTCCTTTGTTGTTGCCTTGAAGGTTTGGCATCTTCTTCAAGCAGGATTTTATGCATACACATTGAAGGACTGATCCCTTTTAAATCTGCAAGTGTCCAGCCTATGGCATCCTTGTGTTTTCTCAGCACTTGGATAAGATCCTCTTCTTGTTCTTACTCAGACTTGAATTTATGATCACTGGGTGAGTGTTGTTGGCACCCAAATATGCATATTTCAAGCTGGTGGTAAGGTTTTTAGCTCTAGTTTTGGTGACTCTGCATCTTTGTTGTCTGTAGTGGTTGGCATGATTGAGTTTCTCATGGTTGCTTGTGGTGGTTCTCCATCTGGTGCTTGTTCCAGCTCAATGGTTCCTCCACATTGTTCTTCTTCCAAGACTTCTTGAACTATCTGTTCCATGGTATCTACCAGCATGCATTCTCCTATGGATTCTTTGGGGTAACTCATTGTTTTAAAGACGTTGAAGACCATTTTCTCTTCATGCAATCTCAAGACTAGTTCCCCTTTCTGCACATCAATGATGGCTCCAACAGTAGCTAGGAATGGTCTTCCTAGGATAATTGACGTGTTGGCCTCTTCTTCCATGTCCAGCACAACAAAATTAGTAGGGAAAATGAATTCCCCCACTTTTACCACCCCATGTGGAAACTTAAATGTTCTGTCAGCCAATTGGTGTGCCATTCTTGTTGGCTTGGCTTCTGCAATCTTCATCCTTCTCATCATGGTTAGGGACATAAGATTTATGCTAGCTCCCAAGTCACATAAAGCTTTCTCAATAATGATATCCCCTATGATGTAGGGGATTTAAAAACTCCCTGGGTCTTTCAACTTTTGAGGTAGCTTCTTCTGTATGATGGCGCTGAATTCCTCGGTCAATACTATGGTCTCTTTTGCCTCCCAGTTCCTCTTTCATGTTATAAGCTCCTTCAAAAATTTGGCATAGAGTGGCATTTGTTCTAATGCCTCAGCAAATGGTATGTTGATTTGGAGCTTCTTGAAGATCTCTAGGAACTTAGAGAATTGGCCATCCTTCCCACATTTTCCCAGTCTTTGCGGGTATGGTACTTTTGGCACATAAGGCTTCAAGACTGGTTTTGGTTGAGGTGGAGCAGGGATCTCTCCTTCATTCTTATTCCCATGCTTTTCTGCAACTTCTTCATGATTGTCTTTGCTTGGGGTTCCTTCCTCCACAACCTTCCTACTTCTTAGTGTAATGTCCTTGCATTCCCCTCTTGGGTTAGCCATGGTATCACTAGGAAATGTGTGTGTGAAGAGAGTGGGATTTGCTTGGATAAAATCCCCACTTGTGCTTCTAACTTTGAGATTGCTGCACCTTGATTTTTCAGATTTGACCTGTATTCCTCTTGATTAGCGTCTATCCTTCTTTCAGTTTATGCTTGTCTGTCCATGAGGGTGGAGACTGCCCCTGTAATCTGTGATGATAGTTGTGCTATTGCAGCCTCCATCCTCTCAAAGTTGCTCTTGATTTCACATGGTTGCATAGTTGAGGGTGGTACATCTTGATTCAGGTTGTTGTGTATGGGCTGGTTGCTATGGTATGATGTGTTTTGTGAGTTATGGTAGGGTTTATGGTTCCCTATTTGATGGTTGGGGTTGTGGTTGGAATGCTGATTTGATGAATAAAGTTTGTTGTGGTCCTGGTTGTGGTTTTGTTGATTTCCCCACCCAAAATTTGGGTGGTTCCTCCAACCTCGGTTGTATGTCTTAGAGTGTGGGTCATATGGTGGTCTGGATGAGTTGTTCACATAATTAGCTTGTTCCTAGTCACCTTCAGATTCTGGTGCATTCCTTTCTTGTTGAGGAGTTTGGTCTTGAATGACTGAGGCTTGATTAAGCTCCATCCTCTTAGTTAAAGCTGCTATTTGTGCTGCAATTGCCTTGTTTTGAGCTAACAAAGCATCGACAGAGTAGAGTTCTAACACTCCTTTTTTCTGAGTCCTTTCTGAAGCATAGAAATACTCATTTTCAGCTACAGTCTCAATGACATCTATGGCTTCTTCAATGGTTTTCTTCTTGTTGAGTGAGCCTCCTGAAGAATGATCCACGACCTTCTTTGCTTCATAGGATAGCCCCTCATAAAAGATATGTAGTTGTACCCACTCATTGAACATTTCTGGTGGGCATTTTCTTATCAGATCTTTGAATCTCTCTCATGCCTCAAAGAGTATTTCTCCATCTTGTTGTCTGAAGGTTTGCACCTCAGCTCTCAGCCTGTTGATTCTTTGTGGAGGGTAAAATCTTGCAAGGAATCTGTTCACGAACTCTTCCCATGTAGTTAGGTTATCCTTGGGGAATGATTCCAACCACTTTGCTGCCTCATCTCTAAGTGAGAAAGGGAACAAGAGTAGTTTGTAGATGTCGGGGTGTACCCCGTTGGACTTTACAGTATCACATATCCTCAAGAATGTGTTGAGATGTTGATTAGGGTCTTCTTGGGCACTTCCTCCATATGAGTAATTATTCTGAATAAGTGTGATGAGCTGAGGCTTCAGCTCAAAATTATTGGCATGAATTATTGGCTTTAGGATACTGCTACCACAATTTCTTGGGCTTGGGTTGATGTAAGAGCCTAAGAATCTCCTTTCTTGCCCAGCATGATTGCCAGCTTCGTCTTCAGCATGGTTATGTGCTTCTTCTTCCATGGTGGTTTCTAGATTTTCCTCCACTAGTTCCTCTCCAATTATGCCTTTGCCTCTTGCTTCCCTCCGTCGCCTAAGGAGGGTCCTCTCTATTTCACTACCAAAGGGAGATGAAGTCTCTCCTCTTCTACCTGTCATACAATTAGCAAATAACCAGCAGAGAACAAGTGCAGTAGGGAAAACCTTGTTGGGATTAGAGGTCAGCTTTCTTGGTGCAATTAATCGAACAGTTAGAATAGTGGAAATATGGATGATGAATTAAAAAAATAATCAAAGAAGAAAGAAATAGAACTCAGAGTAGAAATAAAAAAATAAAAGGTGCTAAATAAAAGAAAATAAAATAACAAGGAATTTAAATTGCTTAATCTAGCTCTCCAATCAATTTAATCACTGTCAAATTTAAGCCAATCCCCGGCAATGGCGCCATAAAACTTGATGAATCCAATTCACACCCCATTCAAAAATTGGTGAATTAGTTCTTTTGGCAAGCGCACCAAAATTATTGTCAAGTAATAACCCACAGTGGAGTGGGATCGTATCCACCGAGATCGGCAAATTCGAGCAATTTTAATTAATTGATGAATTATTCAAGCGGATCAATAAGATTGTAAAGTGCAAAATTGTAAATGACATAAATGTAAATAACTAGAATATAAAGAAAAGAAATAAAGTGCATAAATAGAAATGGCAGAATGTAAAGTGCAGAATCATAAATGACTTGAATGTAAATGGGAATGGGGAATTGTTGAATGTAAAATTAAGCAATAAAGAGAGAAGGGTAAATAAGAATGGGGAAATTCATTGAGATCAGGAGATGTTGTCTCTTTGGATCAAATCTAGCTTATATCCTCTTCAATCATGCAACTCATTGACCTCTTGGCAATCATGATTGATTGAGCCCCAATCCCTTGGTGACTCAATCTCTCAGATCTTGATCAATAGCCAATTCTTTGGTCTAATTGCTCATGAAGAGAGATATGCTTGGTCCCTGATTATACCACACACCATTATAGGTCCAAGTAGAGGGAGGATTATATGTCACATATCCAAACACCAAAACCCAGATTCTACTCAAGTGTGAGAAGGGATTTCAAGCATGGTTTCATGTTTCCTTTCCCAAGGTTCCCATGAAACCCAATTGCATTCAATCTCTTTTCCAATATAATTGAACACTAAGCATTAAGAACGAAATTCCTTCTAGCAAATCAAAGAGAAGATGAAGAGAAGAACAATTTCACTATTAGCAATCCATCAAGTACAACAGAGCTCCCTCTCATAATGAGAGGGAAATTAGCTACTTATAGCTCAAAAAGTACTCAAAAGTGAAGTGTAAAAGTAGATCTAAAACTAACTGCTTAACCCCCTTCTTCAGTACTCCTTGGGGGTATTTATACTACTCCTAGTAAAAAAAAAAAAATTACAAAAGAGAAAAAGGAAAATTACATTTTAGAGGGAAAAGAAGCTAAATAAGTGTGACCTCCCAGATGGCGTGTGATTGGCGCTCTAGTGGCGTGTCACGTGCTCTTTAATTTTAGCTTGGCGTGCCATGCCCAGCCCTTCAAGTGGCACGCTCGTCTCTCTAACAACCTTGGCGTGCCACGCCTTCGAGCTCAAGTGGCACGCCCTAGCCTTTTTCCCTTTCTCTCTTCCTCTGGAAACTTGAACTAGCGTGGCATGCCCAGGGTCTGGCATGCCATGCCCTTGCTCTGTGGCATGCCCAGGGTCTAGCATGCCATGCCCTTGCTCTATGCTTGGCTAAGCTTCTCTGGAAAGTTGCACTAGCGTGGCACACCCAGGGTCTGGCGTGCCACACCCCTTTGTGAGTGAGTGGTTCCTCTGTTTGGCGTGCCACGCCACGAACTCAAGTGGCACGCTCCAATGCTTCTTTGCTCTTTGAATGACACTGGCGTGCAACGTCTGAGATTCAAGTGGCACACCTAAGTGAAGAATAGTGAGTGGCGTGCCACGCCTTCGACCCCAAGTGGCATGCCCCATGTAATTGCCCTCCTTCATTCTCTCTGGAAACTTATACCAGCGTGCCACGCCCATGATCTTGCCTTGGTTCCAGTAGTTGGCGTGCCACGCCTCAGCCTTCAAGTGGCACGCCATAGTGATATGCTTGGGTTGGTGTGCCACACCTTCGATACCAAGTTTCACGCCCAGTCCTTTCTTTTGTTATATTTGTGCATTGGCGTGCCACGCCTGGTGAGTGGTTGCTCAAGTGGCACACCTTTGTGAGATTGAGTGGTTGGCGTGCCACGCCTTCGACTTCAAGTGGCACGCCCAATCTTCAATTACCTTCAACCCCTTCTCTGGATTATTGTACCAGTGTGCCACGCCATGCTGTTCAAGTGGCACGCCCATGGATTTGTGAACTCTTCAAGCTTGGCGTGCCACGCCTGGGTTCTTAAGTGGCACACCCAAGTGACTTCTTGGAGCTGGCGTGCCACGCCTTCGATACCAAGTGGCACGCCATAGTGGAGGTTCTTGTTGGAATGGTGAGTTGGCATGCCACGCCCCTATTGCTCAAGTGGTAGGCCCATAGTAGTTGGTGGGTTAGGCATGCCACGCCCAACCTGGCGTGCCACGTCCCTTTTGTGTCCTCCATTGTTGCTTTCTGAAACTTTGTACTAGCGTGCCACGTCCAGTCCCTGGCGTGCCACGCCCACATGCATGCTTGGACTTCCCCTTTGAAATTTAGTACTGGCGTGCCACGCCTAGCTCCTGGCGTGCCACGCCAGTGCATTTTTGTGGCATTTGCTCCCAAGTGGCACGCCAGTTTCACACGCCCAGCTTCTTGTTTGTCTTCTACCCATTTTTAATGCCTTTTTCACCTGAAATTCAGCACAACTCATCTCAAAGTAGTGTACCATAATATTCATCAAATAATGCATGAATTGTACTGATCAAATGAGATTTATGCTCTTTTATGGTCTTCTTTATCGAAGAAAGAAGGGTAGATGATGCAAGTCATCAATCACTCAAGTCAAAAATTGGAAGTTGTGTAAAGTCCACATCAACATCTTCTTCTAAATACAAGGAGGGAGGTTCATGAAGGTTATTGGCGGGGTTGACCAAGTTGGACAAAAAATCTTGAATGATGGAATCCTCTTGATCATTTTCTACCAACTCTTCATTTATCTCCTCTTGTGCTTCATGTTGTGAATTGATATCTTTTACCTGATTTTGCAATTCTTCACTCACTCCACACTTTTCACTTGATTCTATAGATTCATTCACTAGAATTTCTTGGTCATGGCATGAATGCAATGAAGCTAATCGGTCAAGAGTTTCTGCTATTATAGACATGACTTGCTCTTGCTTCTTCTGGAACTCTTGTTGTTCGTGAATGAGCATGAAAAGTACTTCTTGTGTGGTTTGATCCATATATGAAGATGAAGATTGAGGTGATGAAGGTTGACAACCAAACTCATGAAGGTAAGGGTTATGTATGTAGTGAGGTGATGGTGTATAGAATTGGTGACTAGAAAGGTAAGTGTTTGGGTTCCATTGCGATGCATTGTGGTAATAATGTGAAAAAGTCATAAAGGAAATGCAAACAAAATCTATTAACAAAAGCAAACAAACAACCAAAGAAAATGCTCTTTACACTATTAACATATTCACAACAACCAAAAGATATAACACCGTTTGCATCCCCGGCAATGGCGCCAAAACTTGATGAAGAGGATTATGATGGTTCGAAAATTTAGCAAAATAAATTCTTCGTTGGTAGCATAGTCCAAACCAACAAATAATCCTCTCAATCAAAGTTTAATTTTCAAATTATGAATAACCGAGAGTAATTAAACCTCGGGTCGTTCTCCCTAAGATGCAATCGGAGTGTTTCTCTTTCAGTTGCAGAGGACAAAAAGGGATTTTGCAATAAAAGAACTAAAGATTAAAAGAACTAAGCAATAAAAGAACTAAGGAATAATCAAAATTGTAATTAATGCAAGCAACAAGGAACAAGATCAAAACTAGTGAAAATGCAAAGATATGTAAAAGAGCCTTGACTTGGGAATAAGAGGATCCAAGGAATCCTATCATTGCCATAACCACAACTATGGCAATTATCATGATTCAATCTCACTTAGTCAACCCCAAACATCGAGGAGTAAGTCAAGCAAACATAATTGACCTTAATCCATAAGTCCTAACCAACTTACCAAACTAGTTGATAAAAGGCTAGCTTTAATGGAAACAAAAGTCAACTAACTCCCCAAGAATTACCATTAAATATTGGACATTATGACTCTAGTATTCTAGGAACTTAAATCCCAAGCCAAGGTGTGAAAATCTACTCAAAATCTAAAGTGGTCATTTTCAAAAATACCTTGTGTGCATAAAGTAAAACATGGAAAATTGCAAGCCAAATGGAAAACTATAACCAACTATCCACAAAACAAAATATAGACAAGCAATCAAGTATAAAAGAAGCATGAAACATAAAATTCATTGATCAAAACTTCAAGAAACACAAAATTATAAATATGAACAAGTAACTTGAACAAAAGGAGATTGAAAGTGAAAGTGCTATAATTAAAGAGGAAATTGACAGTACTTACAAAAAATTTGAGCAAAATCAAAGATCAAAGCTTCTATAAAATGCTACATGAAAACTACATAAACCTGATGAGTGGATTTTTGACGGTTTAGAATTCACAAATGAATCCTCGTTGCAAGTATAGTTTCTAAACCAACAAATAATTCTCTCATACAAATATTTGGTTGTCACAAGTAACAAACCCCTATAAAGATAACCGAAGTATTCAAACCTCGGGTTGTTCTCCCTAGGAATTATAATAAAGTGTTCTTGTCATTGGTCATGAGGTATATTTTGGGGGTTTTTTAATTAAGAGACAAGAAATGTAAATGGTGTAACGACCCAATTTTCAGTATGCCTAGGACATACCAGAAACTGAGTGCTACCAATTTGTCATCCTACATATTATCTATTATTTATTATATGAGCCTGATTCGTTGTTAAAAGCGTAGTTAGTTAGCGAGGTACTTTTTTTTTTTTGAAAACATTTGAATTAATAAACAGAATCATTTGTAATTAATTCACAAATAATAACAGGTAAAACAGTTATAAACAACCACACATAAATACATCACAAGTAGTTGACAGCATTCGGTAATTCAGCCTTTATTAGAAAATAGACTATTAGTTAGAACACCCCTAGATATAGCTAAATAATATATATATATATATATATATATATATATATATATATATATATATATATATATATATATATATATATATATATACATACAACATCCCAGGTCCTGACCTGTTCAAGAGGTCCCTAAGCTTGCCCTAGGCTAGCCTAGACTCTATACTCACCTAGTCCCTCCAAACTACTAAAACGAGGGAAAGTACGTTTTAAGTCTTCACAACTCAAGTCAGGTGGAACGTCATCAAAAGATAGAACATCATCTGCTACTTCTCTGCACGATCAGACTTTTCCACAGGACGTCTCTCTGGTACCTCATGAAGTATCCACAAAATAGGAATCCCGTACACAGGATTTAGGTTAAAATGCGCATACGAAGAGGTGCAGACGTTGGCTGGTCTCACAATATTTACATATAATCAGAGAACGATATTCACCCTAGACTCAGAAGACTATCTAGAGCAGAATCCTCTTCTTGCGAATGGTCATCAGCGAACTATGGTAAGGTACTCTTACTCCCATCTGAAGGGGGAAGGGAGAGAGAAGGGTAAGAACTGGGGAGTTCTTAGTAGGGTCGGGGTTATTAGTTACGTTCATTAATTCTATGTTGCTTAGCAGACTATTAGCAGAATACGAGGAAGCAGTAATTAGAAAACACAGATAAGTAGAGAAGATAGAGAAAACAGATAGCAGAACACAAAAAGAAGAATACAAGAAAATATCACAAGCGCAGAGAATGGAATACAAACAAGGAAAGAATACATTCATACCACAAACATAACAAAGGAAATGCACAACCAAGTATGATGCATGTCTAGCCCTAGTGCAGGTAATGAGTTCATCTGTCGGTTACTAACCCGCTCCCGACGTTATCCAGCAACCTCTGTCTGAATAAGGCTTTCCTATTGGCTATACCCCTGTGTACAGGAAATAACCCCTCTGCCACCACAGGGTCCACTGCACGCAGGAAATAACACATCTGCCACTGCAGGGATGTACGCCGACACACCTTCTGTATACAGGAAATAACCCCTCTGCCACTACAGAAATGGAACAGGTGGTCACGGTACTTCTGTAGCAGGAAATAATCCCTCTGCCTTACAGAAATAAAATATAGATCTGTACCGTAGGAAAGCGTTCTCAGTGATCACACCATTATCTATCTGACTGCCTCACTGCAGCAAATGATCATACAAGCATATCTGGAGTTGCCTTAACGCAACAAATGAATAAACACATCTCTTGGGTTGCTTCAAGCAACAAATAAATATCTCTTGGGTTGCCTCAAGCAACAAATCATCACATAATCATTCTCATTATCATCATTCATCATCATTTTCACATTTTTATGCAGTACCTCTTTCTTTCTCTGTTCAATCATACTGTACAAACTTTACATCTTTCACTTTTACAACATCTTAATTCAAACCATTTCTGTTTATCACATTACTCCTTTCTCTTTGTCTTTTTACTTTGCTCTGATTACTCTTTTCTCTGTATCCCTTTATTCTGCTCTGGTTACTTTATTCTCTGTGTTTCTTTACTCTGCTATGATTTCTCTATTTAACGTATGTATTTAAAACTTATGTAAATTTCGGTATGAATAGTTAGTCTATCCCATGTATAGGTTCATTAAGTCTATACTGAAACAGTTTAGCTTTTCATATAATACCTAACCCTATTCGCAAATCCAAGACTAACTATGTTGCCCTAGTTCGTTCACTAGTCTCTGTCTGTTTTTTTTGTCATTAAAACTTTACAGACTTTTTCTTCGATTTTTTTTATCTTTTCTTCAACTTTTTATCTTTTATTTATCTTTGCCTCACTAATATGTTTTTACCACTCCCTAAGTGTTTTATGAAGGTAATTATGAGATTCTGCGCTTAAAGTTGTCTTTCTAAAGCTTTTACAGAAAACTGCCTTTTCTGCATTATTTTATTATTTTTATTAAAATATTATTTTTAATTAAATATTATTATTTAATATTTTATTATTTTTTTATTATTTTATCATTAAATTTTCGAAAATTAACTTACTTTTACTTTTAACCTTTAAAATTCACTTTTTACCATCCGTAACTTTTAATATTTCTACTTTTACCACCCTAACTTTCAGAAATTACTAAATAACCCCCCAAACACCAAATTAATTACTTCCTTGCCCTTTTATGAATCAAAAAGGTGTTCTTCATTGTTCTTCATCACACTCAAAGTGTTCTTCATGTTCTTCATAAATTCTTCAGATTCCTTCTCTGTTTTTACCCGTTTTTCAGTCTTTTCAGCAACCGATTTTTACTATAATTCATAATAAATTAGCAGCCACTAAAACCCCATATTTTCTACATGATTTCAACACAAATTGAACCTCAATTTAAGCTTAGGGTTTCGTTTTTCCAGCTGCCCAAGAACATGAACTTTAAAGCTTGAATTTCTTCAAATTTCATCAAAATTTCACCAAATCTTCACCAAGAATCAATCATATATGCAACCAATTTTTAGCACAGCCAATTTATACAACATTCACACAACTCAAACACAAATTATCAAGATTAATTTCGTGACACCCTACCTTGATTTGCTGCTCCGAATCCGGTTACTCTTTGAAGTGTTCTTAAAGCACTTTTTCCTCCTAAAACACATCAAGAACAACTTTAAATCCACAAACTCTCAACTGACCAAATCTCACTCAGTATGTTAGGAAGAGATATCACACCTTAGAATTTCTGGAAATTCACATTTCTTGGCCCTCAAGTCAAGTTAAGCATGATTCCTAAGGAAGAACATCAAGAAAACACATGTTTAAGCATGTTTCCTTGAAAACCGAATTGAAATGGGAGGGAGACAGCTATCTCACCTTATTTCCATCCTTGATAAGTTACATGGTTATGTAGAGGAAGAAGAGAGGGTCATTTTGGTGAAATCGGAGTTTTGATTTGAGTTTTAGTTCAGAAGAAATCAAGCTTTGAAGATTAAGTGTTCATGAAAGTTTCTCTCTTTTCTCTCTTGTTATTTTCGGCCAAAATGATGAAATGATACAGCCTTGGATGTCTTGGGGGTGTAAGGTGAGTTGTGATTGGTTGGCTTGGAGGTGGATTAAAATAATATTAAAATATCTCTGGTGTACAACTACTAAAACTAGGTGTATCAGAACACTCGTAAAAACATCTCTAAAAATTATTTTCTGAGCTACTAGCATAAATGACACTAGTAACATATTTATTATGAGAATAGTACATGTATAATGAGGCCTTAGCATTGCTAAATTCATCAGAGAGTGTTGGTGCTAAGCTGCACCAGTAAACCGTAAATCCGGTTAAATCGATTTTCTGTTTTTAACTAAAACTGACCAGGTAACCTTATAATATTATTCAAGAAGCTTCTAATACTAATATAATGATAATATCATCCTATTATCTCTCTTCTCTCATAAATCGAGTCCGGTTCGTCAAACTGAGACTATTTACAAAAACCAAATCAAAACTTCTAACCGATACGGTTCAAAAACTAGGTTCTTCGTGACCGCGTTATCGAGCTTGTCTCAGAAAAGGTTCTAACTTAAAGATGACATAATGACAATGAGGATTGAGATACTTGATGATATATCAAAGGTTTTCCCTTTACTGATCTTCCGGAGAAATCCGTACTTTCAGAAAAGATTTTGCGTTCTCGAAAACCGGGGTTGTTACAGCTTCTAGCACGAGTTCAGCGCTACTCCAGCACAACTTTCGGCCATGCACCCCTTTTACGTCGATTTTCAGGTCACGCGGCCGCGTGGGTGACGCGGTCGCGTGGGAGGCTAGTGTGCCCACATGACGCGGACGCGTTAGTGATGCGATCGCATGGGGTGATTTGTGCCAAGGGCACGCCTCCAGCCACGTTACCGCGTGACTCCCTGTTCGATTTCTCTTCTTCACAACGCACATGTAACGCGGACGTGTCAGCGACGCTGCCGTGTCGCGTGCGTGTTTTTTTTTTTTAAATGCAGTATGTAGAATGCAATGCTAATATGAATGTTATGCAAAATTCCAGGTTCAATACAAAAAAATAAAATAAAACTTGAAAACAAATAAAACTAAATAAAAAATGAAAAAGGAATGATCATACCATGGTGGGTTGTCTCCCACCTAGCACTTTTAGTTAAAGTCCTTAAGTTGGACATTTGATGAGCTCCTTGTTATGGTGGCTTGTGCTTGAACTCATCCAGGAATATCCACCAATTTTTGTAATTCCAATGGCCTCCGGGATCCCAAACTAGGCACAGAAAGCCTTCAAGTAAGTTAAAGCAAGTGACAAGGCCCTAAGAGTGTTGATTTCTAGATTGAATTCCGGGGTCCCAGACCTTGCCTTTGCACCCGTCTTCTAGTTGATTATCATGATTCCATCTGGGTGGTTCAGTCTTAGAATTCTCACTGAAGCATCCAAACAACTTCCCAGACCCATTCAATTGAGCTCTACACCAACCTTTGCGTTTAAACTTAAAGCTTCCAACCATAATGAACCTTGCAGGACAATTCTTACCACTGACCATCTTCCTCTTACTCTTTATTCCACAAAGAGCTCTAAGTTAACCATCCGTCTCCAGTAGCCCATATTCAAGTGGAATTAGAAAGCTAAGGGATATGAATTTTACCCACTTGAATGTTGTGAAGGATGATGGCAACTTAGGGGGAGGGGTCTCCAATAACTTCGGCAAGGTGATTTCCAGCTCCACTCCCTTGTGCTCTTCTTTGACAACTTCCACCTCTTTGCAAGCTTCTTTAATTTTAACCTCTTCCTCTTGGTAGCTTTCTTCCAGTTCAATCTTTTTTTCATTGCTCACCAAGGGCATGGGAGGCTGTGCTTCTGCTTCTTTAGTCTCCATTTCTTGATCAACCTCTTCCAAGTCTTCAACCACGGTATGCCTTGGAGGTTGTACACCCTCCTTAGCATTAATTTCAATTGCCTTGGAAGGAGGTTCTATAACCTGACTTTCCAACGAAGGTACAGCATCTCTTAAGTCTGTAACCACTTCTTCCTTTTTAATAATTGCTGCTTTGTCCAGTTGTTTATGTATAAAATCGTACTCATCCTCGATGATTTTCTTTCCATGACAACTCCTTTCAACTACTCTTTCATCTTCAAAGGTCTCTCCTACCTTTACCCGTAGGGCCTCCTCTAGCTCCTTATGAAGTATGGATTCGTGAAAATGATTCCTTCTTTCCTGTTTCATATCAATAGCATAATTGGGATCATCTTGCTCTTGGATTGATGGATGCCGGTGCTCTCCCATGGAGGGTGGTGATGGGATGAAAAGATCATTATGTGGTTGAAAAGGAAGTGCACTAGAGCTTGAGGGTTGAATATTGGAGGTAGAGGGTTGGTTCATGCGGGATATAAGATTTTGGAGTGTAGAGGTGAGACCAATGATATCAGAGATGAGTGTATTGTTATCCAATGGAGGTTGGGGTGGATCTATGTATGGTTCATTTGGTTCATAGGGTGGTTGGTATGGTGGATGTGGGTTAGGGTCATATGGAGGTGAATGGTGGAAAGGGGCTTGTGAGTATGGTGGTCCAAAGTCATGTTGAGGAGAGGGTTTATAGGCATATGGTGGTGGTTGTTGATAGTCCATTGGAGGTGGTTGTTGCCATGAGGGTTTATCAAATCCTTGTGGCTCCTCCCATCTTTGATTGTTCCAACCTTGATACCTGTTCTCATTGTAATTTATTCTTCCTGCAACATAATTGTAACTAGACACATAGCCAAAGGGGTGAGAGTTCATAGTAGCAAATAAAAATTAAAAACGAAAATAAAAACAAATTTAGATTAAAAGGTTATTGAAATTTAAATTTTAATTTTGAAAATTGAAATTTTGAATTTTAAATTTTTTTGAAATTTGAATTTGGAAATTTGAAAAATTAAATTTTGAAATTTGAAATTTAAATAATGAATTTTGAAATTTGATTTTTGAAATAAGATAAGATAAGATTTTGAAAAAGATATGATTTTTAAGATTTAAATTTTGAAATTTTAAATTTTGAAATTTGAGATTTTAATTTTAAATTTTTAAATTTGAATTTTGAAAATTGAAATTTGAAATTTTGAAATTTGAATTTAAAATTATTTTAATTTGAATTTTGAAAATTGAAATTTATTTGAAATTTGAAATTTGAGTTTTAAATTTTGAATTTTTGAATTTAATGAGAAAAGAGAAAAACAATAAAATGACACCAAACTGAAAATTTTTAGATCAAAACGAAGAAAACAACTAAGAACAACTTGAAGGTCAAGATGAACATGAAGAAAAACTTGAAGATCAAGATGAACACCAAGAACAAAAATTTTTTTTTTTGAAAAATTTTTAATAACTAAGTAAAAACCAATAACCTCTTAATTTACGAAAAGGCAAAAATAAAAACAAAAATAAAAGCAAATAAACAAGCAAAAAGCAAATATTTACAATAACCAATAATAAGGCACACGTTTGCAATTCCCCGGCAACGGCGCCATTTTGACGAACTGAAGATTGATGGTTTAGAAGTTATAGTAAATTCTCGTTGCGAGTATAGTTACTAAACCAAGCAATCAACCTTTCTTACAAACGTTTTGGTTGTCACAAGTAACAAACCCCTTTAAAATTGATAACCGAGTATTTAAACCTCGGGTCGTCTTCTCAAAGAATTGCAGGGAAGTATGTTCTTATTATTGGTTATGAGTCTTGTAAATTGGGGGTTTTGAAAGTAAGGAAGCAGTATGTTGAATGATAAGAAGAATAAAATAAATAAATAACTATAAAATAAACTCTTAGCAAGGTATGAGGAATTGGAAGTCCTATCCTAGTTATCTTTATCGATTGTAATGAGAATTGGATTTTTCTCCCACTTTGTTAACATCTAACTATGAAGGTAAGTTAAGTGGAAGAATTAATTTTTTGATTCCTCAGGTCCTTGTCTTTGAAAGGCTAGAGTTATTGGAACTCGAATTAATTCTTGAAGAATTCCAATTTTCAATCAACAATGAGTTTGATAACTCAAGTGTCTCCAATGACTCAACCAAAGACAAAAGGGAAAAATCTAAATTATTTATATAAATAAAAGAAAGCAATCATAATTCTGAAATACCTCAAATTATATTAAATAAAAAGAATCCATAACATGGATGGTTCATAAGCCAATTAGGCAACATAACTAATACAAGCATTAAAGCATCTGAAAGTAAAAGAGAAATATAAAATAAAAAGAATATTGAACCTGTGATTGAAGATGAGTTAAAATAAACTAATAGAAATCCTAAAATCCTAATCCTAAGAGAGAGGAGAGAACCTCTCTCTCTAAAAACTACATCTAAATCCTAAAATTGTGAATACGAAAGCTTCATTATGAATGGATGCATTCTCCCACTTTATAGCCTCTAATCTGTGTGTTCTAGGCTGAAAACTGGGTCAAAAGCAGCCCAGAAATCGCTCCCTGTGATTTCTGTTACGTTCAGGTCGCGGGCAAGTGACGCGGAGGCGTCGTCCACGCGTCCGCGCGGATTGAAGTTTGCAGATGCAATGCGGGCGCATCATTCACGCGTTCGCGTCGTCTAACTTCGGGGAAGCTATAGCAAATTATATATCAAATTGAAGCCCTGGATGTTAGCTTTCCAACGCAACTGGAATCGCATCATTTGGATCTCTGTAGCTAAAGTTATAGCCGTTTGAGTGTGAAGAGGTCAGGTTGGACAACTTAGCAGTTTCTCCAACTTCTTGTATTCCTTCCACTTTTGCATGCTTCCTTTCTATCCTCTGAGCCATTCCTGTCCTGTAATCTCTGAAATCACTTGACACGCATATCAGTGCATCTAATGGTGATAAGAGAGGATTAATATTAGCAATATAAAGGCCAAAGAAGCATGTTTTCAATCAAAGCACATAATTAGGAAGGCAAATGTAAAACCATGCGAATAGTATGAATAAGTGGGTAAATAGTTGATCAAAACCACTCAATTGAGCACAAGATAAACCATGAAATAGTGGTTTATCAAGCATCAACATAATGCCATTATCATTGATGAAGAAACTCCAGATTCAAGAAATCAAGCCTACCCGTATTTGCCTCCAACTTGCTAACCACTTAGTCAAGTTTCTATGTTGAGTGGTTGAAGACATGATTGTGAGGGTGAGACCCTTTGTCGTTCCTGCAGATTTCGTGATACTGGATATGGAGGAGAACAAGAATGCATCTATCATTCTAGGAAGACCTTTTCTAGCCACATGAAGAACTATCATTGATGTCCAAAAGGGGAAGTAACACTGAAGGTTGATCAAGATGAGTTCATGATGAACGCCGTCAAGGCTATTGACGAACGGATTTTTGCTAGTAAAGAATTTCACAAAAGTAATCCCGTTGTAAGTATAGTTTCTAAACCAACAATAATCCTTTCGTACAAAAACTTGTTTGTCACTAAAGCAAACCGAATGAAAAAAATAACCGAAATATTTAAACCTCAGGTCGTCTCTCAAGAAATTGCAGGGAGGTATGATTTTTTATTGGTTATGGAAATGTATCTTTTTGGGTTTTCTGAATAAGGATTAAGTAAATTGCAAGAAAGTAAATTAACAATTAAGAAAACTCTTGGCAAGGTATGAGAACTGGACGTCCTATCCTAGTTATCCTTATCAATGGTGATGAGAATTGTTCGTTGCTCCACCTTTGTTAACCCTTACCAAATAAAGGAAAGTCAAGTGGACTAATCAATTTGATTCCTCAAGTCCTAGTCATCTCCTAAGGAAAGACTAGCTTTAGAGGGATCCAAATCAACCAGCAAATTTCAATTATCATTCAACAAAGGAGTTTGATAACTCAAGCGTCTCCAATTACTCAACCAAAGCTAAGAATCTCAAAAGCTAAATTAAAATCATAAATATGAAATACCTCAAATTGCATTAAATAAAGAAATCAAATCTAACATGGAGTTCATAAACCAAATTGGGAAAATTAATAAACTAGAATGCTAGAATACATAAAAGTAGAAGAGAAACTAAATTAAAGGAACATTGAACCTGGAATTGAGAAGAAATAAACCTAAAACTAAGAGAAATCCTAAAACCTAGAGAGAGGAGAGAGCCTCTCTCTCTGGAAAACTACATCTAAAACCTAAAATTATGTGAATGAAAGTTGTGTTGAGTCTCTGCTTGTCCCCTGGCTCTAGTCTGTGTTTCTGGGCCGGAAACTAGGTCTAAACTTGGCCCAAAATTGCCCCCAGCATTTTCTACGATTTCTGCAGGTAGCGCATGTCACGCGTACGTGTCAGCCATGCATACGCGTCGCTGGTCAACTTCGCGTGTCACGCGTACGCGTCAGGCATGTGCACGCGTCGCTGTGTGAACTCCAATTCACGCGCACGCATGAGCCATGCGTACGCATCACTTTTCGCTGGTTGTCTCCTTTATTTCTTGTGCTCCTTCCATTTTTGCAAGCTTCCTCTCCATTCTCTAAACCATTCCTGCCCTATAAAGCCTGAAAGCACTTAACATACAGATCACAGCATCGAATGGTATAAAGGGGAATTAAAATACACAATTTAAAGGTTGGAAGCAAGTTTTCAATTATAGCACAAAATTGGGAAGGAATTGTAAAATCATGCAAATAGTATGAATAAGTGTGCAAAGAATTGATAAAATCCACTCAATTGAGCACAAGATAAACCATAAAATAGTGGTTTATCAATCTCCCCACACTTAAACATTAGCATGTCCTCATGCTAACCTCAAGGAGATAAAAAGAATGAATGGGGGAAAGTAAGACTCATGAGATATAACCTATGAATACAACTATATGCCATGATGATTCTGTCTACTTGGTCAAAAGTAAATAAGCTCTTCAAGACAAAAATAAACCAGATTCCACTAATTTAAATCATACAATAAAAGATAAGTAACCTTGTAAGAAGATAGCTCATGAAAGCAGGGAACATAGAATCAAGCATTGAACCCTCACTGGTAGTGTATATGCACTCTAATCGCTCAAGTGTCTAGGGTTAATTCACTCTACTCTTCTCTACTCATGCTTTCTAAACTTTGTTCTTCATCTAACCAATCAACAAAAATGTAGTATACCAATGCAAACATCATGAGGTCTTTTCAAGGTTGTAATGGGGCTAAGGTAAGGGTGAGGATACATGTATGGCCAAGTGAGCTATAATATGAATATTTGTTTAACCTAAGCTCTCACCTAACACATACACATACTCTATGTAACTCTAAAATCATGCCTAGCTACCCATAATTCCCCCTTTTGTATCACATATTCATGCATCAACTTTACTTTAATTTTTTCACATGTGCATTGATCTTTTATTAAACTTAACATTGGGGTAATTTTGTCCCCTTATTTATTTATTTATTTATCTGAATATTTTTGGTTTATTTTTTTATTAAAAATATAAAAGTAAACATAACATATCAATGCACATGGATTTTTAATTTTTCTGGTCTCACATGAGTAGGTACCCAAATTCCCAATATTTTGTCAATGAAACACTGTACACTTTCATCAACCCAAGTTCCCGCAGTTCCTCACACTTAATTGAGACACAATCTCTATCTTAAGCTAACCAAAGATTCAATTGGGGTAATTAATTATTTTTCCGCTTAAGACTAGTGATGTGGTAAAATATAGAACAAACGGGGATTAAAAGGCTCAAATTGGCAAACAGAGGTGATTGAAAGGGTAGGCTATTTGGGATAAGTGAGCTAATAACAAATAATGGCCTCAATCATATGCAAGCATGTAAATACATTAAAGAATGGACATATAGAATGGAACAAAATATAGATTGCAATCATAGAGAAGAGAACACACAAGAATAAAATATTATGGTTAAATAGTGTAACCATGTAATTAAGCTCAAATCTCACAGGTTGTGTGTTCTTAGCTATAGCCTATGTTCCAAATTACAATCTTCAAACAAGTTTAACACAAATTTTCAATTTAAATTAGTGAAATACTATAAAGTTTCATAGAAAAAGAAAATGTTACTTAAACCAAGTAGTAGCTAAATGCACAAAAACAAACAAACATGCAATCAAACAAGTCGTCGTGCGAACTCCGATTCACGCGAATGCGTGAGCCATGCGTGCGTGTCACTTCTCGCTGGTTGTCTCCTTTATTTCTTGTGCTTCTTCCATTTTTGCAAGCTTCTTCTCCAACCTCTAAGCCATTCCTGCCCTATAAAGCCTGAAAATACTTAACACACAGATCACGGCATCGAATGGTATAAAGGGGAATAAAAAAACACAATTTAAAGGCTCAGGAAGCAAGTTTTCAATTATAGAACAAAACTAGGAAGGAATTATAAAATCATGCAATTTGTATGTATAAGTGTGCAAAGACTTGATAAACCATAAAATAGTGGTTTATCAGGGATCAATGGCATACCTCTGTGGGAGAATTAAGCTCTATCATGAATCAGTTGAGGATGGAGCATCAAGAGCATTCAGCCATCCTCAATGAAATTAGAGAAGATCAGAGGGCTATGAGGGAAGAACAACAAAGACAAAGGAGTGACATTGAAGAGATCAAGCACTACATTGGATCCTCAACGAGGAGCACTAGCTGCGACCACTAAGGTGGATTCGTTCTCTTATCCCCTCTCCTTATGTCATTTTTTCTATTTTCTGTTATGTTTTCTGTCTGTTCTCTTATTCTTATTGCATGATCATTTCTATCTATGTCTTAAAGTGATAAAGTGTTCCATATATCTCTCACCTTACTTAAAAGAAAATTTTATTTGAAAAGAATTGAAAGATACATAAATTTCAAGTTATACAATAAGAATAGTTCAATTATTTTGATGTAGTGGCATTGCTTTTGTTTTCTGAATGTATGAATAAACAGTGCATATTTGAAGTTGAAATTAAGAATGTTGGCTCTTGAAAGAATGATGAAAAAGGAAAAGTATCACTGGTAATCTGGAAAATCCAAAAATTGATTCTTAAAGCAAGAAAAAGCAGCAAAAAGCAAGATGTAATAAAATAAAAAAAATATATACGCATGCAAAAAAAATATAATAAATAAATAAAAAATAGAAAAAGCCAATATCTCTTTAAACCAAAAGGCAAGAGCAAAAATCCAGTAGCTCTTTAAACCAAAAGGCGAGAGCAAGAATCCAAAGATCCTAAGAGTGTGCTTAAGAACTCTAGACACCTCTATCTGGGGATTCTACCAAAGCTGAATCATAATCCAAAAGGGTTCACCCAGTTAAAGTGTCTGTGACATTTATGTATCCAGTGGTAATACTGGAAAACAAAGTGCTTAGGGTCACGGACAAGACTCTAAAAACTGTGTTCAAGGATAAAAAAGAACTAAATTAGGAGAGTCAATAATATCATCTGGATTCTAAGTTCCTAAAGAGACCAACACTTCTGAGTTTCAATGGATAGTGAGATGACAAAAATATTCAGAAGCAAAAAGCTACTAAGTTCCGCTCATCTGATCGAAACTGAGTTTCGTTGGAAACTCTGAGACTTATTGTATCTTACCCTTCTTTTTATTCTACTGTGTTTTTCGTTGCTTGGGGACAAGATACAGTTCAAGTTTGGTGTTCTGATGAGCGGATATTTTATACGCTTTTTGGCATCATTTTCATATAGTTTTTAGCATGTTTTATTTAAGCTTTATTAAGTTTTTATAGGTTTTAGGGTAAAATTCACATTTTTGGATTCTACTTTGAGTTTGTGTGTTTTTATGCAATTTCAGGTATTTTTTGGCTGAAATTGAGGAGCTGGAGCAAAAGTCTGATAAAGAGGCAGAGAAAGCACTGCAAATGTTGTCCGGATCTGACCTCTTTTCACTCGAAAGAGTTTTTCTGGAGTTACAAAAGTCCAAATAGAGCATTCACAATGGCTATGGAAAGCACACTTCAAGAGATTTCAAGAAATATATAATAGTCCATACTTTGCTTTAGAATTGAAGGCCCAAAACTGGCGTCCAATGCCAGCCTCCTGCCCTATTCTGGCGTCTAGCCCTCAAAGGAGAAGAGACCAGCATCCAACATCCATAAAGGATCCCCTAGCCAGCGTCCAATGCCCTAGAGTCCTCCTAGCACGTGGATCTCAATCAAGCTTAGCCCAAACACTCACCAAGTGGGCCCCAGAAGTATATTTTAGCACAAAAACACTGTTTTACCCTTCTTAATGTAATCCTTAGTCATTAGTTTAGTATTTAAAAATTTTTACACCTCTCATCAAAGGAGGACACACACTTTTCACATTTATCATTGTATTTTCTATCAGTATGAGTTTCTAAACCTCTTAGGTTGACGGGAGGAGCCCTGCTGAGTTTTATGGATTGAAAAAAGTATTACTATTCTATTTCGATCTGTGTTTGATTTTCTATTCTAAGATGTATCTTTGTTCTTCATCAATATAAATGCGTTGAACTGGCATAAGGTTATCACATTCTACATGGGTTCAGAGTAAGTCTTTCATCGGATAATGATGAACCACCAGCTTGATTATACATCTCTTAGACAGCTAATCCACGACTTCGTTGGGGACTAGAGTCTTTGTGGTAGAGGCTAGAACCCAAAGGCGCAGCATCCTCTGATCCGGAAGATCCGACCTTGTCTGTGGGGTTTTGAGTAGGATCATTAAGGAGAATGGACTGCAAGAGGTTCACCCTCAATCAGAATGGATCCACACATAAAAAAATCATTCACAGTTGAAGAAGACTGTAAGACCAGAATTAATCCAGAAGAACAAAGCATCTCCAAGCCTTAACCATCTTCTTATCATTATAAACATATCAACCCAATTAAGATCTCTTTATTCCTTTTATGCATTTAAACAAATCCAACAACTCTTCTACCCGCCTGACTAAGATCTGCAAGATAACTATAGCTTGCTTCAAATCACAATCCTCATGGGATCGACTCTGACTCACTCAGGTTTTACTTGGACAACCCAATACAATTGCTGGTTCAGTGTACGAAGTGTGGGGATTCGTGCGCACCAGAGCCCCTGTTTGAAGAAGTGTTTGAGGCTAATAGACTTGAAGAGGAATTGGATACTATTCTTGAAGATACTCTGCCCGAATTGGATGAGCCAAAACCACAGAAGGAAATGCTGAGCATGCCTAGTGTGAAAGATGGGCCTCCTAAACTCGAGCTAAAGCCTTTACCACCGTCCTTGAAGTATGTTTTCCTAGGAGAGGGTAACACTTATCCAGTAATTTTTAACTCTTTCCTGAAGTAGCAGGAAGAAGAAGCACTGATTCAAGTACTCAAGGGCCACAAAACAGCTCTCAAATGGACCATAAGTGACCTTAAGGGGATCAGTCCAACCAAGTGTATAAACAAGATTCTACTCAAAGATGATGCTAAATTGGTTGTGCAACTACAAAGGTGGCTGAATCCAACTATGAAAGAGGTAGTCCAAAAGGAGGTTACAAAATTTTGAGAGGCTGGAATCATATTGATAGCGGGCGGCCAATATGCATATAGGTTAGGAACTCGATTATCCAAAAAAAATGGAATTAGCATTGTAAGTATAGTCCTAACCCAACAAGTCGGCCGCCGATCAAATTAGGAACTCACAAGATTTGTCACAATTCAAAACTTAATTCAAAATCGAGAGTATTTGACTCCCGAGTGGTCTCCCAAGGAGTACTTTTAGAACAATGAGTGTGCAAATCCGGTTGTAGTGATCAAGGGATTGTCAATGAATAAATGAACATATAAAGCAATAAAAGAACATGCAAAATTGTAATGATTGAACTAATGAAGAAATTAAAGAACTGACTATGTAATATAAACAAGTAAAGTATAAAAGAGATCAACATAGAAGTATATGAAAGATTAAAAGCATCAAAAAGAGTCTTGGCTTGGAGTGAGCTAAGGGTCCTTTCCTTGTTGGAACCATAACTATGACAATTATGATGGATTAATCTCACTTGATCAACTCTCACATCAGAAAGTAAGTTAAATGAGTATAAGTGTTCTTAACCCACAAATCCTAAATTGCTTGCTAATTACTTTAGCAACAAATTAGTGTTAGTGGGAACAAGAACAATTAACAATCCAGGAATTGAAACTAAATGTTGGACATTCCAACTCTAGAAACCCAATTTCTCACTTTATCCAAGCCAAGAACCAAAAAATTAGCCTAAAACCATGTTTGACATTTTGTCAAACACTTGGTGGGCAAAAATCTTAAACATAGAGAAAATGAGAAAAAGCTTGAAACTAAAAGCAACAATTGATCTCAATCAACAGGAATAACACAAGAAAGCATGAAACAAACATCAAACATCAAATTCATCAATAAGGAATTAAAATTGCAAGAGAGAAGTAAAATTGAGCTATAACTTGAATTAGGAGAGAGAGTAATGACAATATAACTATAAAGAGTAATAACAAGAGAATACTTACAATGGAAACTAGCAAAATCCAAGATTAAAAAATAGAAATGGCACTTGAATGTAAAACCCTCATATAAACCCTAATAGAGATGATGAAAAACTTAGAGAAAAACTAACTAAAGCTTCCTACTACTAGTCCTAAAACTATACTAATGATATGCTATGTTATGTTCCTCATTTCCCCTCCAATATGAGCTAGAAGACTTCAGAAATGGGCCTCCAAAGCCCCTAAATCACGAGTCATGTGCTATTTTAATGAAGTCATGTGCGGACACCTGTGCGGACGTACAGATGCGTGCGTCCGTACACCTTGCAAGAAATCCAGTTCCGTGCGTACGCACAAGTAGCCGTGCGCACGCACACTAGGCGATGCTTGAATGGACCCGCAACACGCTCGAAGCAATCCACGCGCTCTGACTGGGCAGCTGTGGGTACGCACAGGCAGCCGTGCACACGCACATGTCTCTGAGCTCATCTCCTTTGATTCTTTATGTTTCCTCTACTTTGCATGCTCTTCTTCCATTTTCTCCAACCCATTCCTACCTTATACACCTGGAATCACTCACAAACAACGTCAAGGCATCGAATGGAAGGCAAAGGAAATAAAATAGATTAAATTAAGCACAAAAGAGCATATTTTCATAATCAAGTGCAATTTGGGAGGAAAGTTCAAAAGCACGCTATTCAATGGAATAGGTGCAAGTTTATATGATGAAAATCCATCCAATTCTAGCCAAAAATCATCATCAAATATGGATTCATCAATTCTCTCACATTTAAACACTAGCATGTCCTCATGCTAACACACTAAAAGGAGACATATGAAAGGGAAAATGACTTATACTATATACTACTTAAATGCATGCAACTATCCTAAGACTAATCACCAATATGTACTATGATGAAAGTTGGTAGAAGCAAACCATGAAATTCCAATCCATCATAAGAAACTATGGGGCTAATGCAAAGAGTTCATGCATTAGGATCAATGTCCAAAAAATTGAATTGACGTTATCAAAACTATCCAATTAAACAACTTGCAAGAGGATGCAATATGAGGCGTAAGAACATAGAATTGAGCGATCGAACCCCTCACCGGATGTGTATTCATTCAATTCGCTCAGTGTTTAGGGTTTAACAACTCAATTCCCCTTTTTATCATGCTTTTCAAAGATTTGTAAGTCATCTAACAATCAACTAGTATTTAATGCATGAATAACAAGTATCATGAGGTCTTTACAGGGATGTAATGGGGCTAGGGTTAGGTAGAATGAAATATGGTTAAGTGGACTTAAAGAATTAGTTCTTTGATTAGCTTGAGTGTCCACCTAATCCTACATCACCTATGTACACATAACAATACAACATTTCTACCCATTTTAATTTTTTTCTATGTCTCACTTCACTCATGCATTTTTTTTCCAACATGGCATATGCATCCTTTATTCACTCTTTTTTATTCATACTTTGTTATGTACAAGTTTTTTTTAATTGATCTATGAATGCATATGTTTTAATTAGTGAAATGCATGAGTATTACCTAATTGTCCAAATATATTTTCACAAAGAGTTCATGCCTTTATCACCAATGCTTCCCAAATTCCCCCCCCCCACACTTAGAATTTACACGCTAATCCACCCAAGCTAATCAAAGAGTAATTTAGGGACATCAATGGTTTTCCGCTTAAGGGGAGTAATATGCTATCATTAGAACAAAAGGGGATTCATAGGCTCAAAGGGGTTTACAAAGGTAAATGCAAGGGTTGGCCATATAGGTTAGTGAGTTTATCATCAAAAATGGTCTCAATCATGCTAAATGCATCCAAACACAAATACAGGACATAAAGAATCATGCAAATCAATGATCGCAATCAAAAAGGAGTATTATCACACACAAGAACAATATTATGGCTGAAAAGTGCAACCATCTATTAAAGCTCAAATCTCACAAGGTATGTTGTTCTAGCTCGTTTCCATGTTCTACAAACAAAATACTCCAAACAAGTTGATAAACACAACTTTTCTTCAATTCAATCAATGGTATGTCCCTAGAAAAGATTTCATGGAAATTCCTTGGTATTTCACCAACTTATTCGTTCTATCATGTAAAATGCAAGTGTTAACTACTAAATATCCATAAACGATAAAGAAATATTTACAGCAAACCAAACAAGATGCAATAGAAATAAAGCTACTCAAAATGAAGAAAAAGTACTACAAGAAACATTGCAAAGTGTATTTAAGAGAGAAATTTTTTTTACCCCCTTGTAGTCATCGATCCTCCCCCACACTTAATTTGTGCACATTCCTCCGTGCATGTTCACGATCCAGGAGGATGAAGAGGGGCCACCTTTAGCTGGTGGACTCAAGAGTAGGATGGTCAACTGCCTCATGCTCCTCCCCAGCTAGCTCGGATGAAGCTCACGAAATCAGGCCGGGGTCTCTTCCTTCTAACTTTGCCGCTATCCACTCAAAACGTTTGTGCTCTAAATGCTCCATGTGGTGGATATCATGCAAGATGTCCCGCAATAGATCCGGAAGAGAGTGGAGAAAGGGTAATGCAGTGATGAAGTTGGTAGAGTTGATGGTAGTGCTGTTGGTGTCTTCCTCTTGGAGGGTGTAATGTTCGTCGATCTTTCCAAATCTCCCCTCAGAATGAACTTGTTGCCTCTGGGAGTCTGGAACATAATGTCCGTTGGTCGCCTCTCTACCCCCGCTACGTTTGCTAAGCGCATCACCAACGACGGAAATGGAATGTTGATATTCTTCTTCTCAACCAATTTCCAAATCGATTTGCGCAATAAAGGCAAGATGGATATATTCTTCCCTTGCATAATAGCCCAAAGTAGGAAAGCAGTTCTAAATCTCACAAGGGTAGTGTGGGTGCTCGGGATGATATGGTCCGCCACAATCTGATGCCATATACGCGCTTCAGCATTCAAATCAGAGTATGCAATACTAGTGAGAACAGAATTCCTCCCCTTGCTATATGGTGCACAAAATTATGATCATCAATGGAGCCAACAACTTGGTACGTACAATTGTAATCTCAACTCTTTATCACAACTCCGCACAACTAACCAGCAAGTGCACTGGGTTGTCCAAGTAATAAACCTTACGCGAGTAAGGGTCGATCCCACGGAGACTGTCGGCTTGAAGCAAGCTATGGTTATCTTGTAAATCTCAGTCAGGCGGATTCAAATGGTTATGGAGGATTGATAATTAAAATATGAATAAAACATAAAATAAAGATAGAGATACTTATGTAATTCATTGGTGAGAATTTCAGATAAGCGTATGAAGATGCTTTGTTCCTCCTGATCCTATGCTTTCCCATTGCCTTCTTCCAATCATTCATACTCCCTTCCATGGCAAGCTTTATGTTGGGCATCACCGTTGTCAATGGCTACTTCCCGTCCTCTCAGTGAAAATGTTCTATGCACGCTGTCACCGCACGGCTAATCATCTGTCGGTTCTCAATCATGTTGGAATAGGATCCATTGACCCTTTTGCGTCTGTCACACGCCCAACACTTGCGAGTTTGAAGCTTGTCATAGTCATCCCTTCCCAGATCCTACTCAGAATACCACATACAAGGTTTAGACATTCTGGATCTCAGGAATGGCTGCCAATAATTCTAGCCTATACCACGAAGGTTCCAATCTTAGATTAGAAACCCAAGAGATACGCATTCAGGCCACTGCTAGCAGAACAGAGGTGGTTTGTCAGGCACATCTTCATAGGTGAGAATGATGATGAGTGTCACGGATCATCACATTCATCAAGTTGAAGAACGAATGAATATCTTAGAGAAAAAGTAGGCGTGAATTGAATAGAAAAACAGTAGTACTTTGCATTAATTCACGAAGAACAGCAGAGCTCCATACCTTAATCTATGGTGTGTAGAAACTCCACCGTTGAAAATACAAAAGCGATAATGGTGATCATTGGCTTCGGCCCCAGAGAGGGAACCAGAAGAACCAAGATTAAAGTATCATAGCAAAAGGTCCTATTTATAGAAAACTAGTAGCCTAGGGTTACAGAAATAGGTAATTAATGCAGAAATCTTCTTCCGGGCCCACTTGGTGTGTGCTTGGGCTGAGCATTGAAGCTTCCATGTGTAGAGACCTTTCTTGGAGTTAAACGCCAGCTTTTGTGCCAGTTTGGGCGTTTGACTCCAGCTTTTATGCCAGTTCTGGCGTTTTGACGCCAGAATTTCTATGCTGAATTGGAACGCCGGTTTGGGCCATCAAATCTTGGGTAAAGTATGGACTATTATATATTGCTGGAAAGCTCAGGATGTCTACTTTCCAACGCCATTGAGAGCGCGCCAATTGGGTATCTGTAGCTCCTAAAAATCCACTCCGAGTGCAGGGAGGTCAGAATCCAACAGCATCTACAGTCCTTTTTCAGCCTCTGAATCAGATTTTTGCTCAGATCCCTCAATTTCAGCCAGAAAATACTTGAAATCACAGAAAAACACACAAACTCATAGTAAAGTCCAGAAAAGTGAATTTTAAATAAAAAATAATAAAAATGTAATAAAAACTAACTAAAATATACTAAAAACATACTAAAAACAATGCCAAAAGGCGTATAAATTATCCGCTCATCACTATACTCCCAAGATGCACCAGGACGGCCTATTCTCTCAAGAATGGGAGTCAGATATACTCTTCCGTTGAGGACATCCACCTTTATCTTGGAATATTCATCTTTCTCAAGTGGAATGTGGGGGATATCCAGAACAGCTTCTAGAGCTTGATTGGATGTATCTAACATCTTTTCCCGGAGGAAGACTGACTTTGCTTCCCAAGCTTGGTAGTTCACATAAAATTCCCGCACCATAGTCTCATTGACTTCAATGGGTTCTCGCTCGAGAAACTCCCAATGAAGCGAGGTGATCCTTTGGTGACTAGTCACCTTGTATTAGCTTGGAACCTTCAACGGCCGCTCCCAATGGATTGTACGCTTCTTAATAGCCTTGTATTGACAGTCGGCCCTTCAGTTAACCAAGGTATCTGGTCTATGACCTTGGTGATCCCACCAAATATCAGGAGGACGAGCAGTAGTTTGCTCAACCGACACAGTAACCAGTGTCTTACCTTTCTTCCTCATCTTGAAAATACAAAGAAAAGAGCTTCGAGATCATAGGGCAACAATTAAGTAAAATCAATGAGGAATCACTAACAATGTTAAAAGAGTTTATAGAAACAGTGTGATTTACAGGAAACACGGTGTGTATATTCCAAAGTTGCGCGCGGTTTTAACACACACACCGGCCGAATATCATGGCAACCACACCCTTAAGGCAATCCACAGCTCAAAGCTTCACGATTTAGTGCTCAAGTTGCAAATATAAAACAGAGAAATGCAAGCAACTACAAGCAAGCACCAAAAGGGAATTGTCAATTGTTCATCTTCAAAAAGTAGTAATCATACATGCAATGTTCTTAATTGGAAGGCCCAAAAGATGTTTGATCAAGACATCATCAAAAGTTTTCGTAGAGTAGCTACGCAATTTAAATTCCAAGATGAATAATGAAACTTAGATTACATCAACACAATGCATTTGCAACCAAAATTTCATATCAACAAACAAGGGAATGCATTGGTGATTTCAATTTTCTACCATCAAAAGTCATAATAGAAGTTGCACCGTTCATACAATATGCGTAACAAGAGATAAATTGAACACATATGATGGCCAAGTCATATGAATAAAAAAAATGTTTATTGAGGTATTTTATCAAGCATGTGGTATGCAATGTGCAAGTTCATCACAATTAAGCTCAAATTAGATCATAACCAACCCAAAAATCAAGCAACAACACTTTGCAATACAAAGAAACAATAAAGAAAGAAACTAATGAAATCTAAGCAACATAAAAGAAATAAAAGCAAGTATAAAAATATTAACATAAAAATAAAGGAAAAGCAAGAACCAGAGATATAATAAGGTGAAAGGGACAAGAACGAGGGAGGAACAATGGCACTCCTTATAGCCACTGCAAAATCACGACATTTGGGTTCACCAAAAAAAGAAGCACCGGAAGAGAGAACTCACCGGTGATGGATAGAGAAAAGAGAAGGGAAAAAAAGAAAGAAAAAAGAAGAAGAGTAAAAGAAAGAGAGAGAAGGGTCACTGGCGGTGATCTGACGGGGGCGGTGGCCGGCGGCAGGGACCGACGGAGCTGGGCACAGAAGAGAGAGAGAGAGCAGCTATGGAGGAAAGAAGAGAAGAGAGGAGCTGCCTCTCAACAAGGCAGGTTGCCCTGTTAACGCCCAGAACGTGATGTGTGCGGGCGCACAGGGGCCTGTGCGGATGCACAGATATGAAAACTTAGAATGGGTGCGAACGCATACCGCGTGCGATCACTGCGACCAGAGAGGTTGCGTAAAGACGTGCGGACGCACAAAGACGTGCGACCGTACAGACAGTTTTTTTTTTAACTTGAGGACAAAATCATGTGTGCATGCGCACACAGGTCCGTGTGCATGCACAGGGGCCAAAAATGGGGGAGGTTGAGCACACGCACAAGCTGTTCCTTTGCTCCCACCAGAGGGGCTATCAATGTGTGTGTGGGGCGCACACGTCTGTACGGCCGCACAAATGAAGTATGAGAGGGGACGTGTGCGTACGCATGCAGCTGTGCGCACGCACAGATAAGAGAAAACAGGGCAGCGCACACACATTAGCTATGCTGGCACTGCGACCAGAGGGCATATTATGTCGTGTACGGACGCACAGGTGCGTGCGGCCGCACAGGTGGCGAAAAACACAGTTTTGTGCGTATGCACAGATGCCATGTTTCAAAAAATTCCTTTCTCTTCAAAACTAAGGTTCCTACCCTTAGCATATCAACATACCAACCCCAAATCATTCAAACAAGCACAATTTCATGGTCCACAAGTAATTTAACTTATTCAACTCAAAATCATCAAACTAAACCTAAGTTACTCATTATATCACAAGAAAGCAAATTATTCAAAAGGCTATAGATAAGAGATAAAGTTGGAACAAAGTTACCATGGTGGGGTGTCTCCCACCGAGCACTTTGGTTTAGAGTCCTAAGTTGGACCATGGCTTCATTTGTCACTTGGAGACTTCACCAAGGAGGAAAATCTCCAACTCCTTGGCATTTTTAGGTTGAGTTTGATCCTTTGAATTTGACTTCTTGGCAACATCCTCTTTTTCTTGCTCCTTCCCATCCTCAATCACTTGATCTTCAATGATGTCGCACCCAAAAATAGAATAAGCTTCAAGAACGGGCTTGTTGGACTCCTCCAAAGTGAACTTGACCAACTTGCCATCCGACTCGAAAGAATAGACTCCTGAATGTGCATCTAGCTTGAAACGGGCCGTCATTAAGAATGGCCTTCCAAGGAGTATGGACGATGGCTTGTTAGAGTCAATGGGAGGGGTCTCCAAAATGTGAAAATCAATTGGAAAGAGCAATCCTTGAATATTAACTAGCACATTCTCTGCAATCCCACAACTGACACAATACTTTTATCGGCTAGCATAAACCTCGCCCTGGACCTCTTTAGGGGTGACAAATTCAATCTTTCATAAATGGGGAGTGGCATAATGCTTACGCACGCCCCCAGATCACACATACAGTCCATGAATTTCATCCCACCAATCAAGCAAGTGACCAAACATGGGCCGGGATCATTGCATTTTTCAGGAAGTAAAGAAGAGATAGAATCATCTACTGGCTTTGTATTGAGGTTGCCAAGCTTGTCTTTGTGAGTGCAAGCATCTTTAAGGAACTTGGCATATTTGGACACTTGTTGAATGGCTTGGAAGAGGGGGACGGTGACTTCAACCTTCTTAAAAACCTCTACCATATTGGGGTCAAGCTCTTCTTGTTTCTTGGCCTTCTTGGCTAAAGTTGGGAATGGAATGGGCAAAGGATCTTCAAGCAAGGTCTTTCTCTTCGGCTCCTTGACCTTGGGTGGTTCTTCCTCACTTTTGTCAACACCTTCATCTTCATCCATCATCACCTCCACTTCATCTCCTACCTCTTCATTGTTTGTCTCTTCACTCAAATTTGTAGGCATAGCAACATTCTTATCAAGTTTAGTGCCGCTGCTAAGGGTAATGGAATTAATTCTACCCTTAGGGTTGGGTTGAGGTTGGGAGGGTAAACTACTTGAGGTTGAAGCCTGTTGGGTGTTTTGTGCGGTTTGAGGAGGGGAGTTAAACGGGAGAGGGCGTCGGCTATTGTAGCCATATATGCCTCTTGTTTCTTATGGAACTCTCGTTGCTCTTGCATGAAGGTGTGAATTGTGTCATTCATGTGAGGTTGATTGGAGGGAAGGGCTTGGTTAACTTGAGGAGGGCTAGGCCTACTATGGGGATGTTGATATTTCGCTTGAGGTTGAGATTGTGGGGTTGTTGGTATTGTGGTTGACCTTGGGGATATTGAGGGTAGTAGATTTAAGCGTTTTGGTTGGGACGAGCTTGAAGAGCTTGGTTCCACCTTTGGTTTGAATTATCCTTCCACTCTTGGTTTTGATTGCCTCCATGTTGGTAGGATCCTTGATTGTAATTTGGTCTTTGCGGATAAGGGTTGGCTACCGCCAATGTAGTGTCCTCTTGGAGTTGAGGGCACTCATCGGTGTAATGAGTGTTACAAGCACAAACACCACATATCCTTGATGGTCCTTCGATCCTTGGAGGTTGAGGTGGAGCATTTATCAAAGCTTGGAGAATTTGTTGCCCTTGGGTGATTTGTCGCAACAAGATTATCATTTCACCAAGGGTCTTGGTCAGAATAGCATCTCCGAAGGGAGAAATTTCACTCAAAGCTTTCGGTTGTGGACTCCTTGCCCTTGAGTGCTGAGTTGAGTCTGCCAAGTCTGATATAACTTCCCATGCTTCTGCAGCGGTCTTGTTTTTTGTCAATGATCCTCCACTCGCGGCATCTAGGAGGAGCTTGTCTTGGTGATGCATTCCTTGACAGAAATAACTGATAAGAACCAACTCATCAATCCTGTGGTGAGGGCAAGCCTCCAGTAACTTCTTAAATCTCTCCCAGTATTCATACAAAGTCTCCCCATCTCGTTGCACAATGCAAGAGATCTCTCTCCGTAACTTGTCTATTTTCTGACGAGGGTAGAACTTTTCCAAAAATTCTTTATACAACAAGTCCCAATTCGATCTAACTTCACCCAGTTGAGTATAAAACCACTCATTCGCCTTTCCTTCCAAAGAGAAAGGGAAAGCGAAGACTAACACTGCGGCTTCATCCGCCCCATGTCTTCTCGCAGTTGCACATGCAACTTGGAAATCCTTTAGATACTTTAGAGGATCTTTCCCAGGCAGTCCATTGTATTTGGAAAGCAAGTTTATCGTGCCAGACTTGAGCTCAAAATTTGGGTCTAAAGCCGGATACAGAATTTGAAGCGGTTGCAAATCAAGATCAGGAGCTCCGGCCTCCTTCAAGGTGATTCTTCGAGGTGGGTCTGCCATGACGGTGTCACCTGAGTCACTCAAAGAGAGTTCAATACTTCCCATAGATGAATATAGAGTCTCCTCATTGATTGGAGAATGATAGTCACAGATGGGTGGTGATAGTGAACAGGAGGGTTCCTCAAGGGGTTCCAATTCACTATCCACAAAAGCCAGCCGGCACCAAGCTTGCCTTATATGAGTTAAAGTTCTTTCGATTTCCAGATCAAAAGTGGCCAAGCTCGGGTCTGGAAGCGACTGTGTCATTTAACTGAGGAGGCAATGAAAACCATGCAATTATGAAAAGCAAAACAAAAATATGCAAGTAAGCAAGAACCACTTAACAATCAACGACTACTAAGACTAACTAAAGAGAAAAGTAGTAGGTACAATTAGTGCTAAGTAGCAAATCAAAAATCAAATATTTACACTATTCACATATTTACAGCAACCAAAATTGTAGCACTCATTGCACTTAAAGTGAACTCCCCGGCAACGGCGCCAAAATTTGATAGCGGGCGGCCAATATGCATATAGGTTAGGAACTCGATTATCCAAAAAAAATAGAATTAGCGTTGTAAGTATAATCCTAACCCAACAAGTCGGCCGTCGATCAAATTAGAAACTCACAAGATGTATCACAATTCAAAACTTAATTCAAAACCGAGAGTATTTGACTCCCGAGTGGTCTCCCAAGGAGTACTTTTAGAACAATGAGTGTGCAAATCTGGTTGTAGTGATCAAGGGATTGTCAATGAAGAAATGAACATATAAAGCAATAAAAGAACATGTAAAATTGTAATGATTAAACTAATGAAGAAGTTAAAGAACCGACTATGTAATATAAACAAGTAAAGTATAAAAGAGATCAACATAGAAGTATATGAAAAATTAAAAGCATCAAAAAGAGTCTTGGCTTGGAGTGAGCTAAGGGTCCTTTCCTTGCTGGAACCACAACTATGACAATTATAATGGATTAATCTCACTTGATCAACTCTCATATTGGAAAGTAAGTTAAATGAGCATAAGTGTTCTCAACCCACAAATCCTAAATTGCTTGCTAATTACTTTAGCAACAAATTAGCGTTAGTGGGAACAAGAACAATTAACAATCAAGAATTGAAACTAAATGTTGGACATTCCAACTCTAGAAACCCAATTGCTCACTTTATCCAAGCCAAGAACCAAAAAATTAGCCTAAAACCATGTTTGACATTTTGTCAAACACGTGGTGGGCAAAAACCTTAACCATAGAGAAAATGAGAAAAAGCTTGAAACTAAAAGCAACAATTGATCTCAATCAACAAGAATAACACAAGAAAGCATGAAATAAACATCAAACATCAAATTCATCAACAAGAAATTAAAATTGCAAGAGAGAAGCAAAATTGAGCTATAACTTGAATTAGGAGAGATAGTAATGACAATATAACTATAAAGAGTAATAACAATAGAATACTTACAATGGAAGCATGCCAAATTCAAGATAAAAAAATGGAAATGGCACTTGAATGTAAAACCCTATTATAAACCCTAATTGAGATGATGAAAAACTTAGAGAAAAACTAACTAAAGCTTCCTTCTACTACTCCTAAAACTATACTAATGATATGCTATGTTATGTTCCACATTTCCCCTCCAATATGAGCTAGAAGACTTCAGAAATGAGCCTCCAAAGCCCTTAAATCACGAGTCACGTGCCATTTTAATGAAGTCATGTGCAGACACCTGTGCGGACGCATAGATGTGTGCGTCCGCACACCTTGCGAGAAATCCAGTCCCGTGCGTACGCACAAGTAGCCGTGCGCACGCACACTAGGTAATGCTTAAATGGACGCGCGACGTGCTCGAAATAATCCACGCGCTTTGACTGAGCAACTGTGTGTACGCACAGGCAGCCGTGCGCACGCTGAAAGAGCAGAAGATTGATGGTTTAGAGGTTATAGTAAACTCTCGTTGTAAATATTGTTACTAAACCAAGCAATCAACCTTTCTTACAAAAGTTTTGGTTGTCACAAGTAACAAACCCCTTTTAAAATTGATAACCGAGTATTTAAACCTCGGGTCGTCTTCTCAAGGAATTGCAGGGAAGTATGTTCTTATTATTGGCAATGGAGATTGTAAATTGGGGTTTCAAGAATGAGGAACAAGTAACTTAATGGCGGGTAAATTAAATGGCAATTAAAATAAATAAATAACTGCAAAGCAAACTTTTGGCAAGGTATGAGAAATTGGAAGTCCAGACTTAGTTATCCTTCTCAATAATAAAGAAGATTGAATCTTAATTCCACTTAGTTAACCTTTGCTAAAGCAAGGGAAAGTCAAGGGATTAATTAGTTTGACCTTCGAATCCTATTTATTTCCTAAGAAAAGATTGGGATTATTGAAAGTCAATTCAATTGGCAAGATAACAATTATCAATTATGCTGTTGAATTGGATAACTCCTGAGTTACTGATTTCTTAACCAAAACCAAAAGGGAAAAATTAAATCTACTGGAATAAAAATGCCTTCAGATGTAAAGCAACAATAACATAAATTAAAGAAAGCAATCATGAATTGAAATACCTCAAATAGCATTAATAAGGGAAATTATAATCTAACATGAAGAGTTCATAAACTAAATTGGAAGAATAAATAAAAATAAAGAACCTGGGATTGAGAGTTACTCCTAAAACTAAGAGAAGTCCTAAATCCTAAGAGAGAGATAGGAGAGAACCTCTCTCAAACTAGATCTAAATCATGGAAAAGTAACTAAATTGGCGAGCTCCCTATGAATGGATGCATTCCCCCACTTTATAGCCTCTAATCTGTGTGTTCTGGGCTGAAAACTGGGTCAAAAGCAGCCCAGAAATTGCCCCCTGCGATTTCTGTTACGTTCAGGTCGCGGGCAAGTTTTGCATAACATTCATATTAACACTGCGTTCTGCATTTTTTTTTCAGATTTAAAAAAAAAGGCACGCACGCGACGCGGCAGCGTCGCTGACGCGTCCGGGTCACCAGTGCAATGGGAAGAAAAGAAAACGAACAGAAAGTCACGCGAAAGCGTGGCTGGAGGCGCGCCTTTAGCATAATTTGACCCCACGTGACCGCGTTGCTCACGCGTCCGCGTCATGTGGGAAAAGGGCCTCCCACGCGACCGCGTCACCCACGCGGCCGCGTGACCTGAAAATCGACGTAAAAGGGGTGCATGGCCGAAAGTTGTGCTGAATTAGGGCTGAACTCGTGCTAGAAGCCCAATTCCTCCGACGCGAACACGTCACCCACGCGTCCGTGTCATATTGGAAATAAGGCCATCCACGCGATCGCGTCAACCACGCGACCGTATCACCCCAAATTTTGGCAATAAGCAAACTGAACAGAGAGTTACGCGAACGTGAGGCTGCACTCGCGCCAATCGCACAAATCAGGCCACGCGATCGCGTGACCCACGCGTCCGCGTCACATGCGGCGCACAGATTATCCCCATTAGCCAAAATATCTTATCTTTTCTTCCCCAAATCCTTATTTTTGTTTTCCCTTATTATTATTTCTTTCTTTTCTCTTCTTTCCCTTCTCATTCTTCTTATCTTTTATTTTATTTTACTTAATTTATTTGCATATTTCATTCATTGCATCTTAATTTTGTGCATATTTTTGTTTTCTTTTCTAAATTTATTATTTTACCATTGGTGTTAAAATTTTCTTATTTAACTGTTGCATCTTCTCTTGAATTATTTTGGGTGCTTAGTGACTTGTTTTATTCTGGTTAGATAATACTATTTATATCAATGCCAATCTTTTATACCTGTATTACTTTTACATTGACATGAATTTTTATTATCGCTCCTTACCCACACTCTCTTCCCCATTGTTACAAATTTTGTACCACTGGTATGCCATGGCTTCTATTATTTTCTCACGTACATGTTGAAGCTTCCATGTACATGAGACCCTATTCATTTGGCATTAACCCACCCATACTTCACTTATTTTCTTATCTCTATTACTGGGTTACCTTTCTTCCCTTTTTCTTTCAGGATGGCCACCCGGAAGGAAGCGGAAGACGTTTACATAGGGAGACAGACAAGTCCATCTGCACAATCTTTGGAGAGAAGCGTCAGTTGGAACAACCCGTCCACTTGTACATCTCAGCATGCACCGAGGACAGTACAATCTTTAAGTGTGGGGAGGTCGATACCGATTTCCATGGGTTAGTATTTCCTTCTCAAACACCAATGCTTTATTTTCCTTGTTAGTTGTTGCATTTGCATGTTTGATTGCATGTTTATTTGATTTTGTGCATTTAGTTACTACTTGGTTAAAGTAATAAAATTCTTTTAAGACCCTATCTTTGAAAAATTTCACTAATTTAAATTGAAAAAATTTTTTTTGTGTTAAAACTTGTTTGAAGTTGTATTTGGAACATGATTTTTGAGCTAAAGAACACACAACCTGTGAGATTTGAGCCTTTATGAATGGTTACATTATTTAACCATAATTATTTTATTCTTATGTGTTTACTTCTCTATGATTGTAATCTATATTTTGTTCCATTCTATATGTCCAATATTTAGTGTATTTACATGCTTGCATATGATTGAGGCCATTATTTGATTTTAGCTCACTTATCCCAAATAAGCCTACCCTTTAAAACACCCTTGTCAGCCACCTTGAGCCTTTTAATCCCCATTTATTCTGCATTTTACCACATCACTAGTCTTAAGCAGAAAAACAATTAAATATCCCAATTGAATCTTTGGTTAGCTTAAGATAGGGATTGTGTAACAATTAAGTGTGGGAAAACTGTGGGAACATGGGCTAATAAAGGAATGTGTTATGTTTTTACTTTGATAAAATATTGGGAATTTCGGTACCTACTCATGTGAGACTAGAAAAATCAAAAATCCATGTGCATTGATAAGTTATGTTTATTTTTCTATTAAAAAAATTATTAAAAATAAAAATAAAAATAAAAAAAATAATAAAAAATAATTAAAAATAAGAAAAAGAAAAAGAAAAGAAAAAGAAAAAGAAAAAAAAATTATATATAAGTAAATAAGGGGACAAAATTACCCCCAATGTTAAGTTAATGAAAAATTAATGCATATGTGATAAAATTAAAGAAAAGTTGATATATGAGTATGTGATGCTAAAGTGAGAATTTTGGGTAGCTAGGGATGATTCTAGAGTTATATAGAGTATATGTATATTAGGTGAGAGCTTAGGTTAGTCAAAGATTCATATTATAGCTCACTTGGCCATACATATATCCTCACCCTTACCTTAGCCCCATTACAACCCTGAAAAGACCTCATGATGTTTGCATTGATATACTAAATATTTGTTGATTGGTTAGATGAAGAACAAAGTTTAGAAAGTATGACTAGAGAAGAGTAGAGTGAATTACCCTATACACTGGAGAGACTAGAGTGATATACACTACCAGTGAGGGTTCAGTGCTTAATTCTATGTTCCCTGCTTTCATGAGCTATCTTCTTACAAGTTTATTTGCTTTTTATTGTATGATTTGAATTAGTGAAATCTGATTTATACTTATTCTTGGAGAACTTATTCACTTTTAACCAAGTAGGTAGAAACATTTTGCATGTAGTTGCATTCATATAGATAGGTTGCATTTCATACATTCTATCATTCATCTTCACTCGTTTATAGTTTCTCTTGAGCTTAGCATGAGGACATGCTATTGTTTAAGTGTGGGGAGGTTGATAAACCACTATTTTATGGTTTATCTTGTGCTCAATTGAGTGGTTTTTGTCAACTCTTAACCCACTTTTTCATACTATTTGCATGGTTTTACATTTGCCTTCCTAATTATGTGCTTTGATTGAAAACATGCTTCTTTGGCCTTAAGTTCCCTATGTTTAATCCTCTCTTATTACCATTAGATTCCTTGATATGTGTGTTAAGTGATTTCAGAGATTACATGGCAGGAATGGCTCAGAGGATGGAAAGGAAGCATGCAAAAGTGGAAGGAATACAAGAAGTTGGAGAAACTACTAAGCTGTCCAGCCTGACCTCTTCACACTCAAACAACTATAACTTTAGCTACAGAGATCCAAACGATGCGGTTTTAGTTGCGTTGGAAAGCTAACGTCCGGAGCTTCGATTTGATATATAATATCCCATAGTTGCTCTGACTCTAGGCAACGCGGTCACGTGATTCATGCGGACGCGTCGCAGTGACAAAAATCAGCATGTTTGAATTCGCAACCAGCGAATTCTGGGCTGTTTCTGACCCAGTTCTCGACCCAAAAAACACAGATTAGAGGCTATAAAGTAGAGGGATTGCATCCATTCATAATCAAGCTTTCACATTCACAATTTTAGGAGTAGATGTAGTTTTTAGAGAGAGAGGTTCTCTCCTCTCTCTTAGGATTAGGATTTAAGATTTCTCTTAGTTTTAGGAGTAACTCTCAATCCCAGGTTCAATGTTCTTCAATTTATATTTCTCTTCTACTTTTAGATACTCTAATACTTTTATTTGTTAAATACTTATGTTGCTCATTTGATTCATAAAAATTTCATGTTAGATTGGATTGCTTTTATTAATATAATTTGAAGTATTTCAGATTTATGGTTGCTCTCTTTAATTTATTAACGCTCTTTGTTTATCCAAATTATTTTCATTCAAGTAGACTTTTTTCCCTTTTGGCTTTGGTTGAGTCATTGGAGACACTTGAGTTATCAAACTCATTGTTGACTGAAAATTGGAATTTTTCAAGAATTAATTCGAGTTCCAATAACTCTAGCCTTTCCCAAGGAAAGACTAGGACCTGAGGAATCAAAATTAATTCATCCACTAAATTTACCTTCATAGTTAGAGGTTAACAAAGTGGGAGAAGAATCCAATTCTCATCACAATTGATAAGGATAACTAGAATAGGAGTTCTGATTCTCATACCATGCCAAGAGTTTATTTTACAGTTATTTATTTATTTTTATTGCTTTGAAAATATACCTGTGCCCATTGCCCAAACTCCAAAACCCCAATTTACAAACTCATAACCAATAATAAGAACATACCTCCCTGTAATTCCTTGAGAAGACGACCCGAGGTTTGAATACTTCGGTTATCAATTTATTAAGGGGTTTGTTACTTGTGACAACCAAAACGTTTGTACGAAGGGATTTCTGTTGGTTTAGAGACTATATCTACAACGCGACTATTTTTATAAAATTCTTTACCGGCAAAAATCCCAACGTCAGCACCTCCTTGCAATCCAAAGGGTGCCATGGTTTGCAGACATTACAAACTATAAGGCCATGAGATTCATCCCCAAGGAGTACACTAAACAATAAGTTAGAAAACTTTTGCATGATGCAAAGTACTACTTGTTTGATGAACCCTATCTCTTTAAGAGATGCTCAGACGGGATGATCAGGCTTTGTGTCTCAGAGGAGAAATCCCAGCAGATTCTTTGGCATTGTCACGGTTCTGAATATGGAGGACATTTTAGAAGGGAGAGAACTGCGACCAAGGTCCTGCAAAGCGGATTCTACTGGCCAACCCTCTTCCGAGATTCCCGGGAATTTGTAAGAAACTGTGATAAATACTAAAGAGCAGGAAACCTTTCTCAACATCATGAGATGCCATAGCAAGGAATCCTGGAGATTGAGCTGTTTAACGTATGGGAGATAGATTTTATGGGACCTTTTCCACCCTTATACTCAAATACATACATCCTGGTGGCGGTGGACTATATGTTTAAATGGGTTGAGGCAATGGCATCACCCACCAATGACGCCCGAGTCGTGCTGAAGTTCCTACAGAAATATATTTTCAGTAGGTTTGGTGTCCCAAGGACACTAATCAGTGACGGAGGCAGCCACTTCTGCATCAAACAATTGGATTCAATTTTGCAGAGGTATGGAGTCCGTCATAAGGTAGCCAACCCCTATCACCCATAGACCAGTGGACAAGCTAAAATTTCAAATAGGGAACTCAAAAGGATCTTAGAAAAGATAGTAAGCACCTCCAGAAGAGACTAGGCAATGAAGTTGGATGATGCTCTCTGGGCGTACAGGACAGCTTTCAAGACAACTATTGGGATGTCGCCTTATCAATTGGTCTTTGGCAAGGCTTGTCATTTGCCAGTGGAGTTGGAACACAGGGCATACTGGGGAACAAGATTCCTAAACTTTGATGCCAAGGCTGCAAGAGAGAAAAAATTGCTCCAACTGAATGAACTAGATTAGTTCCTGTATACTGCCTATGAGAATGCCAAGGTTTACAAGGAAAGGGCAAAGAATAGGCATGATAGGAAGATCGCCTCTAGAGTCTTCAAGCCTGGCCAGAAAGTTTTAATTTTCAATTCTAGGCTCAAGCTCTTCCCTGGAAAGCTCAAGTCATGATGGATAGGACCCTTTGTCGCCACAGGAGTGTCACCCTATGGTTATGTGGAACTTTAAAACAGACATTCAGATAAAAGATTCACAGTCAATGGCCAGAGAGAAAAACACTACCTAGGGGATGAGATGGTTCGCAAGAAATCTACCTTCCTACTGACATGACGACAGTGGATGTCAAGCTAATGACAATAAAGAAGCGCTTGTTGGGGGGCAACCTAACCATACATATCCCATAGTTTACTTTTCTTTCTTTTATGCTATTTTAGTTTATTTGAGTTTGATTTCATATTAATTCTTTATTGATCTTCATAGTTTTTCTCTTTTTTCTAACATTTGTGATCATGTGTAGCACTTAGAACAGAAACAGGAACACGTAACAGGAAAACAGAACACCCTGGAGGATGCCCCTTGCTAGCGCTGAACGCTAGAACTGGCGTTCAGCGCCAGAAAGGGGGATGGAAGCTTGGACATTTAACGTCCATACAGGAGCAGTTCAGAACCAATTTTTGGTCCCCCTAGGGCATTCAACGCCCATCCTTAGCATTGAACGCCAGAAAAAAAAAAAGAGGGCGAGTCTCAGCGCTCAACACCCAAGCTGGTGTTCAACGTTGAGAGAAGGACAATCTCACCAACAAGTTGACCATTCAACCAAATCTCCTACATTTCACTCATATCTTTTCATATCATATCTTTTTTATTTCACTCATAATCTTGTAATATCATATCATTTTTATTTCACTCAGATCTTTTCATATCATATCTTATTGCTTTCACTCATATCTTTACATATAATATCTTTTTTGTATCTCCACGAAACCTCTCTATATCTTTCCACCTTACCTCTTCATAAATCAAATATTGACTCCACATTCTCCACCACCCCTCCCATAACTGAATTCACTACCCCACACCAATATATATGCACACTCCCCTCACTCTTCCCATACCTCCTCCCTCATCTTCTTTCTTCTTCTCGCCTTACTTTCTATCTCTTTGGTGCACAAAATTGTAATGTCAATGTTCACATTACTCTCTTACAACTTCGCACAACTAACCAGCAAGTGCACTGGGTCGTCCAAGTAATACCTTACATGAGTAAGGGTCGATCCCACGGAGATTGTTGGCTTGAAGCAAGCTATGGTTATCTTGTAACTCTTAGTCAGGATATAATATCAATAATAATTTTTAATTTGAATTGTGGAAAGTAAACAGGGCAGAACACAAATTATACTTGTATGCAGTAATGGAGAATATGTTGGAGTTTTGGAGATGCTTTGTCTTCTGAAATTCTGCTTTCCTCTGTTTTCTGATTCACGCACGCACGTCCTCCTATGGCAAGCTGTGTGTTGGTGGATCACCGTTGTCAATGGCTACCATCCATCCTTCCAGTGAAAAGGGTCCAGGTGCGCTGTCACCGCACGGCTAATCATTTGCAGGTTTTCAATCGTACCGGAATATGATTTACTATCCTTTTGCGTCTGTCACTACGCCCAGCACTCGCGAGTTTGAAGCTTGTCACGGTCATTCAATCCCTGAATCCTACTCGGAATACCACAGACAAGGTTTAGACTTTTCGGATTCTCTTGAATGCTGTCATCAATCTAGCTTATACCACGAAGATTCTGATTAAGAGATCCAATAGATATTCATTCATTATACGGTGGAACGGAAGTGGTTGTCAGGCACGCGTTCGTGGGGGAATGATGATGATTGTCACGTTCATCACATTCATGTTGAAGTGCGAATGGATATCTTAGATAGGAACAGGCATGTTTGAATGGAAAACAGAAATACTTGCATTAATTCATCGAGACATAGCAGAGCTCCTCACCTCCAACAATGGAGTTCAGAAACTCATGCTGTCAAAGAGTACAAAGTTCAGATCTAAAAATGTCATGAGATGAAAATTAAATCTCTAAAAGTTGTTTAAATACTAAACTAGTAACCTAGGTTTACAGAAAATGAGTAAACTATGATAGATAGTGCAGAAATCCACTTCTGGGGCCCACTTGGTGTGTGCTGGGGCTGAGACTAAAGCTTCTCACGTGCCTGGCCTATTTTGGGCGTTCAACGCCAGGCTGTAACCTGTTTCTGGCGTTGAACTCCAACTTGTAACGTGTTTCTGGCGCTGGACGCCAGACTGCAACATGGAACTGGTTTTGAACGCCAGTTTACGTCGTCTATCCTCGAGCAAAGTATGGACTATTATATATTGCTGGAAAGCCCTCGATGTCCACTTTGCAACGCAATTGGAAGTGCGTCAATTGGACTTCTGTAGCTCCAGAAATTCCATTCCGAGTGCAGAGAGGTCAGGATCCAACAGCATCAGCAGTCCTTTTTCAGCCTGAATCAGATTTTTGCTCAGCTCCCTCAATTACAGCCAGAAAATACCTGAAATTACAGAAAAACATAAAAACTCATAGTAAAGTCCAGAAATATGAATTTTGCCTAGAAACTTATGAAAATAAACTAAAAACTAACTAACACTTACTAAAAACTATATGAAATTAACCCCAAAAAGCGTATAAAATATCCGCTCATCACTCTTTCTTTACATCTCTTTTCTTAGGGACGAGCAAAATTCTTAAGTTTGGTGTTGAGGACGCTCCAATTTTTCACTTTTTCACCTTCCAGGGCATCTAAGGTAGGGGGATCAATCTCAAAGAAGGGGAAAGAAAGACCCCCCTCAACAGTCACTTACGAGCCCCACCGGTTTTACACCAAGCATCACGAGGTACACTACTACAATATTGTAAGCAAGAAAACGGTAATTCCGGAAGTGAAATTTGAATTGAAGGCTGATGCTGAAAATTCAAGAGGAAATTCAAATTAGGGGTTGGAAAGTTCTGGCCAACCCCGTAACTGAAGTCGGAGCTCTAAAGGTCTGAGAATTTTATGCAAATCTATAGATGATGGATAAACAAAAGAAAGAGCACCCCATGTTCAAATTATGGTGCACCATGGTTCGAGGGAGGATTTTGCAGTTCGGAATGGAAAAGGTGAGAGAAATCTTTAAGCTACCTCCTTCCAAAGATGACCCTCACTCTTTCAATAGGAGGATACATGCCGATCCAAGATTAGATCTAGTTCTCAAGGACATATGCCTTCCCAGAGCACAATGGAAGAAGGACGCTAAGGGTCAACCATTCCAGCTAAGAAGGAATGACCTCAAGCCAGTTGCTAGAGGATGGCTGGAGTTCATTCAGTGCTCCATCCTCCCCACTAGCAACCGCTTTGAGGTCACAGTGAGGCGAGCTATGATGATCCACTGCGTTATACTCGGCAATGAAGTGGATGTTCATTAGTTGATCCCTCCAGAGATGTATAAGATCGCAGCAAAGACCTCAACCCTCTCTAGGCTTGCTCATCTATCGCTTGTATAAGAAGGCCAAAGTCCAGATTGGTAGAGATATATTTATTGCGGTGGATAGTCCAATCACAAAGAAGAGCATGGAGTACACTCGGGAACTTGGGCAAGGACCCATTCGGAAGCCAGTTCCCCCTCCTAAGAGGAAGAAGCCTGAATGTCCTCAAGAGCAAAGCATCCCTCCGCACGAGTACTGGACTCAACTGGCAGTATCCATTGGACAGTTGATATCCACCATGGACCAACTGAAAGAAGAACATAGAGACCAGTCTATCATCTTTCAAAAGTTGATTGAGGAGCAGAAGAAGCAAGGGTGCGAATTGAAAGAATTGAAGCGGTAGAAAGAACCCTCCAGAGAGAGCAGTAGCCAACATAACTGAGGTGGTTAAGTTTCACTCTCATCTCCCTTATCTTATCTCTGTTGTCAGTGCTTATTCTATTTTCTGTTTTACCATTCTGAGTTACATCGTCAATATTAGTATTTTCTGCTTTCTAGTCTAGTATTTAATTTTGAAAAATTTTCAGTTATTTTTGAAAGATGCCTCATGTATCACCCATTATGCTTGAATAAATTTTTAGAAAGAGAGTAATAATAAAATACATGAGAATTCAAGTTATATATCATGTGTATTCTAGTTACTTGGATGTGGTGGTCTTATCTCTGTTTTTTGAATGTATGACTTAACTGTTCATATTTGATATTGAAGTTGAGTATATTCGTTCTTGAGGAACTGGGGACTTAGAGAAATATTATTGATTCTCTGAAATAATAAAAGGATTAATTGTTGAAGCAAAAGAAATAGCAAAAAAAAAAAAGAAAATCAAAAGAAAAAGGTCCAAGGCTTTGAGAATCAATGGTTAGGAGGGTCAAAATTGATCTAAAAGCTCAAAAAAAGTGGTTTTCCCTAACTATATGCTTGTGGTTTGAAAGTGTCAAGTAACCTTTGAGACTGAACACTTAAAGTCGTGACCCAATGCGGTAAAGAGTACGCCTAAGGCTCTGAGCACCACTGTCTGGGAATAAAGACAAATAAAAAGTCGAATCCAAAGGGTTCCCCCAATTAAGTGCTTGTGGTGTTTATGTATCAAGTTAAGTGATGAGCGGATAATTTATACGCTTTTTGGCATTGTTTTTAGTATGTTTTTATAGAATCTAGTTACTTTTAGGGATGTTTTTATTAGTTTTTATGTTAAATTCACATTTCTGGACTTTACTATGAGTTTGTGTGTTTTTCTATGATTTCAGGTATTTTCTGGCTGAAATTGAGGGACTTGAGCAAAAATCAAATTCAGAGGTTGAAGAAGGACTGCTGATGCTGTTGGATTCTGACCTCCCTGCACTCAAAATGGATTTTCTGGAGCTACAGAACTCAAAATGGCGCGATTCCAATTGAGTTGGAAAGTAGACATTTAGAGCTTTCCAGAAATATATAATAGTCCATACTTTGCACAAGTTTAGATGACGCAAACTGGCGTTCAACGCCAGCTCTCTGCCCAATTCTGGCGTCCAGCGCCAGAAACAAGTTGCAAAGTGGAGTTCAACGCCCAAAATGGCACAAAAGCTGGAGTTCAACTCCAAGAATGACCTCTCCACGTGTAGACTTCAAGCTCAGCCCAAGCACACACCAAGTGGGCCCCGGAAGTAGATTTATGTATCAATTACTTACTTCTGTAAACCCTAGTAGCTAGTTTATTATAAATAGAACTTTTTATCATTGTATTCGCAGTCTTGGTTACTCTGGTTCCCCTCTGGGGCCGAGACCAATGAACTCCTTCATTACTTATGTATTCTCAACGGAAGAGTTTCTGCACTCCATAGATTAAGGTGTGGAGCTCTGCTGTTCCTCAAAGATTAATGCAAAGTACTACTGTTTTCTATTCAATTCATCTTATTTTGTTTCTAAGATATTCATTCGCACTTCAACCTGAATGTGATGAATGTGACAATCATTATCATTCCCAATGAACGCGTGCCTGACAACCACTTCCGTTCTACATTAGATTGAATGAGTATCCCTTAGATCTCTTAATTAGAATCTTCGTGGTATAAGCTAGATTGATGGCGGCATTCATGAGAGTCCGGAAAGTCTAAACCTTGTCCGTGGTATTCCAAGTAGGACTCTGAGATTGAATGACTGTGACGAACTCCAAACTCGCGAGTGCTGGGCGTAGTGACAGACGCAAAAGGATAGTAAATTCTATTCCAGTATGATCGAGAACCTCCAAGATGATTAGCCATGCAGTGACAGCGCATCGGACCATTTTCACAGAGAGGAATAGGATGCAACCAACGACAAGGGTGATGCCTCCAGACGATTAGCCGTGCTGTGACAGAGTATTTGGACCATTTTCCCGAGAGGATTGAAAGTAGCCATTGGCACCGGTGACATCCTTACATAAAGCTAGCCATAGAAAGGAGTAAGACTGATTGGATGAAGACAGCAGGAAAGCGGAGGTTCAGAGAAATGAATGCATCTCCATACGCTTATCTGAAATTCTCACCAATGATTTACATAAGTATTTCTATCCTTCTTTTATTACTAAATTTCGAAAACTACATAACTATTTTATATCCGCCTGACTGAGATTTACAAGGTGACCATAGCTTGCTTCATACCAACAATCTCTGTGGGATTCGACCCTTACTCACGTAAGGTATTACTTGGACGACCCAGTGCACTTGCTGGTTAGTTATGCGAAGTTGTAAAGATATGTTTAGACCATGGTTCTGTGCATCCATTTTTGGTGCCATTGCCAGGGAATCAATTTCGAAGAATAATTCACAACCTGAGTAACAATTTCGCATACCAAGTTTTTGGCGCCGTTGCCGGGGATTGTTTGAGTTTGGACAACTGACGATTCATCTTGTTGCTCAGATTAGGTAATTTTCTTTTTGTTTTGTTTTCAAAATTTTTTCAAAAAATCTTTCGAAAATTTCTCCTTTGTTTTCGAAAAAATTTAAAAAAAAATATGTTATCAAAAATATTATTTTTTCTTCAGAGTTTTTAAGAATGAATTCTAGTGTTTCATGAAACATGTTGAATCCTATCTGGCTGTAAAGCCATACCCAAACTGCTTTGGGATTGGTCTTCAACTAATCACCTCAATGGATGTAATTTACATACTAAAGCTTGGCTGGCTATTAGGCCATGCCTGACCCTTTGATTGGAGCTTTAGTCTAAAGAGCATAAGATTCCTGGAATTCATATTAAAAATTTTGGAATCCTTATTTTTCTTTTTCAAAATGATTTTCGAAAAAATTAAAAGAAAATACAAAAAAATTCATAAAATCATAAAAATAAAAAATATTTCATGTTTCTTGTTTGAGTCTTGAGTCAAGTTGAAAGTTTGGTGTCAATTGCATATTCATTTTGCATTTTTCGAAAATTCATGCATTCATAGTGTTCTTCATGGTCTTCAAGTTGTTCTTGGTAAGTCTTCTTGTTTGATCTTGATGTTTTCTTGTTTTGCATCCATAGACTCTAAACATGAAAGATTTCTAAGTTTGGTGTCTTGCATGTTTTCTTTGCATATAAAAATTTTCAAAAATAAGTCTTGATGTTCATCATAACATTCAAAGTGTTCTTGGTGTTCATCTTGACATTCATAGCATTCTTGCATGCATTCATTGTTTTGATCCAAAAATTTCCATGCATTGAGCATTTTTAGTGTTTTTCTCTCTCATCATAAAAATTCAAAAAAATAAAAAAAAAAACATCTTTCCCTTTTTCTCTCTTAAAATTTCGAAAATTAGATTTGAATTTTTCAAAAATTTTTAAAATCTAGTTGTTTTCATGAGTCAAATCAAATTTTTAATTTAAAAATCTTATCTTTTTCAAAATCTTTTTTTAAAAAAAAAATCAAATCTTTTTCATTTTTCTTAGTTATTTTCGAAAATTTTTAAAAAATATTTTTCAAAAATCTTTTTCTTATTTTTATATCAAATTTTCGAAAATAACAATAACAATTAATGTTTTGATTCAAAAATTTCTAGTTTGTTACTTACTTGTTAAGAAAGATTCAAACTTTAAGTTCTAGAATCATATCTTGTGATTTCTTGTGAATCAAGTCATTAATTGTGATTTCAAAAATCAAATTTTTTTTCAAAACTAATTTCAATCATATCTTTTCAAAAATATCTTTCTATCTTATCTTTTTCAAAATCATATCTCTTTCAAAAATTTGATTTCAAAATATCTTTTCTAACTTCCTAACTTCTTATCTTTTCAAAATTTGTTTCAACTAACTAACTAACTTTTTGTTTATTTCTTATCCTTTTCAAAACTACCTAACTAACTCTCTCTCTCTAATTTTCGAAAATATCTTCCCTCTTTTTCAAAATTTCTTTTTAATTAACTAATTATTTAATTTATGATTGTAATTTTCGAAAAATTACTATCCTTTTTCAAAAAAACTATTTTCGAAAATCACTAACTCTTTTTCAAAAATAATTTTCGAAAATTCTCCCCCTCTCTCAGCTCATTCTAATTATTTATTCATCTACTAACTTCTCTTCATCTCACATCACTGCTCCAATCCTCACCTTTGTGTTTGGATTCTCCATTCTCCCCTTATTTACATTACATTCTTTGCTCACACAAAGGAATCTCTATACTGTGACATAGAGGATTCCTCTTCTTTTCTTGTTCTCTTCTCTTTCTTATGAACAGGAACAAGGAAAAAGGCATTCTTATTGAAGCTGATCCAGAACCTGAAAGGACTCTGAAGAGGAAACTAAGAGAAGCTAAATTACAACAATCCAGAGACAACCTTATTGAAAATTTCGAACAAGTAAAGGAGATGGCAGCCGAACCCAACAACAATAATGCAAGGAGAATGCTTGGTGACTTTACTGCACCTAATTCCAATTTACATGGAAGAAGCATCTCCATTCCTGCCATTGGAGCAAACAACTTTGAGCTGAAACCTCAGCTAGTTTCTCTGATGCAGCAGAACTGCAAGTTTCATGGACTTCCATCTGAAGATCCTTTTCAGTTCTTAACTGAATTCTTGCAGATATGTGATACTGTTAAGACTAATGGAGTAGATCCTGAAGTCTACAGGCTCATACTTTTCCCTTTTGCTGTAAGAGACAGAGCTAGAGTGTGGTTGGACTCTCAACCCAGAGATAGCCTGAACTCTTGGGATAAGCTGGTCACGACTTTCTTAGCCAAGTTCTTTCCTCCTCAAAAGCTGAGCAAGCTTAGAGTGGATGTTCAAACCTTCAGACAGAAAGAAGGTGAATCCCTCTATGAAGCTTGGGAAAGATACAAACAGCTGACCAAAAAGTGTCCTTCTAACATGCTTTCAGAATGGACCATCCTGGATATATTCTATGATGGTTTATCTGAGCTATCAAAGATGTCATTGGATACTTCTGCAGGTGGATCCATTCACCTAAGGAAAATGCCTGCAGAAGCTCAAGAACTCATTGACATGGTTGCTAATAACCAGTTTATGTACACTTCTGAGAGGAATCCTGTGAGTAATGGGACGCCTATGAAGAAGGGAGTTCTTGAAATTGATACTCTGAATGCCATATTGGCTCATAATAAAATATTGACTCAGCAAGTCAATATGATTTCTCAGAGTCTGAATGGAATGCAAGCTGCATCCAACAGTACTCAAGAGGTATCTTCTGAGGAAGAAGCTTATGATCCTGAGAACCCTGCAATAGCAGAGTTAAAATACTTGGGTGAACCATATGGAAACACCTACAATCCATCATGGAGAAATCACCCAAATCTCTCATGGAAGGATCAAAAGCCTCAACAAGGCTTTAATAATGGTAAAAGAAACAGATTTAGCAATAGCAAGCCTTTTCCATCATCCACTCAGCAACAGACAGAGAATTCTGAGCAGAATCCATCTAGCTTAGCAAATTTAGTCTTTGATCTATCTAAGGCCACTGTGAGTTTCATGAATGAAACAATGTCTTCCATTAGAAATTTGGAAGCACAAGTGGGCCAGCTGAGTAAAAGGATCACTGAAATCCCTCCTAGTACTCTCCCAAGCAATACAGAAGAGAATCCAAAAGGAGAGTACAAGGCCATTGAATTAATTACCATGGCCGAACCCACAAGAGAGGAGAAGGACGTAAATCCCAAGGAAGAAGACCTCTTGGGACATCCAGTGATCAATAAGGAGCTTCCCTCTGAGGAACCAAAGGACTCTGAGGCTCATCTAGAGACCATAGAGATTCCATTAAACCTCTTTATTCCATTCATGAGCTCTGATAAGTACTCCTCTTCTGAAGAGAATGAGGATGTTACTGAAGAGCAAGCTGCCAAGTTCCTTGGTGCAATCATGAAGTTGAATGCCAAATTATTTGGCATTGAAACTTGGGAAGATGAACCTCCCTTGTTCACCAATGAACTAAATAATCTGGATCAACTGACATTGCCTCAGAAGAAACAGGATCCTGGAAAGTTCTTAATACCTTGCACCAAAGGCACCATGATCTTTAAAGCTCTGTGTGACCTGGGTTCAGGGATAATCCTCATGCCCCTCTCTGTAATAGAGAAACTGGGAATCTATGGGGTGCAAGCTGCTAAAATCTCATTAGAGATGGCAGACAATTCAAGAAAATAGGCTTATGGACAAGTAGAGGACGTGTTAGTAAAGGTTGAAGGCCTTTACATCCCTGCTGATTTCATAGTCCTGGATACTGGAAAGGAAGAGGATGAATCCATCATCCTAGGAAGACCTTTCCTAGCCACAACAAGAGCTGTGATTGATGTGGACAGAGGAGAATTGATCCTTCAATTAAATGAGGACAACCTTGTGTTTACAACTCAAGGATCTCTCTCTGCATCCATGGAGAGGAAGCATAAAAAACTTCTCTCAAAGCAGAGTCAACCAAAGCCCCCACAGTCAAACTCTAAGTTTGGTGTTGGAAGGCCACAACCAAACTCTAAGTTTGGTGTCAAACCCCCATATCCAAACTCTAAGTTTAGTGTTGGGAGGTCTCAACAAAGCTCTGCACATCTGTGAGGCTCCATGAGAGCCCACTGTCAAGCTATTGACATTAAAGAAGCACTTGTTGGGAGGCAACCCAATGTTTATTTATCTAATTTTATTTTTGCTTTTCATGTTTTCTTAGGTTCATGATCATGTAGAGTCACAAAATAAACGAAAAATTTAGAAACAGAATAAAAAAATAGCGAAAGAAAAATCACACCCTGGAGGAAGCACCTGTCTGGTGTTCAACGCCAGAAAAGAGCATGGTTCTGGCGCTGAACGCCCAAAATGGGCAGTATCTGGGCGCTGAACACCCAAAATGGGCAGCATCTGGGCGCTGAACGCCAGAATTGCACCCTGGAGAGGAACTGGCGCTGAACGCCCAGAACAAGCATGGTTCTGGCGTTCAACGCCAGAAATAGGCAACAAATGGGCGTTGAACGCCCAAAATGGGCACCAACCTGGCGCTGAACGCCCAGAGTTGTGTGCAAGGGCATTTTACATGCCTAATTTGGTGCAAGGTTGTAAATCCTTGAACACCTCAGGATCTGTGGACCCCACAGGATCATCTCAGGATCTGTGGACCCCACAGGATCCCCACCTACCTCCACTCACTCTCTTCTCTCTTCTCAATCACCCTCTATTCCCAATAAACACTCTTCCCCAACACCCTTCACCTATCACCTCCATCCTTCTTCCCTATTAACCCTTCACCACTCACAATCACCCACTCTTCCCCATAAACCTACCCAATAAACTCCACCTACCTTCAAAATTCAAAATCAATTTCCCACCCAAACCCACCCATATGGCCGAACCTTAACCCCCTCCCTTCCCTATATAAAGCCTTCCATTCTTCTTCATTTTCACACAACACAACCCTCTCTTTCCCTTCTTGGCCGAAACACACCTCCCCCCTCTTCTCCATATTTTCTTCTTCTTCATCTAATTCTTTCTTTTCTTGCTCGAGGGCGAGCAATATTCTAAGTTTGGTGTGGTAAAAGCATAAGCTTTTTGTTTTTCCATTACCATTGATGGCACCTAAGACCGTAGAATCCTCTAGAAAAGGGAAAGGGAAGACAAAAGCTTCCACCTCCGAGTCATGGGAGATGGAAAGATTCATCTCCAAAGCTCATCAAGACCACTTCTATGATGTTGTGGTCAAGAAGAAGGTGATCCCTGAGGTCCCTTTCAAACTCAAGAGGCGCAGAAAGCTCATCACCATGAGATCCCAGAGATGCCTCATATGCATTTTCCTCCACAAAACTATTGGGCGCAAATTAACACCTCCCTAGGAGAATTAAGTTCTAACATGGGACAACTAAGGGTGGAACATCAAGAGCACTCCATCATCCTTCATGAAATAAGAGAAGATCAAAAAGCAATGAGGGAGGAGCAACAAAGACAAGGAAGAGACATAGAAGAGCTCAAGGACATCATTGGTTCCTCAAGAAGGAAATGCCACCATCACTAAGGTGGACTCATTCCTTGTTCTTACATTCTCTGTTTTTTGTTTTCTATGTTAAGTGCTTATCTGTGTTTGTGTCTTCATTACATGATCATTAGCAGTTAGTAACTTTGTCATAAAGTTATGAATGTCCTATGAATCCATCACCTCTCTCAAATGAAAAATGTTTTAATTCAAAAGAACAAGAAGTACATGAGTTTCGAATTTATCCTTGAACTTAGTTTAATTATATTGATGTGGTGACAATGCTTCTTGTTTTCTGAATGAATGCTTGAACAGTGCATATGTCTTTTGAAGTTGTTGTTTAAGAATGTTAAATATGTTGGCTCTTGAAAGAATGATGACTAGGAGACATGTTATTTGATAATCTGAAAAATCATGAAAATGATTCTTGAAGCAAGAAAAAGCAGCAAAGAACAAAGCTTGCAGAAAAAAAAAGAGGCGAAAAAAAATAGAAAGAAAAAGAAAAAGCAAGCAGAAAAAGCCAAAAGCTCTTAAAACCAAGAGGCAAGAGCAAAAAGCCAATAACCCTTAAAACCAAAAGGCAAGGGCAAATAAAAAGGATCCCAAGGCTTTGAGCATCAGTGGATAGGAGTGCCTAAAGGAATAAAATCCTGGTCTAAGCGGCTAAACCAAGCTGTCCCTAACCATGTGCTTGTGGCGTGAAGGTGTCAAGTGAAAACTTGAGACTGAGCGGTTAAAGTCAAGGTCCAAAGCAAAAAAAGAGTGTGCTTAAGAACCCTGGACACCTCTAATTGGGGACTTTAGCAAAGCTGAGTCACAATCTGAAAAGGTTCACCCAATTATGTGTTTGTGGCATTTATGTATCCGGTGGTAATACTGGAAAACAAAGTGCTTAGGGCCACGGCCAAGACTCATAAAGAAGCTGTGTTCAAGAATCATCATACTGAACTAGGAGAATCAATAACACTATCTGAACTCTGAGTTCCTATAGAATCCAATCATTCTGAACGTCAATGGATAAAGTGAGATGCCAAAACTATTCAAGAGGCAAAAAGCTACAAGTCCCGCTCATCTGATTGGAGCTATGTTTCATTGATAGTTTGGTTTTTATAGTATATTCTCTTCTTTTTATCCTATTTGATTTTCAGTTGCTTGGGGACAAGCAACAATTTAAGTTTGGTGTTGTGATGAGCGGATAATTTATACGCTTTTTGGCATTGTTTTTAGTATGTTTTTAGTAGAATCTAGTTACTTTTAGGGATATTTTTATTAGTTTTTATGTTAAATTCACATTTCTGGACTTTACTATGAGTTTGTGTGTTTTTCTGTGATTTCAGGTATTTTCTGGCTGAAATTGAGGGACTTGAGCAAAAATCAGATTCAGAGGTTGAAGAAGGACTGCTGATGCTGTTGGATTCTGACCGCCCTGCACTCAAAATGGATTTTCTGGAGCTACAAAACTCAAAATGGCGCGCTTCCAATTGCGTTGGAAAGTAGACATCCCGGGCTTTCCATAAATATATAATAGTCCATACTTTTCCCAAGTTTAGACGATGCAAACTGGCGTTCAACGCCAGCTCTCTGCCCAATTCTGGCGTCCAACGCCAGAAACAAGTTGCAAAGTGGAGTTCAATGCCCAAAATGGCACAAAAGCTGGCGTTCAACTCCAAGAATGACCTCTCCATGTGTAGACTTCAAGCTCAGCCCAAGCACACACCAAGTGGGCCCCGGAAGTGGATTTATGCATCAATTACTTACTTCTGTAAACCCTAGTAGCTAGTTTATTATAAATAGAACTTTTAATCAGAATGAGTATCCCTTAGATCTCTTAATCAGAATCTTCGTGGTATAAGCTAGATTGATGGCGGCATTCATGAGAGTCCGGAAAGTCTAAACCTTGTCCGTGGTATTCCGAGTAGGACTCTGGGATTGAATGACTGTGACGAACTCCAAACTCGCGAGTGCTGGGCGTAGTGACAGACGCAAAAGGATAGTAAATTCTATTCCAGTATGATTGAGAACCTCCAAGATGATTAGCCATGCAGTGACAGCGCATTGGACCATTTTTACAGAGAGGAATAGGATGCAACCAACGACAAGGGTGATGCCTCCAGATGATTAGCCGTGCTGTGACAGAGCATTTGGACCATTTTCCTGAGAGGATTGAAAGTAGCCATTGGCACCGGTGACATCCTTACATAAAGCCAGCCATAGAAAGGAGTAAGACTGATTGGATGAAGACAGTAGGAAAGCGGAGGTTCAGAGGAATGAATGCATCTCCATACGCTTATCTGAAATTCTCACCAATGATTTACATAAGTATTTCTATCTTTCTTTTATTACTAAATTTCGAAAATTACATAACTATTTTATATCCGCCTGACTGAGATTTACAAGGTGACCATAGCTTGCTTCATACCAACAATCTCCGTGGGATTCGACCCTTACTCACGTAAGGTATTACTTGGATGACCCAGTGCACTTGCTGGTTAGTTATGCGAAGTTGTGAAGATACGTTTAGACCATGGTTCTATGCATCCGTTTTTGGTGCCATCGCTAGGGAATCAATTTCGAACAATAATTCACAACCTGTGTAACAATTTCACATACCATTAAGCTTGAAAACAAAACACTTAGAGTCACGGCTAGGCTTAAAGGTGCAAAACACCAAAAGATTTAAAAACTGTGTTTAAGAATCAACAAGAACCTAAAGAAGAGAATCAATAATATCATCCGAGTTCTAGTTCTAAGGGACACCAATATTTCTGAGCTTCAAAGGATAGTGAGATGCCAAAGCTATTTAGAAATAGATTGTTAATAGCTCTGTTCAGTAATTAGACCTGAGCTTGATTGACAAATCTAATCTTCTATGTTTTCTCTTCCTTGGTCCTATATTGTTTTTCGTTGCTTGTGGACAAGCAACAGTTTAAGTTTGGTGTTGTGATGCGTGAGCATCTTATACCCTTTTTCTAGTTGTTTTATGCTGTTTTTAGTTAGATTTTATTAGGTTTTATTATGTTTTTGTGCAAAATTGACCTTTGGATGTTACTTTGAGTTTTTCTTGTGTTTTTATAGTTTTTGGTGAAATTCGAAGCAGTTTGGAGAAGCCTAGAGTAAGGATGAAAAATGCTGTCAGCTCCCCCCTTAGCACTGAACGCCCAAACTGGCGTTCAACACCAGCCAGGGGGCAACGGACTAAAACGCACTCCCCTTCTCTGGTGTTTAACACCCAATCCTAGCATTAAACACCAGCAAGTAGCTCGATTCACTCACTTATTGGGCCTCCAAGTGGATTTTAGAACTTCTTAGGCTTATCGTATTTTATCTTTGTAATTTTTAATTTAAAATAATATCTTTTAGGTTTAGCATTTATTATTAGGTTAGTATTTAAGGAGGAGATCACTTAGGTTCAAAAACATTAGATCTTCTTCCTCCGCATCTTTCCAGAAACCTATTTTCTTGGTAAAGTTATGAGCAACTACGCCTCTTGGTTAAGGTTAGGAGCTTTGTTTATTTCCGGGGAATAATATTACTACTTTTCTATTTTAATGTATGTTTGATTCAAGTCTAAGGTGTGTCTCATTCTTAATCTAATGAAACTGGGTGGAACGGAAGTATGACCCCTTTTTCTACATGAGTTCATGTGATACTCTGACCAAGGTCGCTTAAACTACAGCTTGAGAACACACCTCCTAGAATGCTAATCCATAACTTGTTAGGGACATGAGAACATCTGTTCAGTTGGGATCTAGAGTGATTAGGGCCTTTGTGGTATAAACTAGTTTTCTGAACTTCATCCTCCAATTCGAATTGAATGACACTAACCATGGCGTTTGATGAAGATCAGAGGAGATTAAATTGCTAAGAAATTTGGGTTTGCCATAGAATGAATCATTTATTGTTAAAATAGTTAGTAAGAAGTTTTAATCTGGAAAGATAAACATCTCCGAGACCTTAACTGTTTTCCTATATTGATTTCTCACCAACCTTTTATTCCCTACAAAAAATTCTGATAAAAATGGCGGTTTTTTTTTGTATTTACGGCGGTTTGAACTGCCATTATTACCAAGAATGATGGTTTTGTAAAGTGACGTAATTCTTGGTGCCATTCTGGTTATTACGGCGGTTTTTTAAAAACCGCCACAATTCCCTGGGTTAGAACGTGATGAACGGATTTTTTGACGGTATAGAATTCACAAATAGAATCTCGTTGCAAGTATAGTTTCTAAACCAATCAATAATCCTTTCATACAAAAATTTGTTTGTCAGAAGTACAAACCCCTAAAATCTATAAACCGAAGTATTTAAACCGCGGGTCGTTCTCCCTATGAATTGCAACAAAGTGTCTTGTTATTGGTTATGAGGTATGTTTGTGGTTTTTGAGATTTTAGACAAGAAATATAAATGGCAAAGGAAATAAACTAACAACTAACAAAGCTCTTGGCAAGATATGAGAACTAGAAGTCCTATCCTAGTTATCCTCCTCAATTGTGACAACAAATTGTCCATTGCTACCACTTAGTTAACCTCTAACCAAGGAGGAAAGTCAAGTGGATGAATTAACTTGACTCCACAAGTCCTAGCCAACTCCCAAGGGAAAGACTAGCTTTAGTGGTATCCAAATCAATTAGCAACTTTCAATCTTCAATCAACAAAGGAATTAGATAACTCAAGCATTACTAATTACTCTACCTAGGCCAAGAGGAATAAAATCTATACTAAAATCCAACCAAACATTTTATCAAACACTTGGAAGGCATAAAAGGAAAGCAAAGTAAACTGGCAACAACAATGAAATCTAACAACAATTATTGCAAGGAATTAATAAAAACAATCAAAAGAAACACAATTATCATGAATTACCTCAAATGAAATTGAAAGAAAATAGAATGAACAAAAGTGGATCTACAACAAAGCCTAGAAACAAAGTAGAAGAAATTATAACAAATAATAGAAGAATAATGAATGTAACAACAAAGAATTGAAGAGTAGAAGTAGATGAAACCATGAAAATAAAACCTAGATCTAAGATTATTGACCTAAACCTAATCCTAATCCTAATCCTAGAGAGAAGTGAGAGCTTCTCTCTCTAAAACTAACTAAAACTAATCCTCATGTGTGTTGTGTGAAGTGATGATGCCTTCCCCTTCATTACATGGTCTATTTAGCCTTTTCCCACCAAAAACTCATCTCCAAATGGGGCCAGAAACCCTCCAAAATTGCCAGGCACGAGTTCTTCTTTAAAAATCACGTGCGACCTTCGGTGCGTACGCGTACATTGTGCGTACACGTCCATGGAGCGTTTCGCAATCTGTGCGTAGGCGCATAGTGCGCGCGCGTGTCCATGGGCTTTTTCCAAATTTTTGGCTTTCATGATTTCTCCACTTTGTATGCTTTCCTTTCACTCCTTTGATCCTTTCCTAGCCCTTTTCAATCTGAAATCACTAGCAAACACATCAAGGCATCTAGTGGAATCAAAAGAAGATTAAAACTATCAAATTAAAGGTCTAAAAAGCATATTTTCACATCTAAGCACAAATACAGAGACAATCACAAAATTATGCTATCTCATTGAATAAATGTGAGGAAAGGTTATCAAAGTGCTCTAAATTCAACACAAGATAAACCCTACAAATGGGGTTTATCAACCTCCCCACACTTAAACCAAGCATGTCCTCATGCTTGAACAAAGGGTATAACATTTATTCAATGTAATTAAACTATCTAAATGCAAACTATCTAATTGTAACTAACTATATGAATGCATATGCTTGGCCAAAATAACTCAACTTCCAAGGAAACATTCATAAGCATAGGGCTAAAGCAATGGAAATCAAATCCACCCCACAATTGCATTGAATTATCAAGAAGGTTCACAAACTTCCAAGAATATAGATGAGAGTGGTGAATACATATAATTGAGCAATCGAACCCTCACCGGATTTGTATCCGCTTTATTCACTCAAGTGTTTAGGGGTCGATTCACTCAATTCTCCCCTAATCATGCTTTCCAAAATTTGTTCTTCATCTAACAATCAACAATCATTCAATGCATGCATACAAATATCATGAGGTCTTTTCCATAAGGTTGTAATGGGGCTAGGGTCAAGGTAGGATCATATATGGATAAGTGGACTAGAATTTAAATCTTTGACGAGCTTAAACTTTCCCCACCTAACCTATGTAATGACCTATACAATTGAGTACTAACCTAGCTACCCATCCTTCACTTTTCACATACTCATGCATTTTCTTTTTATTTTCACAACACTTATGCATTGACTCTTATTAGACTTTACTTTGGGGCATTTTGTCCCCTTTTTATTATTTTTTTTCTTTTATTCTTTCTTTTTCTATTATTCTTTTCTTTTCTTTTTCACGTTTATTTTTTTTCTTTCTCCTTTGTTTTTTTTCTCATTTTTTTCAAGCTACATGCAAGAACATCAATGCATAAGGTCTATACATTTAATCAATACATGAGTATGCACCCAATTCCCAAATATATAAATACAAAACACCCTTTTATCCCAACCAATGTTCCCAATCTCCCCAAACTTGAATATAAAACACTCTCACTAGCCTAAGCTAGTCAAAGATCCAAACAAGGAACTTTTATTGTTTTCCGCTTTAGGCTTGTAATGTGCTAAAATAAAGAACAATTGGGTTAAGCGTAGGCTCAAAGTTGGCTAACAATGGAGGGTAAAAGGTAAGGCTATTTGGGTAAGTGAGCTAAATGAAACAATGGCCTCAATCATATAAATGCATGAATACAAGGAATAATGGGACATATAGAATTAAACAAACCAAGGATCACAATCATAGGAAGAGAACAATTTCACACAAGAAGGAAAATAAGTGGTTATAAGATGTAATCACACAATTAGGCTCAAAACTCACAAGCTTGTGTTCTTAGCTCAAAAACAGAATCCACAAAAGTATGAATTCAAGCAAGTTCCACAAAAAATTTTCCAATCAATTGGGGTGGTGCTCTATAGATAAATTCTTTTGGAAATTCTATCATTTTGACTAAGCCTATCCTAAATGCAATGCTGTGATTAAAAAATTCTAAAATTCCTTAGTTTACCCTATTTTCTAATCAAAACAACTTCTTTTATGCACAAAGGGTTTCACTAAGTTTTCAACAATTCAAAACATTTTTCAAATCGCAACCACAAGGCTAAAATACGATATATACAATAAAAGTGTGCAACAACCAAAATAAAAGTATCCACAATAGCAAATATATACAATAATCCCAAAATAGTGCAAAATAAAGCAAAATAAGATGAACTAAATGATAATGTCCGAAAATGTTCACCAAATCCACCGACGGCAACGACGGTGACCTCCCCACACTTAAGATGAAGCATCATCCTTGATGCTAGTGATCGGGCTCATGGTGAGGGTCAATAGTCACATCTGGCTCCGGGTGGTGCTCAGTTTGGGGCACTGGCTCCTCGGGAGACTGCTGAGTCTCCTGAGTAGCCTGCGTCTCCGGAGGTGCCTCCTGCTGAGTTGGCTCCTCAACATGCTCCTCCGCGTGCTCTGCCTCGTGATCCTCCTCATCGGATGCGAAAGAGTCGGGAAGAGGGGGAAGCTGAACGCCCTGTGTTGCGAATGCCTGATCCACTCTATCAAGGCGCCGCATAATACGGCGCTCACTGCGCTCGATGAATCGAAACAGACATTGAACCAGAAGATAGGTCGGCTCGGGTGCTGGTGGTGGTAAAGGTGCTACTGCTGCCGCTGAAGAAGAGGGTCATGCTGCTGTTGTGGAAGATTAAGGTCTAGCTACCTCTATTGCTGCTCTTGCTCGAGAGCGGCGCCTGGATGGGGGCTTCTCGTGCACCCACGTACCCCACGGAATAGTAACCTCCTTCTCATCGTTGTCTAGGGGTAGTGGTGTCACGTCATCGTCCCTCCATGGGGCACTGGCTAACTCAATCATGCTGGTTACCAATGTGGGAAATGGTAGAAGGCCATGGATGTGTGCTCGCCACATGCCTTGCCTGATCAGCCGGGGGAAGTATACCTCCTTCCCCTCCATGACACAGCCAATCAGAAGAGGCATATCCATCGGAATCTCAGAAAAATGGGTAGTAGGAAGGACATAGTGGGTGAATATCTGCTGCCAAGTCCTAGCCTCTCTAGACAAATAAGCAAATAACATCCCCTTAGGCCTTTGGTTGTTAGAGTCCATCACTCAAGGGGCGTCTGGTGTGGCAATAATGTACTTCAGCTCCTCAAAATCAAAGGTCATAGCATTCATAGCTATCTCTTCCTGCTGGTATGCACATGTGTCACCGGTCCGGGGTAGAAAATGTAGAACACCCTCAATAACAGCCTCAGTCACTAAGACCTGTCCGCCCCGTAGGTGGACTGACTCAAGAGTCGTGCGGAAGAGGTTGCAGTAAAACTCCTTGACCCATGAAGTGTTTATTCTTTCCAAATCCATATCAACAAACCCTAAGCCCAATCCCTGAATGCGGGTATTAATGGAGCACCTCAGGTCGTTGGGAAAGGCCAATTTCTTCTCAATGTTTAGCTTTGTCTTCTGATAGGTAGGGAAGCGCAGCTCATAGTATAGATTGGGAAATGTGTACGTATCAGTGGGTGGTAGCAGCTGATTCTGTTTATCAACTTCATTAAGTGGGTTCTTTGCATAGTTGGCATAAGGAGAGAGGGTGGAGGCTTGAGATTTCTTCCTCTTTCTTGAGGTAGTAGCCTTTGCTTTTCCTCTATCGGCTATCCTGAAGGCAAATATGGCATGATATAAACAACTAGTCAAATAGGGGAATGGAAAGCAAGGAATGGCATATTAACATGAAGTGAGTCAAAACGAAGAAAACTTGGAGTTAGCATCACACAAAAGCCATAAACCAAGAATTCAAGCAATATAAGCACGATGCTTGTTCATTAAGCTTAATGAGCATCATACCAAAAAAGAATGGTTAAAGAGTTAGTTGAAAACTAAAAAGGAAAATCAGCATATTAGGCAAGTTAAAAGTTAGAAAAACTGGTTCAAAAGTTAGGGGTATGATGGTCATTTGCTTAATCACAATGAATCACAAGTATGGATAACAAGCATACTCACAAACATGAGGGAGATGCAATCATTGATGATGAAATATGAGATTGCAAAAGAAGCAATTAATTGAAAGTAAGTCATCAATCAATGTCGCGGTCATTGATAATGTAATAATTGGTTAGAAAGTGTGGATTGCACACTAATGTAACCAAAAGCAAGTTGGAAAACAATATTGAGGTAAAAAAATGTTGCATTAGTGGAATAGACCAAGTATTGCAAATGAATGAACCATCTTCAAGAAAAATGCAAGTTGAAGTCAAATTAGAGCCTAATATAAGTCAAAAAGGCATTTGATTTAACTTGACAAGTGAGAGCTCATAAAGGTTCAAATAGATGCATATCGCGGGGAACAAAGTAAAGATATGGAAATGCCAACCCAAGTTACTTAGGGGTTGAACTTGGTGAACTCAATCGAGTCATCAATTTGAAAAGTGCCAAGTTCAATCCAAAGTAACTAGTTGAAGAACATAAATTTCCAGAGATTCGGGCAGCATTCTAGCAGTAATTTGCATGTTCCCGGATAGCAAAAAGCAGTAGAATACAAGTAGGTGAAACCAGAATTTGCATTAAACATGATAAGGCAAGAATTTCATATGTACACAAGCATCAACAACTTAATTTCATAGATATAATGCAGCAGGACAGCAGGTGAGATCAGGGTGTATGAACTAGAAGCAACACAGTAGTAAATACACTAACACCACTCATCAAACAAGCAAGCAACATTCAAACAAATAAACACAAACAGAGCATTTATCAGGCCTAGAATCATCTAACCACATCCTAACTACCTAACCGTATTTATTTCTATCTAGCCTATCATGCAGGACTGATCAACTAACTAATCTACTCTAAGCATATCAAAATTAATGAAAGCAGTAGAGAAACAGAGCAATGGGGCAGGGGAAAGTGGATGACCTGGAATGAGGTGTAGAGTAGAATAGAAATAGAGGAATGGAAGGAAGGGGCAGCAAAGTGGTGCTGCCAGTAGCGGCGGCTCACGGCGGTGCAGGCGGTTGCAGTGGTCGCGGCAGACAGAGGCAGAGAGAGGGGGTGGTGAGAGAAATGAGAATGAGAGGGCGAGGGAGAGAGAAAGAGCGAGAGAAGAAGAGAGAGGAGGAGATGGAGAGGATGGTGGCGACGGCGGTAGTGTGGCCGGCGCGGCGGTGGACGGTTGCAGAGCTGGTGGTTATGGAGGTGAGTTGAGGAAGACGAAGGGGGAGATATGTTGGGGACGAGGGGTATTAGGAAATTCAAATCCACACTTGCACGCACAGTGTGCGTCCGCGCAGATGGAAGAATGGAAAGGTGGCGCGAAAGCGCCAGGTGATGGTGTATTTTTGGAAAATGAATCCCAAGCACACAAATCTAACCGGCAAGTGTACCGGGTCGCATCAAGTAATAATAACTCACATGAGTGAGGTCGATCCCACAGGGATTGAAGGATTGAGCAATTTTAGTTTAGTGGTTGATTTAGTCAAGCGAATCAAGTGTTAGTTTGAGTGGTTTGTAATTGACAGAAGCTAAATTGCATGAAATGTAAAGGAAGAGGGAAGAATTGCAGTAAATTAAAGAGAATACAAAGTAAAAGTGCTGAATCTTAAAGAATAAGTAAATTAAAATGCAGAAGCTTAGATTGTAAGAAATGTAAATGACTGAATCTTAAAGTGCAAGGAATATAAATTGCCTAAATTGTAAACGGGTTCAGGGGGCTGGGATTGCAGAAATTAAACAAGCAGAAGTAAATGACAATTGACAGAGAAGTAGAAATTAAATTGAGATGCAACAGATTTGAACAAGAAAGGAAAATTACTTTGAAAACCAAACAGAAAATAAAATGCAACTCAATTGCAGTAACTGAAATAAAGTTGGAGATCTCAGGAGTGGAAGAGACTAGAAAATAAGTCTTGATCTCAAATCCTTCCTTGATCCAACAAGAACAATTGCAAAAGAAATGGAAAAGTAAATTGCAGAAGAAAAGAGAAGAATGAAAGTAGTAAACAGAATATGGAAATGTAAATCAAAATTTCTAAAATTATGCAGAAAGATTAACAAGAGATTTCAAGGTGAGATTGAAACAGAATTTCTTCAATTCTTCACCCAAGATCTAAGGAAAGAAGTAAAGAGTGCTCAAGCAAGAACAAGGAAGAAGAGAGATCAATTCTCCTTCCCAATTCTCCAAGATCCCAATTCAAAGTAAAAACTCTAAAAATTACAAAATAAAAATTCTCAAAGAAGCAAAAAGGGTCCTCACTAAATCAAACTAACTTTTATTTATACACTTTCTATTCTTGGATTTTAGAATTTGGGTGGGCTTTTTAATTTGGTGAAGAATTGAATTTAAATTGAATTTTGGTCCAATTTTAGCCCAAGAGTGTTTGCTCCCAGTGGAGTGCTCTGCTCTTGTCAGGAGCGGAGCATTGCCTTGTCTTGGAGCTCTTTGTTGCGAGCCAAGGTTGGGTAGCAATCAGGATAGCGCTCCGCTCTTGTGGAGAGCGCAACATCATGCTGCCTTGGTGTGTCTTGTGCGCATCACTTCCTCCTGGCCATGTCGAGTTGTGCGTGTCATGCCTCCCTGGCCGTGTCAAACTTGTGCAAGGCATGAGGAGAGTAGTGCTCTGCTCTTGGCAAGAGCGTAGCACTCCTTTTGCTTGGGTGAGGTCCCAAGTTCGAAACATGGTGGGAGCATTTTGGTACAAATTTCCTTGGTTTCTTGTAGCGCCTTCTCTCCACTCTTCATGACTACCCTTGGTTCGAATCCTTATGAATGCAATTTGGCCAAGTGTGGCTCATTTTCTTTTGTGAGTAGCGCTCCCCCACTCCCCCTTGCTTATGAGTTCGAACCTTGTGGCAAGCATTGGCAAACATTTTCCTTTGTAATTGTTTTGGATGGAGCCCGATAATGCTCTTGGCAAGAGCGGAGCATCATTCTTCTCCCCTTTCTTTCTTGGTTCAAAACTGTGCTCTGCTCTCCTTGAGAGCGTAGCACCCAAGTCTTGCTTCCTTGGTTCATTGTTGTGCTCCTTTAAAGAGTGTTCCGCTCTTGAAGAGAGCGTTGTGCTTCCTCCTTCCATGTGCCATGCTTCCTAATTTCCTTTGCCACACTCTTCTTTTCCTTGGGCCATGCTTCTTAGGCCACGCTTTCTTGTTTTCTTCTTTTCTTCACCTACAAGTAATCAAAACAACCAATCAAAGTATCACCAAATTCACAAGCTTTATAAATCATTTAAATATCAATTAAATTTAGCTTAAACCTCATGATTTAGTATCAATTAAATGGTGGTTGATTGATGCAAAGAAATCATGCAATTCCATTCCAAATTACTTACTTATAATGCAAGAAAGTGCATAAAACCTAATAAAAACAAAGAAAAAGACTAGTAAAACTAGGCTAAGATAAGTTGTCATCACAACACCAAACTTAAAACTTGCTTGTCCCCAAGCAAGGAAAGAATTATGCTCAAAGGTTCTTTCAATTAGAATGGATTTGAAGAATAACATGTGCTATCTTGTGAGTGAAGTGATTAAGTGACAGTGGTGTGAACTCTAAATTATATGCTCATGCAAGGGCTTCAGTGCTTACTAATCCCTACATCTTGGAAGTCTTAGGTCTTAGAACTTTCATCCAAATAATATCATGGAGATCTCTCTATAGGTAATCACCTTGAAGCAGCTTATAATTTATGTGTTTTGTCCTTGACTCTAAGTGTCATGTCTCAAAGCGGCTGATGAGCGGATAATTTATACGCTTTTTGGCATTGTTTTTAGTATATTTTTAGTATATTTTAATTAGTTTTTATTATATTTTTATTAGTTTTTAAATAAAAATTACTCTTCTGGACCTTACTATGAGTTTGTGTGTTTTTCTGTGATTTCAGGTATTTTCTGACTGAAATTGAGGAACCTGAGCAAAAATCTGATTCAGAGGCTGAAAAAGGACTACAGATGTTGTTGGATTCTGACCTCCCTACACTCAAAGTGGCTTTTCTGGAGCTACATAAGCCCAATTGGCGCGCTCTCAATTGCTGTGGAAAGTAGACATTCTGGGCTTTCCAGCAATATATAATAGTTCGTACTTTGCCTGAGATTTGATGGCCCAAATAGGCGTTCCAAGTCAGCTCAAGAATTATGGCGTTTAACTCCAAAACTGGCACAAAAGCTGGAGTTAAACGCCCAAACTGACACAAAAGCTGGCGTTTAACTCCAAGAAAAGTCTCTACACATGAAAGCTTCAATGCTCAGCCCAAGCACACACCAAGTGGGTCCGGAAGAGGATTTCTGCATTAATTACTGATTTTTGTAAACCCTAGGCTACTAGTTCTCTATAAAAAGGACCTTTTGCTATTGTATTTTCATCATCTTGGGACGTTTAGTCCTTAGACCTTTGAGGCTGGCCAGTCGTCCATGCTTACACTATTTGTTCTTATGTATTTTCAACGGTGGAGTTTCTACACACCATAGATTAAGGTGTGGAGCTCTGCTGTTCTTCATGAATTAATACAAAGTACTATTGTTTTTCTATTCAACTCAAGTCTATTTCTTCTCCAAGATATTCATTCGTTGTTCAACTTGATGAATGTGATGATCCGTGACACTCATCATCATTCTCACCTATGAACATGTGCCTGACAAACACCTCTGTTCTACTAGCAATGGCTTGAATGCGTATCTCTTGGGTTTCTAATCTAAGATTGGAACCTTCGTGGTATAGGCTAGAATTAATGGCAGCCATTCCTGAGATCCGGAAAGTCTAAACCTTGTCTGTGGTATTCCGAGTAGGATCTGGGAAGGGATGACTGTGACGAGCTTCAAACTCACAATTGTGGGGCGTGTGACAGACGCAAAAGGATCAATGGATCCTATTCCGACATGATCGAGAACCGACAGCTGAGTAGCCGATGTTGTGACAGAGCATCAGGACCATTTTCACTGAGAGGACGGGATGTAGCCATTGACAACGGTGATGGCCAACATAAAGCTTGCCATGGAAGGGAGTATGAATGATTGGAAGAAGGCAATAGGAAAGCAGAGGTTCAAGGGGAACAAAGCATCTTCATACGCTTATCTGAAATCCACCAATGAATTACATAAATATCTCTATCCTTATTTTATGTTTATTTTCATCACCTTAAACTCCATAACCATTTGAATCCGCCTGACTGAGATTTACAAGATGACCATAGCTTGCTTCAAGCCGACAATCTCAATGGGATCGACCCTTACTCACGTAAGGTTTATTACTTGGACGACCCAGTTCACTTGCTGGTTAGTTGTGCGGAGTTGTGATAAAAGAGTTGAGATTACAAGTGTGCCACACCAAGTTGTTGGCGCCATTGATGATCACAATTTCGTACACCAGCGGTTCTTTAGATAAGCTTTCAATCAATACTCCTAAACCAGTTGGTTTTAATGTTAAAGCACCCCTAAGGATTTACTTGCTCAAGCCTCTCTCTTTGACACAACTCGACCACAAGCATTTACTAGGATAACAACTCTTTTAGTTCTTGTTTCTTTCTTCTTTTCTGCCTAGTAATTGATGCTCAGAGCCTTGGGCCATGTTCTTTTGTTTTTGTATTCCCTTTATTTTCTTTTGTTTGCTGCTTCTTGGATCAATAAATGTTTAAGAATCTCCATAATACTTCTTTGAACTCTATGTCCTGCCTATGAGATCCCATGCAAGTTTTCATAAGCATGCAACCTCAATGCAAAATTATACAACTAGAACTACCACTTCTCCTAATCTTTTGCTTACCTCAAAAATATTTAATTCTTTAATCCTTCTTTTTAAAGAACTATCATGTGATGCCTTTTTGAGACATTGAGTGCAAAAAAGTTTGGAGAGTATGGGGTTGTGAATAATCAAGTATCTGATGCATGGAAAACTTGTCTCATAACAAATTTCCTTCGGCAAGTGTACCGAATTTGTCGTCAAGTAAAAACTCACAATAGAGTGAGGTAGAATCCCACAGGGATTGATTGATCAAGCAACTTTAGTTAGAGGAATGTTCTAGTTGAGCGAATCAGAATTTGGGTTGAGAATTCCAGAAAATTAAATGGCGGAAAAGTAAATAACAGAAAAGTAAATGCTAGAAATAAAGAGCTGAATGTAAATGACGGAAAGAAAATTACAGAAGCTTAAATGGGAATGGGGTAATTGCTCATAAAAGTAAATGACAGAAATTAAAGAAAATGGGTAAGATCAGAAATGGGGAGTTCATTGGGCTCAGGAGATGTTGCATTCTCCGGATCAATTTCATTTTCATCTCTTCCTTAATCAATGCACTCATTAATCTCCTTGGCAATCTTAAGTGATCGAATTACAATTCCTTGTAATTCAATCTCTCAAATCTTGATCAATAGCCAATTCCTTGGTCAATTGCTAATGAGAAGAGATAAAGTATGGTCACTGATAATACCACATGCATTTCCCAAATCAAGTGTTGAGAGGATTATAGTCACATATCCATCCAAACCCAATTTGGTCCAGCATGAGAAAGCATTTCTAGCATGATCTCTTCATTCCTCTTTCAAGGTCCAGAAGAGATCCAAGTTTGAATAGCTTCTTTTCCAAGATAACTACCCAAATGGATGAAGATCAAAAGCTTTCAAGTAAAATCAAGAGAAAAGATAGAAGAAGAATAATGAAAACTAGTATTGATCCATCAAATTACAACAGAGCTCCCTAACCCAATGAAAGGGGTTTAGTTGTTCATAGCTCTGGAAAATGAAAACAAAGATGGAGAATACATTATGAAACTAGAAGTGCAGAGAAAGTAAAATACAGAGAGTAGTCCTATGCCAAGAGGCTCCCTATAATTTCCAACTCCCCTTTTCAATTCAAAGCTACTCCTATATATACTACTCTTCTGATCTTCTAGTTGGCTCTTCAAGTCTTGGGTATGGGCCTTTGGATCTTGAGTTTAAAGCAGTTATCTTCTTCATTGGGCTTGGCTTTACTTGCAGAGAGAAAGTGTGAAGTGGGCAGAGACTTTAGCTCAGGACGTTAGTGGTGTTAACGTTCAGTGAAAATATGGGTTCGAGAACGTTAGTGGCAATTACCTTTTTCACTAACGTTCCTCACCAAAGTAAGAGCCATGTTAACTTCAACGTTAGTGGCATAAACGTTGCCACTAACGTTGCCTCTATGTCCTTCGCACACGTTATTGGAACTCACCTTTCCCAGTAACGTTGAGAAGTCTCCCCCTTCCTTACGTTAGAGTCCATGTTAACTTAGTTAACATTGCTCTTTTAACGTAGGCTTGCCAACCTTCGAGAACGTTAGTGACACTTACCTTTGTCACTAACATTCCAATGTGCCCTTAGCTCTCCACGTTAGAGTCCACGTTAACTAGGTTAACGTGGCCTCTAACGTGGCTGTGCTAGCCATCTCCAACGTTAGTGACAAAGGTGAATGTCACTAACATTGGCTCATCATCTCTCCTCCTCACGTTAGCTTCCACGTTAACTAAGTTAACGTGGGAGTTAACGTGGCTCATTGTGGCTTGTGTGGCCTCCTTCCAACGTTAGTGACAATGTTAGGTGTCACTAACGTTGGCGATCACCTTCCTTCTTCACGTTAGCTTCCACGTTAACTAGGTTAACGTGGGAGTTAATGTGGCTTATTGGGGCTTGTGTGGGTTAATCCCAACGTTAGTGACAATGTTTGGTGTCACTAACGTTGTCGATCACCTACTTTCTTCACGTTAGCTTCCACGTTAACTAGGTTAACGTGGGAGTTAACGTGGCTTATTGTGACTTGGCCAACGTTAGTGACAAAGTTGAATGTCACTAACGTTGGCTTCCCCTTTAATTCTTAATGTTAGAGGCCACGTTAACTGGCCACTTATGAGCTTGGTCCAACGTTAGTGATAATGTGGGCAATAATGGCTTCGAGAGCGTTATTGGCGATTACTTTTCTCATTAACTTTGCAAGTTACTCCCATTCCACGTTAGTGCTAACGTTAGTGTAACTAACGTAGCCACTAATGTGGTTCTTCTTTGCTTCCTTTATCCTGAAATCAAGCAATAAAGTGCATCAAAGTTCTAGTCCAAGTCATGGGAAATGCAACATCAAATTTGTCATTAAATTCATGCAAAATCCTCATGAAATCATGTAAAGTGCACAATGTATGCTGGAATCAAGATGTAAGTGAATATCTACCCAAAACTAGCTTATTTTCTAACGAAATGCATGAAACTACCTAAAAACAGTAAAGAAAAGGTCAGTGAAACTGGCCAAAATGTCTTGGCATCACAACACCAAACTTAAAGATTGCTTGTCCCTAAGCAAGTACTGGAACAAGAGAATGATGAATGGAATGCCAAGAGAAATGAGTCATTCTTGTGGAGGTCATGTCCCTGGTTTTATGGTGGTTTCATGCATAGAAACTTAGGTTCATTCCTGGCTTTCAGACCTTTATCATGTCCTAGAACACTCACTGTGATTGCATCCCATGAGACTTTTATTCATTGATCCTTTTATTGTTATTTCAGGGCTTATTTGTGTTCTTAGGCTAAGTGCTCTGTAAGGGGGCGACTCTTTAAGATAAGCTTTCAGCCAACACTCCCGAACCAGTTGGTTCGAGGTGCTAGGTGTTAAGACACCCCTAAGGACTTACTCCCTCAAGTCTCTTTCCCCCATACATACACACCACAGGCATATAGTTTATTTATTTTCTTTTCTTGAGACCTTGGTGTCCAGCACCTCTTTGGGTTACTAAATGCTCTGTAGTGAATGTTACTCTTGATAGTGGACTTTCAGCTGATAATCCCGAGTTAGTTAACCCAAGTTACCAAGTGATAAGGCACCCCTAAGAGCTTATTCATCCAAGTAGATCCCTCACACAGGAGCACCACAGACACATGCCTCAAGATTAAAACCATTGATGCCTAGCCTTATTGCTTACTCTTTTTCTTTTATTTTTCAACCTTTATTGTTCTTTCCCTTTTTCTTATTAGGATCTTCTTATTTAGCTAGTCTCATGGGTTGTGTCTCAAGCATAGTTTTCCTGACAGATAGTTGTCTTCCCACCTTATGGTTGAACCAACTTAGCTAACTTATAACTATACCATAAACTCATGAACTTACTCCATAATATGAACTCCACTCTGGTCTTTTGAAACACTCATTCTTTTTTTCATTTGATTCAAAGGGACAAGCATACAAGTAAGCAAAGTAAGGATGCAGTGACATAAAGACTAGCAATCATAGACCTCTTCAACTAAAAACTTAAAAGACAAAATAAAAATAATTCAAACTAACATGGAAGCAAGTTCTATTTCATACAAGATCTTCCTTATTTAAAGCATAGAGAAAGATGGACCAAAGAAGGAACTCCACCACCTTTTACTCTTGTGGATGCCCATGCTTTCCTCCTTGTTTTTCTTCTTTGTGTCCTCTTGCATTCCCTCGCATCCGTGCCAATCTTGCTTGCTTCCAATCCTCAAGTGCCTTCCTCACTGGTTCATGACTCTCTTCCACCTTTTGTCTTTCTGCCCATGCTAATTCATCCCTCATTTCTTCATACCTTGTGATTCCTGGATGCAATATAGGCAGCTGTCCTACCAAGTAACCGAGCCTAGCTTGAGTATTTATATAATGCCCAATCTCGCTCAGGTAAACTCCTTCTGCGAATGCCCTTTGCTCGTCCAATAGTTCTGCCTGTTCTATTTGTCTTCGATGCATCTCATGTATATGTGCACCTTGATGTGCTTGGATGTTGATTAGCCTCTGGATGGATTCTTGTTGCTCATTTTGCCTTTGTTCCATCCTGTGGAATGTTTCACTCCATTGTTGTCCTTGACTCAGTTGCTGATCCATCATTTGCTTTTGCCATTCCCCTTGTTGAATCAACCATCTTGAGAGTGACTCCTCTTACTGCCCCATCATCTGTAGTTGAAGCTCTCTCTGTGCTCCTTGGCTTTCCACATATTGTCGAGATAGCCCATCAATGGCTTCCTGCAATTGGTGCATATCCAAGGTGGCTGGTGGTTGCCCCTCTACGACTTGTCTTTCTACTACTTGAGGAGCCGGCCTCTTCCTTTGCTTCCGTTGAGGCAGGGGGGATACGGTAGCATGCATTCGTCGAACGGTTATTGGAATGCCCTCTTTTATCCACACGAGGTCCTCATCTTCAAACACCACCCCAGCTTTCTTGCACAGTCGGTAAATAGTGCTGGGGTAACCTAACGTTCCACTTGAGTTGCTTTTCTCTGCCATTTTTCTAATGCCTTCTGCTATGAGTTCATGAACCTTGATCTCTCCTCCTTTGAGTATACAGTGCACCAGTGTGGCTCTCTTAAGATTCACCTCCGAGTTGTTCGCTGTTGGGAGGATGGACCTTCTTACAATTTCGAACCACCCTTTTGCTTCTGGGGTGAGATCTGCTCTCTTGATGAGCCTTGGTCTCCTATCTGCATATCTTTCCCAGTCAGCTCCTGGTACACAAATGTCTTGCACAATCTGGTCATGATTAGGGTTGTTGTCCATTCTTGAATGATAACTTTCTTCTTCAAATGGTATGGACCGCAGCTTTAATGCCCTCATGACACTCATGGGACCAAAATCCACAATCTTTCCTCTCACAAAGCTTGTATATGACTCATCTGCCTTATCATATCGGACCGCATTTGCATAAAACTCTCTTATAAGATTTGCATTCACCTTAATGACCGGATCAGTGAGGAGCTCCCATCTTCTCTTTTCTACCTTCTTTGTAATTTCGGGACGCTCAGTTTTCCTAACTTGAAATCCCAGCTCATAAATGATCTCCTTATCCACCATCCACCCGTATTGCAATGCATGGTGCAAGCTTCTAAATCTCTTTTCATCATACGGGTGTTGCTCCATAGGTTCCTTTCCCTTCCTTCTTTTAGAGCTCGAAGATGCCATGAATGAGGGTTAATGTGTGAAGTTGGCAAGGGTGTGGAGACTTTCGGTTGTTTAGGGTTGAGTGCAATGGATGGAGTAATTGCTTGGATGGACGGTTGGGGTTATGCATGGAGAAGGGACAAGGATCATCACTTTATGAGGGTTATTGGTTCGGTCTTCAAGGGTCTCTTTTTTTCAATGTTGCATGGCAACATTTTCCAATGTGTTCCCTTTTGAGAACAAGTGTGTAGTCCCTCTTCATGAAGTGGCCAAACCTTTCTTATTTAGTTGTCCAATCAATCTCCTTCAATGTTCCTCTCCTTTTCCCTATAATGATCAAATAAAAAAGTAAGAATTAATATCATAAAAAAACAAGTTAAACTTTACGGCTAGAATAATAAAAAGAAGAAAAGATTTTGTTTATTCATGAACTCCAACTAACTAACTAACTGTGTATCCTTATATGCACATTGGTGGCACCATGGGGTGACACCAAACTTAGTTTGGAGCACTGTGATGAAAAGTTCTGTTCAAAGCTCCAAGACTAGCAAGCTCTCAACTGCATTCATGCTTTCTTGGCACGCTTTGAACACCAAACTTGTTCTTCACTATATACTGCAATATAAGGATTTCACCAAGTGTTTGTCAAGTTTGGGTTAGGATTCATGAATATTGACTTATTCACTATTTTCTAAAAGTATATAAAACATGGGTTGCCTCCCATGAAGCGCTTCTTTAGCGTCACTAGCTTGACGTTTCTCCCTCATCAGGGTGGTTGGTAATGCTTAAAGTCCTCCCCTTTTGCTGTGGACTTATATCCATTGGTTGTATCAATGATCTCTACATGTTCCAAGGAGAGAAATCTGTTGATAGTGAAGACCTTAGGTAACTGAGATGGTACAGTGGGGAGATTAGGGGGGATATCTGGGAAGTAAGCTGAGATCACTTTATCCCCTAGAGAGAAGTCCTCTGTAGGTATCTTCTTGTTCCTCCACCCCCTTGGTACCTTCTTCTTTGTCCCTTTTGATATTGCCTTGCTCTTTGTGACTTCTTCTTCTAAGAGAATTTTGTTGTTGTCTTCACATGTCTCTGGTGGTTTAGGTTCCTCCAGCTTTTCCTTGAGCTGTGACAACTGCTTATTTCCTTGTTCATCAACCAAGGGCTTTCCCAGATAAGCTGGTTGTGCCTCAGTGCTTGCTTCCTCTGTCAGCATCTCATTATGATCTTTGCTTGGTTCTTTGTTCTCTTGGTCTGATTCTTGTGAGAGTTTAAAGACATTAAAGCTGAGTTGTTCATCATGGATCCTCAATATTAACTCCCCTCGCTCCACATCTATGAGTGCTCTGGCTGTAGCTAGGAATGGTCTTCCCAATATGATTGGGTGAGTGACTCTCTTCCATGTCCAGAATGACAAAGTCTGTGGGAAGAAAGTATTTCCCAACCTTTACCAACACATTTTCCACCACTCCTATTACTTTTTTTTGAGTTTTGTCTGCCAGCCTGATGACTACATCTGTGGGCATTATCTCATTGATCTTCAGCCTTTTCACCAGGGATAAGGGCATTAAGTTGATGCTTGCTCCCAAATCGCAGAGTCCTTTATCAAACATTGTTCCTCCTATGGCACAGGGGACATGAAAACTCCCTGGATCTTTTCTTTTTGTAGGCAACTGTGGTTGAATGAGGGCACTACACTCCTTGTTCATCACTATAGTTTGGCCTCCTTTGAGTGAGCTTTTCCTGGGAAGCAGCTCCTTCACATACTTGATGTATGCAGGCATGTGTTGAATAGTCTTGATGAATGGTATGTTGACATGCAGAGATGCAAACAAATCTAGAAACCTTGAGTATATTTTCTTCTCCACAGCACCATTGAGCAGTTGAGGAAAAGGTGCATAGAGTCTCAACAGCTCCTGTTTTGAGATTTTTGGTTCTTGGTAATCTTTTTCCTTCTTCTCTACTGAGGTATCTTCAGGTTATTCTGACAGCTTGCTTGGCTTGTCCTCAGTCTCCTTATCACTTATAGTGACCATCTTGCAATCTTCCCATCTTACTTTCTTTGTTTCACCTCTCGGATTCTTCTCTGTGTCACTTGGGAATCCATCTGCGGGTTTGGGAATTTGCTCAGAGAGGTACCCCACTTGAGATTCCAACCTCTTGATTGTGTCTTCCTGGTTCTTGAAACTGGCTCGCACTTCCTCCTTGAACACCTTGTTGTCTTGAATCTCCTTGCCTATGCCTTCAAGTAGGTTCTCAATCCTTGAGAGTCTGTCATCAAATGATTGTAGATCGGGATTAGAGGTGGAAAGATGAGGTAAGTTATTTTGGTTTTAATGTGGATGTGGAGAGGTGTTGTTATGGGGGTGTTGATATGGTCTAGATGTGAAATGTTGGTGGCTTGCATTGTTGGGATTTGGGCGTCTTTAATCAAGGCTTTGGTCTTGTTGATTTTCCCACCCAAAGTTTGGGTGATTCCTCCATCCAGGGTTGTAGGTCTTGAAGTATGGATCATGGTTTTGCCTAGGTGAATTCCCAATGTAGTTGACTTGCTCCTGACTTCCCTCTGCTTCTTCATTCACTCCTTCTTGGGTTGTTGATGAAGTAGTGATTGCTGCAACTTGGTTCCTCTCCATCTTCTTGGTTAGGTCAGCCAGCTGCTTGGTGATGAGCTTGTTCTGAGCCAGCAAAGCATCTACATTGTTTAGCTCCATCACTCCTCTAGTGTTCCCTCTTTCGGAAGCATAGAAGTAGTCATTCTCTGCTACAGTTTCAATGACATCTATGGCCTCCTCAATGGTCTTCTTCTTGTTCAAAGATCCTCTGGATGAATGGTCTACGGCCTTCTTTGACTCATAAGAGAGCCCTTCATAGAAAATGTGAAGCTGCACCCATTCGTTGAACATGTCAGGTGGAAACCTCCTTGTCAGGTCCTTAAACCTCTCCCATGCTTCATACAGAGTCTCATCATCTTGTTGCCTGAAAGTTTGGACCTCAGCTCTCAGCCTATTGATTCGTTGAGGGGGGTAAAATCTTGCTAAGAATTTGTTCACCACATCTTCCTAAGTTGTCAAGCTCTCCTTTGGGAAAGACTCCAGCCACTTGGCTGCCTTATCCTTGAGTGAGAATGGAAATAAGAGCAGTCTATAGGCGTCAGGATGAATACCATTAGACTTCACTGTGTCACATATTCTCAGGAAGGTGGTTAGATGTTGTTTGGGGTCTTCTTGGACACTTCCTCCGAACGAACAGTTGTTCTGAACAAGGGTGATGAGCTGTGGTTTTAGTTCAAAATTGTTGGCATGGATGGTTGGCTTTTGAATGCTACTTCCACAGTTTCCTGGGTTTGGATTGATGTAAGAGCCTAAAACTCTTCGATTCTCCCCAGCATGATTTGCTCGACCTCCTCCGCCATGGTTGTGAGCCTCTTCTTCATGATGGTTCTCCATGTTTTCTTCCATGTTTAGTTCAAAGTATTCCTCCTCTTCCTCAACACCAACTACTCTCTTTCCTCTTACTTCCTTCCTTAATCTAAGGAAGGTCCTCTCAGGTTTAGAATCAAAGGTCCTCTTTCTTCTCCCTGTCATATAACCAACAAGTACAAGCAAGGAAAATAGATGCAGAAAGTATTTCTGTCAGAATGACTGTTAGTGTGAGTGATGTAATATATCAAATAGTTAGTGGGTTAGTAAAATGAATTGTAAATAACAAAGAAAGATGTAGGGGGAAGGGAGGAAATTAACTAAAACAGAAAGTAAATGACTCAAACGGAAAATTAAATCAAACAAAAATAAAATGCTCAATCTAGTTATCCTCTAATTTAATCATTGTTGATGCACAATCAATCCCCGGCAATGGCGCCATAAACTTGATGCACGAAAAACTTGTCTCATAACAAATTTTCTTCGGTAAGTGTACCGAATTTGTCGTCAAGTAAAAACTCACATTAGAGTGAGGTCGAATCCCACAGGGATTGATTGATCAAGCAACTTTAGTTAGAGGAATGTTTTAGTTGAGTGAATCAGAATTTGGGTTGAGAATTGCAGAAAATTAAATGGCGGGAAAGTAAATAACAGAAAGTAAATGACGGAAAGTAAATTGCAGAAGCTTAAATGGGAATGGGGTAATTGCTCATAAAAGTAAATGACAGAAATTAAAGAGAATGGGTAAGATCAGAAATGGGGAGTTCATTGGGCTCAAGAGATGTTGCATTCTCCGGATCAATTTCATTTTCATCTCTTCCTCAATCAATGCACTCATTGATCTCCTTGGCAATCTTAGGTGATCGAATTACAATTCCTTGTAATTCAATCTCTCAAATCTTGATCAATAGCCAATTCCTTGGTCAATTGCTCATGAGAAGAGATGAAGTATGGTCACTGATTATACCACATGCATTTTCCAAATCAAGTGTTGAGAGGATTATAGTCACATATCCATCCAAACCCAATTTGGTCCAGCATAAGAAAGCATTTCTAGCATGATCTCTTCATTCCTCTTTCAAGGTTCAGAAGAGATCCAAGTTTGAATAGCTTCTTTTCCAAGATAACTACCCAATTGGATGAAGATCAAAAGCTTTCAAGTAAAATCAAGAGAAAAGATAGAAGAAGAATAATGAAAACTAGTATTGATCCATCAAATTACAACAAAGCTCCCTAACCCAATGAAAGGGGTTTAGTTGTTCATAGCTCTGGAAAATGAAAACAAAGATGGAGAATACATTATGAAACTAGAAGTGCAGAGAAAGTAAAATACAGAGAGTAGTCCTATGCCAAGAGGCTCCCTATAATTTCCAACTCCCCTTTTTAATTCAAAGCTACTCCTATATATACTACTCTTCTGATCTTCTAGTTGGCTCTTCAAGTCTTGGGTATGGGCCTTTGGATCTTGAGTTTGAAGCAGTTATCTTCTTCATTGGGCTTGGCTTTACTTGCAGAGAGAAAGTGTGAAGTCGGCAGAGAATTTAGCTCAGGACGTTAATGGTGTTAACGTTCAGTAAAAATATAGGTTCGAGAACGTTAGTGACAATTACCTTTTTCACTAATGTTCCTCACCAAAGTAAGAGCCACGTTAACTTCAACGTTAGTGGCACAAACGTTGCCACTAACGTTGCCTCTATGTCCTTCGCACACGTTATTGGGACTCACCTTTCCCAGTAACGTTGAGAAGTCTCCCCCTTCCTTACGTTAGAGTCCACGTTAACTTAGTTAACGTGGCTCTTTTAACGTAGGCTTGCCAACCTTCGAGAACGTTAGTGACACTTACCTTTGTCACTAACGTTCCAATGTGCCCTTAGCTCTCCACGTTAGAGTCCACGTTAACTAGGTTAACGTGGCCTCTAACGTGGCTGTGCTAGCCATCTCCAATGTTAGTGACAAAGGTGAATGTCACTAATGTTGGCTCATCATCTCTCTTCCTCACGTTAGCTTCCACGTTAACTAAGTTAACGTGGGAGTTAACGTGGCTCATTGTGGCTTGTGTGGCCTCCTTCCAACGCTAGTGACAATGTTAGGTGTCACTAACGTTGGCGATCACCTTCCTTCTTCACATTAGCTTCCACATTAACTAGGTTAATGTGGGAGTTAACGTGGCTTATTGGGGCTTGTGTGGGTTAATCCCAACGTTAGTGACAATGTTTGGTATCACTAACGTTGTCGACCACCTACTTTCTTCATGTTAGCTTCCACGTTAACTAGGTTAACGTGGGAGTTAACGTGGCTTATTGTGACTTGGCCAACGTTAGTGACAAAGTTGAATGTCACTAATGTTGGCTTCCCCTTTACTTCTTAACGTTAGAAGCCACGTTAACTAAGTTAACGTGGCTCTTAACGTGGCCACTTATGAGCTTGGTCCAACATTAGTGATAATGTTAAGTGTCACTAACATTGGCTCCCTTTCCTTTCTTCCACGTTAGAGTTCACGTTAACTTAGTTAACGTGACTCTTAACGTGGGCAATGATGGCTTCGAGAGCGTTATTGGCGATTACTTTTCTCATTAACTTTGCAAGTTACTCCCATTCCACGTTAGTGCTAACGTTAGTGTAACTAACGTAGCCACTAATGTGGTTCTTCTTTGCTTCCTTTGTCCTGAAATCAAGCAATAAAGTGCATCAAAGTTCTAGTCCAAGTCATGGGAAATACAACATCAAACTTGTCATTAAATTCATGCAAAATCCTCATAAAATAATGTAAAGTACACAATGTATGCTGGAATCAAGATGTAAGTGAATATATACCCAAAACTAGCTTATTTTCTAAGAAAATGCATGAAACTACCTAAAAATAGTAAAGAAAAGGTCAGTGAAACTGGCCAAAATGCCCTGGCATCAGTTTCTCAATTATTGAATTACAGAAAAATTATGCTAAACAGACAGACAGACAGGGGTACAATAGCACTTTCAATCATAACAATGTTTGATGTAAAATAATCATTTAACAATACAATCTTTTGGAGTTTACTTGCATTATTCCTCATCATCATCATTGCTGGTCTTCACATTCCTCTTTCATCTCTTTGATTGATGATGCTTAATTTTTTTCAAAAATTTGTATGATGCTCTACAGTGATATTGAAAGTTGCTTGTTCCCCAAGCACTTAAGTAAATTGGTTAGCATGTATGAATTATTTGTGGCCTTTTGAACTTACTTTGGTGTGGGAAGACCAAACTTAGTACCTTGCCAGTGGTTCTCATGCATCAAATGAACCATATGTGAAACTCTTTTTCCTTGCTACAGGTAATAGAACTAAAAACTAAGAAACAGCGGAATGCTTAACTAATTTATCTAAATGCTTGAAGCTAGCATTATGCAGAAAGTGAGAATGCATTTTATGATGAGATTTTGGTAGAAAACCAAACTTAGAATTCTTCATTCTCCCTTATATTGTTTTGGTGTGCAACACCAAACTTAGCTTCTTGCAATATAGATACAGCTAATTAACCTTTTTATTAAAATAGTTATGAAGAGAAAACTACCTCAGGTTGGGTTGCTCCTAACAAGCGCTTCTTTATTGTCACTAGCTTGACATTCTCCATCCTCTGATCATGAAAGTTGAGAATTCTGTTGCCTTTGAGTTTCTCCTCTTACTGTGGGCTTTCTTTCCTCTATTTCTTCTTGAGGAACTTCTCTATGGTGCTTCTCTTTGATGATTGTTTCTTTTTCCGTAGCCCTCTCACTTCCCTCTATGAATTCTTTCCATTTCTCCCACCTAGCAACTTTTTCATTGTCTTTCAGGTTGTCTTCAGTGGCTCTGGGGAAAGTATTTGCCCTCTTCTCACCCATTTCTGCAAGGTGCTTAGCCAGTTGTTTCATTTGCCTCTCAATTCTTTTGATTGAGGTTTCCTGGTTCTTTGTTGTCACCTCTTGGTGCTTCATCATTCTCTCCATTAAGATCTCCAAGTTGGTGGTCCTCTGAGAGTCTTGTGAGATTGGTTGGTTGTGGGGTCTTAGGGGTTGGAAGGGTGGGTGTTATAGTGGTAGTGTGTAGTGGTTGTTGTTGGTATGGTGGTGTTTTTGCTGGTTTGTGAAGTTGGGGTTGTTGTAATTGAAGTTCCTTGGTCCTTGATTTTGGTGCTCGTTCTTCCTCCAGTTGGAATGAGTCCTCCAGGGTGGGTTGTACACATCACCCTGAGACTTGTGTTGGAACAGGTTTGAGGTACTGTTTGGAGAGTGTAATCGCTCATGACTGTGTTGCTCATAGTTAATTGCTCTAAAACCTTTTTCAGGTTAATTCCAACCATGTAAATTTTGAGGTAGGTTGTATGCATTTACTACAGCAGTTCGCAGCTCATTGATTTTTATGACCATCAACTCCAGTTGTTGTAGAGTTTGTTGATGCATCTGCTTGTTTTGGATCACGACTGCATTTACACCTTCAATTTCCATTACTTCTTTCTCTTGTGTGGATGGTTGCAGTTCTGCTTCTAGCTTACCACTTTCCTCGGGTGGTCTTAACTTGGCTAGGAATTCACTCAGTAGACCTTCCCATCCGATGATGCTTTCTTGTGGGAAGGTTTCAAGCCATTGAGCAACATCATTCATGGTGATGCGCGGATGCTTCAAGTCATGGGTTGCATTGTCACCTAAGGTGAGGACACTACTCCCACAATTACTGGAATTCGTTGAGTTCCCCTCCATGATCTGCACAATCACAAATAGTCCAAATAAAGATTTAATCTACTCATGCCAAAGTGTGGTTAGAGGATTGGCTGACACAATGTATCAAACAGTTGACAGGCTAGAAAGATTAATAAAAGAGAATTTGCTTCTGTCATGTACTCAGCAAGCAAAAACACATGGGATGCATAGAACCAGCAAAAACCAGGAAAACTTCACTCTATCGCTAAAGTGAGGTTTTAGTTTGCTTAAGAAAAAATTCAAACAGTTAGTGTGTTAGTTAAAAATTAAAGAAACAGAAAAGAAAAAGTACTTGATCTAGATCTCCACTTCACTTAATCATTGTCAATCTAATCAATCCCTGGCAACGGCACCAAAAACTTAATGGTGTATTTTTGGAAAATGAATCCCAAGCACACAAATCTAACCGGCAAGTGTACCAGGTCGCATCAAGTAATAATAACTCACATGAGTAAGGTCGATCCCACAGGGATTGAAGGATTGAGCAATTTTAGTTTAGTGGTTAATTTAGTCAAGCGAATCAAGTGTTGGTTTGAGTGGTTTGTAATTGACAAAAGCTAAATTGCATGAAATGTAAAGGAAGAGGGAAGAATTGCAGTAAATTAAAGAGAACAGAAAGTAAAAGTGTTGAATCTTAAAGAACAAGTAAATTAAATTGCAGAAGCTTAGATTGCAAGAAATGTAAATGACTGAATCTTAAAGTGAAAGGAATATAAATTGCAAAATGAAAATTCTCAAAGAAGCAAAAAGGGTCCTCACTAAATCAAACTAACTTCTATTTATACACTTTCTATTCTTGGATTTTAGAATTTGGGTGGGATTTTTAATTTGGTGAAGAATTGAATTTAAATTGAATTTTGGTCCAATTTTAGCCCAAGAGTATTTGCTCCCAATGGAGTGCTCTGCTCTTGTGGGGAGCGGAGCATTGCCTTGTCTTGGAGCTCTTTGTTGCGTGCCAAGGTTGGGTAGCAATCAGGATATCGCTCCGCTCTTGTGGAGAGCACAGCATCATGCTGCCTTGGTGTGTCTTGTGCGCATCACTTCCTCCTTGCCGTGTCGAGTTGTGCATGTCAAGCCTCCTTGGCCGTGTCAAACTTGTGCAAGGCATGAGGAGAGTAGCGCTCTGCTCTTCGCAAGAACGTAGTATTCCTTTTGCTTAGGTCAGGTCCCAAGTTCGAAACATGGTGAGAGCATTTTGGTGCAAATTTCCTTGGTTTCTTGTAGCGCCTTCTCTCCACTCTTCATGACTACCCTTGGTTCGAATCCTTGTGAATGCAATTTGGCCAAGTCTGGCTCATTTTCCTTTGTGAGTAGCGCTCCCCCACTCCCCCTTGCTTATGAGTTTGAACCTTGTGGCAAGCATTGGCAAACATTTTCCTTTGTAATTGTTTTGGATGGAGCCCGATAATGCTCTTTGCAAGAACGGAGCATCATTCTTCTCCCCTTTCTTTGTTGGATCAAAAGTGTGCTCCGCTCTCCTTGAGAGCGTAGCACGCAAGTCTTGCTTCCTTGGTTCATTGCTGTGCTCCTTTAAAGAGTACTCCGCTCCTGAAGAGAGTGCTGTGCTTCCTCCTTCTATGTGCCATGCTTCCTAATTTCCTTTGCCACACTCTTCTTTTCCTTGGGCCATGCTTCTTAGGCCACGCTTTCTTGTTTTCTTCTTTTCTTCACCTACAAGTAATCAAAACAACCAATCAAAGTATCACCAAATTCACAAGGTTTATAAATAATTTAAATATCAATTAAATTTAGCTTAAACCTCATGATTTATTATTAATTAAATGGTGGTTGATTGTTTCAAAGAAATCATGCAATTCCATTCCAAATTACTTTCTTACAATGCAACAAAGTGCATAAAACCTAATAAAAACAAAGAAAAAGACTAGCAAAACTAGGCTAAGATGACTTGTCATCACAAGGTGCACCTTCGCGTAGATGAGTTGTGTAGGCATGGGCACGGACGTATACAATGCGCGTCCGTGAGGGTTGAGTTGGGCCAGGGGCTTAATGCTAGCCCAGGTTCAGCACAACTCTCGGATTGGAGGCCTAGAAACTGCTTTAGCAGATTGGCGCGCACGCGGCATCTGTGCGGGCGCGCGCATTGCAATATATGTAAATCGACGCGTATACGCGCAGTGCACATACGCGTGCAAGCGGTTATGCCATTGGCATAGTGTTGGCGTGAGAGTGGCCCAACTCTCTGGAAAATGTATGGGCTGTATCCGCATATGGACACGCACAGCGTGCGTACCCGTCCTTGACCCTTTTTTTTTTCAGAAAGAACAAAAATAGCTCAAAAGTCTCCTAACACTATCTACAGCTCAAAATTAGCCAAAAATATAAAATGACAAAAATTTTGGGAAAATTTTCAAATACAAGCAAAGGAAGCTTGCTCCGTAAGCAACCTATAACATATTTATTGAAATAAGTATAAGGAAGGAAAACTACCTACAATGGTAACTTACTTCACTTATTAATCAAAAATGCAAGAGGGTGGAAAGAGTTTACCATGGTGGGGTGTCTCCCACCTAGCACTTTTAGTTTAAGTCCTTAAGTTGGACAGTTGGGAGGCTCTTTGTCATGGTGGCTTATGCTTGTACTCATCCTTGAATTTCCAAGGATCTTTGTTCCTTAAATGGTTGACAGAAGTTTCAACCATCTTCACCAAGTTTGGATGGGGTTCCACCCAAGATATGAGCTCCCATAGTTGGCTTCGTGCTTCGATCCGGGATCCCATATCTTATTTTCGCACCTGCCTTCTAGTTTATCTTCTTGAATTTTCCGTTCGGGCGGTTTACAAATAGAATTGTCTCTAGCACATCAAGTTTTCTTCCTAGACCCACGTAAAGTAGCATTCCTCCAATCATGGTCCCTACACCTTGAGTACTTGACCCTCAATGAGCCTAAGTCCATACTTCCAACCACTACACAACTCCTTCTTACTCTTAGTTCTACAAAGAGCTCTGATAAACCCCATTTGTAGGGTTTATCTTGTGCTTAATTTAGGTGATTTTACAACCTTTTACCCACATTTATTCAATAAAATAGCATGGTTTCATGATTGTCTCCCAAATTATGCTTAAGTGTGGAAACATGCTTTCTAGATCTTTAATTAGTGAAATTTAATTCACCTTTGGTTCCACTAGATGCCTTGATTAGTTTGTTAAGTGATTTCAGGTTGAAAAGGCTAGGAATGGATCAAAGGAATGGAGAGGAAAGCATGCAAAGTGAGAAATCATGGAAAAGCAAGGATTTGGGGTAAGATCAACGACGCGCACGCACAGCAGATGCGAACGCGTGGATTGTGAGGTTGCATGGTGACGCGTACGCGCACATGATGCATACGCGTGGATGGAAAATTGTCAAGCGACGCGCACGTGCACTGTACGCGTACGCGTTGATGTTCGCACGTGACCCACTTAAAGTGAATCCACTGGGGGTGATTTCTGGGCTTCCCAGGTGATGACAAGTCATCTTAGCCTGTTTTAGCTAATCTTTTTCTTTAGTTTTCATTAGAATTATGCACTTTCTTGAGCTACAAGCAAGCTAATTGAGTAGATTTTCATGTTTCCCTTGATTGAACCAACCATATGTGAATTCATGCCATTTCATGAGGTTTTGTGCTATATTTGTGCATATTATGAAAGAATGAATATCTCATGATTTTGAGCCAAAAAAGAAGGAAAGAACAAAGAGAGCCAAAAAAATGGCAAAACAAAAGAAAAACAAAAAGAAACAAAGCTGGACACCAATAGCTTGAACCTTAAAATATATGCCTGTGATGTCTTTGTACTAGGATCTGCTTGGATTAGTAAGCTCATAGGAGTGCCTCAACACTTGGTGACTTGGGTTAACTAACCCGGGATCATCAGCTGAAAGTCCACTATCAAGAGCAACCTAACTACAAGACATTTAGTAGCCCAAAGAGGTGCTGGGCATCTATGTTTTAAGAAGGAATGTGAGCCAAGTGTCTATGGTGAATAATGTGTCAAGTATAAAGAAAAGAAAATGAACTTGCTACACATGACACTCAAATAAAGCTTTTGAATAAAGTAATAGCCAAGGATAAAGGAATAATGAGAGGTCATAGCAGTATGTCATTTGAAGCTTGAAGGAGACTTTCTAGGCCTAGAAATCAATAAGAGGTGAGTATTTACATATCCACACAAAACCCCATGAACTATCAATAATACTCTGCTAGCATGAACTTCCTCTTCCATTTCATTCTTTCTTCTTAATAATTCATTTCTTGCTTGGGGACAAGCAAGCTTTAAGTTTGGTGTTGTGATGACAAGTCATCTTAGCCTGTTTTAGCTAATCTTTTTCTTTAGTTTTCATTAGAATTATGCACTTTCTTGAGCTACAAGCAAGCTAATTGAGTAGATTTTCATGTTTCCCTTGATTGAACCAACCATATGTGAATTCATGCCATTTCATGAGGTTTTGTGCTATATTTGTGCATATTATGAAAGAATGAATATCTCATGATTTTGAGCATAGCTTTGATTAGTTTGGTTGATTAATGATAGGTGAAGAAAGCTTGGAGAAAGGTTGAAGCAAAGAGGAATGGCTAGAAGTGAAGAATGGAAGTTGAAATTGAACTTGGAGGCTTGAAGTTAGCCCCAACGTTAGCCCCCTAACTTGGAGGCTAACGTTGGGCATGAAAATCACTCCCTGGGCTCCCCACGTTTGAGCCAACGTTAGCCCCCTAACTTGGAGGCTAACGTTGGCACATGACATTGCAAGGAAGTGGCCAACGTTAGCTCCAACGTTAGCCCCCTAACTTGGAGGCTAACGTTGGAACTTGAGAGTTTCTCCCCTGGGCACCAACGTTTGCGCCAACGTTAGCCCCCTAACTTGGAGGCTAACGTTGGCACTTAAATTACAAAGGAGGAAGGCCAACGTTTGCGCCAACGTTAGCCCCCTAACTTGGAGGCTAACGTTGGCGCCACTAGCACTAAGCATTGCCAACGTTAGGGTCAAAGTTAGACCCCTAACGTTGGCACCAACGTCCAAACCAGAAGGATGTGGGTTGCTGCTATGAAAAGTTGGGGTCAAAGTTAGACCCCTAACTTTGGCCCTAACGTTGAAACCAACTTTGGCTAACTTCAAAACCGGTTCAATTGGTTCACTTCGGTTCTTCTTCAAACTTCAAGAGCAATCAACCAAGGCCTCTTACAACCCAATTCCACCAAGAACAAAGGCCCAACTCAAGGCTTGAAGATCATTTTGGAAAGTGTATAAATAGGATAGAATTCAAGTTAGTGGGAGAGCTTTCCTTTTAGAATTTTCATAATAGTTTTCGGAGAGCTTTTGAACTTGAGTGAACTTTAATTTCTTGCTTTCATTGCTTTCAATTTCATTTTACTTTTGTCTTGGATCTTGAATTGGAGAATTGAAGAAATTCTGTTTCAATCTCAATCTTCGATCTCTCTGCTTTCTTTACTGTTAATTGAATTTCATTTCCGGTTCATTGTTCATCATCTCTTTTCCTTGCAATTTACAATTTCCTTGCTATTGTTCTTGTTGGATCTAGGAAGGCATTGAGATCTAGACTTGGTTTTCTAGTCTCTGGGTCCTGAGATCTGAATTTCTCATTTCAATTCTCTGTTTATTACTTTTTCTGTTAATTTACTTTATTGCTTCAAGATCCGGTTCAATCCCAATTCCCTTGCCCTCTTCTGTTTGATGCAATTTAGTTTTTCCTTGTTTAATTTCTGCAAATCCACATCCCAATCCCCTTTACATTTCAAGCAATTTACATTCCTTGCACTTTAAGATTTTGCAATTTACATTTCTTGCACTTTAAGTTTCTGCCATTTAATTTCTTGTTCTTTAAGTTTCAACAATTTAATTCCCTGCATTCTTTACTTTCATGCAATTTACATTCTGCAAGTCACAAATCACCCAACCAACACTCGATTCGCTTGACTAAATTAACCACTAAACTAAAATTGCTCAATCCTTCAATCCCTGTGGGATCGACCTCACTCCCGTGAGTTTTTATTACTTGATGCGACCCGGTGCACTTGCCGGTTAGATTTGTGGTGTTTTGGAAGAGATTCTTTTCTCACCAAAATATCCCATCAAGTTTTTGGCGCCGTTGCCGGGGATTGATTAGATTGACAATGATTAAGTGAGGTGGTAATCTAGATCAAGCACTTTTTCTTTAATTTTGATTAACCCACTAACTGTTTGAATTTTTGCTTAAGCTAACTGGAACTTCATTCTAGCAATAGATTGAAGTGCCACTGATTCTGTGCGTTTCTTATGTTCTGCTTGTATGTCAGGTACAGGGAGATCCATTCCTGTTTTATCTGAAACTGACCAGAGAACTCTCCGAAGGCTAAGAAGAGAAGCAAGAGAAAAAAATGTTGCTGGAGAGGAAGAATCAGATGAAGAATATCATGAATTGGAGGAACACTCAACAGATCCAACAAATCCACCAGTGAGAATGGCCAACAACAATGGTCAACCCCAGAGGAGAGTCTTGGCTTCATATACACTTGCTAATCCAAGGCATTGTGGGAGTAGCATCCTTAACCCAAATGTCGATGCAAATAACTTTGAATTGAAGCCCCAACTCATCACCTTGGTGCAGAACAACTGTTCCTATGGAGGAGGCCCCTTGGAAGATCCAAACCAGCATTTATCCACCTTCCTGAGGATATGTAACACAGTGAAGACCAATGGTGTGCATCCTGACAATTACAAATTGCTGCTATTTCCATTTTCCCTCAAAGACAAAGCCACTCAATGGTTGGAGTCATTTCCAAGAGATAGCATCAACAACTGGGATGATCTAGTAACCAAGTTTCTTGCCAAGTTTTACCCACCTCAAAGAGTTATTAGATTGAAGACTGAAGTTCAAACATTTACTCAGATGGATGGAGAGTCATTGTATGAAGCATGGGAGAGATACAAAGCTTTACTCAGGAAGTGTCCACCAGAGATGTTTAATGAATGGGATAAACTCCAAAATTTCTATGAAGGACTGACAATGAAAGCTCAAGAAGCACTTGACTATTCAGCAGGAGGCTCAATGCAACTCATGAAGACAGCTGAAGAAGCTCAGAACCTCATTGACATGGTGGCTAACAACCAATATTTCTTTGGCCATCAGAGACAACACCAACCATCACTAAGGAAAGGAGTGTTAGAAATGGAAGGGTTGACACCCTCCTAGCTCAAAACAAGATAATGCAGCAGCAGATTCAAGAACAATTTGAGCAGATGGCTAAAAAGATTGATAGTTTACAAGTTGCAGCAGTGAATACAAGCCAACCATCAACCACATGGGGACAAAATGAAGAAAACCAAGAAAATCAGCAGCAGGAACAACCTCATTATGTGCACAACCAAGGCTCATGCCAAAATGAGGTTTATGGTGACACCTACAATCCATCCTGGAAGAACCATCCAAATCTCAGATGGGGAGATAACCACACCCACAGCCAGCAACCGTGGCAGAAAAACTCAAACCAAAACAACTCAAGAAACACAACTTACTCAAACCACGACCAGCAAAACGCTAATAATAATCAATACAAGAAACCACAGAATACATATCAACCACCCCACCACAATCCACAAACTCATCAAAATAGCATTTCCGCACCAACATCTAACCCCCAAAACTACCACACTACCCCTACAAATAACTTCCAGCAACCACATTCCACCCCCATCATACCACCAATAGACCATCATGAAAGTAGAATTTCAAGTCTTGAGGCAGCCATACAAGCAATTGCTCAGTCCACTCAGAGCTTGGTCAAAATGCAAGAGAGAAATGAAGCTACCATGAAGAACCTTGAACGACAAGTGGGACAATTGGCCAAACAAGCTGAACGGCCAACCAATGTTCTCCCAAGTGATACAATCTCCAATCCAAAGGACAAAGGAAAAGCTACAAAGTGGGAGGAGTGCAAAGCAATCATAGTGGGAAGTGAAAAGACTAGGAAGAAGGAAGCCAACAATCAAGAAGAACACAACAGAGAAGTTCCACAAGAAGAGACAGAAGAGAGAAGTGAAGAGGAGAGAAAGACCAAGAATGCAAAAAGCTCAAAGAAAGATGATCCTGGGAGTTTTTACATACCTTGCACCATAGGAAACATAACAATTGAGAAGTCATTTTGTGACCTCGGTGCAGGTATAAACTTGATGCCTTTGTCTCTAATGAGGAAACTTCAAATTTCTGAGCTGAAGTCCACACGAATAGTTCTCCAAATGGCTGACAAATCCATTAAGCAAGCACTGGGAGTTGTGGAGAATGTATTGGTAAAAGTGGGAAAATTCTTTCTCCCAGTTGATTTTGTCATCCTATATATGGAGGAGGATCCTAACACCCCCATCATCCTAGGGAGGCCTTTTCTTGCTACGGGCAGAGCACTGATAGATGTTGAAAAAGGGGAATTGTTGCTGAGAGTACATGACGAGCACCTAGCATTCCATGTTTTTAAAACCCCACATGAGCCCACTCAAGAAGAAGAGTGTATGGAGGATAAGGCCAGAGATCAAAGTTTGAAGGAGGTAGTCAATGAGTTAGCTCCAAGACTTCCGAATCCATGCTTAAAAAAAGTAGAGATGGTGCAACAGACCAAAGAAATCAAGGAGGAACTAGATCCAAAACCTCCAGATGAGAAATTCAACATCTCAGATAAGGAACCACCAAGGCAGGGGGTATCTTTTGAGAAAGAAAAGAAGAAGAGGCCAAGAGGGTGGAGAAACAAGAAGATCCCTACTGAAGGCTTTTCACCAAGGGATAAAGTAGTGTTAAACACCCAACCAATGAAGGTGTCCCCACAATCATCCGAATACTACACTGTAAACCGGGTTCTTTCACTTGAACACCTATAGATCGTCAAAGAGGAGACCGGAAGGAGGTCCACAGTAAGAGGAGAAAAGTTGAGGCACTATGATTTTCAGCCCCCATGATCAAAGAATGAAGGATGTCAAGCTAGTGACATTAAAAGAGCGCTTGTTGGGAGGCAGCCCAACCTGAGGTAGTTTTTTTTTTTATAGCTAGTTCAATAAAAAGGTTAAGTAGATTCACCTGTATTGTAAGAAGCTAAGTTTGGTGTTGCACACCAAAACAATTTAAGGGAGAATGAAGGATTCTAAGTTTGGTGTTCTACCGAAATCTCATTTACAAACACATTCTCACCTTCTGCATAAAGGGTTGCTAGCTCCAAGCAATCAGATGAATCATTTAATCATTGTCTGTTTCTAGTTTTTAGTTTTATTCCCTTTAGCAAAGACTTAGGCTTTCACATATGGTTATGCATAAGAAACATGGCAAGAGACTAAGTTTGGTGTTCACACCAAAGTAAGTTCAAACGCCTACAAGAAAGTCTTGCACACTAACCAGTCATCTAAGGGCTTGAGAAACAAGCAACTTCCATTAACACTGCAGAAAGTCAATCAGTCTCTTGGGAGGACTACACACCATTAGCTGAGAGAAAGAAGAAGAAGCCACCAAGAGGTTGTATTGTCACTTAACTCCATTAGCATTGAATTGCTCTAAATTGGAAGTGTGAATATGCCCATTTTAACAGTAACTGTTAGTGTAGTAGTCTGTGCATCATTTATGTTTGTTTCTTTTAAAATTAGTAAACTAGCTTATGTGTGTGCTTGTGTGTTCACTTTCACTTGACAAGAAGTATGTATTGTCCCCTGCATCTTTAAATTCAATAAAAGAACAGTTTGAATGTGAAGTGAAATGGTCTCTATTAGATAGAAGTGGAATAAAAGTAAGTGGTGGTATGTGTGTGATTGTATAATAGCTTACTTTTAGTGAATAAAGAGCTAGGATATCTCCTTCTAAGTAAAGAGTGGCCTACTGTCTATGAATCTCAATTGAATTGAATTCCTTGGTTAGAAAGAAAAACAAAAAGAAGGAAAGAACAAAGAGAGCCAAAAAAATGGCAAAACAAAAGAAAAACAAAAAGAAACAAAGCTGGACACCAATAGCTTGAACCTTAAAATATATGCCTGTGATGTCTTTGTACTAGGATCTGCTTGGATTAGTAAGCTCTTAGGAGTGCCTCAACACTTGGTGACTTGGGTTAACTAACCCGGGATCATCAGCTGAAAGTCCACTATCAAGAGCAACCTAACTACAAGACATTTAGTAGCCCAAAGAGGTGCTGGGCATCTATGTTTTAAGAAGGAATGTGAGCCAAGTGTCTATGGTGAATAATGTGTCAAGTATAAAGAAAAGAAAATGAACTTGCTACACATGACACTCAAATAAAGCTTTTGAATAAAGTAATAGCCAAGGATAAAGGAATAATGAGAGGTCATAGCAGTATGTCATTTGAAGCTTGAAGGAGACTTTCTAGGCCTAGAAATCAATAAGAGGTGAGTATTTACATATCCACACAAAACCCTATGAACTATCAATAATACTCTGCTAGCATGAACTTCCTCTTCCATTTCATTCTTTCTTCTTAATAATTCATTTCTTGCTTGGGGACAAGCAAGCTTTAAGTTTGGTGTTGTGATGACAAGTCATCTTAGCCTGTTTTAGCTAATCTTTTTCTTTAGTTTTCATTAGAATTATGCACTTTCTTGAGCTACAAGCAAGCTAATTGAGTAGATTTTCATGTTTCCCTTGATTGAACCAACCATATGTGAATTCATGCCATTTCATGAGGTTTTGTGCTATATTTGTGCATATTATGAAAGAATGAATATCTCATGATTTTGAGCATAGCTTTGATTAGTTTGGTTGATTAATGATAGGTGAAGAAAGCTTGGAGAAAGGTTGAAGCAAAGAGGAATGGCTAGAAGTGAAGAATGGAAGTTGAAATTGAACTTGGAGGCTTGAAGTTAGCCCCAACGTTAGCCCCCTAACTTGGAGGCTAACGTTGGGCATGAAAATCACTCCCTGGGCTCCCCACGTTTGAGCCAACGTTAGCCCCCTAACTTGGAGGCTAACGTTGGCACATGACATTGCAAGGAAGTGGCCAACGTTAGCTCCAACGTTAGCCCCCTAACTTGGAGGCTAACGTTGGAACTTGAGAGTTTCTCCCCTGGGCACCAACGTTTGCGCCAACGTTAGCCCCCTAACTTGGAGGCTAACGTTGGCACTTAAATTACAAAGGAGGAAGGCCAACGTTTGCGCCAACGTTAGCCCCCTAACTTGGAGGCTAACGTTGGCGCCACTAGCACTAAGCATTGCCAACGTTAGGGTCAAAGTTAGACCCCTAACGTTGGCACCAACGTCCAAACCAGAAGGATGTGGGTTGCTGCTATGAAAAGTTGGGGTCAAAGTTAGACCCCTAACTTTGGCCCTAATGTTGAAACCAACTTTGGCTAACTTCAAAACCGGTTCAATTGGTTCACTTCGGTTCTTCTTCAAACTTCAAGAGCAATCAACCAAGGCCTCTTACAACCCAATTCCACCAAGAACAAAGGCCCAACTCAAGGCTTGAAGATCATTTTGGAAAGTGTATAAATAGGATAGAATTCAAGTTAGTGGGAGAGCTTTCCTTTTAGAATTTTCATAATAGTTTTCGGAGAGCTTTTGAACTTGAGTGAACTTTAATTTCTTGCTTTCATTGCTTTCAATTTCATTTTACTTTTGTCTTGGATCTTGAATTGGAGAATTGAAGAAATTCTGTTTCAATCTCAATCTTGGATCTCTCTGCTTTCTTTACTGTTAATTGAATTTCATTTCCGGTTCATTGTTCATCATCTCTTTTCCTTGCAATTTACAATTTCCTTGCTATTGTTCTTGTTGGATCTAGGAAGGCATTGAGATCTAGACTTAGTTTTCTAGTCTCTGGGTCCTGAGATCTGAATTTCTCATTTCAATTCTCTGTTTATTGCTTTTTCTGTTAATTTACTTTATTGCTTCAAGATCCGGTTCAATCCCAATTCCCTTGCCCTCTTCTGTTTGATGCAATTTAGTTTTTCCTTGTTTAATTTCTGTAAATCCACATCCCAATCCCCTTTACATTTCAAGCAATTTACATTCCTTGCACTTTAAGATTTCACAATTTACATTTCTTGCACTTTAAGTTTCTGCCATTTAATTTCTTGTTCTTTAAGTTTCAGCAATTTAATTCCCTGCATTCTTTACTTTCATGCAATTTACATTCTGCAAGTCACAAATCACCCAACCAACACTCGATTCGCTTGACTAAATTAACCACTAAACTAAAATTGCTCAATCCTTCAATCCCTGTGGGATCGACCTCACTCCCGTGAGTTTTTATTACTTGATGCGACCCGGTGCACTTGCCGGTTAGATTTGTGGTGTTTTGGAAGAGATTCTTTTCTCACCAAAATATCCCATCACCAGGCCCGAATCCAACTCACTTCTGATGCTATTCATAATCAACATACTTTAGACACTAGTGTAGTTTTAGTTTAATTTTTTTGAGGGAAAGTTAGTTTTAGAGAGAGAAGCTCTCTCTTCCCTCTAGGATTAGGATTAGGTTAGATCTAGATTAGAACCTCTTAGATCTAGTTTAATTTCATGCTTTGATCTACTTTACTCTTTGTAATTCTTCTTCTTCTACCTTTCCTCTCTCTAGTTTAGCATTTAATTCATGTAATTTTTTACTTTTATGTTGATGCACTTTTTGTTTCTTCTATTTTCATTTCAATTTAATTTATGATTCATGTTCTTTTATTGTTGAATTGCTTAAATCATGTTGTTTACTTTTATTGACCTTTATGTGTTTGATGAAATGCTTCTTTTAGCTTTAGTATAGATTCTTCTCCTCTTGGCTTGAGAAGGTAACTTAGGAACTCTTGAGTTACTAATGTCCAAGTGATTGATGATTGGGAGCCATTAACGCTAGATCTCACTAATTAATTTGGTGTAGAACTAGGACTTATGGACTTGGATTGACATAGCTCATTTGACTTTCCTTTATTAGTTAGAGGATGACTTAATGGGGTTGATCCTTGCCAATTCTCATGTTGTCGTTAGTAATAGGGATAGAGATCCTTGACCACCAACCCTTGCCAAGGCCTTTTTAGCTATTAGTTTACTTCCTTGCCATTTATTTATTTTCTTGTCTCTTATCCAAAACCCCAAAACACACCTCTAACCAATAACAAGAAAACTTTATTGCAATTCCTAGGGAGAACGACCCGAGGTTTAAATACTTCGGTTTATAGATTTTCAGGGTTTGTTTTAGTGACAAACAAATTTTTGTATGAAAAGATTATTGCTTGGTATAGAAACTATACTTGCAACGAGAATTTATTGTGAATTCTAAACCGTCAAAAATCTGTTTATCAAAAATGGCGCCGTTGCCGGGGAATTGCAATGGTGTCGTGTTATTGGTTATTGTATATATGTGAATATTGTGAATAGCTTAATTTTTTGGATTGCTTGTTAGTTTTTGCTAGTTATATGATTTTGTTTCATTACTCCTTATTAGCTTTTGTTCTTATTTTCTCTTCTCATTATGAATTCTCACTTTGGCTATGAGTTTAGTCCTAACTATGTTGTAGGAAATGAGAGCTACATTGGGATGTGTATCAATGATGGGATAATCAAAGGTGGGAGGAGCCATATGCTTATGATCAATCTTCATGGCAACAACCTCCAACAATGCACTATGAACAAGAGCCATTTTATGATGCATATCAATCCAATGGTTATGGTGAATCTCCTTGTGACTTTCAAGAACCACCACCATATGCCTATGAGCCATATCCTCAACATAACCCTCAACCATACTCACAAGCCCCTTCTGACTAATCACCTTCATATGACCCTAATCCATATCCACCATCCAACAACCATATGAGCCATATGAACCACCACCATCCCAATATCAACAATTTCAAGAACCACCCTCTCCATATTATTACCAAGATGAACCACCTCCAATGTATGAAAATTTTCAACCAAAAGATAAACTCTACTTCCCACCATATCCTCCCATGGAAGAATACTCATGTCCATCGATCCAAGAGCTGTATGATCCTAATTATATTATCCAAGAGGAACAAGAGTCAAGGGATCGTCTCAAGGTAACATTGGATCAATTTCAAGCAACCATGGAGCGTGTTGTGCAACAAGTGGAAAGAATGGAAAATAGTGAACCACCACAACTCTATCAAGAAGAACCACCTTCCTACTATGAATTCTTCCCCCAAATTGATGAACCCTTCTATCTACCCCAACCTCCAATGGATGACATCCTTGATGTTCTTGTTTAAGGAAAAGAGGAGATGAAAAGGGATGTGCAACAATTCACGGCCGCCTTGGACGAGGTGGTAAATCGGTTAGCATCCCAATGCTTGAACACTCAAGGAACTCCCATGGCTACATGTGGAGAATCAAATGAAGAGCATAACATGAAGGAGAGATTGGTAAAGAATGAGGGGTGTTGCTTTGTATTGGAACAATTGGAGGAAGCTTTAATTGTTGAAGACAAGGAAGAAGTGGTAGAAGACTTAGGAGATGCGGAGCCTCCTTGGGAACATAGAGTTGAAGAAACCCCCTCCAAGAAAAATGAATTTGATGCTAAGGAGGAATGTGCACAACCTCCAAGGCATATCCTTTATTAAGACTTGGATGGGATAGAGCAAGAATTGCGTTTCCTTGGTGATGAAGACCAAGCATCAAAGTTTAGTGGTGAAGAATCCTTTGAGCATGAAGAACCTTCTCCCATTGGATTTTAAAGCGTTATGGAGGTAACATTTTTTCACCCTCCCATTTATGATTTGAGTAAGGAAAAAGGTTTAGATAAAATTGTTGAACAAAGGATTGAGATTAAGAGATCTTGTGAGAAGGTGGAGATCCTTAGAAAAAGGAGGACGGGAGTTTGATACGCTTTGTCAAGACCCTTAGAAGCTTCTTTACCTAGGTTGCCATCTACTCTTTCACTTGAGTGGGTAAAATTCATTTCTATTAGCTTTATTGTCCCACTTGAGTATGGCTTGCTTGAAATGGATGGTCAACTTAGGATGCTTTGTGGGATTAAGCGTAAGCAAAAGATGTTTCGTGATTGGCGTTGTAAATCAAGGCTCATTATGGTTGATACTTTAAGAGTTGAATACAAAGGTTGGAATAGTGCTCAATTAGATAGGTCTAGGAGGATTGTTGGGTACTTTATAGAGAATTCACCTTGTTCACCACCCGGATGGACTAATAATGATGATCAACCTCAAGACGGGTGTGAAAACAAAGTGTGGGATCCCGGATCACAAGACGAGGATCAACTTTGGGAGCCCCAAGCTTGTGAAGAACTCCATCAACATTTGGTGCAACAAATAAGAAATCTTGGGGCACAATGGAGAACCAAGCATTGGTGGGAGTTCCAAGATGACTTCAAGCACAAGCCACCTTAAGAGGAGCTCCCCATAAGTCCAACTTAAAGACAATAAACAAAAGTGCTAGGTGGGAGACACCCCACCATGGTAACTTCTTTTCATTTTCTCTTTTTGTACATATTGGTAATTAGTTTAAATTCATGTTTTTGGTTGATTTGTTGAGTATAATTGATAGTTTAGTATGTTAAATAAGGTTTTAAAGTGTTTTGGTAGTTGTTTGGAGGTTTGGAATTCTTGGATTGGTGCAAAAACATTGGAAAAAAATTTGAAAAATAGAGCACCATCCACGCGTACGCGCACTGTGCGGGTACGCATGCATCAAGCATTTTCGCCTACCCACAGACGCACCATGTACGTGTACATGCGGATTGAGAAATTCCACCCCCAAGCCAAAAACCCGAGAGTTGTGCGAATGTTGCGCGCGCATTGTGCCTTTGGCACAAAACCACTCGCGCGTACGCGTACATGATGCGTACGCGCCACTCTCGAAATAAGCCATCGACGCGGACGCGCCATGTGCGCGTATGCGTCGCATCCATTGCACCACCATCCGCGCGCACGCGCCATGCGCGCGTACGCGCGGATGTCCTTCCTTCAACACATCTCTTTTCTTATCCTCTTTCCATTTCTTTCCTTCTCCTTTCTTCTTCCCTTCTTCTACCCCTTATCCAACACTCCCAAATACCATTGATAACCATTTATTTTAGTTAACTAATTAGTTAATTAGTTAGTTTTAGTTAGTTTTCATTTCATTTTCTCTTTTTCATTGTAAATGTTGGATTGTTATTCTTGTTTACCATTAATTGCTGCTGAGTATTAAAAAGGGATGTTATCTTAACATCATTATGTTTATAATCTTTGTTGGATTCTATTGTTGAGATTATATTTTGCTACTTGATTTTGAGTTTTTCATGCTAACCTTTTAAGAATACCAAGTGAGGAGAATCGCCTTCGAGCTTGTAACTCTTCTTGAATTGCATGATTTTGCCACTATGTAATTTCAATACTTTCCATCGATTTGGCAATTTCTTGATATTGGATGTTGAGCATTTATCTTAATGCATTGTGCTTTATGATCATATGCATCCATATGTTTATATAACTTGAATGCTCTCATGCTTCTTTAATGCTTGTTTTACCTTACAAGTTTACTTAAAACATCTTAAGCACACTAGGATAAGTGAAATACATGCTTCTTTTGTGACATCGCTTTTTATGCTAGTGTGTGTTCTAAACCGCACAATTTAGAATTCACACATTTATTTGTCATTAATGTCACACTACTCCAATCACTTCTTTCTAGTGATTTACCTCATTCCAACAATGTATGCTTCCTTACTTTGATATTCTCTCATCTTATGGTGTTATATTTTGATTTTCATGAATGATGCACCACAAGCAAAAATGGAAGCGGAAGAAAGAACACGCAGCAACCGGTTGATTTACTAGCTGAAGGTAACAATCCGGAAAGTCGCCATACCCCCTTGCTCATTTTTTAATGCACCGAGGACGGTGCAAACTTTTAAGTGTTGGGAGGTCGTCCGGCCGATCGGCAATTTTGGGTGACAAATTCCTAATTCCAATACTTTTGGATTTCATTTTAGGTTCTTAGGATTTTTGTTGCATTTTCTTAATTTTGCATATATATACACAATAAGCTTAGTCAAAATAATGAGTTTTTCAAGATTTCTATCTATAGGACACCAATTGATTTGAGTGAAAACTTTTCAAAAAAAAAAAAACTTGCTTGAATCATATATATATATATATATATATTATATATATATATATATATATATATATATATATATATTGTGGAACATGATTTTTGAGCTAAGAACACAAGCAAGTGAGACTTGAGCCTAATGGTGTGGCTACATCTTATAACCACTTATCTTCCTTCTTGTGTGTAATTATTCTCTTTCTATGATTGTAATCTTTGATTTGTTTGATTCTTTATGTCCATTATTTTGTGTATTCATGCATTTATATGATTGAGGCCATCATTTCATTTAGCCCACTTACCCAAATAGCCTCACCTCTTATCATCCATTGTTAGCAACTTTGAGCCTATGATTAACCCACTTGTTCTTAATTTTAGCACATTACAAGCCTTAAAGCGAAAAACAATAAATGTCCTTTATTTAGATCTTTGATTAGCTTAGGCTAGTGTGTGTGTGTAACATTCAAGTGTGGGAAAATTTGGGACATTGGTTGAATTAAAAGGGTAGTTTTACATTTTTGTTGTAAATATTAGAAATTGGGTACATGCTCATGTATTGATTAAATGTATAGACCTTATGCATTGATGTTCTTGTATATAGTTTGAAAGAAAAGAAAAAAAATGAGAAAAAAAAAAGAAAAAAAAAAGAAAAGAAACAAAAACAAAGAAAAGAAAAAGAATAAAAATATGGAAAAAGAAAGAAAAAGAGAAAGAAAGAAATAAAAAGGGGACAAAAATGCCCCAAAGTAGAGTCAATAAGAATCAATGCATATGTGTTGTGATCAAGAAAAAGAAAATGCATGAGTATGTTTAAAAAAAAGTGAAGAATGGGTAGTTAGGTTAGCTTTTAATTTGTATAGGATGTCATAGGCTAGGTGGGAAGTCTAAGCTTATCAAAGATTCAAATTTCAAGCTCACTTAACCATATATGCATCCTACCTTAACCCTAGCCCCATTACAACCAATGAAAAGACCTCATGATACTTGTATGCATGCATGAAATAAATGTCGATTGTTAGAAGAAAAATAAATCTTGGAAAGCATGAGTATGGGAGAATTGAGTGAATCAACCCTAAACACTTGAGCGAATAGAGTGCAAACACTACTGGTGAGGGTTCGATTGCTCAATTACATGTTTTTCACCTATGATCATCACTCCTCATGAAAGTTTGTAAAAATATTTAATAGCTCAATTCAATTGTGGTTTGGCATGGTTGTTAATACCCTTAGCCCTTGTGCATAAATTATCATTGGGATTTAGTTTATTTTGACCAAGCAATTGCATTCATGTAGATAGTTGCATATAGGTAGATTGCATTTAGTTAGATTTCATTGAATAAATGTTGATACCCTTTGCTTTCTCTTGGTTTAAGCATGAGGACATGCTTGGTTTAAGTGTGGGGAGGTTGATAAACCCCATTTATAGGGTTTATCTTGTGCTTGATTTAGGGGATTTTACAACCTTTTACCCACATTTATTCAATGAAATAGCATGGTTTCATGATTGTCTCCCAAATTATGCTTAAGTGTGGAAACATGCCTTCTAGATCTTTAAATAGCTAAATTTAATTCACCTTTGGTTCCACTAGATGCCTTGATTTGTTTGTTAAGTGATTTCAGGTTGAAAAGGCTAGGAATAGATCAAAGGAACGGAGAGGAAAGCATGCAAAGTAAGAAATCATGGAAAACCGAGGATTTGGGGTAAGATCAACGACGCGCACGTACAGCAGATGCGCACGCGTGGATTGTGAGGTCGCATGGTGACGCATACGCGCACATGACGCGTACGCATGGATGGAAAATTGTCAAGCGATGCGCACGCGCACTTTACGCGTACGCGTCGATGTTCGCACGTGACCCACTTAAAGTGAATCCGCTGGGGGCAATTTCTGGGCATTCCAGGCCCGAATCTAACTCACTTTTGATGCTATTTAACCCAAGGAATGAAGAGAAATCAACATACTTTAGACACTAGTGTAGTTTTAGTTTAATTTTTTTAGGGAAAGTTAGTTTTAGAGAGAGAAGCTCTCTCTTCTCTCTAGGATTAGGATTAGGTTAGATCTAGATTAGAACCTCTTAGATCTAGTTTAATTTCATGCTTTAATCTACTTTACTCTTTGTAATTATTCTTCTTCTACCTTTCCTCTCTCTAGTTTAGCATTTAATTCATGTAATTCTTTACTTTTATGTTGATGCACTTTTTGTTTCTTCTATTTTCATTTCAATGCATTTTATGATTCATGTTCTTTTATTGTTGAATTGCTTAAATCATGTTGTTTACTTTTATTGCCCTTTATGTGTTTGACGAAATGCTTCTTTTAGCTTCAGTATAGATTCTTCTCCACTTGGCTTGAGAAGGTAACTTAGGAATTCTTGAGTTACTAATGTCCAAGTGATTGATGATTGGGAGCCATTAACGCTAGATCTCACTAATTGATTTGGTGTAGAACTAGGACTTATGTACTTGGATTGACATAGCTCATTTGACTTTCCTTTATTAGTTAGAAGATGACTTAATGGTGTTGATCCTTGCCAATTCTCAAGTTGTGGTTAGTAATAGGGATAGAGATCCTTGCCAAGGCCTTTTTAGCTATTTGTTTACTTCGTTGCCATTTATTTTTTTTCTTGTCTCTTATCCAAAACCCGAAAACACACCACTAACTAATAACAAGAACACTTTATTGCAATTCCTAGGGAGAATGATCCGAGGTTTAAATACTTCAGTTTATAGATTTTAGGTGTTTGTTTTAGTGACAAACAATTTTTTGTATGAAAGGATTATTGCCTGGTTTAGAAACTATACTTGCAACGAGAATTTGTTGTGAATTCTAAACAGTCAAAAAATCCGTTCATCAAGCTCTAAGTTATCCATCCGTTTCAATCAAGCCATATTCAATTGAGAAAGTGAAGCTTAAGGGTAAGAGTTTTACCCACTTGAATGTTGTGTTGGATGGTGGCTTAGGGAGGGAAACCTCCCCACACTTAGACAATGCAAGGTCGACTTCCTTATGCTCTTCTTTGAGTATTTCCACTTCTTGACAACTTCTTTCATCTTCTTCTACTTCTTGCTTGTTGACTTCTTCCAATTCCTCCTCATCATCAATCAAATCAAACTTGGGAGGTTGTGTGAAATCTACTTCCATATCAACTTCACATTTGATGGAAGAGTTTTCAATGAGATCACCAACATCATTTTGTGTTGAGTTATCTTTAATAGCTTCAATTTCATGTCCCATGGGAGAAGATTCAATTATTGATAAAAAATCATTGATGATTGAGTCCATCTCTTAATCAACCTTTTCATATTCTTCAATCTTGATATGCTCCGGAGGTTGTTGAGACTTCCATGGTGGTTCCGCATCTCCTAAATCTTCAACCACTTATTCCTTTTCTTTAATGACGCTAGGTTTCTCTAATTACTCCAAGACAAAGTTCGACTCTTCCTTCTTCACCGGATTTTTCAATCTCTCTTTCATGCTTTACTCTTCCTTTGGTTCTTCACATGTAGCCACGGAAGCACCTTGTGTGTTCAAACATTGGTAGGCTAAAGTGTGCACCACCTTAGTCAAATTAGTCACAAACTCTAGGGTCTTCCTTTGCATATCTGCTTGTCTTTGAAGTAGCAAGGTGAGAGAATCATCTATTAGGGCTTGGGGTAGATAGGAAGGTTTATTATTTTAGAGAAAGGATTCATAATGAGAAGGTGGTTCTTCTTGGTAAGGATATGGAGATGGTGTGCATTGAGGTGGTTCTTCATAGTAATCACAATGGAATTGTGGTGGTTCTAAAGGTTCTTGCTCATAATGGTCATAAGAATATGGTATGGGTGATTGGTCATATGAAATATGGGTCATAGGAAGGTGCTTGGTAAAAATGGGCTTGTGAGCATGGTTGATAGTCATGTTGAGGATAAGGTTCATAAGCATATGGTGGTGGTACTTGATTATCACAAAAAGAGTTACCATAGCCATTGAATTGGCATGCACTAGGATGTGAATTATACCTATAAGTATCCGGAGGTTGTTGCCAATATGAGTGATCAATTCCTTGAGGCTCCTCCCATCTTGAAGTGTTCCATCCTTGGTACATGTTGTCATTAAGGTCCACATTTCCTACAACATATTGACAACCAAACTCATAGCCAAAGTGAGAATTCATAGTGGAAAAACAAAATAAAAATAACGAAAACTAGTAGACAAGCAAAGGACTAACTATTCACACTATTCACATATATACAATAACAAATATCATAACACCATTGCAACTCCCCGGCAACGGCGCCATTTTGATGAACGGATTTTTTTGACGGTATAGAATTCACAAATGAAATCTCGTTGCAAGTATAGTTTCTAAACCAATCAATAATCCTTTCATACAAAAATTTGTTTGTCACAAGTACAAACCCCTAAAATCTATAAACCGCCTTCCCGTTTTCTCTTGAGGGAAAGGCAAGGGAGTGTTACTACTCCCAACCTGAAGCGACTGTTACCAACTGGGATACGCTCAGGAGAGAATTTTTGGAAAAATACTTTCCAGCTGAAGTCACATATAGACTGAGGAAAGAGATATCCTGCATTGTTCAAGGAGAATCAGAGACTCTCTATGAATATTGGGAGCGATTAAAGAACCTTCTGGACGCATTCCCTCGTCACATGATTGACAGACTGGTGTTGATCAGCTACTTCACACAAGGCATGAAACCTCAGGATAAAACTACACTGGATGGTGCTAGTAATGGTTCTATGAAAAAGTACAAGGCCACATATGAAGCATGGCAACTGATCAGCGACTTAGCTGAGTCCACTAGGAATCACAAGCACAGGCACAGCCACTTAAAAGCTATTGCAGAGGTTTCCTCTAGCATTGAAACTACTGCTCTTACCCAGAGTATATGTGAAATGACTAACCTACTAAAGTAAATGCAGTTGAACCAACAACAACAAGCTCAGCCTCACCCACCAACACAGAGCCAACAGTTAGTCCCACAGAGAGTATGCAGAATCTGTGCTGATTATAGTCATTATACTGATGAATGTCCGCAGCTCTAACAAGAAGACAACACTATGGCAGCTACTCATAACTTCTATGATCGCCCGAATCAAGGATACAATCATCAAGGCGGCAATTACAACCCAGGTGGAAGCTATAACCAAGGATGGCAAGACAACTCCAACTAAGGTTGGAGAGATAATTCCAACCATGACTGGAGGGACAACTATAACAGAGGAAGCAGAGATAACAATAGAAACCAGAAGTGGAATAACAACAGACAGCGGAATCAAAACCAGCCTTACAGAGCACCTCACCTAAGATAATCTCAAGGATCCCAGCATAACCAACAACAAGTTCCTCAGATCACCTATCCTAATTCCTCATCAAATGACGAGATGCTTCGTTCTCTTACACAAGGACAACAAGACACGCAGATGCAGCTAAACTCTACTTTAAATGGTCTGAATGCCACTTTACAAGCTCTCGCCTCCAGGATAGATTCATTACCTAATTCCACTAACCAACCTTTAAGCTCTAGTGGAATTTCTTCACAACCCTTACCTAACCCCAAGGGTGGCATCAATGCCATTACTTTGAGGTCCGAAACCACACTACCAGAGAGAAATCAGGAGGAGCCAAGCCCAATAGTACACGCCCCAGCTGAGAATGTGACAGAAGTAGAAGATGTTGAAATGAAAGATGCTGAAGAAGAAGATAAAATACAAGACATAGTTGAAGAAGAAGTAGTTCAACCAAGGAACGGAGAACCAAAGGAAGCTGAAGTTGTACAAGACGCTATCCCTATCCCATTTTCACCCCTTGCAAAGAAATCCAGGAAGCAGATGGAACTTAATCCCAAAATGGTAGAAATATTTAAAAAGGTTGAGGTAACTATTCCCCTTTTGATGTCATTCAGCAGGTACCTAAATACGCAAAGTTTTTGAAAGATTTATGCATTCATAAGGATAAAATTAATGAATTAGAAACTATTCCTTTAGGTAGTTCTATATCTGCTTTAATGGGAGGTATACCTGAAAAATGTAGTGATCCAGGTCCATGCATGGTTAACTATACCATTGGAGGTGTAATATTTTCTGATTGCATATGTGACTTAGGAGTGTGTGTTAGTATAATGCCATTGTCTATATATGATACTTTGAGGCTCCCTCCCTTAAAAAGGTCGGAAGCTCGTTTTGTGTTAGCAAATAAAAGCATTATTACAGTAGTTGAAATTGCTGAAGATGTATTAGCGAGCATTAAGGGGCTCACATTTCCTATTGACTTCTATATCCTGGAAATGCCCCCTAATGACTCAGGCAGGCCATCATCAATCCCGCTTGGAAGACCATTCCTGAAGACTTCAAAGTTCAAGCTGGACGCATTCTCAAGAACTTACTCCTTGAGATAGATGGCAAAGCAGTGAGTTTCAGTTTAAATGAAGCTGTGAAGCACCTCCGGAAGATCACTCTATCTTCCAGTGCGACATCATTGATGAAACTATAGCTGAAGTTTACCAAAAATAAATAAAAGAGAAGCACATGGAGCAAGGTCCAAGTGTGGGGACACCCTCTGAACACAATGCAGACCCTTTGCCATTATCACTAGCCCCGGATGATCAAGAGCCTAGCCAAGAGCAGAAATTGGAATTAAAGCCCCTTCCTCCACACCTCAAGTATGCTTACCTTGGGGATAATCAGAAGTTCCCAGTTATCATTGCAAGGGAACTCACTTCTCAACAAGAAGAGCAACTGCTCAGTGTGCTGAGAAAACATAAGAAAGCAATTGGATGGAGCCGGGTGTATATAGTAGGCATCAGTCCTCAAGTTTGTGAGCATAGAATATATTTAGAAGAGGAATCAAAACCTGTTTGTCAGCCTCAAAGAAGATTGAATCCCACCATCTTAGAAGTTGTCAAGAAAGAAGTGACCAGGCTACTTGAAGCAGATATCATTTACCCCATCTCAAACAGTGAATGGGTCAATCCAGTACAAGTGGTTCCCAAGAAGTCTGGAGTCACAATAATAAAGAATGAGCATGGAGAGCTCCTGACAACTAGAGTACAGAATTCATGCAGAGTTTGCATTGACTATAGGCGTCTCAACCAAGCAACTCGCAAGGATCACTACCCCTTGCCATTTATTGATCAGATGCTTGATCGCCTGTCAGGTAAATCCCATTATTGCTTTTTAGATGGCTATACAGGCTACTTTCAGATTCATATAGCTCCTGAAGATCAGGAGAAGACCACTTTTACATGTCCCTTTGGAACGTATGCTTATAAAAGAATGCTTTTTGGCTTATGTAATGCACCTGGTACTTTCCAAAAATGCATGATGAGTATCTTTTCAGATCTTATTGAGAACTGTATGGAAGTTTCTATGGATGATTTTAGCGTATATGGTGATTCATTTAGCCTTTGCTTGGATAGTTTGTCTAGAGTATTAGACAGGTGTGTTAGTACAAACCTTGTATTGAATTTTGAAAAATGTCATTTTATGGTAAAACAAGGAATTGTACTAAGACATGTTGTGTCTAATACTGGTATTTCTGTAGATCCAGCAAAGGTAGATGTCATTTCTAGTTTACCTTACCCCTCCTCTGTGAGGGAAGTCCGTTCGTTCCTTGGCCACGCAGGTTTTTACAGGAGATTCATTAAGGACTTCAGTAAGGTAGCATTGCCTTTATCCAGATTACCGCAGAAAGATATTGAGTTCGAGTTCAGTGAGGATTGCATGCAAGCGTTTGATAAGCTAAAGATCGCCCTGACTCAAGCTCCGATTGTGAGAGGACCAGACTGGAGCCAGCCATTTGAAATTATGTGTGATGCCTCCAACCATGCAGTAGGAGCGGCGCTGGCTCAGTGCGAAGTTAAAGACCCTTTTGTAATTGGTTATGCGTCTAAGACTTTAGACACTGCTCAGTCTAATTACACTACTACTGAAAAAGAGCTTCTTGCTATCGTTTTTGCTCTGGATGAATTCTGAGCCTATTTACTTGGTACGAAGGTAGTAATGTACTCGGACCATGCAGCTCTAAAATATTTATTAGCTAAAAAAGAGTCTAAACCAAGATTGATACGTTGGATACTGTTGCTGCAAGAATTTGATTTAGAAATTAAGGATAGGAGTGGTAACCAGAATTTAGTGGTAGACCACTTGAGTCGCCTTGAGCACATTAAAGATGACTCTACTCCTATCAATGATACTTTCCCATTTGATAGTTTGCAAGCTGTATCTGAAGTAGTTTCTTGGTATGCACCTGTAGCTAATTATCTAGTTAGCCACACTTTGCCTCATAATTTTACTAAGCATCAAAGAGACAAGCTGAAAAGCGAATCTAAATATTATATATGGGATGATCTATATTTGTGGAGGTGCGGTGCTGACCAGGTAATTAGAAGATGTGTACCACAATCAGAATTCCAGTCTATTTTAGAGGCCTGCCACTCTTCTGAGAGTAGAGGACATTTTGGCCCTCAAAGAACAGCTAGAAAAATCTTAGAATGTGGATTCTGGTGGCCTACTCTTTTTAAAGACACTGCTGAATTTTGTAAATCTTGTTCCCCATGCCAAAGGTTTTGGCAATATATCTAAGAGGGATGAGATGCCTCAACAGATTATGCTTTTCTGTGAAATTTTCAATGTTTGGGGCATTGCCTTCATGGGTCCATTTCCAAACTCTAATGGTTACCTTTCTCTAAATGGGTGGAAGCAATTCCTACCCATACTGATCATGCTAACACTATTGTTTCCTTTGTTAGAAACCATATTATTTGTCGCTTTAGGTTACCACGAGCAATCATGAGTGATCAAGGCACTCACTTTTGTAACAGGAGACTGACATGATTACTGAAAAAGCATGGGATTGTTCATAAAGTAGCAACAGGTTATCATTCCTAAACCAATGGACAAGCAGAAGTGTCTAACAGGAAGATTAAACGTATTCTAGAGAAGATAGTAAAGCCTCATAGGAAAGACTAGAGTGCCAGGCTACAAGATGCACTCTGGGCATATAGAACAGCGTACAAGATACCCATTGGGATGAGCCCCTTCCGCTTGATATACGGAAAAGCTTGCCACCTTCCAGTGGAGGTGGAACACAAGGCTTTCTGGGCTGTGAGGGAGTGCAACATGAATTTTGAAGAAGCTGGTGCTAAAAGGAAGCTACAACTAGCAGAATTAGAGAATCTTCGCCTAGAAGCATATGACAATTCCAGGCGATACAAAAAGAAGATGAAGGTTGTCCATGACAAGAACTTAAAAAGGAGAGAATTCAGACCAGGGGAGTTAATTCTTCTCTATAACTCCAGACTGAGGCTTATGCCAGGCAAACTGAGATCAAGATGGGAAGGTCCCTATAGAGTAGAAAAGGCAGAGCCATACAGAGTTTTTCACCTGTGTCATCCTTCTAGTTCCAAATTCATGAAGGACATGGACATCGCCTGAAGCTTTATCATGGAGAAAAGATTAAGGATCACAAAGAACTAGAGTTTTTCCTCTTAGAAGACCCACCAACAGAAGCAGAATGAGCTTGAAGAACGTTCAACTTAAGGACATAAAAGCAAAGTGCTAGGTGGGAGACAACCCACCATGGTATGATCGTTCAATTTCAGTCTTAGTTTTATTTTCCTTTATTCTATTTTTATTTTTGTTAATGACTCTTCCCATAATCTCTGCATATAGCTGCATATAGCCTGCATTTGCATTTGCTTACTGCTTATAAAAAAAATGCACGTGACGCGTAAGCATCACTGACGCGTCCGTGTCATATGTGCCTTGGACACGAGAAAAAAAGAAGCAGAGAGTCACGCGAGAGTGTGGCTGGAGGCATGCCTTAGGCACAAGCATGCCCACGCGACTGCGTCAATGACGCGTCTGCGTCATTCTGAAAAAGAGCCTCCCATGCGACCGAGTCACCCACGCGAACACGTGGCCCTGCAAATTCAACGTAAAGAGGTGTATGGCAGAGAGTTATGATGGAGCTGGGCTGGAATGATGCTAGAAGCACAAGCCCTATCACGCGAACGCGTGCCCCACGCGTCCGCGTCGCTTTTTAAAATATTGCCGTTCACGCGACCGCGTCACCCACGCGCACGCGTCACCCATATTTTTGGCAAAATGCATTTAAAATAGAGAGTTGTGCGTACGCGAGGTTGCACTCGCGCCACTAGCACAAATCAGGCCATGCGACCGCGTGACCGATGCGTCCGCGTCACCTGAACTTATCACCCACCACGCGATCGCGTGATCCACGCGTCCGCGTCACATGCAATGCACAGCTTACCTAGATCAGCACCAACTATCTTATCTTTTATTTCCCAAATCCAAATCTTTTCTTTCCCTTCTTATTTCTTTTTTCTTCCTTCTTCCTTCTTCCTTCTTTATTTTCTTCTCACTTTTTACTTTCTCCTTATTTTTCACATCCATTATCAAGGTTTTTTTCTTTCTTTCTTTACTTTTTACTTTTCCTTTATTACTTTTATGTTTTCTTCTTTTTTTTTTCTTTTCACTTTCATTATCTATATTTTCCTTTTCTTTCTTTTCTTTTTCTTTTTATTCCTTTAATTGGTGTTAGCAATTTAATTGGGTGATTATTTACTTCTATATTTTGCTTGTGAGTTATTATGGAATTGTTTGACAATTAATATTACTTCTTAAAGGGTTGCTTGCACGTTCAAATTAATACTTTCCATAACATATTCACCATGCATGCTATGTATTTGTGAAAAAGCCCGTATGGCATTGTGCATTATTTTTATATTACTACTACTCTAATGCATGTTTTTCACAAAACCTCTTTTATATTTTATTGATTAAATATAATTGTCAATACAAACAGGTTGTTAGTTTGAAAGAGTTGATAATCTAACTTGGACATTTAATGCTTGATCTATGCTATTCATGCCTTTGCCGGCATGCCAATAAACATCCTGCATTTAATTTTCATCACCTGCACTTGCTATATTTCCAGTGATGAACTTCTCACATGTAGTCATGACCATGTGTTAACGACATCCTTCTTTACTGTGCATTGATTATCACGTATCCTGTCCTCTTCCTTGCTCTAACCCTTAAAGTTTTTAAAAGTTACTTACTTTTTCCTTTTTCAGGATGGCCACCAAGAAAGGTAAAGAGAAAGCTACTCCCAAACCACCAGCAAGGAAAGGAACAAAAAGAGCACTAGTGGCAGAGCCATCTTCAACCGCAGTAAAGCCCTCAACAAAACGAATTAAACGGGTCATCAAGGTCGATGAAAAAGAGAAAGCATTTCCAGCAAAGGACACTGCGCGGTTCACTAACCGCTACTGTGAGCAGATGTTCGCCATCCTGGCTGAGAGGAATTATAACAATGAGTACCTTCTTATCCTCCCGACCAACATTGCTGAATTTGTTGAGCCCCGCATTGAGGAAAGACAATAGGGATTCCTACAGAGACAGCCACGGCAGGTTAATCTTTCATGGGTAGTTGAATTCTACTCCAATTTTCGCATGCCAACCCTACAATTTGTCTATATTCGTCAGAAGCAAGTCCCCATAACTGAAGAAGCCATTCAGTGAGCTTTAGATCTTCCCCCTGCACCAGAAGGATTGGACGCATTCCAAAAAGCCTCATTTAAATGCCAGACATACCAATTTGACTGGGACATAGTTCTCAGAGTTATAGCACAACATGGCAGCATATGGATCTATGGATACCATCGGTCCCGACCCAAGGGCATATTGGCTTCAGCACTTACCTTGGAGGCTCGAGTATGGGCACAGATTATGTCCTATTACGTCTTTTTGAGCATTCATAAGTCCTCCTTCACTGCATACATGGCTGTTTTACTCTGGTGTATCCTTACAGACCAGCCTCTAAACTTACCGAGACACATCCGAAATGATATGGGACACGTACAAATTACGGGCAACTTACCTTTCCCCGCCTTGGTTTCAGATCTAGTCTCAGCAGCCGGAGTCTCCTACAGAGCTGGGGACACCAAGGCCATGATTCCACGAGATGATCAGTACGTCCGTAATGGGAAATATATCAGACCTCCAGTAGCCACTATCAACTGGAGCACAAAATCAGCGGAAGATATCCCTTCTCCTACCACATCACAAGCACCTTCAACAAATCAACTGCTCCATCAGATACTTGAGAGGCTAGACCGACTTGAGCAGAAAGGAAAGCAAAGGGAGCGCCGTAACAAGCACCGATTTACATACCTCAAGGAGCTGATTATTGGTAACCACCCACCTGAGGAAAAACCAGACACCCCAGACTCCACTTCATTTACCAGCACAGGGAGCCATGACGGTCCCAATTGTGAAGATGCTGCTACCAGCCCCCCTTTGTTCTTAACTGATGGCACCGAGGACGGTGCCAAGCTTTAAGTGTGGGGAGGTCGGTCAGTACCTAACTTCCGGAGGTAATTTCTCTCACTTAACACCAATAAAATAGGATATTTATTTAGTTTTTTTCTTTTGTTAGAATAGGATAGATTGCATAGAAATAGGCTATCTGTATGCATGTTCTATTTGGTTGAAAAAAATTAATAAGTTTCTTTTTAAGACCCTATTTTAAAAAAAATTTCACTAATTTAAATCAAAATTTTTGTGTTAAAATTATTAGAAATTGTATTTGGAACATAGTTTAAAAAGCTAAGAACACACAACCTGTGAGATTTGAGCCTAATGACATGGTTACACTATTTAACCATAAATATTTTTATTCTTGTGTGTTTGCTTCTCTATGATTGTGATCTATATTTTGTTCCATCCTATATGTCCAACATTTAATGTGTTATATTGATGAGCGGATAATTTATACGCTTTTTGGCATTGTTTTTAGTATGTTTTTAGTATATTTTAATTAATTTTTATTATATTTTTATTAGTTTTTAAATAAAAATCACATTTTTGGACTTTACTATGAGCTTTTGTGTTTTTATGTGATTTTAGATATTTTCTGGCTGAAATTGAGGGACCTGAGCAAAAATCTGATTCAGAGGCTGAAAAAGGACTGCAGATGTTGTTGGATTCTGACCTCCCTGCACTCGAAGTGGATTTTCTGGAGCTACAGAAGCTCAATTGGCGTGCTCTCAATTGCGTTGGAAAGTATACATCCTGGGCTTTCCAGAAATATATAATAGTTCATACTTTGCCCAAGATTTGTTGGCCCAAAATGGCGTTCAGAGTCAGCATACAAATTCTGGCGTCAAAACGCCAGAACTGGCATAAAAGCTGGAGTTAAACGCCCAAACTGGCACAAAAGCTGGCGTTTAACTCCAAGAAAAGTCTATACACGTGAAAGCTTCAATGCTCAGCCCAAGCACACACCAAGTGGTCCCGAAAGAAGATTTCTGCATTAATTACTTATTTCTGTAATCCTAGGCTACTAGTTTTCTACAAATAGGACCTTTTGCTATTGTATTTTAGATACTAGATCATACTTTTCATCTTGGAACTTGTATGTTCACGCTTTGGGAGGCTGGCCACTCGGCCATGCCTAGAACCTTTTGTTCTTATGTATTTTCAACGGTAGAGTTTCTACACACCATAGATTAAGGTGTGGAGCTTTGCTGTTCTTCATGAATTAATGCAAAGTACTACTGTTTTTCTATTCAATTCACGCCTACTTCTTCTCTAAGATATACACTCGTTCTTCAATCTGATGAATGTGATGATCCGTGACACTCATCATCATTCTCCCCCATGAACACGTGTCTGACAACCACCTCTGTTCTACTTGCAATAGCTTGAATGTGTATCTCTTGGGTTTCTAATCTAAGATTAGAACCTTCGTGGTATAGGCTAGAATTATTGGCGGCCATTCCTGAGGTCCGGAAAGTCTAAACCTTGTCTGTGGTATTCCGAGTAGGATCTAGGAAGGGATGGCTGTGACGAGCTTCAAACTCGCGAGTGTTGGGTGTGTGACAGACGCAAAAGGATCAATGGATCCTATTCTAACATGATCGAGAACCGACAGATGATTAGCCGTGCGGTGACAGCACATTTGGAACATTTTCACTGAGAGGACGGGAAGTAGCCATTGACAACGGTAATGCCTAACATAAAGCTTGCCATGGAAAGGAGTATGAATGATTGGATGAAGGCAATAGGAAAGCAGAGGTTCAGAAGGAACAAAGCATCTTCATACACTTATCTGAAATTTCTACCAATGAATTACATAAGTACCTCTATCTTATTTTATATTTTATTCATATTTTAATTATCAATTCTCCTTAACCATTTGAATCTTCCTGACTGAGATTTACAAGATGACCATAGCTTGCTTCAAGCCGATAGTCTCCGTGGGATCGACCCTTACTCACGTAAGGTTTATTACTTGGACGACCCAGTGCACCTGCTGGTTAGTTGTGCGGAGTTGTGATAAAGAGTTGAGATTACAATTGTACGTACCAAGTTTTTGGCGCCATTGCCGGGGATTGTTCGAGTTTGGACAACTGACGGTTCATCTTGTTGCTTAGATTAGGTAATTTTACTTTATGCTTTAAGATTTTTACATTTTATTTTCGAAAATTTTTTTTCAAAAATACAAAAATATTTCTATTCTGTTCTTCAGAGTTTTTAAGAATGGATTCTAGAGTTTCATGATGATTTGTTGAAGTCTGGCTGGCTGTGAAGCCATGTCTAATCTTTTGGACCGAGGTTTCAACTTATCATCACAAGAGCTTATTGATTTCTATCAATTTTGTTGTTGAAAGTAATGATCTACTAAAGCTTGGCTGGCTATTGGCCATGTCTAGTGTTTTGGACTGAAGCTTTCACTGAAAGCTTGGCTGGCTAGTAAGCCATGTCTAATTCCTGGACCGGAGTTTTAGACTAATATTGCATGATTCCTGGAATTCTCAATAAAAGTTTTGAATCTCTTTATTTTCTTTTCCATATAATTTTCGAAAAATCACAAAAAAATTATAAAATTTATAAAATAAAAAATATTTTATGTTTCTTGTTCGAGTCAAGTGTCAATTTTTAAGTTTGGTGTTAATTGCATGTCTTTATTCTTCTTGCATTTTCTCAAATATATGCATTATGTTCTTCATTGATCTTTGATAAACCACTATTTCATGGTTTATCTTGTGCTCAATTGAGTGGATTTTATCAGCTCTTTACCCACTTATTCATAATATTTGCATGGTTTTATATTTCCTTCGTGACTTTGTGCTATGATTGAAAACATGCTTCTTTGATCTTATATTTGCTTATTATTAATCCTCTCTTATCACCATTAGATGCCTTAATATGTGTGTTAAGTGCTTTCAGAGATTACAGGGCAGGAATGACTTGGAGGATGGAAAGGAAGCATGCAAAAGTGGAAGGAATACAAGAAGATAAAGAAGTTGCTAAGCTGTCCAGCCTGAACTCTTCGCACTCAAATAGCTATAACTTTAGCTACAGAGGTCCAAACGACGCGGTTCCGGTTGCGTTGGAAAGCTAACGTCTGGGGCTTTGATTTGATATATAATATGCTATAGTTCCCCTGACGCTAGGTGACGCGACCGCGTGATCCATGCGGCCGCGTCGCAGTGACGGAAATCAGCGTGTTTGAATTCTTCTCCAGCGATTTCAGGCCTATTTTCGACCCAGTTCGCGGACCAGAAAATACAGATTAGAGGCTATAAAGTGGAGGATTGCATCCATTCATAGGCGGGCTCTCATAATTCATAATTTTAGGAGTAGATGTAGTTTTTAGAGAGAGAGGTTCTTTCCTCTCTCTTAGGATTAGGATTTAGGACTTCTCTTAGTTTTAGGAGTGACTCTCAATCCCAGGTTCTTTATTTTTATTTAATTTATGAACTCTTCCATGATACATATAATTTTCTTAATTAATGTTATTTGAGGTATTTCAATTTATGATTGCTGTTATTGTTGCTTTACATCTAAAGGCATTTTTATTCCAGTAGATTTACTTTTTCCCTTTTGGTCTTGGTTAAGAAATCAGTAACTCAGGAATTATCCAACTCAATAGCATAATTGATAACTGTTATCTTTGCTAATTGAATTGAGATTCAATAATCCCAACCTTTTCTTAGGAAATAAATAGGATTCGAGGATCAAACTAATTGCTCCCTTGACTTTCCTTTACTTTAGTAAAGGTTGACTAAGTGGAATTAAGATTCAATTTTCATTATCATTGATAAGGATAACTTGGTCTGGACTTTCAATTTCTCTTACCTTGCCAAGAGTTTAGTTTACAGTTATTTATTTATTTTACTTGTCATTTAAATATATCTGTGCCCATTGCCCAAACTCAACATTCCCCAAAAACACACTTTTTCATAATCAATAATAAGAACATACATCCCTGCAATTCCTTGATAAGACGACCCGAGGTTTGAATACTCGGTTAACAATTTTTAAAAGGGGTTTGTTACTTGTGACACCCAAAATATTTGTACGAAGGGATTTCTGTCAGTTTAGAGACTATATCTACAACGTGACTGTTTTTATGAACCTCTTTACTGGCAAAAATCCCAACGTCAAAATGGCGCCGTTACCGGGGAATTGCAAACGTGTGCCTTATTATTGATTATTGTAAATATTCTATTTTTGCTTGTTTATTTGTTTTTATTTTTTGTTTTTATTTTTTGCTTTTTCCTAAGTTAAGAGGTTATTGGTTTTTATTTTAAAATTTTTATCTTATCTTATCTTATTTCAAAAATCAGATTTCAAAATTCAAATTTAAAAATTTTCAAATTTCAAATTTCAAAAAATTCAAATTTCAAAATTTAATTTTTCAAATTTCAAAATTTAATTTTCAATTTTCAAATTTAAATAACCTTTTAATTTAAATTTATTTTTATTTTTGTTTTTAATTTTTTATTAGCTACTATGAATTCTCACCCCTCTCGCTTCAAGTTTGATTCCAATGTTGTTGTTAGGAATGGAAACTATAATGAAAATAGGCATCAAGATTGGAACAATCAAAGATGGGAGGAGCCACAAGGATTTAATCAACCCTCATGGCAACAACCACCTCTAATGGACTATCAACAACCATTCTGTGATGCATATCAAGGCAATCGCTATGGTGAACGCTCTTTTGATTATCAACAACCACCACCATACGCCTATGAACCCCCTCATCAACATAACTTTGGACCACCACACTCACAAGCTCCTTTCCGCCATTCACCTCCATATAACCCCAACCCTCAACCACCATACCAACCACCTTATGAGCCATATGAACCATATATAGAACCACCCCAATTCCAACCCAATTACTCACAAGAACCACCACTTCAATATTCACCATCTCCATATCCATCAATCCAAGAGCACTATGATCCTATTTATGAAAGCTGAGTGCATCAAGACGCAAAGGATCGTCTCAAGGAAACAGTGGATCGATGTCAGGCAACCATTCATCAATTGGGGCAAGTAATAATGAGTCAATTAGCTTCCCGACGTTCGGACACTGAAGGAACCCCCATGGCTTCATGTGGACAATCTAATGAAGAACGTAGCATGAAGGAGATACTAGAAACTCCAATGAACAGTACGGAGCATGACTTTGTACTGGAACAAGTAGAGGAAGCCGGAATTATTGAAGAAGAAGAAGTGGTTGAAGACTTAGGAGATGTAGAACCTCCATGAGAAATTCCAGTCATAGAACCCCCTTCCAAGACGTTTAAAATTGATGCTGAGGAGGGTGTACAACCCCCAAGGCATATCACAGTTGAAGACTTGGAAGAGGTTGATCAAGAGATGGAGATTCAAGAAGAAGAAGCACAACCTCCCATGCCCTTGGAAAGCAATGAAGAGGAGATTGAATTGGAAGAAAGCTACCAAGAGGAAGAGGTTGAAATTGAAGAAGCTTGCAAAGAGGTGGTAATTATCAGAGAAGAGCACAAGGGAGTGGAGCTTGCAATTTCATTGAAAATACCTCCCCCTAAGTTGCCATCATCCTTCACAACATTCAAGTGGGTAAATTTCATATCTCTTAGCTTTCTAATCCCACTTGAATATGGGCTACTGGAGACGGATGGTCAACTTAGAGCTCTTTGTGGCATTAAGAGTAAGAGGAAGATGGTCAGTGGTAAGAATTGTCCTGCAAGGTTCATCATGGTTGGAAGCTTTAAGTTAAAATGCAAAGGTTGGTGTAAAGCTCAACTGAATGGGTCTAGGAAGTTGTTTGGCCACTTACGTGAGAATTCAGACTGCTTGCCACCCGGATGGAACAATATTGCTCAACCAAAAGACGGGTGCAAAGGCAAGGTCTGGGACCCCGGAATCCATTCTATCAATCACCACTCTTGGGGCCTGGTCACTTGCTCTAACTTACTTGAAGGCTTTCTGCGCCAAGTTTGGGACCCCAGAGGTTACTGGAGATACAAACATTGGTGGAGATTCCTGGATGAATACAGGCATAAGCCACCATAACAGGAAGCTCATCAAATGTCCAACTTAAGGACTTTAACTAAAAGTGATAGGTGAGAGACAACCCACCATGGTATGATCGTTCTTTTTTTTTATTTTAATTTTATTTAGTTTTGTTTGTTTTTGAATTTTATTTTATTTTATTGAACCTGGAGTTTTGCATCACATTCATATTAACACTACATTCTGCATCTTTTCAGACTAAAAAAAAAAAAAAAGCGAGCACGCGACGCGATCGCATCAGCGACGCGTCCGCGTCGCAAGGAAATGGGGGACAATATTAATATGAAGAGAGAGTTACGCAGGAGCAGCGCTGGAGGCGTGCCAATGGCACAAATCATCCCACGCGACCGCGTCACATGGGAATAACGGCCTCCCACGCGACCGCGTGCCCCACGCGGCCGCGTGACTAGGATTTCGACGTAATAATGGTGGACAGCCGAAATTTGTGCTAGAGTGGTGCTGGACTGGCGCTGGACGCGCAGTCCATCTCACGCGACCGTGTGCCCCACGCGGCCGCGTCACTGACGTTAGGATTTTTGCCAGTAAAGAAGTTCATAAAAATAGTTGCGTTGTAAATATAGTCTCTAAACCAACAAAAATCCCTTCGTACAAATGTTTTGGTTGTCACAAGTAACAAACCCCTTAAAAATTGTTAACTGAGTATTCAAACCTCGGGTCGTCTTCTCAAGGAACTGCAGGGAAGTATGTTCTTATTATTGGTTATGGAGGTTGTAAAATCGGGGTTGAGAGTGAAAAGTAGATATGACAAATAATTTAAATGGCAATTAAAATAAATAAATACTGTAAAGCAATCTTTTGGCAAGGTAAGAGAAATTGGAAGTCCAACTTAGTTATCTCTCTCAATAATAATGAAAGTTGAATTTAAATTCCACTTAGTTAACCTTTACTAAAGTAAAGGGAAGTCAAGGGACTAATTAGTTTAACCTTCGAATCCTATTTATTTCCTAAGAAAAAGTTGGGATTATTGAAGTTCAGTTCAATTAGCAAGATAACGATTATCAATTATGCTGAGTTTAATAATGTTGAGTTACTAATTTCTTAACCAAGACCAAAAAAGAAAAAGTAAAATTGTTGGAATAAAAATGTCCTTAGATGGAAAGCAATGGTAACACAAATTAAGGAGAAAGCAATCAATAACTGAAATACCTCAAATAATCATTAATTCAAATCATAACATGGAAAGGGTTCATAAGTCAAGTTGGCAACATTTATAGGTACGAAAAGCATTAAAGTAAATATTAAACCTGGATCGAGAGTCACTCTTACAAACTAAGAGAAGTCCTAAATCCTAATCCTAATTCTAAGAGAGAGAGGAGAGAACCTCTCTCAAACTAAATCTAAATCATGGAAAGTGAAAATTGGTGAACTCTCTCTGAATGGATGCGTTCCCTCACTTTGTAACCTCTGGTCTATGCCTTCTCGACTTGGATTTGGGCCAAAAAGGGCTTCAGAATTTGCTATGAGCGTTTTCTGCAATTTCTGGTGCGTGGCCTCTGTCACGCGTCTGCGTGGGTCACGCGGTTGCGTCAGTCATGCAGCTGCGTCACTGCTGATTCGCGCTTGGCACGCGATCGCTTTGTCCATGCGATCGCGTGGATTCCAGTTTCTTCAGAAGCTCCGTTTTGTGCTTTCCTTCCATTTTTGTATGTTTTTTTTCCATCCTTTAAGTCATTCCTACCTTAGAAGATCTGAAACTACTCAACACACTAATCACGACATCGAATGGAAATAAAGGTAATTAAGATAATTAATATTAAAGCATAGGAAACATGTTTTTCACATACATCACATAATAAGGAAGGAAAAGTAAAACCATGCAATTAATATGAATAAGTGGGTGAAGGATTGAATAAATCACTCAAATTAAGCACAAAATATATCATAAAATATGGGTTTATCAACCTTTCCACACTTAAACAATAGCATGTCCTCATGCTAAATCCAAAGTAAAAAGTAAGGTTAAAGTGGTGGAATGTTATGCAATGCAACCTATTCTAAATGCATCTACCTAAATGAGTCATGCAATTCCAATTTATCCACTCATATATAAAGCTTACATGTAGTCATATTAATTCACATTCTCAAGGAGTCATATATATATATATATATATATATATATATATATATATATATATATATATATATATATATATATATATATATATATATATAGCTAACCCTTAAATAATAAAGCATTTTAGCAAATGAGATGGGAAATAAAAATATTGTACAAACTTGCAAAACAATTAGTAAATTAAGCACAGATATATGTTGATGAGTTATTGAACCCTCACTGGAATTTGTGTTTACCCTCTAGTCACTCAGTGTTTATTGGGTTCGTTCACTCTATTTTTCTTTTTATTCTTACTTCCTATAACTTTGTTCTTCATCTAACCAATCAACAATTACAGAGTACAGTCATACCAAAAGTCATGAGGTCTTTAACTAAGGTTGTAATGGGGCCGAGGTAAAGGTAAGGATATATGTATAAGGCTAAGTGAGCTAATAAGTGAATCCTTAATTAGACTAAGATCTCACCTAACATACATATTTAGTAGAACAAAACTTTCTTTACCAATTTTCCCATATTATCCCACTTGTTGTAACATGCTCATGTTTCAATTTTATTTTTATCCCATGTGCATTGCTTTTATTTTGCATTAGGGGATTCTTTTGTATCTCCTTTTATTAAATGCTGAAAAATAACTTTTTTTTAATGCACATGGTAATTGAATCACTTTGATTTCTCATGAGCATGCTTCTCAAATTTTATTTTATTTCTTTTAACTTTTCTACCTTTTGTTTCTATCATCCATGTTCCCAATAGGTTTCCCACATTTTAATCTATTCATAATTTTCTATCTTAAGCTAACCAAGGATTCAACTTGGGATTTTATTTTGTTTTTCTGCTTAAGGCTAGTAGTGTGGCTAAAATAGAATAAAAAGGATTTTAAAGGCTCAAGGAGGCTAACAAGGGTGATGTGAAAGGTAGGTTATTTTGGGATAAGTGAGCTAAAATCAAATGATAGCTGGTGCACGAATTGTGAATCACACTTTTCACAACGCGTACCACTAACCAGCAAGTGCACTGGGTCGTCCAAGTAATACCTTACGTGAGTAAGGGTCGAATCCCACGGAGATTGTTGGTTTGAAGCAATCTATGGTTATCTTGTAAATCTTAGTCAGGAAGTCAATTATGTTTATCAGTTGAATTGTGAATAACCAAGAGAACATAAATTAAAGATTACTTGTTGTGCAGTAATGGAGAATATGTTGGAGTTTTGGAGATGCTTTGTCTTCTGAATCTCTGCCTTCCTCTGTCTTCTGATTCACGCACGCACGCCCTCCTATGGCAAGCTGTGTGTTGGTGGATCACCGTTGTCAATGGCTACCTTCCGTCCTCCCAGTGAAAACTACGCTCACGCGCTCTGTCACAGCACGGCTAATCACCGGTTGGTTCTCGATCCGGTTGGAATAGGATTTACTATCCTTTTGCGTCTGTCACTAACGCCCAGCCTTCAAGAGTTTGAAGCTCGTCACAGTCATTCAATCCTTGAATCCTACTTGGAATACCACAGACAAGGTTTAGACTTTTCGGATTCTCATGAATGCTGCCATCAGTTCTAGCTTATACCACGGAGATTCTGATTAAGGAATCTAAGAGATACTCATTCAATCATATATAGAACGGACGTGGTTGTCAGGCACACGTTCATGAATTGAGGAAGGTGATGAGTGTCACAGCTCATCACCTCCATCACAGTTAAGCGCGAATGAACAAGAGTTTGAAGCTTGTCACAATCATTCAATCCTTGAATCCTACTTGGAATACCACAGACAAGGTTTAGACTTTTCGGATTCTCATGAATGCTGCCATCAGTTCTAGCTTATACCACGGAGATTCTGATTAAGGAATCTAAGAGATACTCATTCAATCGTATATAGAACGGACGTGGTTGTCAGGCACACGTTCATGAATTGAGGAAGGTGATGAGTGTCACAGCTCATCACCTCCATCACAGTTAAGCGCGAATGAACATCTTAGATAGGAACAAGCGTGTTTGAATGGAAAACAGAAATACTTGCATTAATTCATCGAGACACAGCAGAGCTTCTCACCCCCAACAATGGGGTTTAGAGACTCATGCCGTCAGAGAATACAAAGTTTAGATTTGAAATGTCATGAGATACAAAATAAGTCTCTAAAAGTTGTTTAAATACTAAACTAGTAGCCTAGGGTTACAAAATATGAGTGGACTATGATGGATGATGCAAAGATCCACTTCTGGGGCCCACTTGGTGTGCTGGGGCCCACTTGGTGTGTGCTGGGGCTGAGACTTTAAGCAATTCACGTGCGGAGGCCATTTGTGGAGTTGAACGCCAGTTTTTATGCCAGTTTGGGCGTTCAACTCCAGTTTTTGATCCTTTTCTGGCGCTGGACGCCAGAATTGGGCAGAGAACTGGCGTTGAACGCCAGTTTACGTCGTCTATCCTTGTGCAAAGTATGGACTATTATATATTGCTGGAAATCCCTGGATGTCTACGTTTCAACGCAATTGGAAGCATGCCATTTCGAGTTCTGTAGCTCCAGAAAATCCACTTTGAGTACAGGGAGGTCAGAATCCAACAGCATCAGCAGTCCTTTTTCAGCCTGAATCAGATTTTTGCTCAGCTCCTTCAATTTCAGCCAGAAAAATACCTGAAATTACAGAAAAATACACAACTCATAGTAAAGTCCAGAAATATGAATTTTTCCTAAAAACTACTAGAAATAGACTAAAAACTAACTAAAACATACTCTAAACTATATGAAATTATCCCCTAAAAGCGTATAAAATATCCGCTCATCACAACACCAAACTTAAACTGTTGCTTGTCCTCAAGCAACTAGACAAATAAAATAGAAGACTAATAGGTTGAGAGGCAATAATATCTCAGAGTTTTTGAATGAAGCTCAGATCCTACTTAGATGAGCGGGACTAGTAGCTTTTTGCTTCTGAATAGTTTTGGCATCTCACTTTATCCATTGAAGCTCAGAGTGATTGGCATCTATAGGAACTTAGAATTCAGATAATGTTATTGATTCTCTTAGTTCAGTGTGATGATTCTTGAACACAGCTTCTTTATGAGTCTTGGTCGTGGCCCTAAGCACTTTGTTTTCCAGTATTACCACTGGATACATAAATGCCACAGACACATAATTGGGTGAACCTTTTCAGATTGTGACTCAGCTTTGCTAAAGTCCCCAATTAGAGGTGTCCAGAGTTCTTAAGCACACTCTTCTTTTTGCTTTGGACCTTGACTTTAACCGCTCAGTCTCAAGTTTTCACTTGACACCTGCACGCCACAAGCACATGGTTAGGGACAGCTTGGTTTAGCCGCTTAGACCAGGATTTCAGTCCTTTAGGCCCTCCTATCCACTGATGCTCAAAGCCTTGGGATCCTTTTTAATTGTCCTTGCCTTTTGGTTTTAAGGGTTATTGGCTTTTTCTGCTTGCTTTTTTTTTTTTTCTGCAAGCTTTGTTCTTTGCTGCTTTTTCTTGCTTCAAGAATCATTTTTATGATTTTCAGATTATCAATAACATGTCTCATGTTCATCATTCTTTCAAGAGCCAACATATTTAACAGTCTTAAACAACAAATTCAAAAGACATATGCACTGTTCAAGCATTCATTCAGAAGACAGAAAGTATTGCCACCACATTTAACCAATTAGAATTTCTTTTATTAAACTCGAAATTTTATTGCTTCTTATTCAAAAGATCTACTATTTTATTCATGTTTAATGATGATGAGAAAAATAAACTATAGCTTAATTAGAAATAAAATCAAATAGATACTAATTACTATTATATGACTTCTAAGGTAGACTTTTTATAAGGACACTGTCACAGAGTTAAGGCAGAAATTGGAAATTAACAACCTTTATTCTGGGGGTATGGGGGTTCCTCTGATCCTTGGGAGGCTTGGTATTACAGAAGACTTTTGGCGCTTCAGTTCCCTTAAGTCACGTCCCTGCTCCTCTTGTTCTTTAAGCATATGGGTCAGCATTTGACTGTGTTCCTTCTGTTGTTTTATTATCTGCTCCATAGCTTCCTATATCTTGGTGACAGACGTCTTAAGATATTCCCAATATTCCGCTTGAGGAATCTCTGGGAGGAATTCCTGTGCTCTCTTCTTGATAAGATCCTCCTGTGCTTGTTGTCTCTCCATTGATGCTTTGGTGATTGACTTTTCAATTAGGATATATTCAGTTATTCCCATCTTGACTCCAGCGTCCTTGCAGAGCAGAGAAATCATGCTTGGATAAGCCAACCTGGCCTCTTTTGAATTTTTGTTAGCAATCTTATAGAGCTCAGTTGAAATCAGCTGATGAACCTCCACTTCCTTTCCCATCATGATGCAATGAATCATTACTGCTCTTTTAACTGTGACTTCAGAACGGTTAATAGTGGGCAACAGAGAACGCCCAATGAAGTCCAGCCATCCTCTGGCAACTGGTTTGAGATCTTCTCTCTTGAGTTGATTTGGAACGCCCTTTGTGTTGGTGGTCCACCTGGCTCCAGGGATACATATGTCCTCTAGAATCTTATCCAGGCCAATGTCTGCTCTCATCATCCTCCTGTTGAAGGAGTCTGGATCATCCTTTAGCTGAGGTAGCTTTAATATCTCTCTGATCTTGTCAGGGGTGGTATGAACAATCTTTCCCCTGACCATGGTCCGAAATTCGTAGCAGGCAATTCCAGATAGTCTTTGCTTGTCAGTCTGCCACATATTAGCATAGAACTCCTGGACCATGTTCCTTCCTACTTTCGTTTCAGGATTAGCTAGGACTTCCTAGTTCCTGATTCGAATTTGCTCCTGGATCTCCGGATATTCATCTTCTTTCAGATCGAAGCTAACTTCCGGGATCACTGATCTCAGACCCATTACTTTAAGATAATGGTCTGAATGTTCTTTAGATAAGAACTTCCCTTGATTCCAAAGTGGTTTTGGAACGCTCTCTTTCTTGCCTCTTGGAGTGGGTTGTTTTCCTTTGGGAGCCATGATCTCAGTGATCTCGGAAAAACACACCAAACTTAGAGGTTTGCTTGTCCTCAAGCAAAAGAAAAGAAAGGAGAGGGATAGAAGGAGATCGAGGTGCACTTGTTGATGGAGGAGGGGGGAGGCCGAACCCAATTTTAAAGGGGTGGGGGGGTGGGTTTTCGAAAAATTGTAAAAGATAAGATAAAAAGATTGAGTTGAAAAAGATAAGATAGAAGATATAGTTTGATTTTGAAAAGATAGGATAGATTTTTGAAAAAGATAAATTTGGATTTTGAAAAAGATAATATGAGGATTTGAAAAAGATATTGATAAGATTTTTAGAGTGAAAAAGATAGATTTGTTTTTTGGAAAAGATTTGAAAAGAGTTGGATTGAATTTGCAAAGAGGGTGTGTGCTTATGAATTAAGATACATTTGATATTTTGAAAGTAGGATTTTTAGAAATCAGGGTTCTTGACATGTTTATGTAAATAAAATCATGTATTGAATCATAAAATTATAAATTAGAATGGAAATATGTGTGGGATAAATGGATTTGGCTCCTCCCTGGCTTCTTGGCGTTTGAACGCCCAAACACTGCTTGTTTTGTGCGTTCAGCGCCCAAATGCTGATCTCCTGGGCGTTCAGCGCCCACTTGCTGCCATTCCTGGCGTTCAACGCCCAGTGGGTGGCCATTTCTGGCGTTGAACGCCCAATTGCTGCCATTACTGGCGTTCAGCGCCCAGTGGATGCCCATTTTGGGCGCTGAACGCCCAAAATTCCCCTTTACTGGCGTTTTCTTGCCATTGAGCTTCTAATCTCTGTTTTGTGTGCAAATTCCTTCTGTAACCCTGTAAACTTATGCAATTGATCCTTTACCTTAGTGTCAGTAAACTTTATATAAACAAATAAAAAAGAAAAATAGGGCAAAATGCTTAGAGGATTAATGCCCCATGGCTGGGTTGCCTCCCAGAAAGCGCTTCTTTATTGTCTTTAGCTGGACCTTGCTGAGCTTTTAATCTAGCTTCAGCCTTGAGCATTCTTGCTCAATGTTGCCTTCAAGATAATGCTTGATTCTTTGTCCATTGACAATGAACTTCTTATCAGAATCAATATCTTGAAGTTCCACGTAACCATATGGTGACACACTTGTAATCACGTATGGTCCCCTCCACCGGGATTTCAGTTTCCCGGGGAATAGCCTGAGTCTAGAGTTAAACAACAGAACCTTCTGTCCTGGTTCAAAGATTCTAGATGACAGCTTTCTGTCATGCCATTTTTTTTATTTTTCTTTATAAAGCTTGGCATTTTCGAAAGCTGTGAATCTGAATTCCTCTAGCTCATTTAGCTGGAGCAATCATTTTTCTCCTGCTAATTTGGCATCTAAGTTTAGGAATCCGGTTGCCCAGTAGGCCTTATGTTCCAGTTCCACGGGCAAGTGGCATGCCTTACCATACACGAGTTGGTATGGAGAGGTCCCTATAGGGGTCTTGAATGCTGTTCTGTAAGCCCACAGAGCATCATCCAAGCTCCTTGCCCAATCCTTTCTACGGGTATTTACTGTCCGTTCCAGGATTCTCTTTAATTCTCTGTTAGAGACTTCAGCTTGCCCATTGGTTTGTGGATGATATGGAGTGGCCACTTTGTGGCGAATTCCATACCGAACCATGGCAGAGTAAAGCTGTTTATTGCAGAAGTGAGTGCCCCCATCACTGATTAACACTCTAGGGACACCAAACCTGCTAAAGATATGTTTCTGGAGGAACTTCAGCACTGTTTTAGTATCATTGGTGGGTGTGGCAATAGCCTCAACCCATTTTGATACATAGTCAACTGCCACCAGAATATAAGTGTTTGAGTATGATGGTGGGAAAGGTCCCATGAAGTCAATTCCCCATACATCAAACAACTCTATTTCCAAGATTCCTTGTTGAGGCATGGCGTAACCATGAGGCAGATTACCAGCTCTTTGGCAACTGTCACAATTACGTACAAACTCTCGGGAATCTTTATAGAGTGTGGGCCAATAGAAGCCACATTGGAGGACCTTGGTGGCTGTTCGCTCACCTCCGAAATGGCCTCCATATTGAGATCCATGGCAATGCCATAGGATTCTCTGTGCTTCCTCTCTGGGGACACACCTACGGATAATTCCGTTTGCACATCTCTTAAAGAGATAGGGCTCATCCCACAAGTAGTACTTTGCATCAGTAATTAGTTTCTTTTTTTGTATTCTATTGTACTCCTTGGGTATGAACCTTGCAGCTTTATAGTTTGCAATATCGGCAAACCATGGTGCTTCCTGAATGGCAAATAGATGCTCATCAGGGAACGTCTCAGAGATCTCAAGGAAGGGGAGGGACGTCCCTTCCACTGGCTCTATCCGGGACAGATGATCAGCTACTTGGTTCTCTGTCCCTTTTCTGTCTCTTATTTCTATATCAAACTCTTGCAGAAGTAATACCCATCTGATGAGCTTGGGTTTTGAATCCTGCTTTGTGAGTAGATACTTAAGAGCAGCATGGTCAGTGTACACAATCACCTTTGATCCTACTAAGTAGGATCTGAACTTGTCAATGGCGTAAACTACTGCAAGTAATTCCTTTTCTGTGGTTGTGTAATTTTTCTGGGCATCATTTAAAACGCGACTGGCATAATAAATGACATGCAGAAGCTTGTCAGGCCTCTGTCCCAATACTACACCAATGGCATTGATCACTGGCATCACACATTAGCTCAAATGGTAATGTCCAGTCTGGTGCAGAAATGACTGGTGCTGTGACCAGCTTAGCTTTCAGCGTTTCAAACGCCTGTAGGCACTCTGTGTCAAACACAAATGGCGTGTCAGCAGCTAGCAGGTTGCTTAGAGGTTTTGCGATTTTTGAAAAATCCTTTATAAACCTCCTATAGAATCCTGCATGCCCCAGAAAGCTTCTGATTGCCTTAACATTGGCAGGTGGTGGTAATTTTTCAATTACCTCTATTTTTGCTTGATCCACCTCTATTCTCTTGTTTGAGATTTTATGCCCAAGAACAATTCCTTCAGTCACCATGAAGTGACACTTTTCCCAGTTTAAAACTAGGTTGGTTTCTTGGCATCTTTTCAGAACAAGTTTTAGGTGATCAAGACAGGAGCTGAATGAGTCTCCATATACTAAGAAGTCATCCATGAAGACTTCCAGAAATTTTTCCACCATATCAGAGAAAATAGAGAGCATGCATCTCTGGAAGGTTGCAGGTGCATTGCATAGCCCAAAGGGCATCCTTCTATAAGCAAACACTCCGGATGGACATGTGAATGCTGTTTTCTCTTGATCTTGGGGATCTACTGCAATCTGGTTATAGCCTGAGTACCCATCCAAAAAGCAGTAATAATCATGGCCTGCTAGTCTCTCTAGCATCTGGTCTATGAATGGTAAAGGAAAATGATCCTTTCTGGTGGCTGTATTGAGCCTTCTGTAGTCAATACACATGCGCCACCCTGTAACTGTTCTTGTAGGAACCAGTTCATTTTTTTCATTATGAATCACTGTCATGCCTCCCTTTTTTGGGACGACTTGAACAGGGCTCACCCAGGGGCTATCAGAAATGGGATAAATAATCCCAGCCTCTAGTAATTTGGTGACCTCTTTCTGCACCACTTCCTTCATGGCTGGATTTAGCCGCCTCTGTGGTTGAACCACTGGTTTGGCATTATCCTCCAATAGGATTTTGTGCATGCATCTAGCTGAGCTTATGCCCTTAAGGTCACCTATGGACCACCCAAGAGCTGTCTTGTGTGTCCTTAGCACTTGAATAAGTGCTTCCTCTTCCTGTGAATTTAAAGCAGAGCTTATGATCACTGGAAAAGTGTCACCTTCTCCTAGAAATGCATATTTCAAGGATGGTGGCAGTGGCTTGAGCTCTGGTTTAGGAGGTTTTTCTTCTTTCAGAAGAAAGTTCAGAGGCTCTTTCATGTCCCCTGAATCCTCCAAATCAGGCTGGACATCTTTAAAGATGTCTTCCAACTCTGATTCGAGACTCTCAGCCATGTTGATCTCTTCTACCAAAGAGTCAATAAGGTCAACTTTCATGCAGTCTGTTGATGTGTCTGGATGCTGCATGGCTTTGACAGCGTTCAACTTGAACTCGTCATCGTTGACTCTCAGGGTTATTTCCCCCTGTTGGACGTCAATGAGGGATCGTCCAGTTGCTAGGAAGGGTCTTCCTAGAATGAGAGTGGCACTCTTGTGCTCCTCCATTTCCAGCACAACAAAGTCAGTGGGAAAGGCGAATGGCCCAACTCTGACAATCATGTCCTCAATCACGCCTGATGGGTATTTAGTGGAACCATCAGCAAGTTGGAGACATATCCGGGTTGGTTTAACTTCTTCAGTTAAGCCAAGCTTCCTGATAGTGGATGCAGGTATTAGGTTGATGCTTGCCCCAAGATCGCATAAGGCTGTCTTAGTGCAATCACCTTCCAATATGCATGGTATCAGAAAACTCCCAGGGTCTTTAAGCTTTTCAGGAAAGCTTTTCAGAATGACTGCACTGCATTCTTCAGTGAGGAGAACTCTTTCTGTTTCTCTCCACTCCTTTTTATGACTCAAGATCTCTTTCATGAACTTGGCATAAGAAGGTATTTGCTCAAGTGCCTCTGCAAAAGGAATCTTTATTTCAAGAGTCCTTAGATAATCTGCAAAGCGAGCAAATTGCTTATCCTACTCCTCTTTTCGGAGTTTTTGAGGATAAGGTATCTTGGCTTTATATTCCTCAACCTTAGTGGTTAAAGAAGCCCTTTTAGAGGGGTTGTTATCAGCACTTGTGTGTGTCTGATCCCTCACTGGCAATTGAGTGCCAGAGTCAGAAGCTGGAGTGACGTTAGACGCCAGCTCACTGTCTGTTCCTGGCGCCTGAACGCCAGAAATGTGCCCCTGTTGGGCGTTCAACGCTGGATTCTGCCCCATTTGGGCGTTCAACGCCAGATTCTTGCCCCTTTCTGGCGTTGAACGCCAATCCTGCCTTGTTTCTGGCGCTGAACGCCAGTTTTGGGCATGGTCTGGGCGTTCAGCGCCAGCCTTCCACCCATTTTCTGGCGTTTTAGTGCCAGAATTATCTTTGGTGGGTCGCTCATTTCTTGAATTTTTTATGCCTTGAGGTGGGGTATTTAATGTTTTCCCACTTCTTAATTGAACTGCTTGGCATTCTTCTGCTATTTGCTTTGATAGCTGCTGCTTTGTTTGCTTAAACTGTTCCTCCATATGTATATTAGCTATCCTTGTCTCCTGTAACCTGTCTTTGAATTCAGCTAGCTGTTTTGTTAGAAAATCTAATTGCTGATTGAATTCAGCAGCTTGTTTTACAGTACTGAATTCAGCAGTTACTGTTTTAACCTCTTCATTCATGGAAGGGTTGCTGCTTAGATACAGATGCTGATTCCTGGCAACTGTATCAATGAGCTCTTGAGCTTCTTCAATTGTCTTTCTCATATGGATAGATCCACCAGCTGAGTAATCTAAAGACATCTGAGCTCCTTCTGCAAGCCCATAGTAGAAGATGTCTAACTGAACCCACTCTGAAAACATTTCAGAGGGGCATTTTCGTAGCATCTCTCTGTATCTCTCCCAGGCATCATAAAGAGATTCATTATCTCCTTGTTTAAAGCCTTGGATGTCCAGCCTTAGCTGTGTCATCCTTTTTGGAGGGAAATATTGATTCAGGAATTTTTCTGTCAGCTGTTTCCATGTTCTTATGCTGGCCTTAGGTTGGTTATTTAACCACCTCTTGGCTTGATCTTTTACAGCAAATGGAAACAGTAATAGTCTGTAGACATCCTGATCTATTTCCTTATCATGTACTGTGTCAGCAATTTGTAAAAATTGTGCCAAAAACTCTGTAGGTTCTTCCTGTGGAAGACCGGAATACTGGCAACTTTGCTGCACCATGATAATGAGCTGAGGATTCAACTCAAAGCTACTGACTCCAATAGAGGGTATGCAGATGCTACTCCCATATGAAGCAGTAGAGGGGTTATAATATGACCCCAGAGTCCTCCTGGACTGTTCATTTCCACTTATGTCCATGATGGATCTATGGATATAACTTGGACTGATTTACCTTTTTATTTATTTTATTTTATAAGAAGTAAATACTTAAATAAAATAAAATAACTAAAAAGAATTTGAATTTTGAAGTTAAATATTTTTTTTTCGTTTATATAAAAAAAAGAAATTAATTAGTTAATAAAAAAGAAATTTTTGAAAAAGAGGGAAGATATTTTCGAAATTTAGAGAGAGGGAGAGTTAGTTAGGTAGTTTTGAAAGAGTTAAGAAACAAACAAAAAGTTAGTTAGTTAGTTGAAACAAATTTTGAAAAGATAAGAAGTTAGGAAGTTAGAAGAGATATTTTGAAAAGATATATATTTTTTTTTTGAATTTAGTGAGGAGAGAGAAAAACAATAAGATAGTACAAGATTTAAAATTTTTAGACCTAATGCTCCTTGTTTTCGAAAAATTTGGAGGGAAAACACCAAGGAACACCAAACTTAAAAATTTTAAGATCAAAACACAAGGAAAAACTCAAGAACACTTTGAAGACTCACAAGAACACAAGAATATGAAGAAAGAACACCAAACTTAAAATTTTTTTAGAAAACCAAAGGGAAATCAACAAGAAAACACCAAACTTTAAGTTTGGCACAAAATTTAATAGAGAAAATATTATTTATGAAAAAGAAGGTTTTGAAAAGAATATAAAAGACTCTAACCCAATTACCAAGAACACAGATTAACGCCCTAGCCAAATGAGTTATGGGACCTTCAAAAATTTTAAGAAAGATTATTTTTGAAAACACCAAACTTAAAGTTTGGCACAGGATTTAATAGAAAAGTTATTTTTGAAAAAGGTTTTAAAAATATGATAGCCAATTATCATGAACATAAACACCACGTTCTAAATAACTGAGCTATAAGTTTAAAGTATTTTAACAAGGGATAAATAATAAAAGACTCTAAACCAAAAAAAAGAAAGATTTTTCCTAATCTAAGCAACAAAATAATCCGTCAGTTGTTCAAACACGAACAATCCCCGGCAACGGCGCCAAAAACTTGGTGCACGAATTGTGAATCACACTTTTCACAACGCGTACCACTAACCAGCAAGTGCACTAGGTCGTCCAAGTAATACCTTACGTGAGTAAGGGTCGAATCCCACGGAGATTGTTGGTTTGAAGCAATCTATGGTTATCTTGTAAATCTTAGTCAGGAAGTCAATTATGTTTATCAGTTGAATTGTGAATAACCAAGAGAACATAAATTAAAGATTACTTGTTGTGCAGTAATGGAGAATATGTTGGAGTTTTGGAGATGCTTTGTCTTCTGAATCTCTGCTTTTCTCTGTCTTCTGATTCACGCACGCACGCCCTCCTATGGCAAGTTGTGTGTTGGTGGATCACCGTTGTCAATGGCTACCTTCCGTCCTCCCAGTGAAAACTACGCTCACGCGCTCTGTCACAGCACGGCTAATCACCGGTTGGTTCTCGATCCGGTTGGAATAGGATTTACTATCCTTTTGCGTCTGTCACTAACGCCCAGCCTTCAAGAGTTTGAAGCTCATCACAGTCATTCAATCCTTGAATCCTACTCGGAATACCACAGACAAGGTTTAGACTTTCCGGATTCTCATGAATGCTGCCATCAGTTCTAGCTTATACCACGGAGATTCTGATTAAGGAATCTAAGAGATACTCATTCAATCGTATATAGAACGGAGGTGGTTGTCAGGCACACGTTCATGAATTGAGGAAGGTGATGAGTGTCACAGCTCATCACCTCCATCACAGTTAAGCGCGAATGAACATCTTAGATAGGAACAAGCGTGTTTGAATGGAAAACAGAAATACTTGCATTAATTCATCGAGACACAGCAGAGCTCCTCACCCCCAACAATGGGGTTTAGAGACTCATGCCGTCAGAGAATACAAAGTTTAGATCTGAAATGTCATGAGATACAAAATAAGTCTCTAAAAGTTGTTTAAATACTAAACTAGTAGCCTAGGGTTACAAAATATGAGTGGACTATGATGGATGATGCAAAGATCCACTTCTGGAGCCCACTTGGTGTGCTGGGGCCCACTTGGTGTGTGCTGGGGCTGAGACTTTAAGCAATTCACGTGCGGAGGCCATTTGTGGAGTTGAACGCCAGTTTTTATGCCAGTTTGGGCGTTCAACTCCAGTTTTTGATCCTTTTCTGGCGCTGGACGCCAGAATTGGGCAGAGAACTGGCGTTGAACACCAGTTTACGTCGTCTATCCTTGTGCAAAGTATGAACTATTATATATTGCTGGAAAGCCCTGGATGTATACTTTCCAACGCAATTAGAAGCATGCCATTTCGAGTTCTGTAGCTCTAGAAAATCCACTTTGAGTGCAGGGAGGTCAGAATCCAACAGCATCAGCAGTCCTTTTTCAGCCTGAATCAGATTTTTGCTCAGCTCCTTCAATTTCAGCCAGAAAAATACCTGAAATTACAGAAAAACACACAACTCATAGTAAAGTCCAGAAATATGAATTTTTCCTAAAAACTACTAGAAATAGACTAAAAACTAACTAAAACATACTCTAAACTATATGAAATTATCCCCAAAAAGCGTATAAAATATCCGCTCATCAATAGCCTCAATCATTCTTTTGATATGTATCTATATTCTATATTCTATAATTGGACATATAGATTAAAGCAAAGTAAAGAACATCAGAATAAAAAGAAGCGAAACACACAGGAATAAAATTATGGTTTGAATGCAACCATACAATTAAGCTCAAGACTCACAGGTTGTGTGTTCTCTAACTCAAGCATCATATATCATTCATATATGTTATGCAGGTTTAGTTAAAAATTCCCATTATTCTCATAAAAAAAATTATTTAGGGTAGCCTTTAAAGTTTTAATGTTCCTCCTTGATGAAATGTTGTCAACTTAACTATATGATGTAATGCTATATATACAAGGTTTATGGACTTAAATCTGTTATGTTCAATTTCCTTGCTTACTTCCTTTTTATATTTTTCAATTTAACTATGCTATCTTATGCTAAAGAGGGTAAACTAAACTAATTAATCCACTAATAAGTCAGAATTGCAAACTAACTAAATAACTAAAAATATGAACTAAAAATGAAAAATGCAAAAATAGAGTAAAAATACATAAAAGCAGCAATGTATAAGTACTCAGAAAAAAAGAAAAATACAGAAAAATATCCAAAATAAAAGAAAAAGAGATGTAGTGGTTCACCAAAATAAAACACCAGAGATGGCGACCTCCCCACACTTAAAATGAAGCATCGTCCCTGATGCTCAGTCAACCCGGGTGTGAAGGGGTGTCATCACTGGTAGGGATGGTAGCTGGAGGCTCTGTGGTGGTGGTGGGCTGAGCGTCTGGCTGCTGTAGAGGCGGTGCTGACTGGATCGGGATCTCCGGATCTGCAGCCTCGATCTGATGTGTAACCTCCTGATGTGGTGCAGCCTGCTCTGTGTCTGCCTGCTGATGGGTCTCCTCCTGGAAATGAGTCTCCTCCTCGGGCTCATCCTCCTCCTCCTCGGATGGCTCAGATGGTGTGTCGGGCTCGGAGGGGATGTCACCACCCTGTCGGATCATCAGCTTCAGATACGAATAGCGTCGCTGGCTGCGACGCTCCAATCTCTCATACCGGCGCCGATTACGGTGCTCCATCTGATCAAGCTATCAGAATAGGTGGTGCACGAGGCGGTATACGGGCTCAGAGGCAGGTGGAGGTGCAGTGGTGGTAGCAGGTGCAGCAGGGGCAGCCGTGGATGAAGTGGGTCCAGCAGACGGTGGGCTGTCTCATCAGTAGTAGGGAAGGGTCGTGGTCTAGAGCCCAAAGCTAGGAAGTTCCTGCTGTGAGGAATGATCTTCCTGCAGTCCGCCGCTGGTGGTATCTCATCGGCATCCTCCCATGGCACGTCAGCTCGACGGCCTAGCTGTGTAACCAGATACGGGAAAGGGAGGGTGCCTCGGACGTGGACCCTGGCCATATAATGCCAGATAAAGCGTGGTAGATAAAGGTCCTTACCCTCCAGCACACACCATAGGAGGGTGATCATAGCAGCTGGGATCTCCGTCTCATGAGTACTCGGCATGACATAATTGCTCAAGATCTGGTGCCATAACCGAGCCTCATCATTTAAGTACGCCCTCTTGATCCCTCTAGGCATGGTGGTGTCCTGACCCATCTCCCAAGGAACAGTCGGGTCGAGAGCTATCCGTGCCTTTACAGTATCCCAATCAAACTGCATCAGGCGCATGTCCTCCTCAGCCTTTGAATAACCATCAGGCTGATCGGACTTGGCGGGGAGCTGGAGAATGTCCTCTATGGCCTCCTTAGTGACCAGAATCTGCTTTCCTCTCAGGTTCACTGCATCTAGGGTGGTGAGGTAGTAGTTGCAGTAGAATTCCTGGACCCAAGATGCATTGACCTCTGTCAGTGTTCTCTCCAGAAACAACCAGCCTCTCTGCTTGATTTGCTCAGTGGTGTACTGCTGGAGTGCTTCTGGAATCTTCAGAGTTCTCTCCAGGTATAGATTCCTGGAGTTTGCAAATGCCGGATACTTCAGCTCACAGTACCGGTTTGCAAATTTTATTGAATCATTTGCAGGGAGCAGCTGGTCATCTTTTTCCTGCTGTGTAAAGTTCTTCTCCTGCCATGAGGAATCGTGCATGAGGGTAATGATAGACTGGGAGGAATCTCCTCTCTTGCGCTTGCCAGTAGCCTTGCCTTTTCCTTTCCTTTGTGAGGCAGACATCCTGAAAAATGGGAAACCAGGATATGGATAAAAATAGGGAAGCAAATAGGCAATTTAAACAAAGAAAACTCAAAGTGGCAAAGGAGAATTAGAATGAGGTAAATGAGTCAAGTAAATGTGCATTAAGGATTGTTTAGTAGTTTAAAATTTGGAAAGGAAGAATTGACAATCCAAAATGTATCAGAATTCAAGTTAAATAGAAAAATTTTCATTATTCCATGGTTAGAAAGTTAGAGGAAAGTGAAAAAAAATCAGAAAAGAGATTTTGAAAAGGTTAGTAATGTTAGAATTTGAAAAAGAAGTTATTAAATTAAAATTAGTGAGTCAGTAAAATGTGGGTTAAGGTAAGTGGCATAAAGAAAATATTCCATATAACAAGGATTCACAATTATGAATAGAATTAACTCACAACCGAACAAGGAAAACAGGGTGATGTTGATTCTAATAGATATAAAGAAAGCAAGAACTGGAATCAGAATATCACAAATGCAGTTTATAAACCAGGAAATCAAAGAGGATAAGAAAGTCTGCCATCGCATTCATGAAACGGTTTGGTTAAAGCAGAGGACAACAGAGTTCAGATTGTCAAACCAAAACTTGAATGAAACAATTTACAAAAAATTTGGGCAGCATTCCGGCTAAAATTGGATTGTCCCGGAAAATAAACAGCAAACAAGGCAGTTCATATGAATAAAAAACTTGCTGCAGGTACCTATAATTAATAGAAACAGGAAAATTCAGAGTAACAAGCAGCAAATGCAGGAAATCACAGCATATGAACAAGGTCACAGGAATAGCAGAATTACAGTTTTGATAAAACAGAAACATGAACAGTGCAAGTAAACAGACCTAAATCCACTAACCACAGCCTAATCTACCTAACAACATAAAATCCACTACACACATGCATTTTTAGCTATCCTAAACATGAACATAAACGGGAAAAAGAAGAAAAACTACGAATGGAAAAAAAAGGGCTTGCGTGCTACGGAACCTGGAAAGCGTAAGAAGTAGAACGGGGCAGAAAAGCGGCTGGGTGGTGACGGCGGCGGCGTCCGGCGCGGTGGCGGGCACGGCGGCGCGGTGGCTGCAGCGTGGCAGTTCGGTCAGGGGAAAGGGAGGGGTAATGGGTGGAATAGGGGAGGGGATAGGATAGGGGAGAGGGGTGTGGCGCGGCTAGGATGGCCGGCGGTGGTAGGTGGTGGTCCGCGGAGGGCAGTGGCGGAGAGGGGGGAAAGAGAGGAAGAAAAAAGAAGAAAGAAGGGGAGGGAGGAAGGGGGGGCAGGTGGCGGCGGCGTCTGGACGGCGGCGGCATCTGGGTGGTGGTCGGGGTGGCGGCAATGGTGGCTAGGTGGTGGTTGAGAGAAGAAGAGGAAGAGAGGGAGAAGAGGGTTAGGGGGGCTGCGCGACTGATAGGGTTCGCGTGGCTGGGGGTTATATTTTCAAATCCACGCGATCGCGTGGGGGACGCGGTCGCGTGGTGGGGGTGAAAATGGTAGTGACGCGATCGCGTGGGGCACGCGATCGCATGAGAGGGGTGGAAGAGGGGATGACGCGATCGCGTGGGTCGCGCGATCGCGTCGCTGGAAATTGTGCTAAACGCACGACTCCAGCACCGTTTCAACGCAACTCTCTGTGTCCTTCGAGGGTGTTGTGGAATCCATGTGACGCGATCACGTCGCTCACGCAGTCGCGTGGGATTAGTTTTGTGCATGTGACGCGATCGCATGGGGCATGCGATCGCGTGGGCCAATTTGTGCAAAACGCACAAGGGCCGCACGATTCCAGCCTAACTTTCTGGACGTTGGATATTTACGCCAATCTCCAGGTCACGCGGTCGCGTGGATGACGCGGTCGCGTGGATAGTGTTTTCGCAATATGACGCGATCGCATGGGGCATGCGGTCGCGTCGTGCATCCCCTTTTTTTTATGTGTATGATAGATGCAGAATGCAATGATTAACATGAATGCTATGCATAATTCCAGGTTCAATGAAGTAAAATGAAAAGGAAATAAAAATGAAAGCAATTAACAAGAAATAAATTGAAAAAGAAGCGACCATACCATGGTGGGTTGTCTCCCACCTAGCACTTTTAGTTTAAGTCCTTAAGTTGGACATTGTAGGAGCTTCCTGCTATGGCGGCTTATGTTTAAATTCGTCCAAAAATCTGCACCAGTGCTTGGAATGCCAATAGCCTCCGGGGTCCCATACTAGGCATGTAAAGCTTCTGAGCAGCTTCAGACAAATTTTCAGACTCCCGGGGTGACGAATGTCAGGATAAACTCCAGGATCCCAAGCCTTGCTTTTAAATCCGCCTCCGTCTTGATCTATATGTTTCCATCCGGGCGGTTTAGAAAGTAGAATCTCACCATGGTGACCAAACGTTCTCCGTGATCTATGCAATGGAGCATGATACCAATCCGTGTACTTCGAGGTGAAGCATGGAACCTTATTGAACCTTGTGCACCAACTCTGAGTACGAGCCATTTCCCTCTTACTCTTAAAGCCACAAAGAGCTCTAAGCTGGCCATCTGTTTCAAGTAAACCATATTCAAGTGAATAAGTAAAGTTAAAGGTTAAGGATTGTACCCACTTGAAGCTTGTATTAGGTGGTAATGGCCTTGGGATAGGTGTTTCTGGTGGTTCTGTAAGTTCTACTCCCTTGTGCTCTTCTGTGAATTCCTCCACTTGCTTGCAAGGTTCTACAATTATACTTGTGTCCTGGTCAAAGTCTTCTATGTCTTCCTCATCACTTGAGTCATAGATTGGAGGTTGAGAGAAATCTACCTCCACATCATCTTCATATTCACTTGGGGAAGATTCTTCGATCTTAGAGAATTCACTTGCGGATGCAAGTTCATTACTAAGAGAATTTGACTTGTGACTATCATCATCAAGGGAATTTGTGTCCTGGGTTATTCCATCAGATTCTTCATAAACAACTTGCCTTGGAGGTTGTACAATATCCTCCTTAGCATCAACTGTAGCATCCTTGACGGAGTTCTCCTCAGTTCTGGATTCCCATGGAGGTTCAGCATCTCCTAGATCTTCAACCAACTCTTCTTCTTGAACAATGATAGCTTCTTCTACCTATTCTAGTACGAATTCATTCTCTGTCTTGTCCACTGGAGTTTCTAGTATCTCCTTCATGCTACGCTCTTTGTTAGACTGTTCACATGGGGCTGTGGCTGATCCTTGTGTATTTGAGCGCCTAGAAACCCATTGAATTATTGTTTGCTTCAGTTGTCGAATGGTTGTTTGAAGTTTATTTACTGTTTCCTTTAGGCGAACCTCTGCTTCTCGGGTTGCCGGACTTGGGCATAACACATAGAGAAGTGGTGGTGGTTGGGAGTGATTGGATTGGTACTGGGGTAAGGAAGGATCATATGGTGGCGAATGGTGAAGAGAAGCTTGTGAGTGTGGTGGTTCGAGGTTATCTTGAAAGGATGGTTTATATGCACGGGGTGGGGCTTGTTGGTAGTTACAAGGTTGTCCACCATATCTTTCAACTGGGTATGCATTGTAGAATGGTCTTCGTCCAGGATATCTTGGAGGGTGTTGCTGCCTAAAGGGTTGATTAGATCCTCTTGGCTCCATCCATCCTTGATTGGTCTGACCTTGATGCACATTCCAGCTGGAACTTCTATTTCTTTCAACAAAGTTAGAACCAAACTCAAAGCGAGAGGGGTGAGAATTCATGGTAGCAAATAAAGATGAAAAGGAAAAACAAAAATAAATAAACAAGAAAAAGAAAAATATTTATAATAACCAATAATAAGGCACACGTTAGCAGATCCCCGGCAACGGCGCCATTTTGACGTTAGGATTTTTGCCAGTAAAGAAGTTCATAAAAACAGTCGCGTTGTAGATATAGTCTCTAAACCAACAAAAATCCCTTCGTGCAAACGTTTTGGTTGTCACAAGTAACAAACCCCTTAAAAATTGTTAACCGAGTATTCAAACCTCGGGTCGTCTTCTCAAGGAACTGCAGGGAAGTATGTTCTTATTATTGGTTATGGAGGTTGTAAAATCGGGGTTGAGAGTGAAGAGTAGATATGACAAACAATTTAAATGGCAATTAAAATAAATAAATACTGTAAAGCAATCTTTTGGCAAGGTAAGAGAAATTGGAAGTCCAACTTAGTTATCTCTCTCAACAATAATGAAAGTTGAATCTAAATTCCACTTAGTTAACCTTTACTAAAGTAAAGGAAAGTCAAGGGACTAATTAGTTTGACCTTCGAATCCTATTTATTTCCTAAGAAAAAGTTGGGATTATTGAAGTTCAGTTCAATTAGCAAGATAACGATTATCAATTATGCTGAGTTTAATAATGTTGAGTTACTGATTTCTTAACCAAGACCAAAAGGGAAAAAGTAAAATTGTTGGAATAAAAATGTCCTTAGATGGAAAGCAATGGTAACACAAATTAAGGAGAAAGCAATCAATAACTGAAATACCTCAAATAATCATTAATTCAAATCATAACATGGAAAGGGTTCATAAGTCAAGTTGGCAACATTTATAGGTACGAATAAAAGCATTAAAGTAAATATTAAACCTGAATCGAGAGTCACTCTTACAAACTAAGAGAAGTCCTAAATCCTAATCCTAATCCTAAGAGAGAGAGGAGAGAACCTCTCTCAAACTAAATCTAAATCATGGAAAGTGAAAATTGGCGAGCTCTCTCTGAATGGATGCGTTCCCTCACTTTGTAACCTCTGGTCTATGCCTTCTGGACTTGGATTTGGGCCAAAAAGAGCTTCAGAATTTGCTATGAGCGTTTTCTGCAATTTCTAGTGCGTGGCCTCTGTCACGCGTCCGCGTGGGTCACGCAGTCGCGTCATTCGGGGCATTTCCTTGCCATGCGGTCGCGTCAGTCATGCGACCGCGTCAGTCATGCGGCCACGTCACTGCTGATACGCGCTTGGCACGCGATCGCTTCGTCCATGCGATCGCGTGGATGCCAGTTTCTTCAGAAGCTCCGTTTTGTGCTTTCCTTCCATTTTTGTATTTTTCCTTTCCATCCTTTAAGTCATTCCTACCTTAGAAGATCTGAAACTACTCAACACACTAATCACGGCATCGAATGGAAATAAAGGTAATTAAGATAATTAATATTAAAGCACAGGAAACATGTTTTTCACATACATCACATAATAAGGAAGGGAAAGTTAAACCATGCAATTAATATGAATAAGTGGGTGAAGGATTGAATAAATCACTCAAATTAAGCACAAAATATATCATAAATAATGGGTTTATCAGTCACATCCTACTAAGTGGCCACTCGAGCGATCGCATACCCCATGCGACCGCATCACCCAGATTTTTGGCAACATGCAATTTAAACAGAGAGTTGTGCGAGCGCGAGGCTACCCTCGCGCCAGTAGCATAAAACGTGTCACGCGACCGCGTTACCGACGCTACCGCGTCAATCAGTTTAAGCGCAAGCCGCGCGACCGCGTGCCCCACGTGATCGCGTCGCTTGCGCCGCACAGCTTATCCTAATTTGCCTAATATCTTATCTTTTCTCCCCCAATCCTAATTTTTCCTCCCTCCTTTCTTACTTACTTCTTCTTCCCTTCTTTCCCTTCTCATTCTTCTTATCTTTTATTTTATTTTACTTAATTTATTTGCATATTTCATTCATTACATTTTAAATTTGTGCATATTTTTATTTTCTTTTCTGAATTTTTTATTTTTCTATTGGTGTTAAAAATTTTTTTATTCAACTGTTGCATCTTTTCTTGAATTTATTTTGGTAACTTGTTTTACACTGTGGGATATATTAATTTTCTGCCAATGCCAATCTTTTATGATACCTGCACTCCATTTGCATTGACATGGGCTTGTATTGATACCTCCATTACCCACACTCATCCCCTATACAAATTTTATACCATTGGCATGCCATGGCTTCTATTGTTTTCTCACGTACATGTTGAAGCTTCCATGTAAATGAGACCCTTATCATTTGGCATTAACACGCATATTTTATTTATTTTCTATCTTTTGGGTTACTTTTCTTCTTTTTCTCTTCTTTCAGGCTGGCCACCAAAGACGGCAAAAGAAAGACACTTCTAAAAGGGGAGACAAACAAGTCCATCTACACATTCATTGAAGAAAAGCATCAGTCGGAACAACCCGTCCACCTGCATATCTCAGCATGCACCGAGGACGGTGCAATTTTTAAGTGTGGGGAGGTCGATATCGACTTCCAGGGGTTAGTTACCTTCTTTTCAACACCAATATTTTCTTTGTTAATTGCCGCATTAGCATATTTAATTGCATGATTATTTGATTTTTTTGCATATTTTACCACTTGGTTGAAGTAATATTTTCTTTTTCAAGAAACCTTTTAGAGCATTTCACTAATTTGAATAAAATTTAATGTTACACTTGTTTGAAGAAATATTATACTGGAACATGGTTTAGAGCTCGAACACACAAAACCTGTGAGATTTTTTGAGCTTATTTGAATTGGTTGCATTTTACCAACCAATATTTTCTTTTTAGTGTGTATTTTTCTCTAAAATTGTGATCTTTGTCTTGCTTAATTCTATATTTCCATTGTTTAATGTATGCATACACTTACATGATTGAGGCCTTAACCCTTTCATTATCCATTGCAAACTAATTTGAGCCTATTTTACCTCTTTATTCTTTATTTTAGCTCATCACTAACTCTAAGCAGAAAACAATAATATCCTTAATTTGAATCCTTGGTTAGTTTAGACTAGTGAGAATGCTTATGATTTAAGTGTGGGAAAAGTGAATTTGGAAACATTTGGTTTGAGAATTGAGTATGTTAGAATTTTCTGAAAATGTGAAAAAAAAAGTTTAGGACATGATTCATGCATCCAATAATTTAATCATATGCATTGAAAAAAAAAAAGAAGGAAAAAAAGTAATTAAGCAGAAAGGGGACAAAATGCCCCAAAGTAAGTGGTGTAAACAATGCATATGTACTGTACTTGAAATTAGAATGCATGAATATGTGGAAAACATGGTTAATGGATGGTTAGATATTGTATTATGATTACATGGATTGTCTAAAGTTAGGTGGAAAGTTTAAGTTAATTAAGGATTCAGATTTTAGTCCACTTGACCAAATACAATCCTACCTTGACCCTAACCCCATTACAACCCTTAAAAGACCTCTTGATTTGTGTATTTGTGCATTAAATTTATGTTGATTGTTAGATGAAGAGCAAGCCTTTGAATGCAAGGTTAGTGAAGAATTGAGAGAATCGAACCTTAAACACTTGAGTGATTAGAGTGTATACACTACCAGTGAGGGTTCGATGCTCAATCCCTTGTTCCCTGCTTTCATGAGCTATTTTCTTCTTGCAAGTCTATTTGTACTTCATTTTCATGATTTGAATTAGTGAAATCCAGTTTATATTTCCTCTTGAAAGATTTGTTTACTTTTAACTAAGTAGGTGGAAACATTCTGCATGTAGTTACATTCATAGGTTGCATTTCATACATTCTTCATTCTTTATAGTTTCTCTTGAGCTTAGTATGAGGACATGCTAATGTTTAAGTGTGGGGAAGTTGATAAACCACTATTTCATGGTTTATCTTGTGCTCAATTGAGTGGATTTTATCAACTCTTTACCCACTTATTCATAATATTTGCATGGTTTTATATTTCCTTCCTGACTTTGTGCTATGATTGAAAACATGCTTATTTGATCTTATATTTGCTTATTATTAATCCTCTCTTATCACCATTAGATGCCTTGATATGTGTGTTAAGTGCTTTCAGAGATTACAGGGCAGGAATGACTTGGAGGATGGAAAGGAAGCATGCAAAAGTGGAAGGAATACAAGAAGATGAAGAAGTTGCTAAGCTGTCCAGCCTGACCTCTTCGCACTCAAACGGCTATAACTTTAGCTACAGAGGTCCAAACGATGCGGTTCCAGTTGCATTGGAAAGCTAACGTCCGGGGCTTCAATTTGATATATAATATGCTATTGTTCCCCTGACGGTAGGTGACGCGACCGCATGATCCATGCGGCAGCGTCGCAATGACGGAAATCAGCGTGTTTGAATTCTTCTCCAGCCATTTCCGGGCTATTTTCGACATAGTTCGCAGCCCAAAAAATACAGATTAGAGGCTATAAAGTGGGAGATTGCATCCATTCATAGGCGGGCTCTCATAATTCACAATTTTAGGAGTAGATGTAGTTTTTAGAGAGAGAGGTTCTCTTCTCTCTCTTAGGATTAGGATTTAGGACTTCTCTTAGTTTTAGGAGTGACTCTCAATCCCAGGTTCTTTATTTTTATTTAATTTATGAACTCTTCCATGTTACATATAATTTTCTTAATTTTCTGTCGGTTTAGAGACTATATCTACAATGCGACTGTTTTTATGAACTTCTTTACTGGCAAAAATCCCAACGTCAATCTTCAAGTTGTTCTTGATGATTTCAGTGCTCTGATCTTTAATTTCTCTTATTTTGTGTCTTTTGTTGTTTCTTACATGCATTTTTAAATTATTATAGTCCTTAGTATACAAACTTCTGAGTTTGATGTCTTGCATGCATTGTTTATTTGATCTTAGTTGCATTTTATTGTTTCTCATCATTAAAAATTCAAAAAAATTTTCAAAATTATGTCTTTTCAAGTCAGTAACAGAGAATTGAAGATTCAGAATATTCAGCAGAGGAATTACACAGAAAAAACTGGGCGTTCAAAACGGCCAGTGAAGAAGGAAAACTGGCGTTTAAACGCCAGCCAGGGTACCTGGCTAGGCGTTAAACGCCCAAAAAGGTAGCATTTTGGGCGTTAAACACCAGAATGGATGTCATTCTGGGCGTTTAATGCCAGGAGGACACTAGAGGGAAGATTTTGTTTTTAATTCAAATCTTTTTCAAATATTCATAATTTTTCAAAATAAAATTTTTTTCAAATCATATCTTTTCAATCATATCTTTTCAAAATCAATTTCTTTTCAATTTTTTACTATTTTCAAAAATCCTTGCTACAATTAGTGATTTAATTCAAAATTTTCAAGTTATTACTTGCCTATTAAGAAAGGACCAAAATTTTTATTTCTAGAATCATATCTTTTAATTTCTTGTTGGTCAAGTAATCAACTTTAATTTTAAAAACTTTCTTCTTTTAAATTTGATTCTCAATCATATCTTCTCAATCATGTCTTTTCAATCACATATTTTTCAAAATTTAGTTTCAATCATATCTTTTTTATTTCTAATTTCAAAATATTTTTCAAAAATCACTTAATTTCTTTCCCAATCTTAGTTTTTGAAAATCATTTACCAAATTTTCAAAATTTCTCTTAATTATTTCAAAATCTTTTACTTTAATTTCGAAAATTCTTTCCCTCTTCTCACATCCTTCTATTTAAAGGACTAACACCTCTCCATTATCAACAATTCAAACTCTATCTCTCTTGATAAGTTCGAATTCTCTCCTCTTTACCTCATCCTTCTATTTTTAATTTCCTCTGACACCTCAAGGAATCTCTATACTGTGACATAGAGGATTCCATATTTTCTTCTCGTCCCTTTTCATATGAGCAGGAGCAAGGACAAAAGAATTCTTGTTAAAGCTGATCCTGAACCTGAAAGGACGTTGAAGAGAAAGCTAAGAAAAGCTAAAGTACAACTCTCCATAGAGGACCTAGCAGAATTTTTCAAACAAGAAGAAGCCATGGCAGCCGAAAACAACAACAATGCCAACAATGCAAGGAAGGTGCTTAGTGACTTTACTGCACCTACTCCCAACTTCTATGGGAGAAGCATCTCAATCCCTGCCATTGGAGCAAAAAACTTTGAGCTTAAGCCTCAATTAGTTTCTCTAATGCAACAGAATTACAAGTTTCATGGACTTCCTTTGGAAGATCCTCATCAGTTCTTAGCTGAATTCTTGCAAATCTGTAACACTGTCAAGACCAATGGTGTTGATCTCGAGGTCTATAAGCTTATGCTTTTTCCCTTTGCTGTAAGAGATAGAGCTAGAACATGGTTGGATTCACAACCTAAAGAAAGCCTGAACTCTTGGGAAAACCTAGTCAATGCCTTCTTGGCAAAATTTTTTCCACCTCAAAAATTGAGCAAGCTTAGAGTGGAAGTCCAAACCTTCAGACAAAACGAAGGTGAATCCCTCTATGAAGCTTGGGAAAGATACAAGCAATTGATCATAAGGTGTCCTTCTGACATGCTTTCAGAATAGAGCATCATAGGTATCTTCTATGATGGTCTGTCTGAATTGTCCAAGATGTCATTGGACAGCTCTGATGGAGGATCCCTTCATCTGAAGAAGACGCCTGCAGAAGCTCAGGAACTCATTGAAATGGTTTCAAATAACCAATTCATGTACACTTTTGAAAGGAATCTTGTGAATAATGGGACAAATCAGAAGAAAGGAGTTCTTGAAATTGATACTCTGAATGCCATATTGGCTCAGAACAAAATATTGACTCAACAAGTCAATATGATTTCTCAAAGTCTGTCTGGAATGCAAGCAACAACAGGCAGTACCAAAGAAGCTTCATCTGAAGAAGAAGCTTATGATCCTGAGAACCCAACAATGGAAGAGGTGAATTACATGGGAGAACCCTATGGAAACACCTATAATCCTTCATGGAGAAATCATCCAAACCTCTCATGGAAGGATCAACAGATGCCTCAACAAGGCTTCAACAACAATAATGGTGGAAGAAATAGGTTTAGCAATAGCAAGCCCTTTCCATCATCTTCTCAGCAACAGACAGAGAATTCTAAGCAGAGCCACTCTGACTTAGCAACTGTAGTCTCTGATCTAATTAAAACCACTCAAAGTTTCATGACTGAAATAAAGTCCTCCATTAGAAATTTGGAGGCACAAGTGGGTCAGCTGAACAAGAAAGTTACTGAACTCCCTCTTAGTACTCTTCCAAGTAATACAGAAGAGAATCCAAAAGGAGAGTGCAAGGCCATCAACATACCCCACACGGCCGAACCTGGAGAGGAGAAAGAGGCAGTGATATCCAATGAGGAAGATCTCAATGGACGTACACTGGCCTCCAAGGAGTTTCCCAATGAGGAACCATGGGAATCTGAGGCTCACACTGAGACCATAGAGATTCCATTGAATTTACTTCTGCCATTCATGAGCTCTGATGAGTATTCTTACTCTGAAGATGATGAAGATGTTATTGAAGAACAAGTTGCAAAGTACCTTGGAGCAATCATGAAGTTAAATGCCAAGTTATTTGGTAATGAGACTTGGGAGGATGAACCCCCCTTGCTCACCAAAGAACTAGATGACTTGACTAGGCAGAAATTATCTCTGAAGAGACAAGATCCTGGAAAGTTCTCAATACCTTGTACCATAGGCATCATGACCTTTGAGATGGCTCTGTGTGACCTAGGGTCAAGCATAAACCTCATGCCTCTTTATGTAATGGAGAAGCTAGGAATCCTTGAGGTACAAGCTGCAAGAATCTCACTAGAGATGGCAGACAATTCAAGAGAACAGGCTTATGGACTTGTAGAGGATGTCTTGGTAAAGGTTGAAGGCCACTACATCCCTGCTGATTTCATAGTCCTAGACACTGGGAAGTGTATGGATGAATCCATCATCCTTGGCAGACCCTTCCTAGCCACAGCAAAAGATGTGATTGATGTTGACAGAGGAGAATTGGTCCTTCAAGTGAATGAGGACTCCCTTGTGTTTAAAGCTCAAGGATCTCCCTTTGTAACCATGGAGAGGAAGCATGAAAAGCTTCTCTCAATGCAGAGTCAAACAAAATCCCCACATTCAAACTCTAAGTCTGGTGTTGGGAGGCCACAACTAAATTCTAAGTTTGGTGTTGAGAGGCCATTATCATGCTCTGAGTATCTGTGAGGCTCCATGAGAGCCCACTGTCAAGCTACTGACATTAAAGAAGTGCTTGTTGGGAGGCAACCCAATTTTACTTATCTATGTTATATCTATATTTTCCATTGTTATTTCATGTTTTCTGTAGGTTGATGATCATGGAAAGTCACAAAAACAATTGAAAAAGTAAAAACAAACTGAAAACCAGAATGAAAAATAGCACACCTCGGAAAAGAAGCCTACTAGCGTTTAAACGCCAGTAAGGGCAGCAGAATGGGCGTTAAACGCCCAATCTGGCACCATTTTGGGCATTTAACGCCAGAAATGGGCACCAGACTGGCGTTTAACGCCAGAGAAGGGCAAGAAGCTGGTGTTAAATGCCAGAAATGGGCAGCAACCTGGCGTTTAATGCCAGGATTGGCAGCAGAGGGCGTTTTGCACGCCTAATTGGTGCAGGGATGAAAATTTCGTGACACCTCAAGATCTGTGGACCCCACAGGATCCCCATCAACCTCAACTCACCCTCTCTCTTCTCCACACCTTTTTATAATACTCTTCCCTAAATACCCTTCACCAATCAACTCAATACCTCTTCCCCAAAAACCCCTCACCTATCAAATCCTACCCTCTTCTCCATAAACCCTTCACCAATCCACTTTCATCCATCATAAACCCCACCTACCTCACCATTCAAATTCAAACCACTTTCCCTCCCAAACCCACCCATACATGGCCGAACCCAAACCCTCTCCCCACCCCCATATAAACCCATCTTTACCCCTTCATTTTCACACATCTCAAACACTACTTCTCCCCCTTGGCCGAAACACTAACCCACCTCCATCTCCTCTATTTTTTCTTCCTCTACTCTCTTCTTTCTTCTTTTGCTTGAGGACGAGCAAACCTTCTATGTTTGGTGTGGTAAAAGCGTTGCTTTTTGTTTTTCCATAACCATTTATGGCACCTAAGGCCGGAGAAACCTCTAGAAAGAGGAAAAGGAAGGCAAAAGCTTCTGCCTCCGAGTCATGGGAGATGGAGAGATTCATCTCAAAGGTGCATCAAGACCACTTCTATGAAGTTGTGGCCAAGAAGAAAGTGATCCCCAAGGTCCCTTTCAAGCTCAAAAAGGGTGAATATCTGGAGATCCGACATGAGATTTGAAGAAGAGGTTGGGAAGTTCTCACCAACCCCATTCAACAAGTTGGAATCTTAATGGTTCAAGAGTTCTATGCCAATGCATGGATCACCAAGAACCATGATCAAAGTGTGAACCCGGACCCTAAGAATTGGCTTCCAATGGTTCGGGGGAAATACTTAGATTTCAGTCCGGAAAATATAAAGTTGGCATTCAACTTGCCCATGATACAAGGAGATGCACACCCCTATACTAGAAGGGTTAACTTTGATCAAAGCTTGGACCAAGTTCTCATAGACATTTGTGAAGAGGGCGCTCAATGGAAGAGAGATTCAAGAGGGAAGCCGGTTAAACTAAGAAGGCACGACCTCAAGCCCGTAGCTAGAGGATGGTTGGAGTTCATCCAACGCTCAATTATTCCCACTAGCAACTAGCCTGAAGTTACTATAGACCGGGCTATCATGATCCATAGCATCATGATTGGAGAGGAAGTAGAAGTTCATAAGGTTATATCCCTAGAACTCTACAAGGTGGCGGACAAGTCCTCTACTTTGTCAAGGTTATCCTTCCCTCATCTTATTTGTCACCTTAGCAATTCAGCTGGAATTGACATAGAGGAAAACATCCTCATTGATGAGGACAAGCCCATCACTAAGAAAAGGATGGAGCAAACAAGAGATCCCACTCATGGACAAGAGCATGAGGAAATTCCTCATCATGAAATCCCTGAGATACCTCAAGGGATGCATTTTCCTCCACAAAACTATTAGGAGCAAATCAACACCTCCCTAGGAGAATTAAGTTCCAATATGGGACAACTAAAGGTGGAGCACCAAGAGCATTCCATCCTCCTTCATGAAATTAGAGAAGATCAAAGAGTCATGAGAGAGGAGCAACAAAGGCAAGGAAGAGATATTGAGGAGCTCAAGCACTCCATAAGATCTTCAAGAGGAAGAACAAGCTGCCATCACTAAGGTGGACCCGTTCTTTAATTTCCTTGTTCTTTATTTTCTGTTTTTCGAATTTTTATGCTTTATGTTTATGTATGTTTGTGTCTTTATTACATGATCATTAGTGTCTTAGTGTCTATGCCTTAAAGCTATGAAAATGAATCCATCACCTTTCTTAAATGGAAAATGTTTTTAATTGAAAAAGAAAAAGAAGTGCATGAATTTCAAATTTTAAATCAGTTTAGTTATTTTGATGTGGTGGCAAGACTTTTGTCTTTCTGAATGAATGCTTGAACAGTGCATATTTTTTTGGAATTTATTGTTCATAAATGTTAAAATTTTTGGCTCTTGAAAGAATGATGGAAAAGGAAAAATGTTATTTGATAATCTAAAAAATCACAAAATTGATTCTTGAAGCAAGAAAAAGCAGTGAAAGCTTGCAGAAAAAAATATATATGCGAAAAAAAAGAAGAGAGAAAAGAAAAAGAAAAAGCAAGCAGAAAAAGCCAATAGCCCTTTAAACCAAAAGGCAAGGGTAAAAAAGGATCCAAGGCATTGAGCATCAGTGGATAGGAGGGCCCACAGGTATAAAATCCTGGCCTAAGCGGCTAAACCAAGCTGTCCCTAACCATGTGCTTGTGGCGTGAAGGTGTCAAGTTAAAACTTGAGACTTAGTGATTAAAATCGAGGTCCAAAGCAAAAAGAGTGTGCTTAAGAGCTCTGGACACCTCTAATTGGGGACTTTAGCAAAGCTGAGTCACAATCTGAAAAGGTTCACCCAGTTATATGTTTGTGGCATTTATGTATCCGGTGGTAATACTGGAAAACAAAATGCTTAGGGTCATGGCCAAGACTCATAAAATAGCTGCGTTCAAAAATCAACACACTTAACTAGGAGAATCAATAACACTATCTGAATTCTGAGTTCCTATAGATGTCAATCATTCTGAACTTCAAAAGGATAAAGTGAGATGCCAAAACTATTCAGAAGCAAAAAGCTAAAAGCCCCGCTCATCTAATTAAAACTGATCTTCATAGATGTTTTTGAAATTCATTGTATATTCTATTCTTTTTATCCTATTTGATTTTCAGTTGCTTAGGGACAAACAACAATTTAAGTTTGGTATTGTGATGAGCGGATAATTTATACGCTTTTTGGTATTGTTTTTAGTATGTTTTTAGTATATTTTAATTAGTTTTTATTATATTTTTATTAGTTTTTAAATAAAAATCATATTTCTGGACTTTACTATGAGTTTGTGTATTTTTCTGTGATTTTAGGTATTTTCTGGCTGAAATTGAGGGACCTGAGCAAAAATCTGATTCAGAGGCTGAAAAAGGACTGCAGATGTTGTTGGATTCTGACCTCCCTACACTCGAAGTAGATTTTCTGGAGCTACAAAAGCCCAATTGGCGCGCTCTCAACTGCGTTTTAAAGTAGACATCCTGGGCTTTCCAGAAATATATAATAGTCTATACTTTATCCAATATTTGATGGCCCAAACCGGCGTTCAAAGTCAGCATAGAAATTCTGGCGTCAAAACGCCAGAACTGGCATAAAAGCTGGAGTTAAACGCCCAAACTGGCACAAAAGCTGGCGTTTAACTCCAAGAAAAGTCTCTACACGTGAAAGCTTCAATGCTCAGCCCAAGCACACAACAAGTGGGCCCGGAAGAAGATTTCTGCATTAATTACTTATTTCTGTAACCCTAGGCTACTAGTTTTCTACAAATAGGATCTTTTGCTATTGTATTTTAGACACTGGATCATTCTTTTCATCTTGGAACTTGTATGTTCACACTTTGGGAGGCTGGCCACTCAGCCATGCCTAGACCTTTTGTTCTTATGTATTTTCAACGGTAGAGTTTCTACACACCATAGATTAAGGTGTGGAGCTCTGCTGTTCTTCATGAATTAATGCAAAGTACTACTATTTCTCTATTCAATTCACGCCTACTTCTTCTCTAAGATATACACTCGTTCTTCAATCTGATGAATGTGATGACCCGTGACACTCATCATCATTCTACCCCATGAACACGTGCCTGACAACCACCTCTGTTCTACTTGCAATAGCTTGAATGTGTATCTCTTGGGTTTCTAATCTAAGATTAGAACCTTCGTGGTATAGGCTAGAATTATTGGCGGCCATTCCTGAGGTTCGGAAAGTCTAAACCTTGTCTGTGGTATTCCGAGTAGGATCTGGGAAGGGATGACTGTGACGAGCTTTAAACTCGCGAGTGTTGGGCATGTGACAGACGCAAAAGGATCAATGGATCCTATTCCAACATGATCGAGAACCGACAGATGATTAGCCGTACGGTGACAGCGCATTTGGAACATTTTTACTGAGAGGATGGGAAGTAGCCATTGACAACGGTGATGCCCAACATAAAGCTTGCCATGGAAAGGAGTATGAATGATTGGATGAAGGCAATAGGAAAGCAGAGGTTCAGAAGGAACAAAGCATCTTCATACGCTTATCTGAAATTCATACCAATGAATTACATAAGTATCTCTATCTTATTTTATATTTTATTCATATTTTAATTATCAATTCTCCATAACCATTTGAATATTCCTGACTGAGATTTACAAGATGACCATAGCTTGCTTCAAGCCGACAGTCTCCGTGGGATCGACCCTTACTCACGTAAGGTTTATTACTTGGATGACCCAGTGCACTTGCTGGTTAGTTGTGCGGAGTTGTGATAAAGAGTTGATATTACAATTGTGCGTACCAAGTTGTTGGTGCCATTGATGATCACAATTTCGTGCACCATATATGCATGCATATGATTAAGGCCATTAATTGTTTTAGCTCACTTATCCCAAATTAGCCTACCCTTCCAATTACCTTTGTTAGCAACTTTGAGCCTTTTAAATCCCATTTGTTCTATATTCTACCACATTACTAGCCTTAAGCGGAAAAACAATTAAATATCCCAATTGAATCTTTAGTTATCTTAAGATAGAAATTGTGTGTCAATTGATTATGGGAAGATTATGGAAACATGGGTTAATAAAGGAATGTGTCATGATAAAATAATGGGAATTTGGGTACCTACTCATGTGAAACTAGAAAAATTGAAAATCCATGTGCATTGATAATGTCATGTTTATTTTTATGCTTTATAAAAAAATCAAGTAATTAGAAAAATAAATAAGGGGACAAAATTACCCCAATGCTAAATTGAGTTCAATAAAAATCAATGCATATGTGATACAAGTTAAGAGAAAAGTTGATGCATGAGTATGTAAAACAAAAGTGGGAGAATTTTGGGTAAGTTAAGGATGCTTTAAGAAGAAAATATGAGTATGTATGTTAGGTGATAGCTTAGGATAATCAAGGATTCAATTTATAGCTTACTTAGCCATATATATATACCCTTACCCTTACCTTAGCCCCATTACAACCTTGAAAAAACCTCATGATATTTGCATTGGTACATTAAATATTTGTTGATTGGTTAGGTGAAGAACAAGGTTTAGAAAGCATGATTGGAGAAGAGTAGAGTGATTACCCTATACACTAGAGAGACTAGAGTGCATATACAACACCAGTGAGGGTTCAATGCTTAATTATATGTTCCCTGCTTTCATGAGCTGTCTTCTTACAAGTTTACTTGTCTTTACTGTATAGTTTGAATTAATGGAGTTTGAGTTATTTTTGTCTTGAAGAACTTATTTATTTTAACTAAGTAGACAGAATCATATAGTTGCATTCATATACATAGGTTATATTGCATTGCATGAGTCTTACTTTTTCCTACTCATTTATTTTATCTCCTTAAGCTAAACATGAGGACATGCTAATGTTTAAGTGTGGGGAGGTTGATAAACCACTAAGGAGATGACCAGCAAACACTGATGCGCGCGCATGGCTCACGCGACCGCGCGGAATGGGAAAATTGCAGTGATGCGTGCGCATGCCTGACGCGTACGTACGGATTGGAATCTGCACGAATGATACGAACGCGTGGATGACGCGTACGCGTGACAAGGAAAATCGCTGAATGACGCGAACGCGTGGATGAGTCATACGCGTGACCTGCACGATCTGCAGAATTAACAGAAAACGCTGGGGGCGATTTTAGGCCGCATTTGACCCAGTTTTCAGCCTAGAAACACAGAATAAAGCCAGGGAAAATGCAAAGACTCAACACACATCTTAGACACAATAGTTGCATTCATATACATAGGTTATATTGCATTGCATGAGTCTTACTTTTTCCTACTCATTTATTTTATCTCCTTAAGCTAAGCATGAGGACATGCTAATGTTTAAGTGTGGGGAGGTTGATAAACCACTATTTTATGGTTTATCTTGTGTTTAATTGAATGGTTTCATCAAGTCTTCACCCACTTATTCATATGATTTGCATGATTTTATAATTCCTTCCTAATATTGTTTTATGGTTGAAAACTTGCTTCCTAGAGATCTTTAATTAGTATATTTTAATTCTCCTTTATACCATTCAATGCCGTGATCCGTGTGTTAAGTGTTTCAGGCTTTATAGGGCAGGAATGGCTTAGAGAATGGAGAGGAAGCTTGCAAAAATGGAAGGAACACAAGAAACTAAGGAGATGACCAGCGAACACTGATGCGCGCGCATGCCTCACACTACCGCGCGGAATGGAAAAATTGCAGCAATGCGTGCTCGTGCCTGACGCGTACGTACGGATTGGAATCTGCACGAATGATGCAAACGCGTGGATGACGCGTACGCGTGACAAGGAAAATCGGTGAATGACGCGAACGCGTGAATGACGCGTACGCGTGACCTGCACGATCTGCAGAATTAACAGAAAACGCTTGGGGCGATTTTGGGCCGCATTTTACCCAGTTTTCAGCCCAGAAACACAGAATAAAGCCAGGGAAAATGCAGAGACTCAACACACATCTTAGACACAATAGACATACAGTTTTAGATACATTAGGATTACTTTTAGTTCTAGATCTGAATCTAAAGAGAGAATTACTCTTCCTCTAGGTTCAGTTTACATTCATTGTTTTATGCTTTTGGATATTGAAGAGTCATTACCTCCGTTGAAGACATTATTCTAGTTTGTTTCTTTATTTACTCTTTTATTTATTTCTAACATATTCTTAATTCTTGCTTAAAGTAGTAATTGGATTATTTTCATGGATTGTTGATAAAGAGGATCACTTTTACTTTTAATTAATTTTCAACCTCTATTCTATTTAATTTATTATGTCTTCTTCTTATATTTTTTTGAGTAGTATATTCATGTCAATGGAGTAGATTTCCCAAACTTGACATGGGGGTTGATTAAGAGGAGACACTTGTGTTGGAAGGCTTAAGTGTTGATTAAAATTGGGAGTTGTTGGCTAGTTCTGTATTTACTAACGCTAGACCTTCCCAAGGGAGAGGACTAGGATTTACGAATAAGGATTAGCTCAATCACTTGACTTTCCTTTATTTAGTAAGGGTAAAATAAGTGAAAACAACAACCTTTTTTATACTACATTTAAGAGATCCCAACAAAGATAGAACTTCCAATTAATCATTCCCCTAGTCAAGGCTTTTTATTAGAATATTAATAATCATTCTTAGTTTTATTGCTTTAATTTATAATTACTTAATTGCTCATTATCCAAACTCAAACTCTCTTGAAAATTCCTGATTATTAAGTTAGCACCCTTTCCTGCAACTCGTTGGGAGACGACCTGGGACTCATACTCCCGGTATTATTATTTCTAAATTTTGTGACACCTTTTCTAAATTAACAAGGTGGATCTTAGCTGGTTAAGAACTATACTTTCAACGCATTCTCTATATTGATTTCTTAATTAGCCGACTTCTGCCTTCGAGTCATTGAGCAAGAAGCAAGCTCCATCATTGAAGATGATTCCACACCAACCAACATGTCTTTTGGAATTGATGGATCCCCCTCATTGTGTTGTGAAATTGATGACAAGGAGGACCGCGCACAACCTCCGACACATGGCTTGAGCAATGAGGGATGTATAGAAGAAGTTGGTAAGTAGGAAATTGAAATTGAAGAAGCTTGCCAAGAGGTGAAGGTAGTCAAAGAAGTGCACAAGGGAGTGGAACTTGCAAGATTATTGGGACCATCCCTTCCTAAGTCACCATCCAACACAACATTCAAGTGGGTAAAATTCTTATCCCTAAGCTTTACTTTCTCACTTGAGTATGGTTTGATTGAAAATGATGGGTAACTTAGAGCTCTTTGTGGAGTTAAGAGTAAGAGGGAATTGTGTAGTGGTAGGAAAAACAATGTTAGGCTCATTAAGGTTGAACCCTCAAGGCATAGGTACCATGGTTGGAGGAATGCTAATTTGTGTGGGTCTAGGAGGAGAATTTGGTGCACTAAGGAGAACTCTATTTGCCTACACCCAATTGGAATCATGATGATCAATTAGAAGATGGGTGTGAAAATAAGATATGGGATCCCAAATTATAACATGAAAACCAATTTTGGGATCTCATATCTTGGGAAGAACTTCCCCCAAGCTTGGTGAAGATGGTTGGAAATTTTGACAACCAATTGAGGAGCAAGCATTCTTGGAGGTTCAAGGATGAATTCAAGCACAAGCCACCTTGACAAGGAGCCTCCCAATAGTCCAACTTAAGGACTTAAACTAAAAGTGCTAGGTGGGAGACACCCCACCATGGTAAACTCTTTCCATTCTCTTGTATATATAATCAATGAATGAATTTGAGTTGCCATTGTAGGTAATTTTTCTTATTTTCTATACTCTTATACATTTTGCTTTTATTGATAGGGTGTTTATTAGATTCATGTTTTGATTAGAATAGTTGCTGTTAAATTGTATTTTGCTTGAAGTGTAAGTTTTGTTTGTTTTGCTTGGCAAGGATTGGGGAATTAGGATTCCTATCATAATCATAGACCACAAACATGATAGTTGCTAAGAATTAATCCCAATTAGTCTATTCTAACATCGAGAATAAGTCAAAAGGGCATAATTGATCTCAATCCACAAGTCCTAATTAACTCACTAATTAACTTAGTGAAAGACTAGCGTCAGTGGAGACCAAACCAACTAGCAATCCTAATCACAATATCGAATGGACATATATGATTCAAGGTCACCAAATTATCCAATTCCAAGCCAAGAGTGTGAAAAACTATACAAAAACTAGAAGAGACATTTTATCAAACACCTAGCATGCATAAAAGGGAAAATATCATAAATTGCAATAAAAATAAATTCTATAACTACCAATTGCAATAAAATGATAATAACAACTCAAATAAGCATTAAAGAAACATAAAATATCAAAACTGCATTAAATGAAATTAAAAGTAATAAGAGTGTTCATAAATATAAAAGTGGCAAAATTGAGAAATTAACAAAAAAAATGAAGATGATCAAGATAAGAGAGCAAGAAACATAAATGAAACTACATTAAAACAAAAATTAAATATTGAAATTAAAGAGAAAGTAAACCAAAAACCCTAATTCTAGAGAGAAGGGGGAGTTTCTCTCTCTAGAAAACTAACTAAAACATGTAAAAACCTAAACCTAATTGCTCTCCCTTCATCCTTCTTCACTTTGGCTTGAAATAGCTTCAGAAATGAGTTGGACTAGGTTTTGGAGTCCTAGAATTTGCCCCCAGCGATTTGCAATTGATGAGCTCACGTGCCAAGACTTGTGCGTACGCACACTTGATAAATCCCGACTTGTGCGTACGCATAAATTGTGTGCGTACGCACACTTAAGCTTATGTCCACTATAGCAAATTGTATATCATTTTGAAGTTTCGGACGTTAGCTTTTCAATGCCGCTCGAACCGCCTCATTTGAACCTCTGTAGCTCAAGTTAGGATCACTTTAGTACCGAGAGGTCAGGATTGACAGCTTTGCAAATCTTTCATTTCTTGAATTCTTCTACTTTGCATGGTTTCCTTCCACTTTCTGAAGTAATTTTTGCCTTCAAAACCTTAAATCACTCAAAAAAATATATCAAGTCATCCAATGGGAGAAAAGTAAATTAAAATTGGCAATTTTAAGCATAAAAAGCATGTTTTTCACAATTAAGCACAATTAGGAAAGAATTCACAAAAGCATGCTATTTCAATGAATAAATACAAGAAATGTTGATGAAATTCACCAAATTAGAACAAATAAATATCATGAAATGTGGATTCATCACGGGTGTAGAAACAAGATTTGGGATCCCGACATACATGAGGATCAATTGTGGGAGCTCCGAGCTTGTGGAAAACTCCACCAAAAGTTGGTGCGCTTGGTTGAAAATTCTGGCAACCACTTGAAGTCCAAGCATTGGTGGAAGTTTAAGGAAGAATTTAAGCACAAGCCTCCTTGATTAGAACTCTCCAAAATGTCCAACTTAAGGACTTTAAATAAAAGTGCTAGGTTGGAGACACCCCACTATGGTAAACTCTTTCCATTTCTCTTGTAGATATAATCAATGAATGAATTGAGTTGCCATCATTAGGTAGTTCTTTTCTTTTATGCTTTTGTATGTTTTGTTTTGGTTGCTAGGTTGTTTGTTGGTTTTATGCTTCGAATAAGCATAATTCTTTGAATTTGAGTTATTTCTTGAATTGTAAGTTTTCTCAAATTTTGTGAAAAATCCTCAAAAACTCAAAAATATTGTTAATTTGCATCCTGGTTGGTTTGGAGTTGCAGATAGTGTTAGAAGAATTTTATGCGTCACCTTATTTTTCTTGCCTTCCACGCGTGTGCGTGAGCGACGCGTATGCGTTGAAATGCTGCTGCTGCTGCTCCATACAAAATCCAGAGAGTTGCGTGACAAGTGTGCTGAAATTTCACCCCACGCGTACGCGTCCTTTACACGTATGCGTCATATTCCTTTCTCTCCACTCTCGCGTGTGCGTCGTCGATGCGTACGCATCGATGCCTGTTTTGCCTCTTCCACGCGCACGCGTCAGTGATGCCTACGCGTATATTTAAATGAGACAACCCCCTGATACGCGAACCATTTTCTCATTTTCGCAACCCTTCCTCTTCTCTTCACCCCAATGTCTCTGCATTTCATCCTCCATTACCACCACCATCAACCTCCATCAATCACCACCGCCCACACCATCTCTCTTTCTTCCCTTTTCTCTCATTCTTCTCCCCTCTCTATCTCCCTTCTCGGCCGTTTCACCTTCTCCTCTTCTACCAAGCACCGCTGTGGCCACACCCTCGCCGCCGGTGTCTTCTCTGACCGCCACCACTACTCTTCCATCTCCACCTCTCACCATCACAACTACATTTAACTCAGCTCCCCTGATTCGGAGAACCTACTCCCTGAGCTCAGCGCATCTGTTCAACACCTTGGTTCTGCTGTCACCACCGCCATCAGTAGCCGCCATCTCTGGGTCGGCACTGCCCTTCTCTCCCTTCTAGTTTCCATTTCTGCTTCTGAAGCCTTTCCAGGTTCCCCCTGTTTTTCCTTTCTGTATTCTGTTTATATTCTGTTTAAGTAGTATAGTTTGCTTTGCTTAATTTCTGTTTAATTAGCTTAGTTAGAAATGCATGTTTAGTTGATTATAGGTGGTTAAGTAGTTTTAGAATTTTGGTTAGTGGATTTAGGTCTGATTTTTTGCTACTGATGCTGTCGGGAATAGTTGATTCCTCATTTGTTTAGTTGAGTGATGATGATGTTGATATTCTATGATATTTTACATGTTGCTGTTGTTGCTAATTTTGGATGCTACTGTTGTTTGATGTTGTTCTACTTAATAATGCCAATTCATATGAGTTTATTGTGTTTAGCTCTTGTTTAAATCTATCCTAAGTTCATATGGATTGAAATTGCTGCTCATGTTTGAGTATGCACCTTAGTTCATATGAAATTATGGTTGCTGATTTTGTCTGAATTGTTTCGAATTCATATGGGCTGAGTTTTGCTGCTTGTTTATTTCCGGGAATGTCTAATTTACTACTAAGATGCTGCCAAAATTTTAAAAATTTTCATGCTATTTAGTTGCAAAGTGTGAATTGAATTTGGTGCTGTTATACCTTGGTACATTTTATTATGACCAAGTTCAATTCATGATTCATTCGGTCAGTATTTTCGCATTTCTTTTGGTTCCCTTTTCAATTGATTTGTGATTGACAGAATCAAGGAACTATTTGACAGATTTTTGTGTCAAATGGGACCTTGATTAACCAAGTCAATGTGAATCTCTTTTGTACTTTCAATCTTTCAAGTTTAAGTCAAAACCTTTTCAGCTTCTCGGTTCAAGTTCAATTTCCACCTTCTTTAACCAATGAAGCTATTTCTATAATTTTGCCATTTGACTTGAACTTGTCTCCTTTTAATTGAGGTTCTTATGTTGGTAATAATTGGTGCTTCCCACTGGTGTAAGCCTTTTAAAATAAAAACTATTTTCAACCCTCTTTTGGTTACACCAAGTGCGTATTTCAATTCTTTTACACCAATCTTTACAAATTTAATGACCAACCTCATTGATGATGATCTCACCCTTTTTGCGTTTATAGTGCATAACATACTTCATCATCAATGACTTTCATCGTCTTCATGAATGTGAGCATGCTTGTTTTGAAAATTTTTTTATCCTATTTTTGGTTAAGTTCAATAATTATCATGCCACTGATTTTTAACCCACTTTTCTAACTTTTGACTTAATTGACTTTCTAAATTTTCTTTTCAGTTTTTCAAACTAACTCTTTTATATTCTTTTGGGCATGATAATTGTTGTTTCTTAACAAACAAGCATCTTTACTATCATTGCATGAATTCTTGGATTGTGTTTTTGATTCATGTCTGAATTCTATTTTTCTTGCATTTTCAAGAATTTATTTCTTTGGCTCACTTTATGAATGTACCTCAATACCCTTCTATTTCTTGTTTTCTTTCAGTTGTTTATATACTTGCTTCCCATTCCTTTGCTTTGCTTAATATTCTGTATCATGTAATTTCTATTTTTCAAGATGTCTAACAGAGGTAAACGGAAAGCCAAGGCCACCTCTAGCAAAAGGACGAGGTCTCGGTCATCTACTGAGCAGGTGACCTCCGATCTATTTGAGAAGCATCACTCTGAGAAGGAGAAGGCGGATCAAGCCACGCCTCTTACCAACTCAGAGAAGTTTACAATCTATATTGTGAGCTCTGATTTCCGTACTTTGAGGAGCAGAAGCTCATTCTGGAGAAGAAGCTAGTTATCCCTTCCGATCTGAGGTAGTATACTAAGCACCGAATTGAGGAGAGGCATTGGTCCTTCCTAGACAGAGAGCTAGCGAGAGTGAAGGAGTCCTGGGTCTGAGAGTTCTATTACAATCTCCTCAGAGTGACCCTTGACTCAGTTCACCTCAGAGACAGGCAGGTCATGGTCATAGAGGTGGATATTGAGGAGATCCTCCACTGTCAGCCTAAAATTAGTGATAAGGATGCTTTCCGCATGGCTCAGGAGGAGTTGCACAGCATGACCATTGATTATGATGTACTACATAGTGTGGTTGCCCAGCCTAATGCCCCTTGGGAGATGGGTTCCTCTAAAGTGAATCCCAAGGGTGTAAGAACCAGCATAACCGTTTTAATAAAATAATAATTTTAAGTGCCCGAAGTAGATTCAAAATTTAGAAGTCTTAATTTGAAAAAATAAAGGTGAAATTTGATTTCACTGAATATTCCTGAGTTGGAAAATGTATTCTTTTCGAAAAGTTTTTGTAAAAACGCATACTAGTGCTTAAGCTGGTAGTACCGGCTCTAGTCTGTCCAGTACCGTGTATTTTGGAAAATAAGATTTTTGAAAATTGATTTTTTGTTTTGAAAGGTTAAAAAAAATTTAGAATTGAAAACCGGGCACTAATTTTAAAGGTTTTGGCCCAAAGTGGGCCAAACGGACCTAAAACGCTAACGGGAAATTGAGTGGGGATTTATGATTGAATTGGAAATTTAGGGATTGGAAGTGATATATGGTGTAATGGTTGAGTAATTTAAGTGTGAAATTGAGGAGAAAAATATGAAATGGTAAGATGTTGGGTGTGGTAGTCTTTTTTGATGATTGAGCAGGTTTGATTTGGTTTTTAGTTGAGAGTTGGTTAAAATTGAGGTTTTGAGGTTTTTGGTGAACTTTGACGGATCATAACGTGAGTGTCAGTTTTCAAAATTTGTTGGAAATTGCTTTGAATTAAAGTTCATGGAAAAATCTTTAAATTGATATAAAGTTTGCAAAATTTGGATTTTTGTAGAGGAAGTTATGATCATTCAAACTTTGGTGTCAAAATCTGAATTCTGTGCATGCTATAGAATTTGTGATTTCTTGTTTGTGTGCGCACTCACATCCTTGTACGTACGCATGAACAGCCTTGTGCGTACGCACACACAGGGGAAGGCTTACTGATGGGAGCGATAGCACGCCCTGTGCGCACAAATAACTAACGAAGTTTTGCAACCTATGCGTACGCACAGTCCTGTGCGCGCGCACACGTTGGAAGGTGCACTCTGTTGAGGGTGTTCGCACTCCTTGTGCGGATGAACAGAGTTGAAAATTTTACTACATGTGCGTACGCACACCTCTATGCGTACGCACACTTTTTGAAAATCTCCTTGGGCGTGCGTACGCACACCCCTATGCGTACGCACATGCCCTGTTTTTCAACCAAATTCTTGTTTTTAACTATTTAACCTTCCTAACAAGCTTGTAAAATTCTGTGACACCTATTTAATACTTTTTGTCTTATTTTCAGGTATCAAAACATGGGAAAGGTCCTAGTAGATTTAATTTGGATATTACTTTGAAAAGTTAGAGAATGGAGGTTTAGGCTTTTGGTGTACTGAGGATGAATTTGGTTGAAAGAGAAGGAAGCGTAGTGAACATGGTTATTACTGACAACGAATTGAGAAACTGATGAACTAACGTGTTCGGAATAGGATTAAGAACTGATGACTGGTGATGCTTTGAGGTTGGTAGACTTGTTGGATGTGGAAAGTGTGCCAGGCACTGTATGCTTGGAATGTTGAGAAATTATATTTGAAAGTGGATTGAGATATGAAATAGTGATGACTGATGATGATTATGGTTGATGGAATGAGTATGAGTGGAAGTGTGCTATGAGGAGTGGCCTCTGAGATTGAATATGTGATTATGACATGCATTGTTTTCCATCGCAGGGGCTGTGGCAGTCTTCCGCCTACGTTCGGATATGAGGCTTGAAGCTGGGCTTCTCACTCATATTTATCGCTCAAGAGGACGGTGGTAGGGCACTCTCCCACGGAATGTTTCCCTCTGAAAGGAGAAGGTGGTAGGGCACTTATCCCTCAGAATTTTTCCTCCTGAGCATGGGTTTCTCTTTGGTTGTAACGTGGTAGGGCACTAACACACGGAATCATGCAGCATCCAGAGGAACGTGGTAGGGCACTTTCCCTCGAAACGTTTCCCTCTGAAAGGAGAAGGTGGTAAGGCACTTATCCCTCGAAATTGTTCCTCCTAAGTATGCGTAATAGAGAGACTAATCCGGGAGTTGCCGCCCAGATTTTGTGTCGGGTTTGGCACTATAACCAACATGTGATATCACAGCCAATAGGATAGACATTCATCATATGCATCTTCTTTGTGCTTGCTTGCTTTGATTACTTGAGTTTGCCTAATTGTGTAATATGCCTACTTTCTTCATGAATTACTTGTTATATATATGAATATTACCTGTGTTTACCTTGCTTGCATTATCTATGTTTGTCTGGTGCTAAGGATGTTGGGTAGGTGGTAGCGATGGGATCGCACTGAGGTTAGGTTGGTGAAGGCTGTGGGATACAGCAGTGTGACTAGTACTAGTTAGAAATCCCTTAAGTTTAGAAAAACCCTGTTTATTGTTTACGGTTTAAGTTATTTATTTCGTTTAAGCTTGAAAATCTGTTTGGTATGAAGCTCTATGATTGCCTCTGGCGTCCCGGGGTCTTACATCTTACATTACTGGGTACTGTTACCATATTAAGAACCTTTGGTTCTCATTCCATATGTTGTTGTTTTTCAGATGTAGGTCGCAACCCACTTCAGTGAGTTGCTTGATGGTAGCAGAGCGGAGGATCTTATTCCATTTTATTGTTAGTAGGGTTATTTTGATTTGTACTCTCACTTTTGTATTTAATTTTGACTTAGAGTCTTATTTTATGAGAGATAGTTTGTATAAGTTGTTTTACCTTCAAAACTCTGTATGTCAATATTTAACTAGTCGACCTAAACTCTGCGGGCTGTGGCTAGTATCTTATGATTATTATACTCGTATATAACTACATATATCTTGTTATCTTACATAGTGGATCTTGCCTTTACGCTTGTGGCTTCGTGTGAATGTTCGCGCTTTGTAATTCAGTATTTGAGCTTATTTTCTTCATCGGGCTTCTAAAATTATTATTCCTTCTATATATATTTATGTATAAGCCTTAGAATTGTCGTAACCTTTGATTAACCTTTGCTTTACGGCATGAGGTAAGGCTTAGGATAATTTAAGGCTTAGGGTAATTAGGGTGTTACAAAAGACATGAAGTTTGATTATCTGACGAAGAAGGCTAAGGTGTGGCAGCAGATCATGTCCCATTATGTCATGCCTAACACTCACTTCACAGAGATTCCGATTGATATGCTTGTCCTGATCTGGTGCGTCCTTTAGGGGAAGGAGCTGTTAATGAACAAATTTTTGATGGTATAGAATTTCATAAATGAAATCTCATTGCAAGTATAGTTTCTAAACCGACAAATAATCCTTTCATGCAAAAAAATGTTTGTCACAAGTACAAACCCCTATAAAAATAACCGAAGCATTCAAACCTTGGGTCGTCTCTCAAAGGAATTGCAGGAAAGTGTTCTTATTATTGGTTATGGGATGTATATTTTGGGGTTTTGAATAAGGAACATGAAAGATAAATGACAAGAAAGTAACTAACAACTAAGAAAGCTCTTGGCAAGAAATGAGAACTAGAAGTCCTATCCTCATTATCATCATCAATTGTGACAAGAATTGTCCATTGCTCCCACTTAGTCAACCTTTAACTATGAAAAAAATTCAAGTGGATAAATAAACTTGAGTCCACAAGTCCTGGTCAAATCCTAAGGAAAGACTAGCTTTAGTGGCATTCAAGTCAATTAGCAACTTCCAATTATCAATCAACAAAAGAGTTTGATAATTCAAGTGTCTCCAATTATTAACCAAAGCTAATAGGAGAATAATCTACTCTAACATCTCTCCAAGCATTTAATCAAACACTTGGAAGGTATAAAAGGAAAGCAAGATAAAATTGCAAGGAATTTAAATTTACAACTACTAAATGCAAGAAATTAACAACAATAATTCAAATCAACAATAAGAGAAATCAAACCTAAATTGCATTAAAAGGAAAATAGAAGAAACAAGAGTGCATCAACAACAAAGTAAACAAATACAAAGATTAAAGTACAAAACAAGGAAAGCAAAGGTAGAGGAACAAGAATTTGTAAAGGAAAAGTAAATCAAAGCATGAATTAAACCTAGATCTAAGAAATCCTAATCTATCTCTACCCTAATTCTAGAGAGAAGAGAGAGCTTCTCTCTCTAGAAACTAACTAAAGCATGATGTAAACTAAACTATGTGTTCTTCCCCCTTGACTCCTCTTGATTTCTGCATGTAATAGGCTCAGAAATAAGTTGGATTTGGGCCTGGGAAGCCCAAAAATCGCCCCCAGTATTTTCACTTTAATGAGGTCACGTGCGAGCATCGGCACGTACGCGTGGGTCATGCGTACGCGTTGTTTGGTATTTTTGCTATCCACGCGTGCGCGTCATATACGTGTGATGAGTGATTTTTATGCCGGTATAGAATTTATCAATAAATCCAATCGTAGTATAGTCTAAACCGACACGCAATTCCACATCAAACAATCTAAAATCAATAACCGAGAGTATGAGTCCCGAGTCGTTCTCCCTAGGAGTGCTCCAGGATGCACATTGTTGGCCAGAAAGTTTACACTCTATGTCGAACCCTCACCGGAAGTGTTTACACTCTATTCGCTCGGTGTATAGGGTTGATCACTCAATTTTCCTCTATTTCATGCTTTTCAAAATTTGTTCTTCCTCTAACAATCAACAGTTATTCCATGCATACATACACATATCATGAGGTCTTTTCTTGGGTTGTAATAGGGCTAGGGTCAAGGTAGTGATATATATACGGATAAGTGGCTAGAATTTGAATCTTTGATTAACCTAAGCATCCCACCTAACCTATATATAACCTATACATTTAAGTGCTAACCTAACTATCCATTCCTCACTTTTCCATATACTCATGCATTCTTCTTTGGTCACTACACATATGCATTGATTGTTATTGAATCTTGCTTTGGGGCATTTTGTCCCCTTTTTTCTTTCTTTCTTTTTCCTTTTTTTCTTTCCTTTCTATATTTTTTCTTTTTTTTTTTCTTTCCATTGTTCATTTTTCTTTTTCTTTTTGTTTTTGCTCTTTCTCTTTTTTTTCTTTTTTACGTACTTATATACAAAAGTACCAATGCGTATGGTTTACATCGTCAATAGACACATGAGTATATACCTACTTCCCAATATTTTCCATAAAAAACAAAAACATGCTCTTACCTCAACCAATGTCCCCTGTTTCCCACACTTGAATGACACACACACACTAGTCTAAGCTAATCAAAGATTCAAATAAGGACATTTATGGTTTTCCACCTTAGGCTTGTAATGTGCTAAATTTAAGAACAAGTGGGTTACTTGTAGGCCCAATTTGGCTAACAAAGGTTGATGTAAGGTAAGGCTATTTAGGTAAGTGACTAAGTGAAATGATGGCCTCAATCACATACATGCATTCATACACATAATAATGGACATATAGAGTCAAGCAAATCAACGATTACAATCATAGAATGAGAATAATGCACACAAGAAGGAAGATAAGTGGTTATAAGATGTAACCACGCAATTGGCTCAAGTCTCACTTGCTTGTGTTCTCCACTCTAAAACCATGTTCCAAAATACATTCCTCAAGCAATTTTAGCAATAAAATTTTTTTAATTTTCAAATTGGTAGGGTTGCCCAAAAATTATAGTTTCTTGGAAAGAAAATCATTACACTAACCAAGTAGTCTTAACAAGAAATGACTATTATGCAAAATATAGTCAAAAGGCAAAACCTAACCATGCAATCTACCCTAATTACCTAAAGAAAATCAAGGTTTATTTGCGTGTTACCTACGAAGACCGGTCAAACAAATTCTCCACACTTAAGAATTTGCACCGTCTTCAGTGCTATTGGTGAGGAGCAAGGGGCGATCGGCCTTTGAGCTTCCATTATCCATTCCATCCAAGCTATCTTCAGCCAAGTTCGAGATGAAAGTGGAAATCTCCGGTTCCTCCATAGGTGGGGTCACAAAACTCAAAAGCTTATTTACATAAGTAAATCGGCGTTGGTTCCGCCGTTCATATCGGTTCATCTTCTTATGGAGATCTTCAAGGCGTTGGTGGGATAATCTAAGTGGTGCGGATGAAGTGGTAGGAATGCCCACGGGACCGGCTATGCCAAGGTTACCGGTGTATGCCAGAGGCTTGAGATATTTTCCGGATGGGACGACATCGCCATCCACCGGAATTAGTGCCTTCCGATCTTTGGTCTTCCGAAGGACACCAGTGGCAGCAACTAACTCGGTCACCAAAGCGGGGAAGGGTAGGTTTCCTCTAGCATGGACACGACCCATGGCTTGTCAAATGAGAAGAGGGACACTGATCGGTTTCTCTGTAAGTATGCACCAAACTAACAAGGCTAGCTCTGCAGTAATAGATGACCCATGGGTGCTTGGGAGCACATAATGGGATAAGATTTGGGCCCATGCTTGAGCCTCCACAGTGAGAAAATGTGCGGCAATACCCTTGGGCCGGGGTCTCATTCGCCCTTGGATCCAAAATGCTCCCGGTTCAGCAATTACCCAGAGAACGGCATCCCAATCGAAATTGAAACCAAATTCACAACGCTGCCTCAAGACCTCTTGATAAGCGTCTATTCCATCTGCCAATGGTTCGGTTTTAAGTACTCGTTGAATAGCCTCCTCCAAGATAAGGACTTGCTTCCGACGCACGAATACAGATTTTAGAGAATGTGAATGGTAGTTGGAGTAAAACTCCACTGCCCATGACAGATTGGCCTTCTACGGTCTTCTCATGAGAAACCCCCACTGCCGCCGCTCGATGCTGGGTATCACAAGATCAATAATGTGGGCCGGAGGGGTGAGAAGAGGTTCCGGGTGATAGTTCCTTTCAGTTATAAGGGGGAACATGAGCTCACAATAATGGTTGCGAAACTTAGTAGAATCCCTCGCAGGGTTTTCCTTCTCTTGTTCATCAACATTAATGGTGCTCCTAGGCTTCTTGAGGAGGGGCTTGGTTTTTGGTGCTTGGGGCGCCTTGGTGGTAGATCTTTGAGGTGCCTTCGTGGTGGTCGGTTTCTTTGGTGCCTTTTTCTTATCCTTTGTGATGACCATCCTAAAAAAAAGAAAAGAGCACACATTAAACTAAAAGAAACACATGGAGAATATCATGCAAGTGATAGAGAGCGCCACAAAAGAATAGGTGTCTTGGAGACATGACAGCTGCAACATGTAAGCAAGACAATAGTGAAAATGGTGGCAGGTCACTTGCATGTGATGCAAGAGGGGCATAAGCATGCAAATAAAAGGCATGAGAGGTGTATACTCAAGCATCAATAACACGAAGCAAGTCATAAGGGGTGAGCATAGGAATGGAAAACATGAAGAACAATAGGCTCAATGCACATATGAATGAACAGTGCATATTTGAAATTGGAATTAAGAATATTGGCTCTTGAAAGAATGATGAAAAAGGAAAAGTATTATTGGTAATCTGAAAAATCCAAAAATTGATTCTTGAAGCAAGAAAAACTAGCAAAAAAGTAATATATGCGAAAAAATGCGAAAAAAATATATAGTGGAAAAAGAAATAAAATGCAGAAAAAACCAATAGTTCTTTAAACCAAAAGGCAAGAGCAAAACGCCAATAACCCTTTAAACCAAAAGGCAAGGGTAAAAGGATCTAAGGCTTTGACCATCAATTGTTAGGAGGGCCTAAAAGAAACAAAATCTTGGCCTAAACACTCCAAAGGAACAGTGTCCCTAACTATATGCTTGTGGTGTGAAAGTGTCAAGTAAAAAGCTTGAGACTGAGCAATTAAAGTCGTGATCCAAAGCAAAAAGATTGTGCTTAAGAACTCTGGACACCTCTATCTGGGGATTCTAGCAAAGCTGAGTCACAATTCGAAAGGGTTCACCTAGTTAAGTGTCTGTGGCATTTATGTATTTGGTGGTAATACTGGAAAATAAAGTGCTTAGGGCTACGGCTGAGACTCTAAAAAGCTGTGTTCAAGAATAAAAAAGAACTAAACTAGGAGAGTCAATAATATCATCTATATTCTATGTTCCTAAAGAGGCCAACACTTCTAAGTTTCAATGGATAGTGAGATGCCAAAACTATTCAGAAGGAAAAAGCTACTAAGTCCTGCTCATGTAATTGAAACTGAGCTTCATTGAAAAGTCTGAGATTTATTGTATCTTACTCTTCTTTTTATCCTACTTTGGTTTTAGTTGCTTGGAAACAAGAAACAGTTTAAATTTGGTATTGTGATGAGTGGATATTTTATACTCTTTTTGGCATCATTTTTATATAATTTTTAGCATATTTTGTTTAAGTTTTGTTATATTTTCACAGGTTTTAGTGTAAAATTCACATGTTTGAATTTTACTTTGAGATTGTGTGTATTTATGCAATTTTAGGTATTTTCTGGCTGAAATTGAGAAGTTGGAGCAAAAGTCTGATTCAGAGGCAGAGAAAGCACTGCAGATGCTGTCAGGATCTGACCTATGTGCACTCGAAGGAGCTTTTCTAGAGTTACGCAAGTCCAAATAGCGCGTTCTCAATGGCTATGAAAAGCTAACATCTAGGGCTTTCCAGAAAAATATAATAGTCCATAATTTGCTTCATAATTGGAGGCCCAAAACTGGCAGTTTAACGCTAGCCATCTACCCCCTTCCTGGCGTTGGACGCCCAAAAGGGAGCAGCTGGCGTCCAACGCCCACAAAGGTGTCCCAAGAAGGTGTTCAATGCCCAAGGAGCATCCTAGCACGTGGGAGACACTAAAGCTCAGCCCAAACACTCACCAAGTGGGCCCCAGAAGTGGATTTCGCACTACAAGCCTAAGCCTATCATATTTCTGTAATCCTTAGTTATTAGATTAGTATATATAGATAAGAGTTCACCATTGCTAGAGACACTTAGAAACGGAGACTCTTGCCCACGATTACGTTTCATTTTGTATTTTCTCTATCAGCATGAGTCACTAAACCTCCTAGGTTAAGGTTAGGAGCTCTGTTGAGTTTTATGGATTAATAAAAGTACTACTGTTCTATTTTAATTTGTGTTTGATTCTCTCCTAAAATGTATCTTCGTTCTTCAAACTTATGAATGAGTTGAACCGTCAAAAGTTATCTCTATTCTACATGGGTTCAATGAGCGTCTTTCATTGGATATCAATGAACCACTAGCTTGAGGATACGTCTCTTAGACAGATAATCCACGACATCGTTGGGGACTTTTCAAGACATCAGTTCAGTCGAGGTATGGGGAGATTAGAGTCTTTGTGGTAAAGGCTAGAATCAAGGCGCAACATTCTTTGATCTGGAAGATTTGACCTTATCTGTGGCATTTTGAGTAGGATCACCAAGGGAATGAACTGTAGGAGCTTTACCCTCATTTAGACTGGATGCGCACTAAACCTGGTGTTCAGCCTAGAGGAAGATTGGCGGCCGCTCAAACTAGTGTTGATCACATACAGCCTGCTATGGAAGAAATCATTCATAGCTGGAGTAGACAGTAAGAAAGGATTGATCCAGAAGAACAAAACATCTCTGAAGCCTTGGCCATCTTCTTATCTTTCGAATTCACAATTACTGAGTAACGTTATCTTTATTTTACTTTTATGTGCTTAAACAATTAAACAACTTTTCTATCCGCCTGACTAAGATTTACAAGATAACCACTATTTGATCCAAGCTGACAATCCTCGTGGGATCGACCCTGACTCACCTCAGGTATTACTTGGACGATCCAGTGCACTTGCTGGTTCAGTTGTACAGAGTGTGGGAACTCGTGCACCAAAGACCCCATGGAAATCAATGAGTCAATGGTGCAGTAGTTCCATGCCAATCTAGATGCTTGGGAGGCGGAAACGATATTCCTTTGAGGGAAGCACTTGGATACTTGCAATCAAGCCTTTGAAACTCTTCTGAATATTCCCCACATCCCGCCTAGCCGAGATGCATATCAGAAGAGTAAGGCGGATGTGATTAAAGGAAAGATTTCTTTGGACCGCATTTTGAAGAAGATTGGCCATCCTGAGGCATGTTGGGAGTATAGTAAAGGGAAAAATTCCACCCCCATTAGCATAACATGTTCTAATCTTACTCCCGTGGCAAGGATTTGGTAGCAGATTCTAGCTGACTACATGCTCCCTAGCACCCATGCCACCCACATCAGAGTTAGAGTTGATGTGCTCATTTGGGCAGTTTTGGAGGGTAAAAAGATAACTATCTTGCCCTTGATTCACGAGTAGATGTGAAAGGTGATCCGAAAATAGAAGTTCAACATTCCCTTTCCATTGCTAGTTATGAGATTTGCCATAGCAGTCGGGGTGGAGAGAAGGCCTATTGATATTATATTCAGGATCCCAAGTAGTGATAAGTGATAAGTGATATTATGAGCAATTAAAGGAAAGGATATTTTTTTTTTGAATTTTATGAGGAAAGAGAAGAACACACAAAAGACACAACACTTAAAATATTTAGATCTAATGCTCCTTGTTTTTCGAAAATTTTGGAGGGAAAACACCAAGGAATACCAAACTTAAAAATTTTAAGATCAAAATACAAAGAAGACTCAAGAACACCTTGAAGACTCACAAGAACAACAGGAATAAAATTCAAAGACTCAAGAACATAAAAAGAACACCAAACTTAAAACTTTTAGAAAACTAAAAATAAAATTCTGAAAATTAAAGAAAAATAACAAGAGAACACCAAACTTAAAAGTTTGACACAAGATTTAATCAAAGAAAAATTATTTTTGAAAAAGTTTTAAAAGGAAGATACCCAATTACCAAGAACATAAGCACAACGCTCTAGCCAACTGAGCTATAAATTTAACATGTTTTTTTTTAAAAAAAAGGTATTTAATGTATATAAATTTTTTGAATACTGATCATTTGAAAATGCACAAGAAAAACAAGAAAAGACACAGAACAGTAAAAACTAAAGATCAAACAAGAAAAATAGCAAGAACAACTTGATGATCAAGAAAGAACTATGAACAGAAATTCGAAAATTTAAAGGAAAATAAAAACATGCAATTGACACCAAACTTAAAATATGAATATAAACTCAAATAGAAGACTCAAAGAAAAATTAAAAATTAATAAAGAAAAATAAAAATTTTTTTGAAAGATTTTTGAAGAGAAAATAAAAGACACTAATTTAATGACTCTAAATCAAAAAGATAAATTTTTCCTAATCTAAGCAACAAAATAAACCATCAGTTGTCCAAACTCGAACAATCCCCGGCAACAGAGCCAAAAACTTGGTGCACGAATTGTAAATCACACCTTTCACAACTCGTACCACTAACCAACAAGTGCACTGGTCTTCCAAGTAATACCTTACGTGAGTAAGGGTCGATCCCACGGAGATTGTCGGCTTGAAGCATGCTATGGTTATTTTGTAGTTCTTAGTCAGGAAATTTATATTAAAATGGTTGGGTTTATGAAAAGTAATTAACATAAAATAAATAATACTTGTTATACAGTAATGGAGAACAGATTGAGGATTTGGAGATGCTCTGTCTTCCGAATCTCTGCTTTCCTACTGTCTTCGTCTTCACGCATGCAAGGCTCCTTCCATGGCAAGCTGTATGTTGGTGGATCACCGTTGTCAATGGCTACCATCTGTCCTCTCAGTGAAAATGGTCCAAATGCGTTGTCACCGCATGGCTAATCATCTGTCAGTTCTCACTCATGTTGGAATAGGATCCATTGATCCTTTTGCGTCTGTCACTATGCCCAGCACTTGTGAGTTCGAAGCTCGTCACAGTTATCCCATCCCAGATCCTACTCGGAATACCACAGATAAGATTTAGACTTTCCAGATCTCAAAAATGGCCGCCAATAATCCTAGCCCATACCACAAAGACTCTGATCGTGAACCAAGAGGCTAAGAGATACACACACAATCTAAGGTAGAACGAAAGTGGTTGTCAGGCACGCGTTCATACGTTGAGAATGATGATGAGTGTCACGATCATCACATTTATCATGGTTAAGTACAAGCGAGTATCTTAGAATAGAAAGAAGTGTGATTGAATAGAAAACAGAAGTAATTGCATTAATTCAACGAGACATAGCAGAGCTCCTTACCCCCAACCATGGGGTCTAGAGACTCATGCCGTCAGAAATACAATATGAAATGTGTAAAATGTCATGAGGTACATAGTAAGTCTCTAAAAGTTGTTTTTATACTAAACTAGTAGCTAGGGTTACAGAAAATAAGTAACTAAGTGCAGATAGTGCAGAAATCCACTTTCGGGGCGCACTTGGTGTGTGCCTAGGCTGAGCATTGAGCTTTACATGTGTAGAGGCTTCTCTTGGAGTTAAACGCCAGGTTGTAGCCTGTTTCTGGCGTTTAACTCTGGTTTGCAACCTGTTTCTGGCGTTTAACGCCAGAATAGGGTAAAGACTTGGCGTTAAACGCCAATTTGAGTCGTCAAAACTTGGGCAAAGTATGGACTATTATATATTGCTGGAAAGCCCTGGATGTCTACTTTCCAATGCAATTAAGAGCGCTCCAATTAGTCTTCTGTAGCTCCAAAAAATCCATTCGAGTGCAGGGAGGTCAGAATCCAACAGCATCTGCAGTCCTTTTTCAGCCTCTGAATCAGATTTTTGCTCAGGTCCCTCAATCTCAGCCAGAAAAAACCTGAAATCACAGAAAAACACACAAACTCATAGTAAAGTCCAGAAATGTGAATTTTGAATAAAAACTAATAAAAGTATACTAAAAAGTAATTAAAACATGCTGAAAACTACTTAAAAACAATGCCAAAAAGCGTATAAATTATCCGCTCATCAATGGTGTAGTATTGTGCTTCCTGTTTTAACCTCTTTGCCTCTTTCTTATCTGTAGAAAGTGTTTCTGTTTTGAGGTAGTAAATTATGGGAGTCATCCATCCCTGACTCATACCTGTTATGGCTAGGACCTTTTCTTCTTCCGAGATTGACGGGTTATGCAGCATCTCTTGGATTAGGCTTCTATTGTTGCCCCCTGGTTTGGTGCTAGCTAGTTTTGAGAGTGCATCAGCTCGAGCAATCTATTCCCAAGGTATGTCGCAGACCTCATATTCCCTGAGTTGTTCGAGTTGTTCCCTGGTTTTGTCCAAGTACTTTTTCATGGTGGGATCCTTGGCTTGGTAGCTCCCTGCTATTTGTGAGGTGACTACTTGTGAGTCGCTGAAGATGATAAGCTTTTGAGCTCCAACCTTCTTAGCCAGATTCAAACCAGCTAGTAGTGACTCATATTCGGCTTGGTTGTTTGAGGCAGGGAACCTGAATTTGAGGAAAAGTTTGATTTGGGTTCCCTGGTCACTTTCTATTATCACGCCTACGCCACTTCTAGTTTTGTTTGAGGAACCGTCCACGAAGATATTCCACTTTGTTGGGATTTTCGGGGTGTCCGTAAACTCTGCAATGAAGTCAGCCAAATATTGTGATTTGATGGCTGTCCGAGCTTCATATTGGAGGTCAGATTTGGATAACTCGACTGCCCATTACAAGATTCTTCCTACTAAATCTGTTTTCTGTAAAATGCCTTTTATGGGCTGGTTAGTCCGAACCCTGATGATGTGGGCTTCGAAATACGGGCAAATTCGTCGAGAGGTTAGTATGAGAGCATAAGCGAATTTTTCTATCTTTTGATAGTTCAGTTCGGACCCTTGTAGTGCTTTGCTGATGAAGTATATAGGTTGTTGTCCACTTTCGTCCTCTCGGACTAGTGCTGAGGCTACTGCCCGATTCCTTACTGCGAGGTATAATATAAGTGGCTCTCCTTCCTATGGCCGAGTTAGAATAGGTGGTTGTCCCAAGAATCTTTTGAAGTCCTGGAAAGCCTGCTCGCACTCTGCTGTCCATTCAAACCTCTTTCCCTTCCTTAAAGTGGCGTAGAAAGGGAGAGATCTTATTGCTGATCCAGCTAGAAATTTGGACAAGGCCGCCAATCTTCCATTGAGTTATTGTACTTCTTTGACACAGGTCAGACTCTTCATGTCGAGTATAGCCCGGCATTTATATGGATTTGCCTCGATTCCTCTTTGTGTGAGCATGAAACCTAAGAATTTGCCAGCTTCTATTGCAAAGGTGCATTTTACAGGGTTAAGTCGCATACCATACCTTCTTATAGTGTCGAATACTTGGGTGAGGTCGGACAATAATGACTCCTCACTTTGTGTTTTTACTAACATGTCGTCCACGTAGACTTCCATGACTCTCCCGATGTGGTTTGCGAAGACTTTATTCATTATTCTTTGATAGGTGGCTCCTGCATTTTTGAGTCCGAATGGCATGACGACGTAGCAGTAGTTTGCTTTTGGGGTTAAGAATGAGGTTTTTTCTTGATCAGGTAGGTACATTGGGATTTGATTATATCCCAAATATGCGTCCATAAATGAGAGGTATTTGTATCCGAAGGAGGCATCTACCAAAGCGTCGATACTTGGGAGTCGATAAGGATCTTTTGGGCAAGCTTTGTTGAGATCGGTGTAGTCGGTGCACGTCCGCCACTTCCCATTTGATTTTTTCACCAAGACGACGTTAGCTAGCCATAGTGGGTACTTGACTTCCCTTATGAATCCTGCCTCTAGTAGAGCTTGTACCAGCTCTTCCACAGCTTGGGATCGTTCTGGTCCGAGCTTTCTAGTCTCTCCTGTACTGGCCGAGATCCTGGGTAAACTGCCAACTTGTGGCACATTAACTTGGGGTCTATGCCCGGCATGTCTGCGGCCTTCCATGCAAAGAGGCCGATATTATTTCTTAAGAACTGTATGAGTAACTCCTTTACGTCTCCTTTTAGGATTGTGCCGATATTGGTTGTTTTGTTTGGGACATCTCTGATATGGAATTTTTCAATTTTGCCTTCGGGTTGTGGACGAAGTTCTTCCCGCCCTCGAACTCCCCCGAGTTTGATGGTGTGGAATTCTTCTCCTCTGCCTCTAAGGTTTAGTCTTTCGTTGTAACAGCGGCGCGCCATCTTCTGGTCTGCTTTTATCATAGCTATTCCTTCTGCGGTTGGGAACTTCATGCACAGATGTGGAGTCGAGACTACTACGCCGAGCTGATTTAATGTTGTCCGACCTATTAGGGCATTGTAGGCTGAACTCACGTTGACCACGATGTAATCTATGTTGAATGTCCTTGACCGGTTTCCTTTTCCAAAGGTTGTGTGTAGTGAGATGTATCCAAGTGGTTGGATTGGAGTGTCTCCCAGCTCGAATAGGCTGTTCGGATATGCTCTGAGTTCTTTGTCTTCCAGACCGAGTTTGTCGAAGGGGTTTTGAATAAGATGTCGGCCGAGCTTCCCTAGTCTACCAGTGTGCAGTGGAGATTAGCGTTGGCCAATATGATAGTGATGACCATGGGATCGTCATGTCCCAAAATGATGCCAGCTACGTCGTCTTTAGTAGAAGTGATAGTGGGGATGTCGGGTGCTTCTTCTCCTCCCTCAACATGATATACTTCCTTAAAATGTCTTTTGCGAGATGATTTGGAGATTCCTCCTCCCGCAAATTCTCTGTGTATCATGTGGACATGTCTCTCCGGTGTACGAGGTGGTCGTTCAGTTTGTCTGACATCTTCGTCCCTTCTTCTTTTTCTTGGTTCGTCTGCTCTGCTGGCTAAGTGCCGATCTAGTTTTCCCTCTCTCACCAGTTTTTCTATGACATTTTTCAAGTCGAAGCATTCGTTGGTGGAATGTCCATAAATTCGATGGTATTCACAGTATTCAGTCCAATTTCCTTCTCCTTTCTTGCTTTTGAGTGGGCGAGCTGGGGGTATCTTTTCAGTGTGGCATACTTCTCGATAGACATCTACAAGAGACACCCGAAGGGGGGGTGTAATTGTGGTATTTCTTGATCTTTTCTCCATGATGATCTTCTTTTTTCTTGGACTCTTTGTCCTTATCCCGGGAGGAGTAGGAGAATCCGGACTTTGAGGTCTCTCCTAGTCTAGAGTTTTCTTCCATGTTGATGTATTTTTCTGCTGTTTCTTGCACTTCATATAGGGATGTAGGATATTTTTTCGATATTGAGTGACTGAAAGGTCCCTCTCGTAAGCCATTGATGAGACCCATAATGGCTGCTTCTGTTGGTAGATTTTGAATGTCCAAACATGCTTTATTGAATCTTTCCATGTAGCTGTGGAAACTTTCCCGATCTCCTTGCTTGAACCCCAATAGACTTGGGACGTACTTAGTTTTGTCTTTCTGGATGGAGAATCTGGCTAAAAACTTCTTGGTTAAGTTGTCAAAGCTTGAGATAGACCTAGGGGGCAGATTGTCGAACCATTTAATTGTTGTCTTAGTCAAGGTAGTCGGGAAGGCTTTGTAGCGGACTGCATCTGAGGTGTCGGTGAGGTATATTCTACTTCTGAAATTATTGAGATGATGGCTGGGATGTGCTGTACCATCGAATAGAGTTATATCGGGAGGTTTGAAGTCCTTTGGAATTTTGGTCTTCATGATCTCTTTGGTGAATGGGTCTTGATCCTCACGGAAGCTATCTTCATGGCTGGATCGAGTAGTTTTGGCCTTGAGATCGGCTTCGAGCTTTAAGAGCTTGTCCTCTAATTCGCGGCGTCTCCTAGCTTCCCTTCGTAGGTCTCTCTCGGCTTCCCGTTGATACTCGACCTCTTTTTCAAGTTGTTTTAGGCGATCCTGAAGTGCCTCCATGACTCCCGTGTTTGGTGAATTCTTGTCTTTGTTAGGTTGAGAAGTATCATCTAGTGTGACCTCCGTATTCTTATGTGGTGTTCTATTCTCCAAATCAGAATTGTGGTCATTGTCAAGGTTGTCCGCCATGATGATGGGATGACTTCCAGGTCCCCGGCAATGGCGCCAATGTTCTGAGGGTTACCTGAAACTGTAGGTTGATCTCAGACAAGATCTTCGATGCTGGTCGGCGCTGATGTGTCTGACTTGTGGGTAGTGGCCGGAGCCGCCGCATCCAACTTGCTGGACTTGTTGGTGATGATAATCCTTCGTCACCAGAGGGTGGTGGTACCTGCAAGGGACTCCGATGCTTAAGTTAGCAAGGGTATTAAGCAGGTTTTTAGTATAATCAGAGTATGAGTTATACCTGTGTGCTCCAGTGTATTTATAATGGTGTAGAATGACCTACCTAGAGATAAGATAGCTATCTTATCTTATCTTATCTTTGAGTGAAGTCATCTTATCTTCAAGGGAATCTCCCTTGTCTCTATAGGCTTGGGCTGCCTTTAGATTTGGGTCGTGTTCCTCTGTTTGGGCCTTCTTGGGCCTCTGTAGTGATTTGGCTGAGCTCTTTGAGAAGAGGTCAGATTGTCTTGTCGTCAATCAACCCGAGTCAGACATCTTGACCCAGGGTGTGAATAGTAGGTGAATTGGTAGGGACCTTTTCACCACCTCCAAAGGCCAACCGTCTCCAAGCTTGTCTAAGATGAAGTAAAGTTCTTTCTATCTCCGGATCAAATCTAGCTAAGCTCAAATCGCGTAAGGAACGCGTCATTCAAAGAGAGATATAGTGAGCTCATGACAAGATTCAAGCAAAATGCAAACTAACACAAACAATTAATCAAAATGTAAGTATGTACATATTCACATATCTGCACTAATCAACAACATGGCACTCATGTGCACTCCCCGGCAACGGCACCATTTTGATAAGTGATTTATCAATGAATCCAATCGTAGTATAGTCTAAACCGACACGCAATTCCTCATCAAACAATCTAAAATCAATAACCGAGAGTATGACTCTCGAGTCGTTCTCCCTAGGAATGCTCCAAAATGCACATTGTTGATTAGAAAGTGTATTGGTGTGTGGAGTTTCATATAAGAAGAGAACAAGCTAGTAATGTGAATGAAAATCAAACTATATAAAGGCCTTGGCTAGAAGTGAGAATTAGTCTACCTATCATCATTATTTCTATCAATTGTAATCTCAGTTAGTTATTGCTTCACTTGGTTAACCTCTAATATTAAGGAAAGTCAAGTGAAAGTAATCAATTTGGATTCACAAGTCCTAGCCTAACCCTAAGGAAGTTTAGCTTTAGTGACATGCAAATCAACTAGCAATTTCCAATTGACAATCAACAAGAGACATTAATAACTCAGGTGCATCCAACATCTCAACTTCCAAGCCAAGTAAGAAAAATCTACTCCATGGTTGAAATTGGCATTTTCTCAAACACTTGGAGAGCATTGATGAGAATCATTATAAAATTAAGAAAAAGGCTTGAAATCAAAGATGTCCAAAACAAGGAATTAACAACAAACAACAATTGGAGGCTAAGAACTTGAATTACCTCAATGTATCAATGGGATTAGACGTAACCACAACCAAAAAGCTAGATCCACAAGTAACTTACACAACAAGAACTAAATTGAGAAGAGTAGAATCTAGACCTATAATTGGAAGTAACATAGAGTGAATTAGCAATAAATCTAACCAATTAGTACAAGAGAATTGGAAATTTGAGAGGCAAAAACCCTAGAAAAACTAGAGAGAAGGTAGACTTTCTCTCTCCAAAATGTAACTAACTCATCAAAATATCTAGATTATGTCTAATGATCCCAATCCCCCTAATCCTTAGACTTCTTATACTTTTCCTGCCAGAATTCTACTCCAAAACAGGGCCTGCCACTGCCTGAAATCGCTGGTCACGTTTTCTTCTTAAAAAATCACGTGTGGCCTTTGGCGCGTACGCGCACAGCACGCGTACACGTCCCTGGAGTTTTTCGTGACCCACGCGCAGGCACACAGTACACGCGCGCGTCCAAGGATTTCTGGCCCAGCTATATAGGCGCGCTGGCTTCTCGTTTCGGCTCCATCGCGCCAGCTCTGAGGATGCACATCCACGCGTACGCGTACGGTGTGCGTGCGCGCCCATGCTTAAGTTTCAAAACTCTAATTTTTCCATGCTCCTTCAATTCATGCATGCTTCTTTCATCCATCTTAGCCATTTTTGCCCTATAACTCTGAAACCACTTAACAAATGGATCACGGCATCAAATGGTAATGGAGGAGAATTACGATATATCAATTTTAATGCAAAAGGAGCATGTTTTCATCTATGAAGCAAAGTTCGGGAAGGAACACAAAATCATGCATTTTTATATGAATAAGTGTGAAAGATCATTGAAAAAACCCTCAAAATCTATACATGATAAACCCTAAAAACGGGTTTTATCAAGTAGCCACCGAGTTCTTCCATATGGAGAATGGGAGGAACCGGCAAGGAAGAAGAGGAAGGGACTCGACCCCACATCATCATCAGGACCACAATCTTCATCAGCACCCACACCTTCTGCCCAGCTCCTATATAAGATGGTCCAGGACCTACTGCAAGAAGTCCACCACAATGAGCGCCATAATGCAAAGTGTTTCGACTGGATGGCACCGAAGCTCGAAGGAAAAGATCCTAGCCCAATTCCTACTGTTTCACCTAAGCCGGATTTAGAGGAGGAGGATGATGAGGATGCAGAGGCCGAGCCAGTTTTGGATTCAATTGTCCCTTAGTAGCCCAAGCCCCAGTTCCCACCAGCTGAAGGTGGAGCTCCATATCTTCTTTGCCCCCTGGATTGTATGCTTGCATGGAGGACCCTACAACAATTAAGTGTGGGGGAGGATTCACAATTCTGGGGCGTAAATTCTCTTTCCGAACACTTTGCACTATTTTTCATCTGTAGTTATTATGTCTTTTCTGGATATTTGTTGATATTTTTTACTTTTGCACCGTACTTTGCTTAGTTTGCTTATATATATATATATATATATATATATATATATATATATATATATATCTTATTTTGTTTCTAGCTTTATTGTAATTACTATTTGCATGTTACTTAGTATAGGAAAAAAGTTTTGTTCCAAGGGTTACCTGAAACGTTGACTTGGGCCTGAACGGGAGCTCCAGATCCCTTTAGGCAGCGCTAGACTTGTTGGTGCCGATGTGCCGCCTGTCTGAGTTCCTCGTGAGGAGGTGGGAGGTAGTACCTGCAAGAGACTCCGATGCTTAAGTTAGCAAGGGCTTTAGGCAGGTTTCTTGTAGAGTAGAACATCTATTATACCTTGGGGGTGCCAGTGTATTTATAGTAGAGTAAATAACCACCTTTGTTGTAGTGGATCTATCTTTTCGGATAGATAAGCGTTCCCTTTTATCTTGGAAGTTTGTTAGAATTTACCTTCTAGATGAGGTAAAGATAATAGGAGCGATTCAAGGAAGCAGTTGTTTGTTTAGTTGAGTAGGACTGGGCCTATGTGATCCTGTCTGACCTCTTAGAAGAGGTCGGTTGTGTGGTGAGGTCCAACTTTATTGGTGGGCCTTTCGTATTTATTGGGCCTGGCTCTTATTTGTTTGGGCCAGGGTATGAACAGTGTCCCTGCTTGAGTGCGTTCCTTTGAAGAGGTCGGGCTCAAGCATTTTGCGCCCTCTGTCGTAGACATCGGACCAATTTTGTCGGGATGTCCGATTTGTTCAAATTTTTTAATGTTGGAACTTTAATGCTAAGTGGACGTTTGCACGGCCTTTACTCCTTGAGATCCGCATGAGTTTTAATGAGTTCTAGAGCTGTTTGTAGCCATTTGGGCTTCATTGTTTCTTATAATTAGACTTTTGCCGCTCCTCTTGTGCCCCTTTCTCCATTTTCTGAAATAACAACTTTTTTATTTTCAAAGAGTTTCCCTGTGTTTGTGTGGTTCATCAGCTTCTGTTTTGCTTCTAAGATTTTCGCTTTCTTGTTTCTGTAGCCTTTCCGTTTTCGTCATTTTTTGGGAAAGGAGTTGTTCGTGGCTTTCCCTTCTTCATGATCTTTTTTCCAAGTTGCACGAGACTTGCTTGTGGTTGGGTTTGCATTTTCTTATTGTGTGAAGCATTTGAAGGGTAGGTAGAAACTATTTCTGGAAATTTTGAAAGACTTCTCTTTTTTGCAACTATCTTTGTTTGAATCCGGTGTTGCTGCTGTTTTTATGCGTCTGTACTGCCCCTAATGGTGCATCGTTCGATGCGATATTGTGTCGAAAGGGGGCACCATTTTTTACCCGACTTGAGATGATCTCCGATTTGTTTGGTGACCGTCTTCTTTTATTTTACATTTGTAAGTGTAGCGATTATATCTAACAAAGTTATCTCGAACATGTCAACTAAAGTTCCCCCAGCTCCTCGGGTTTGGGTAGATAGTATAGTTTTAATGTGTGTCCCGATGACCGACAAAGAGTACTATGATACGTTTCGTAGATACCATAGCATTTGTGAGAATAGGGAGGATGAGAGGAACTATGTTTCAGAGCCACCTGATCCCGAGGAAAGAGTTTGCTTTCCTCCCATAGTAGAGTCCGAACAGCCCTTCTTTTACGCCTATGACTGTTTCTTTGCTAGGCTTGGTGTCCAACTTCCTTTTACTGACTTTGAGATGGAGGTCTTGTGAGCTTTTAACCTTGCCCATTCTCAGATGCACCCGAATTCTTGGGCTTTTATGAAAATGTTCCAACTCTTATCTCGAGAATTGGACGTTCAGCCTTCTTTGAACATTTTCTTTTACCTTTTTTGGCTACCAAATCGGATAGTTCAACCAAGAAGTTGAGGTTGATATCCTTCCGATCTGTTCAAGGTCGAAAGGCCTTCTCTATCTTTGATGACTCCTTCCATGATTTTAAAAATCATTTCTTTAAGATCAATGGTGCTGTGGGTGCCTAACAAAGCTCCTTGACCTTATCCTCGATCTCCATCTCCTCGAGCTTGATTGCACCATTTTCCCTCGATATCGATTTGGGCTATCAAGGAGGCTTCACGTACAACATGGATGGTTGGACACCTTCTAGAACCATGATTCAAGCCACTAAACTTCTGACCTTTCATTATTCACTTGGTGAATCAAAAGTCCACTAATGATGACATTAATTAAAGATTGCAAGCAGATGAGAACGAGATCTTTACGAGGAACGAAACAGTTTTAAAAGAGATTTGATTTTGATTTAGTTTTGATTCAGTTTCAAAATTTGAATTTGAATTTAATATTAAGTTTAGTATTTAAGAAGCAGGGAAGACTCTTCTCGAGGATCATCTTTAATCATAGGCAGTTTTTACTTTTGAATAATTTAGGATTTTCCTGAAGAACACGAGCAACTAATTTTTTCTTGGTTAAGGTTAGGAGCTCTGTTGATTCCTATGGATTAATATTTTAGTTTTTCATCATTGATTTATGCATTGATATATTCTCAAGAAAAGGTTTTCTTACTTCATCTTAAAGAGTTTGAATATGTTGGGAAACAATTCTTCTCTGAATCAAATTCTTTTAACTTCTTGAAAAAGTTAATTAATTGAATTAAGCTTGAAAACTGATTCTCACAATTCTTAATTCTTGAACTCCAACTTGATAAGTGACATCAAATCAACTAGGAGAGATTCTTATGAATTGTGTGGCTTTATAAATCAGTGAACGTGCTTCAACTCTTTTCTTAAATAATTGACTAAGGGAATAGCAATAAATTAGGTTAAAGAGAAATTAAATTACCAAGGGATTGGGATTTGATCCAGAAGTGTCAACATCTCCAAAACCTTAATTCTCTTTTATCATATTATCTTTCAAAACTTTCTGTTTGCTTTTATTTAATTCATTATCATCGATAAAGTTTTTCAAAACCCCAATTTGATTGTCTGACTAGATTAATCGATTGACCATTGCTTGATTAATTCGTTAGTCCTCATGGGATTAACACTCACTCACCGTGAGTTATTACTTGATACGACTCGGTGCACTTGCTGGTTAGTTGTGGCATTCAAAATTCCGCGATCAGTCCCAAGCATAGGTTCATTAAGTCTATGCTGAATCAATTTGACTTTTCATATAATACTTAACCCTAAACGCAAAACAAGCACCAACTATATTGCTTCTAGATCGATTCCCTAATCGACATTTATCTTTGCCTGTAAAGATTTACTTACATTTTCTTTTCACTTTTATCTTTTCTTCAGTATTTTATCTTTCTTTTATCTTCTCCTTACTAACATGTTCTTACCACTCCCTAGGTATTTTATGAAGGTGATTATGAGATTTTAAACTTAAAGTTGTCTTCCTATGACTTTTAGGAAAAATTGCCATTTCGCCATTATTTTATTATTTTTAACAAAATAATAATATTTAATATTTAGTTATTAAAATTTTTGAAAATTATATTTTGACCCTCAAAATTTTATAAAAATTATATGTTAACTCTTTTACTTTTATATTTATATTTTAACCCCTAACCTTTTTAATATTTCAAAGCGCTGTTCTTGAGTGTTCTTGGTGATATTCCAAGTGTTCTTCATGAATTTATCAAATTCTTTCTTCAGTTCTGATTTCGTTTTTCAATCTTTTCGATAACCAATTTTTACCATAATTCAAAATAAATTAACAGCTACTAAAGCCATATGATTTTCACTTGATTTCAACATAAATTCATCATTAATTCAAGAACTAGGGTTTGGTTTCCAGCTGAATTCAAGAATAACATTCATAGCTTAAATGTCATCAAATTTCATCAAATTTTCACCAAATTTTCCCCAAGAATCACTCATATAAACAATCAACTTCAAGCATAACCAAACCATACATCTATCACACAACTGAAACACAATTAATCTAGATTAATTTTACCAAACCTTACCTTGATCTGCCGCTCCTAATTCGGCTATCCTTTAAGGTGTTCTTAGACCACTTTTTCCTCCTAAAATCAATCAAGATCAACTTTAAATCCACGAAACCCTAACTGACCAAACCTTTAGCTACATGTTAGGATGAGATTTATCACCTTAAACTTGCTAGTAATTGAGGTTTCTTGGCCCACAAGTCAAGCTAAGAATGATATCTACGGAAGAACATCAAGAAAACACATGTTTATGCATGATTAATTGAAACTAAAGCAAAGAGGAAGAGAGAGCAGCCATCTCACCTAATTTCCAGTCGTGATAAGTCACATGGTTTTGAAGAGAAATAAGAGAGGATCACTTTAATCGGTTTAAAATTTTGATTTGAGTTTTAGTTCAGAAGAAATTAAAGTTTAAAGATCAAGAACTAAGAACTTTTCTCTCTTTTTCCTTCTTGAGATTTTTGGCCACAAGGGAAAGAATGACCTCCCCTGGAGTGTCTTGGGGGTGAGGGGAGAGCCGTAATTGGCTGGTTTGGGAGGTGGATTAAAAAAATATCCCAGGTGTTTAATTATTTAAAGTAGATGTATTAGACCACAAACTAAACAACACATATAGAGATTAATATTTAAGCTACTAGTATAAATTACACTAGTAACATGATTAACAAAGAATAGGAGATATATGATGAAGTATTATCATTACTAAAGTCATCAGAGCGTGCTGGTGTTAACCTGCACCAGTAGATTGTGAGCTTCGTTTAACTTATCTCCTATTTTTAACTAAAGCAAATTGAATAATATAATAATATTACTCAAGCAGCTCTAATGTTAATATAATAATGATATTATATTATTATTTTTCTTCTCTCACGAATCGAGTCCGGCTCAATTAACTGAGACTGACTACGAAAATCAGAATGTACAATTCCTAACCAAAGCAGCTCAAAAACTATGTTCTTCGTGACTATTTTGTCAAGCTTATCTCAGAAAAGGTTCTTACTTAGTAATAACATAATGATGATGTAGATCGAGGTGCTTGATGATACAGGTAAGGTGCTTGCTTTACTGATCTTCTGGAAAACTCCACTTCTTCAAGAAAAGTAAACTCTGGAAACTAGGTTGTCACAGATGATGGTCTTGGCATGGCACGCCATTGGGAGGGCATGGCATGCACTCTTCTTGGTCTTCCTTTGTGATGCCAGGGCAACTTGGCCAGTTTCACTGACCTTTTCTTTACTGTTTTTAGGGTAGTTTCATGCATTTCTTTAGGAAATAAGCTAGTTTTGGGTAGATATTCACCTACACCTTGATTCAAGCATACATTGTGCATTTTACATTATTTCATCAGGATTTTGCATGAATTTAGTGACAAATTGTATGCTGCATTACCCATGACTTGGACTAGAACTTTGATGCACTCTATTGCTTGATTTCAGGACCAAAGGAAGCAAGGAAAGGGAGGTAACTTGCAAAGTTAATGAGAAAAGTGATTGCCAATAACACTCTCAAAGCCATCATTGCCCACGTTAAGAGTCACGTTAACTAAGTTAACGTGAACTCTAACGTGGAGAAGGGAAGTTGAGCCAACATTAGTGACACTTAACATTGTCACTAACGTTGGCAAACACTCATGAGTGGCCACGTTAGAGCCCACGTTAACCTAGTTAACGTGGCCTCTAAGGTTAAACGGGGAAGAGAAGCCAACGTTAGTGACATTCAACATTGTCACTAACGTTGGCCTAAGGATGCAACACACCACGTTAACTCCCATGTTAACTTGGTTAACGTGGGAGCTAACGTAAGAAGTGAGAGTTGTTGACAACGTTAGTGACATTCAACATCGTCACTAACGTTGGAAGCAACCACACAATCCCCCAAGGAGCCACGTTAACTTCCACGTTAACTTAGTTAACGTTAAGTTAACGTGGAAGCTAACGATGAGGAATGAATGATGAGCCAACGTTAGTGACACTCAACATTGTCACTATCGTTGGGATGGCTAAGAATGGCCACGTTAGAAGCCACGTTAACCTAGTTAACGTGGACTCTAACGTGAGATCTAGGGGCACATTGGAACGTTAGTGACAATGTTGAGTGTTACTAACGTTCTCGAAGTTTGGCAAGGCCACGTTAGAAGCCACGTTAACCTAGTTAACGTGGGCTTTAACGTGAAGCAAAAAGGGGAACACTGGAACGTTAGTGACAATGTTGAGTGTCACTAACGTTCTCGAACGTTGGCAAGGCCACGTTAGAAGCCACGTTAACCTAGTTAACGTGGGCTCTAACGTGAGGCAAAGGGGTACATTGGAACGTTAGTGAAAATGTTAAGTGTCACTAACGTTCTCGAACTTATACTTTCACTAAATGTTAACACCCCTAATGCCCTGAGCTAAAGTCTCTGCCCACTTAGCACTTTCTCTCTGCAAGTAAAGCCAAGCCCAAATGAAGAAAAGAACTGCTTCAAACTCAAGATTCAAAGGCCCAAGACTTGAAGAGCCAACTAGAAGCTGAGAGAAATAGTATATATAGGAGTAGCTTTGAATTGTTAGGGAGTTCTGGAGGCTGGAAAAAGAGAACTACTCTCTGTATTTTTCTTTCTCTACATTTTCTAGTTTTATGATGTATTCTCCATCTTTGTTTTCATTTTCAAGAGCTATGAACAGCTAAACCCCTTTCATTGGGTTAGGGAGCTCTGTTGTAATTTGATGGATTAATACTAATTTTCATTATTCTTCTTCTATCTTTTCTCTTGATTTTACTTGAAAGCTTTCGATCTTCATCCAATTGAGTAGTTATCTTAGAAAAGAAGCTATTCAAACTTGGATCTCTTTTGAACCTTGAAAGAGGAATGAAGAGATCAAGCTAGAAATACTTTCTCATACTGGACCAAATTGGGTTTGGATGGGTATGTGACTATAACCCTCTCAATACTTGATTTGGGAAATGCATGTGGTATAATCAGTGACCATACTTCATCTCTTCTCATGAGTAATTGACCAAGGAATTGGCTATTGATCAAGACTTGAGAGATTGAATTGTAAGAAATTGTAATTCAATCAATTAAGATTGCCAAGGAGATCAATGAGTGCATTAATTGAGGAAGAGATGAAAATGAGCTTGATCCGGATAATTGTAATATCTCCTAATTCCAATGAACTCCCCATCTCTGATCTTACCCATTCTCTTTAATTTCTGCCATTTACTTTTATGAGCAAATCCCCCATTCCCATTTATAATTCTGCAATTTATTTTCAGTCATTTACTTCCAGTCCTTTAATTCTAGCATTTACTTTTCTGTTATTTACATTCCCGCCATTTTATTTTCTGCAACTCTCAACCCAAATTCTGGATTCGCTCAACTAGAACATTCTTTTAATTAAAGTTGCTTGATCAATCAATCCCTGTGGGATTCAACCTCACTCTATTGTGAGTTTTTACTTGACGACAAATTCGGTACACTTGCCGAAGGGAGATTTGTTGAGAGACAAGTTTTCCGTGCATCAAGTTTATGGCGCCGTTGCCGGGGAATGATTGTGCATCAACAATGATTAAATTGGAAGATCACTAGATTGAGCATTTTTATTTTGTGAATTTCATTTTCTGTGTGAGTGATTTACTTTCTGTTTTAGTTAAACTTCTTTCCTTCCCCCTCTACTCTTTTTTTTTTCTTTGTTATTTTCAATTCTGTTTGCTAACACACTAACTGTTTGATATATTGCATCACCCACAACTAACAATGATTCTGACACAAATACTTTCTGCACCTATCTTTTCTCGCTTGCACTTGATGGTTGTATGACAGGGAGAAGAAGCGGAGCTTCAACTTCCTTCGATTCTGAACCTGAGAGAACCTTCCTTAGATTACGGAGGGAGGCAAGAGGAAAGAAAGTGGTTGGTGCTGAGGAAGAAGAGGAATTCTTTGAACCAAACATGGAAGACAACATGGAAAACCATCATGAAGAAGAAGATCTCAACCATGGGGGAGGAGGTAGAGCAAATCATGCTGGGGAGGATATAAGAGTTTTGGGCTCTTACATCAATCCAAACCCAGGAAATTGTGGAAGTAGCATCCAAAAGCCAACACTCCATGCCAATAACTTTGAACTTAAACCACAGCTCATCACCCTCATTCAGAACAACTGTTCGTTTGGAGGAGGTGTTCAAGAAGACCCCAATCAACATCTAACCACCTTCTTGAGGATATGTGACACAGTGAAGTCTAATGGGGTTCATCCTGATACCTATAGATTGCTCTTGTTTCCATTCTCACTTAGGGACAAAGCAGCCAAGTGGCTGGAATCTTTCCCAAAGGAAAGCTTGACAACTTAGGAAGACGTGGTGAACAAATTCTTAGCAAGATTTTACCCTCCTCAACGAATCAATAGGCTGAGAGCTGAGGTCCAAACTTTCAGGCAATAGGATGGTGAGACTCTATATGAAGCATGGGAGAGGTTCAAGGACTTAACAAGGAGGTGTCCACCTGACATGTTCAACGAATGGGTGCAGCTGCACATTTTCTATGAAGGGCTCTCTTATGAGTCAAAGAAGGCCATAGACCATTCATCTGGAGGATCTTTGAACAAGAAGAAGACTATTGAGGAAGCCATAGATGTTATTGAAACAGTAGCAGAGAACGACTACTTCTATGCTTCCGAAAGAGGGAACACAAGAGGAGTAATGGAGCTAAACAATGTAGATGCTCTGTTGGCCCAAAACAAGCTCATTACCCAGCAGTTGGCTGACCTCACCAAGAAGATGGAGAGGAACCAAGTAGCAGCAATCTCCACTTTATCAACAACCCAAGAAGGAGTGAATGAAGAAGCAGAGGGTAGTTAGGAGCAAGCCAACTACATTGGGAATTCACCAAGGAAAAACTATGATCCATATTCCAAGACCTACAACCCTGGATGGAGAAACCACCCAAACTTTGGGTGGGGAAGTGAGCAAGATCAAAACCAAGACCAGAGACGTTACAACTCCAACAACAATGCAGCTCATCAGCAGTTCACACAGAGGACATCTCAACCCCCCCCACAATAACACTTCTCCACATGCTTATCAAAACCAAAATAGCACATCTGCTCCGAGTCACTCATCAATTGATGACAAGCTCTCTAAGATTGAAGCCTTACTTGAAGGAATATGCCAAGAGATTCAAGAAAATAAGGTGTTCAAAGAGGAGGTACGAGCCAATATTAAGAACCAGGGAGAGACCATTAGGAAGCTGGAATTCCAGGTGGGATATTTAGCTGAGAAGATTCCCAAACCTACTGATAGCTTCCCAAGTGACACGGAAAAAAACCCTAAAGGATAAGCAAAGAAAGTAAGATGGGAAGATTGCAAAATGGTTACTACAAGTGATCAAGAGACTGAAGACAAGCAAAACACACTTTTCGAACAACCTGAAGACAACTCAACAAAGGAGGAGGATAAAGATCACCAAGAACCAAAAATCTCACAACAAGAGCTGCTGAAGCTCTATGCACCCTTTCCTCAACTGCTCAATGGTGCTGTGGGAAAAAGAATATACTCAAGGTTCCTAGACTTGTTTGCATCTCTGCATGTGAACATACCATTCATCAAGGCAATTCAACAAATGCCTGCATTCATCAAGTATATGAAGGAACTTCTTCCCAGGAAAAGCTCACTCAAAGGAGGCCAGACTATAGTGATGAACAAGGAATGTAGTGCCCTTATTCAACCTGAGTTGCCTACAAAAAGAAGAGACCCAGGGAGTTTTCACATCCCTTGTGCCATAGGTGAAAATATGTTCGATAGAGCACTATGTGATTTGGGGGCCAGCATCAACTTACTGCCCTTATCCCTGGTGAAGAGGCTGCAGATCAATGAGATAATGCCCACAGATGTAATCATCAGACTGGCTAACAAAACTCAAAAGCAAGCAATAGGAGTGGTGGAAAATGTGTTGCTAAAGGTTGGAAAATACTTTCTCCCAACAGACTTTGCATCCTGGACATGGAAGAGAGTCACACTCATCCAATCATATTGGGAAGACCATTCCTAGCTACGGCCAGAGCACTTATCGATGTAGAAAAAGGGGAGATAATATTGAGAATCCATGATGAACGACTCAGCTTCAATGTTTTCAAACTCTCACAAGAAACAGATCAAGAGGACAAGGAACTAAGCACAAATGATAATGAGACACTGAAGGAGGAAACAAGCACTGAAGCACAGCCAGTTTATTCTGAGATCCCCTTAATAGATAAACAAGGAAAACAGCAATTGCCACAGCTCAAGGAAATGTGGGAGGAACCTAAACCTCTAGAGGTAGGTAAAGACAACATCACAACTCCTTTAGAAGAAGAGGTCACCAAAGGGAAGACAACCTCAAAAGAAACAAAGAAGAAGGTACCAAGAAGGTGGAGGAACAAGAAAATCCCTACTGAAGACTTCTCTCCAGGGGATAGAGTTGTCTCAGCTTACTTCCCAGATATTCCCCCTAATCTCCCTACTGTACCATCTCAGTTACCCAAGGTCTTCACTATCAACAGAGTTCTTTCCCTGGAACATGTGGAGATCATTGATCCAATCAATGGATATAAGTCCACAGCAAGAGGGGAGGACTTTAAGCACTACCAACCACCCTGATGAAGGAAAAACGTCAAGCTAGTGACGCTAAAGAAGCACTTCATGGGAGGCAACCCATGTTTTATATGTTTTTAAAATAATGAGTAAATCAATGTTTATGAATTTCAACCCAAACTTGACAAACACTTGGTGAAATCTTTGTCATGCAGTATATAGTGAAGAACAAGTTTGGTGTTCAAAGCAAACCAAGATGCATGCTAGTCTTGGGAGCTTTGAACAAAACTTTTCATCACATTATTTCAAACTAAGTTTGGTGTCACCCCATGGTGCCACCAAAATGCATAAGGATACACAAGTAGTTAGTTAGTTGAAATTCATAAATAAACAAACTCTTTTTCTTCTCTTTATTATTCTAGCCGTAGAGTTTGATTTTTATGATATTAATTTCCTTATTTTAAATCTTTATAGGAAAGGAAAAGAAGCATAAAAAGGGATTGATTGGACAATTAAATGGAGGAGATTTTGCCACTTAATGAAGAGCACTACACACATGTCTCAAGAGGGAACGCATGGGGAAACGCTGCCATGAAACATTGGAGAAAGAAGACTCTTGAAGACCGAACCAATCACTCTCATTAAGTGATGATCCTTGTCCTTCCTTCATACACAACCCCAATTGTCCATCAAGCAACAATCCTTGCAATCCACACCTTCCATCCACTCATGACCTCCCTATATAAGTGAACCTTAGTGCATGATCATTCCTCACACTCAAATTCCCACTCTCCACACTTCATACTTTCGGCCTGCTCAAACTCCTTCATCACACTCTATCCTAGCCAACCTATTCCTCATCTCTCCGTATCCTCCAACCTCCACCTCAAAATAGCAATTCAATTCATGGCATCATCAAGCTCAAAGAGACAAAAGAGGAAGTAACCCATGGAGAGTGTTCCTTTCGATGAGAAGAAATTCAAAACTGCCTTTCATGAACGTGAATTCGAATGGATAAGGGCGAGAAAGATATTGCCAGAGTTAATCTTCCAAATCAATGCAAATGAGTCACCACAAATTCTGGAAAAAATCGAACAGAGGGGGTGGCAATTGCTCACAAGTCCAGAGGGGAAGATCAATGGAAACCTCATCAAAGAATTTTATGCAAATGTAGTAAGAGAGGATAAAACCAAGGCCCCAACCTTCAAAAGTTACGTAAGAGGAAAAGAGGTGGACTTCAGCCCAAATGCCTTAACAAGAGTTCTTCACCTGAAATCACCTCGTTTTGATGAGGAAAGTTATCAGGCAAGGATAAGTAGAAGCCCTGATAATAATGAGCTCTCAGAGATAGTGGCAGACATCTGTGTTATAGCAGCTGACTGGGAGAGGTACACAGATGGGAGACCCAAGTTCATCAAGAGAGGAGACCTGAGCCCTGAAGCCAAGGGGTGGTTTGAACTTGTAAGGAGGTCCATTCTACCAGCTGCAAATAATTTAGAGGTAAACATCAATCGAGCTACTATGGTGCATTGCTTAATACAGGGTGGGGAAATCAATGTGAATGAGCTCATCGCCGAGGGGATTCAAGATTCGGCTGAGAAGGTTGATTCAGGTGCCAGGCTTTGGTACCCCAGCACCATTCTCCGCTTATGCAACAAGGCCAAGGTAGTATTTGAGGACAGAAATCCAGACTGGGTGAACCCAGGGAGGCCAGTTACACTCGAGCGATTGGTTTATACTACACCTGCTCAACAACAAAGAAGACCACAAATAGGAAAACCAAAAGCAAAAGAAAGAGTTCACCAAGAGGAACCTCATCAGGAAGAATATCAACAAGGAGGGTATTCTGATCCAGCCAACTTGAACATGAGTCACCTTCTAAGAGCCATTGAGGATTTGGGGATGAGACATATGGAAGGACAAGAGCAAATACTAAACCTTCAAACCAACTGGCTGAGCCAACAGGAAGCATGGCAAAAACAACAAATGGAGCAGCAGCAGGAACACTACTCCAGGCTCACTCAAGCCATCAACCAAGTGAATGAGAGGCAAGAGCTTCAAGAGAAGCACTTGCAAGAACTCAACCAGCGGCAGATAGCCCAAATGAAAACTTTCAATGAGTTCAGTGTACTCAATGAAGGAAGGCAACTACATAGGGAGGAGTTCTATGTGAACACTCAAGCCAAGTTGAACTACATGACTAGTAATATGCATCAGCTACACTATGCCATCCCTACATATGATGAGGTCCAAAAAGATTTTGTAGAACAAGAAGAGAGGAAGGTGAAACAGCAAAAGGAGACACTCAAGAAGAAGATGGAAGATGGTGGTTTCTGGAAGAAGCTGCTTGGAAAAGGCAAAGGAAGTGGGAGTACAAGCACTCAAGAGAGACACAATGAGGACAAGCAAGGATGGGAGCATGGGCATCCACATGAAGGACAGGTGGTGGAGTTCTTTTTGGTCCATGTTTTCTATGCTTTAAATAAGGAAGATCTTGTATGAAATAGAACATGCTTCCATGTTATGTTTTAAACCTTTTTCAATTATGTCTTTTAAGTTTTTGGTATTGAAGAAAGTCTCTGTGTGCTAGTCTTTATGTCACTGCATCCCTACTTAACTTACTTGTATGCTTGTTCCTTTTTAATCAAATAAAGAGAGAATGTTTATGTTTTAAAAGACCAGAGTAGAGTTCATAATGTGGAAGTGCATTCATGAATCTTTGGGGTAGTCATAAGTTAGCTAAGTTGGTTCAACCACAAGGCTAGGAGGACAACTATCTATCCTGAATACTTGACTTTGGATATACTCATGAGACTAAGTTAGTAACAAGATCCTAATAAGAGAAAAGGGAAAGAACAATGGAAGTGAAAAACAAAAGAAAAAGAGTAAGCAATAAGGCTAGGCACCAATGGTTTAGACCTTGAGACAAGTGTCTGTGGTGCTCTTGTATGAAGGATTTACTTGGATGAATAAGCTCTCAGAGGTGCTTTATCACTTGGTAACTTGGGTTAACTAACCCGGGATTATCAGCTGAAAATCCACTATCAAGAGTAACCCTCACTACAGAGCATTTAGTAACCCAAAGAGGTGCTGGACACCAAGGTCTCAAGAAAAGAAAATAAATAAACTATATGCCTATGGTGTGTATGTATGGGGGAAAGACTTGAGGGAGTAAGTCCTTAGGGGTGCTTCAACACCTAGCACCTTGAACCAACTGGTTCGGGAGTATTGGCTGAAAGCTTATCTTAAAGAGTTGCCCCCTTATAGAGCACTTAGCCTAAATAACACAAATAACCCTTGAAATAACAATAAAAGGATCAATGAATAAAAGTCTCATGGGATATAAACAAAGTAAGTGTTTAGGGACATGATAAAAGTCTGAAAGCCAGTAATGGAATGAACCTAAGTTGCTATGCATGAAACCACCATAAAATCAGTAACATGACTTCCACAAGAATGACTCATTCCTCTGGATACTCCATTCATCATTCTCTTGTTCCAGTACTTGCTTAGGGACAAGCAAGCTTTAAGTTTGGTGTTGTGATGCCAGGGCATCTTGGCCAGTTTCACTGACCTTTTCTTTACTATTTTTAGGGTAGTTTCATGCATTTCTTTAGGAAATAAGCTAGTTTTGGGTAGATATTCACCTACACCTTGATTCAAGCATACATTGTGCATTTTACATTATTTCATCAGGATTTTGCATGAATTTAGTGACAAATTGTATGCTGCATTACCCATGACTTGGACTAGAACTTTGATGCACTCTATTGCTTGATTTCAGGACCAAAGGAAGCAAGGAAAGGGAGGTAACTTACAAAGTTAATGAGAAAAGTGATTGCCAATAACACTCTCAAAGCCATCATTGCCCACGTTAAAAGTCACGTTAACTAAGTTAACGTGAACTCTAACGTGGAGAAGGGAAGTTGAGCCAACGTTAGTGACACTTAACATTGTCACTAACGTTGGCAAACACTCATGAGTGGCCACGTTAGAGCCCACGTTACCCTAGTTAACGTGGCCTCTAACGTTAAAGGGGGAAGAGAAGCCAACGTTAGTGACATTCAACAGTCACTAACGTTGGCCTAAGGATGCAACACACCACGTTAACTCCCACGTTAACTTGGTTAATGTGGGAGCTAACGTAAGAAGTGAGAGTTGTCGACAACGTTAGTGACACTCAACATCGTCACTAACATTGGAAGCAACCACACAACCCCCCAAGGAGCCACGTTAACTTCCACGTTAACTTAGTTAACGTGGAAGCTAACGATGAGGAATGAATGATGAGCCAACATTAGTGACACTCAACATTGTCACTAACGTTGGGATGGCTAAGAATGGCCACGTTAGAAGCCACGTTAACCTAGTTAACATGGACTCTAACGTGAGATATAGGGCCACATTGGAACGTTAGTGACAATGTTGAGTGTCACTAACATTCTCGAAGTTTGGCAAGGCCACGTTAGAAGCCATGTTAACCTAGTTAACGTGGGCTTTAACATGAAGCAAAAAGGGGCACACTGGAACATTAGTGACAATGTTGAGTGTCACTAACGTTCTCGAAGGTTGGCAAGGCCACGTTAGAAGCCACGTTAACCTAGTTAACGTGGGCTCTAACGTGAGGCAAATGGGTACATTGGAACGTTAGTGAAAATGTTAAGTGTCACTAACGTTCTCGAACTTATACTTTCACTAAATGTTAACACCCCTAACGTCTTGAGCTAAAGTCTCTGCCCACTTAGAACTTTCTCTCTGCAAGTAAAGCCAAGCCCAAATGAAGAAAAGAACTGCTTCAAACTCAAGATCCAAAGGCCCAAGACTTGAAGAGCCAACTACAAGCTGAGAGAAATAGTATATATAGGAGTAGCTTTGAATTGTTAGGGAGTTCTGAAGGCTGGAAAAAGAGAACTACTCTCTGTATTTTTCTTTCTCTGCATTTTCTAGTTTTATGATGTATTCTCCATCTTTGTTTTCATTTTCAAGAGCTATGAACAACTAAACCCCTTTCATTGGGTTAGGGAGCTCTGTTGTAATTTGATGGATCAATACTAATTTTTATTATTCTTCTTCTATCTTTTCTCTTGATTTTACTTGAAAGCTTTCGATCTTTATCCAATTGAGTAGTTATCTTGGAAAAGAAGCTATTCAAACTTGGATCTCTTTTGAAACTTGAAAGAGGAATGAAGAGATCAAGCTAGAAATGCTTTCTCATACTGGACCAAATTGGGTTTGGATGGGTATGTGACTATAACCTTCTCAATACTTGATTTGGGAAATGCAAGTGGTATAATAAGTGACCATACTTCATCTCTTCTCATGAGCAATTGACCAAGGAATTGGCTATTGATCAAGACTTGAGAGATTGAATTGCAAGAAATTGTAATTCAGTCAATTAAGATTGCCAAGGAGATCAATGAGTGCATTGATTGAGGAAGAGATGAAAATGAGCTTGATCCGGAGAATTGCAACATCTCCTAGGCCCAATGAACTCCCCATCTCTGATCTTACCCATTCTCTTTAATTTCTGCCATTTACTTTTATGAGCAAATCCCCCATTCCCATTTACAATTCTGCAATTTATTTTCAGTCATTTACTTCCAGTCCTTTAATTATAGCATTTACTTTTCTGTTATTTACATTCCCGCCATTTTATTTTCTGCAACTCTCAACCCAAATTCTGGATTCGCTCAACTAGAACATTCTTTTAATTAAAGTTGCTTGATCAATCAATCCCTGTGGGATTCGACCTCACTCTATTGTGAGTTTTTACTTGACGACAAATTCGGTACACTTGCCGAAGGGAGATTTGTTGAGAGACAAGTTTTTCGTGCATCACTTGCTGCTGCTAGGACTTGGCCCATCGTGCCACTTGGTGGTAGTGGCGTGGCACGCCAGCTTCTTAGTTCGTTGGGACTTAGTTCTTCGTAACCCAGTATATAATCATACTATCAGACTCCCACTTTTTTTCTTAATCTTTCTTGCCTTTAAAAAAATTTTCTTTAACTTAGAGAAAAAGATTCATTCAGGAGACCTTTGTTACATATTGAAGGATTTTGGTCACAAGTAAGTTTAGAAGTAAGGTGAAGTGAAGAGGAATGAAACCATGATTATCAACTAAAAACAAATATAAGGAATTATAGACCAAAAATAAAGTTACTGATGAACGGATTTTTGACAGTATAGATTTTCACAATAAATCCTCGTTACAAGTATAGTTTCTAAATCAACAAATGATCCTCTCATGCAAAAATTTGTTTGTCGCAAGTAAAAACCCCAATAAAAATAACTGAAGTATTCAAACCTCGGGTCGTCTCTCAAAGGAATATCAGGGAATTGTTCTTGTTATTGGTTATGAGATGCATATTTTGGGGTTTGATAAGAGACATGAAAAATAAATTGCAAAAGAAGTAAACTAATAACTAAGAAAGCTCTTGGCAAGGAATGAGAATTGGAAGTCCTATCCTCATTATCATCATCAATTGTGACATCAATTGTCCATTACTCCCAGTTAGTCAACCTCTAACCATGAAGGAAAGTCAAGTGGATAAATCAACTTGAATCCTCAAGTCCTAGTCAACTCCTAAGGAAAGACTAGAGTTAGTGTCATTCAAGTCAATTAGCAATTTCCAATCATCAATCAACAAAGGAGTTTGATAACTCAATAGTCTCCAATTACTCAACCAAAGCCAAGAGGAGAAGAATCTACTCTAACATCCTTCCAAGCATTTCATCAAACACTTGGAAGGCAAATAGGAAAAGCATGGTAAATGGACAACAAGAGTATATTAAATCTACAACTACTCAATTGCAAAGAATTAACAATAACTCAGTTAAACAACAAAGGTAAGTAAAACATGAATTGCATCAAAAGTGAATCCAAACCCAACAATAGTGTGTCAATATAAAGGAGAAATGAAAGGGAAATTGGCCAGAAAACTAAGAGAGTGATAAACCCCATTTGTAGGATTTATCTTGTGCCTAATTTAGGAGATTTAATGACCTTTTACCCACATTTATTCAATGAAATAGCATGGTTTCATGATTGTCTCCTTATTTTGCTTAGATGTGAAAAAATGCGTTTTAGGCCCTTAATTGGTTAATCTTGATTCACCTTTGATTCCACTAGATGCCTTGATGTGTTTGTTAAGTGATTTCAGGTTGAAAAGGCTAGGAATGGATCAAAGGAGTGAAAGGAAAGCATACAAAGTGGAGAAATCATGAAAAGCCAAAGATTTGGAAAAATCCCATGGACGCGCGTGCGCACTATGTGCCTACGCGCGGATTGCGAAATTCACCGGGGACGCGTACGCGCGCTTTGTGCGTACGCGCCAAAGGCTGCACGTGGTTTTTAAAGAAGAACTCGTGCCTGGCAATTTTGGAGGGTTTCTGGCCCTATTTGGAGCTGAGTTTTTGGCGGGAAAAACTTTAAAAGACCAAAGATTGAAGGGGAACACATCATTCACACATCTTTTGCTCATTCACACACCTTAGGATTAGTTTAGAGTTAGTTTCTAGAGAGAGAAGCTCTCTCTTCTCTCTAGAATTAGGTTTAGGATTAGGTTTAGTTCTTAGATCTAGGTTTTGATTCATGCTCTCTTCTACTTTTTCTTCTTAATTCCTTGTTGTTACATTCATCATTATTCTATTCTTTTGTTGTAATTTCCTTTATGTTGATTCTATATTTTGTTGTAGATCTACTCTTGTTCCTTCTATTTTACTTTAATGCAATTTGAGATAATTCATGTAGATCTTGTTTTCTTTAATTGTTGTTGTTAATTCTTTGCATCCAATTGTTGTTAGAATTCACTCTTGTTGTAGATTTTCTATGCTTTCCTTTTGTGTGTTCCAAGTGTTTGATGAAATACTTGGTTGGATTTTAGTGTAGATCTTGTTCCTCTTGGCCTAGGTGGAGTAATTAGTGATGCTTGAGTTATCTAATTCCTTTGTTGATTGATAATTAGAAGTTGCTAATTGATTTGGATACCACTAAAGCTAGTCTTTCCCTTGGGAGTTGGCTAGGACTTGTGAAATCAAGTTAATTCATCCGCTTGACTTTCTTCCATGGTTAGAGGCTAACTAAGTGGTAGCAATGGACAATTTGTGGTCACACTTGAGGAGGATAACCAGGATGGGACTTCTAGTTCTCATATCTTGCCAAGAGCTTTGTTAGTTGTTAGTTTATTTCCTTTTCCATTTATATTTCATCTCTAATATCTCAAAACTTTATTGTAATTCATAGGGAAAATGACCCGAGGTTTAATACTTCGGTTTGTAGATTTTAGGGGTTTGTACTAGTGACAAACAAATTTTTGTATGAAAGGATTAGTGTTGGTTTAGAAACTATATTGCAACGAGAATTTATTGTGAATTCTAGACCGTCAAAAATCCAATCATCAAAATGGCGCCGTTGCCGGAGAATTGCAATGGTGTTATGTTATTGGTTATTGTATATATGTGAATAGTGTGAATAGCTTGATTTTTGGCTTGCTTGTTAGTTTTTGCTAGTTTTAGGACATTGTTTCATTATTTCTTGTTAGCTTTTGTTTCTTATTTTCACTTTTCACCATGAATTCTCACTTTGGCTATGAGTTTGGTTCTAACTATGTTGTAGGAAATGGGAGCTACAATGAAGATGTGTATCAAGGATGGGACAATCAAAGGTGGGAGGAGCCATATGCATATGATCAATCTTCATGGCAACAACCTCCACCATACACTATGAATAAGAGCCATTTTATGATTCATATCAATCCAATGGCTATGGTGAATCTCTTTGTGACTTTCAAGAACCACCACCATATGCCTATGAGCCATATCCTCAACATAACCCTGGTGCACGAATATGTGATTTCAATGGCGCTAACAACTTGGTACGCACAATTGTAATCTCAACTCTTTTTCACAACTTCGCACAACTAACCAGCAAGTGCACTGGGTCATCCAAGTAATAAACCTTATGTGAGTAAGGGTCGATCCCACGGAGATTGTCGGCTTGAAGCAAGCTATGGTCATCCTTGTAAATCTCAGTCAGGAAGATTCAAATGGTTATGAAGTTTTGATAATTAAAATATAAATAAAACATAAAATAAGACCATTGTCTTTTTGCACACTGTCACTTGTGCCCCACATTCGCAGGTTTGAAGCTCGTCACAGTCATCCCTTCCCAGATCCTACTCGGAATACCACAGACAAGGTTTAGACTTTCCAGATCCTGGATCCTACTCGGAATACCACAGACAAGGTTTAGACTTTTCGGATCCCAGGAATGGCTGCCAATAATTCTAGCCTATACCATGACGGTTCTAATCTTATATTACAAACCCAAGAGAATATACTCCAGCTGCCGTCCAATGACTACGTTGAACATCATGTAGATCACTTTGTGATTGTCAGGCACGCGACCTTGGCTAAGCGAGTAACGAAGATTGGGTGATTGTCATGGGTCACCCATTCATTCTGACTTAACTGAATTAAGTACGAGAGTATATCTTGGAGAAGAAGTAGGCATGGATTGAATAGAAAAATAGTAGTAATTGTATTAAGTCATGAAGAACAGCAGAGCTCCACACCTTAATCTATGGGGTGTAGAAACTCCACCGTAGAAAATACATAAGTGAAAGGTCTAGGCATGGCCGTGAGGCCAGCCTCTCCAAATGTAAAATATGGCAAAAAGCTGTAGAATAAATCTCTAAAAGTAGTTAAAACATAGGAACTCATAAATTATCCGCTCATCACAACACCAAACTTAAATTGTTGCTTGTCCCTAAGCAACTGAAAATAAAATAGGATAAAAAGAATAGAATATACAATGAATTCCAAACTTATCAATGAAGATTAGCTTCAATTAGATGAGCGGGACTTGTAGCCTTTTTGCTTCTGAACAGTTTTGGCATCTCACTTTATCCTTTGAAGCTCATAATGATTGGCATCTATAGGAACTCAGAATTCAGATAGTGTTATTGATTCTCCTAGTTCACTATGTTGATTCTTGAACACAGCTACTTTATGAGTCTTGGCCGTGACCCTAAGCATTTTGTTTTCCAGTATTACAACCGGATACATAAATGCCACAGACACATAACTGGGTGAACCTTTTCAGATTGTGACTCAGATTTGCTAAAGTCCCCAGTTAGAGGTGTCCAGAGCTCTTAAGCACACTCTTTTTGCTTTGGACCATGACTTTAACCGCTCAGTCTCAAGCTTTTCACTTGACACCTTCACGCCACAAGCACATGGTTAGGGATAGCTTGGTTTAGCCGCTTAGGCCAGGATTTTATTCCTGTGGGCCCTCCTATTCATTAATGCTCAAAGTCTTGGATCCTTTTTCTATACTTGCCTTTTGGTTTAAAGGGTTACTGGCTTTTTCTGCTTGCTGTTTTTTTTTGCCACTTTTTTTTCGCAAGCTCTTTCTTATTCACTGCTTTTTCTTGCTTCAAGAATCAATTTTATGATTTTTTAGATTATCAATAACATTTCTCCTTTTTCTTTATTCTTTCAAGAGCCAACAATTTTAACATTCATAAACAACAAATTCAAAAATATGCGCTGTTCAAGCATTCATTCAGAAAACAAAAGGTATTGCCACCACATCAAAATAATTAAACTAATTTCAAGATAGAATTCGAAACCATGTACTTCTTGTTCTTTTGCAATTAAAAACATTTTTCATTTAAAAAAGGTGATGGATTCATAGGACATTCATAGCTTTAAGACATAGACACTAGACACTAATGATCATGTAATAAAGACACAACATAAATAAAACATAAGGCATAGGAAACGAAAAACAGAAAATAAAGAACAAGGAAATTAAAGAACAGGTCCACCTTAGTGAAGGCAGCTAGTTCTTCCTCTTGAAGATATTTTGGAGTGCTTGAGCTCCTCAATGTCTCTTCCTTTCCTTTGTTGTTCCTCCCTCATGGCTCTTTGGTCTTCTCTAATTTCATGGAGGAGGATGGAATACTCTTGGTGTTCCACCCTTAGTTGTCCCATGTTGGAACTTAATTCTCCTAGGGAGGTATTGATTTGCTCCCAATAGTTTTGTGGAGGAAAGTGCATCCCTTGAGGCATCTCAGGGATTTCATGATGAGGATTTTCCTCATGCTCTTGTTGAGGTTCATGAGTGGGCTCTCTTGTTTGCTCCATTCTTTTCTTAGTGATGGGCTTGTCCCCTTCAATGAGGGTGTCCTCCTCTATGACAATTCCAGCTGAATTGCATAGGTGACAAATAAGATGAGGGAAGGCTAACCTTGCCAAAGTGGAAGGCTTGTCTGCCACCTTGTAGAGTTCTAGGGATATGATCTCATGAACTTCTACTTCCTCTCCAATCATGATGCTATCGATCATGATAGCTCGGTCTATTGTAACTTCAGACCGGTTGCTAGTAGGAATTATAGAGCGTTGGATAAACTCCAACCATCCCCTAGCCACGGGTTTAAGGTCAAGCCTTCTTAGTTGAACCGGCTTGCCTCTTGAGTCTCTCTTCCATTGAGCTCCTTCCACACAAATGTCCCTAAGGACTTGGTCCAACCTTTGATCAAAGTTGACCCTTCTAGTCAAAGGGTGAGGATCTCCTTGCATCATAGGCAAGTTGAATGCCAACATCACATTTTTCGGACTAAAATCCAAGTAATTTTCCCGAACCATTGTGAGCTAATTCTTTGGGTTTGGGTTCATATTTTGGTCATGGTTCCTAGTGATCCATGCATTAGCATAGAACTCTTAAACCGTTAAGATCCCGACTTGTTGAACGGGGTTGGTGAGGATTTCCCAACCTCTTCTTCGGATCTCATGTCGGATCTCCGGATATTCACTCTTTTTTAGCTTAAAGGGGACCTCAGAGATCACCTTTTTCTTGGCCACAATTTCATAGAAGTGGTCTTGATGGACCTTTGAGATGAGTCTCTCCATCTCCCATGACTCGGAGGTGGAAGCAATTGTCTTCCCTTTCCTCTTTCTAGAGATTTCTCTGGCCTTTGGTGCCATTGATGGTTAAAGAAAAACAAAAAGCTTTAGCTTTTCCCACACCAAACTTAGAATGGTTGCTCGTCCTCGAGCAAAAGAAGAAAGAAAGGAGTAGAAGAAGAAGAAATGGAGGAGATGGAGATGTGTGGTGGTTATCGCCAAGGTGGATTTTAGTGTGTATGTTGTGTGAAATTGTAGGTAGTGAGGAGGGGTATTTATAGGGTAAGGGAGAGAGGGGTTTCAGTCATGAAGGGGAAGGTTTGGGAGGGAAATGGTTTGAATTTAAATGGTGAGGTAGGTGTGGTTTAATGATGGATGGATGTGAGTGGTGAAGAGGATATGGGGAAGTGGGTAAAATTTGATAGGTGAAGGGTATTTGGGGAAGTGGTATTGAGGTGATTGGTCAATGGTGTTATGGAAAGGTGTGAAGAGGAGAGAAGAAGAAGTGGGATAGGTGGGGATCCTGTGGGGTCCACAGATCCTGAGGTGTCAAGGAATTTGAGTCCCTGCACCATTTTGGCATTCAAACGCCCATTCTGTGCCAAATCTGGCATTTAACGCCAGCTTTGCTACCTTTCCTGGCGTTAAACGCCAGTCTGCTGCCCATTTCTGGCGTTAAACACCAGCCAGATGCCCATTTCTGGCGTTTAATGCCAGCCTATGCCAGACAGCCCTTTCTGGTGTTAAATGCCCAGAATGCTGCCAGGCTGGGCATTAAACGCCCATTCTGCTATCCTTACTGGCGTTTAAACGCCACTAAGTCTGTCCTCCAGGGTGTGCTATTTTTAATGCTATTTTTCATTCTGTTTTTTATTTTTTTTGTTGTTTTTGTGACTTCACATGATCATCAACCTAAAGAAAACATAAAATAACAATGGAAAACAAATAAGTATAATTAAATAATATTGGGTTTCCTCCCAATAAGTGCTTCTTTAATGTCAGTAGCTTGACAGTGAAGCTCTTAGAGAGTTTCACAGAGACTCGGAGCTTGATGTTGGCCTCCCAACACCAAACTTAGAATTTGAGTGTGGAGGCTCTGTTTGTCTTTTTGCACACTGTCACTTGTGCCCCACATTCGTAGGTTTGAAGCTCGTCACAGTCATCTCTTCCCAGATCCTACTCGGAATACCACAGACAAGGTTTAGACTTTCCGGATCCTGGATGCTACTCGAAATACCACAGGCAAGGTTTAGACTTTCCTGATCCCAGGAATGGCTGCCAATAATTCTAGCCTATACCACGAAGGTTCTAATCTTAGATTAGAAACCCAAGAGAATATACTCCAGCTGTCGTCCAATGACTACGTTGAACATCATGTAGATCGCTTTGTGGTTGTTAGGCACGCGACCTTGGCTAAGCGAGTAACAAAGATTGGGTGATTGTCATGGGTCACCCCTTCATTCTGACTTAACCGAATTAAGTACGAGAGTATATCTTGGAGAAGAAGTAGGCGTGAATTGAATAGAAAAATAGTAGTAATTGCATTAAGTCATGAAGAACAACAGAGCTGCACACCTTAATCTATGGGGTGTAGAAACTCCACTGTAGAAAATACATAAGTGAAAGGTCTAGGCATGGCCGTGAGGCCAGCCTCTCCAAACATAAAATATGGCAAAAAGCTGTAGAATAAATCTGTAAAAGTAGTTTTTATACTAAACTAGTAACCTAGGTTTACAGAAAATGAGTAACTAAGTGCAGATAGTCCAGAAATCCACTTCCGGGGCCCACTTGGTGTGTGCTTGGATTGAGCATTGAAGCTTTTTGGTGCTTAGGCTGTTCCTGGAGTTAAACGCCAGCTTTGGTGCCAGTTTGGGCGTTTAACTCCAATTCTGGTGCCAGTTTGGGCATTTTACGCCAAGATGTTTTAGACTGACTTTGAACGCCAGTTTAGGCCATCAAATCTGGAGCAAAATATGGACTATTATATATTTCTGGAAAGCCAAGGATGTCTAATTTCCAACGCAATTGAGAGCGTGCCAATTGGGATTCTGTAGCTCTAGAAAATCCACCTCGAGTGCAGGGAGGTCAGAATCCAATAGCATCCGCAGTCCTTTTTCAGCCTCTGAATCAGATTTTCGCTTAGGTCCCTCAATTTCAGCCAGAAAATACCTGAAATCACAGAAAAACACACAAACTCATAGTAAAGTCTAGAAATGTGATTTTTGAATAAAAACTATAAAAAATATAATAAAAAGTAATTAAAACATACTAAAAACTATGTAAAAACAATGCCAAAAAGGGTTTAAATTATCCGCTCATCAAACCCTCAACCATACTCACAAGCCCCTTCTCACCAACCACCTTCATATGACCCTAACCCATATCCACCATACCAACCACCTTTTAAGCCATATGAGCCACATATAGAGCCACCACCATTCCAACATCAACATTTTCAAGAGCCACCCCCTCCATACTATTACCAAGATGAACCACCTCCAATGCATGACAATTTTCAACCATAAAATGAATTATACTTTCACCGGCAATCTCCCATGGAAGAATATTCATGTCCATTGATCCAAGAGCCATATGATCCTACTCATGACATTTAAGAGGAACAATAGTCAAGGGATCGTCTCAAGGAAACATTGGATAAATTTCAAGCAACCATGGAGTGTGTTGTGCAACAAGTGAAAAGAATGGAAAATATTGAACCACCACAACTCTACCAAGAAGAACCACTTTCCTACTATGAATCCTTCCCCTAAATTGATGAACCCTTCCATCCACCCCAAACTCCAATGGATGACATCCTCGATGTTCTTGTTCAAGGACAAGAGGAGATAAAAAAGGATGTGCAACAATTCACGGCCACCTTGGACGAGGTGGTAAACCGGTTGGCATCCCAACACTTGAACACTCATGGAACTCCCAAGGCTACATGTGCAGAACCTAATGAAGAGCATAGCAAGAAGGAGAGGTTGGATACTCCGGTAAAAAGTGAGGGAAATTGCTTTGTATTGGAACAATTGGAGGAAACTGTAATTGTTGAAAACAAGGAAGAAGTGGTTGAAGACTTGGGAGATGTAAAACTACCTTGGGAATCTAGAGTTGAAGAAAACCCCTCCAAGAAGATTGAATTTGATGCTAAGGAGGAATGTGCACAACCTCTAAGGAATATCCCTTATGAAGAATTGGATGGGATAGAGCAAGAAGCGAGTTCCCTTGGCAATGAAGATCAAGTATCAAGTCTTAGTAGTGAAGAGTCCTTTGAGCTTGTAGAACCTTCTCCCGGTGAAATCGGAAGCAATGTGGAGGTAAATATCTCTTATCCTCCCATTTATGATTTGAGTAAGGGAAAAGGCTTAGATAAAATTATTGAACAAAGGATTGAGATTAAGAGATCCTGTGAGGAGGTGGAGATCCTTAGAAAAAGGAGGACGGGAGTTGGATACGCTTTGTCAAGACCCTTAGAAGCTTCTTTACCTAGGTTGCTATCTATTCCTTCGCTTGAGTGGGTAAAATTCATTTCTATTAGCTTTATTGTCCCACTTGAGTATGGCTTGCTTGAAATGGATGGTCAACTTAGGATGCTTTGTGGGATGAAGCATAAAAGAAAGATGTTTCATGGTTGGCGTTGCAAATAAAGGCTCATTATGGTTGATTCATCAAGAGTTGGATACAAAGGTTGGAATAGTGCTCAATTAGATGGGTCTAGGAGGATTTTTGGGCACTTCATAGAGAATTCATCTTGTTCACCACCCGGATGGGCTAATAATGAGAGTCATTTTCAAGACGGGTGTGAAAATAAAGTGTGGGATCCCGGATTACAAGAAGAGGATCAACTTTGGGAGCCCCAACATTGTGAAGAACTCCATCAAGACTTGGCTCAATCCATGAGAAATCTTGGGGCACAATGGAGAACCAAGCATTGGTGGAAGTTCCAAGATGAATTCAAGCACAAGCCACCTTGAGAGGACTCCCCATAAGTCCATCTTAAGGACAATAAACAAAAGTGCTAGGTGGGAGACACCCCACCATGGTAAACTCTTTTCATTTTTCTCTTTTGTAAATATTGGTAGAATAGGGTTGATTTCATGTTTAGTTTAGTTAGTTGAGTATATTTGGTAGTTTAGTATATTAAATAAGGTTTTATGGTGTTTTGGTAGCTGTTTAGAGGTTTAGAATGCTTGGTTTGGTGCAAAAACATAGAAAATTATGAAAAACAGAGCACCATCCACGCGTACGCGCACTGCACTCATACGTGTGCATTAAGCATTTTTGCCCCTCCTCGCAGACACGCCATGCACGCATACGTGTGGTATTTAGAAATTCCACCTCCAAGCCAAAAACCTGAGAGTTGTGCGAACGCTGCGCGCGCATTGTGCCTTTGGCACAAAACCAGTCACGCTTACGCGCACATGACACGTACGCGTCACTCTCAAAATAAGCCATCGACGCGGACGCGCCATGTACGCGTACGCGCCGTATCTATTGCACCACCATCCGCGCGCGCGCACCATGCACGCGTACGCGTGGATGCTCTTCCTTTACTACACTTTTTTCTTCTCCTCTTTCCATTTCTTTCCTTCTCCTTCCTTCTTCCCTTCTCCTACCCCTCATCCAACACTTCCAAACACTATTGATAACTATTTATTTTAGTTAGTTGATTAGTTAGCTTTAGTTTAGCTTTCATTTTTCATTTTCTCTTTTTCATTATAAGCGTTGGATTATGGATTTTGTTTACCATATATTGCTGCTTTTTACTAATTAAATGCTATCTTAGCATAATTGTTTTTGGATATTCATTGTTGGATTCTATTATTGAGGGTATATTTTACTACTTGGTTTTAGGATCTTCTTGCTTACCTTTTGAAAATACCAAGTGATGAGAATCGCCTTCGAGCTTGTAACTCTTCATGAATTGCATGATTTGCCACCATGTGATTTGAATCCTTTTCCTCGATTAGGCAATTTCTTGATGGATGTTGTGCATTTACTTTAATGCATTGTGTTTCATGATTATATGCATCCATAGGCTTTAGCTTGAATGCTTTCATGCTTCTTTAATGCTTGTTTTACCTTACAAGTTTACTTAAAGAATCTCAAGCACACTAGGATGAGTGATGTGTATGCTTCTTTTGTGACATCACTTTTTATGCTAAAGTGTGTTCTAAACCGCACAATTTAGAATTCACACACCTATTTGTCCTTAATATCACACTAATCCACTCACTTCATTCTAGTGATTTACCTCATTCCAACAATGTATAATTCCTTGCTTTTGTATTATCCTATCTTATGGTGTTATACTTTTGTTTTTCATGATTGATGCACCACAAGCAAAAATGGAAGCGGAAGAAAGAACACGCAGCAACTGGTTGATCTACCAGCTGAAGGTAGCAATTCGGAAAGTCGCCATACCCCCTTACTCATCTTTGAGTACACCGAGGACGGTGCAAACTTTTAAGTGTGGGGAGGTCATCCGACCGGTCGGCGATTTTGGGTGACAAATTTCTAATCCTAACACTTTTGCATTTCATTTTAGGTCTTTTAGGATTTTTTTACTTGCATTCTCTTATTTTTTTTGCATATGCATACATAATAAGCTTAGTCAAAATAATGAAATTCTTCAAGATTTTCATCTATAGGGCACCAATTGATTTGAGTGAAAATTTTTCATAGAACTTGCTTGAATTATATATATTGTGGAACATGATATTTGAGCTAAGACTACACAACCTAGTGAGATTTGAGCCTAATGGTGTGGTTACATCTTATAACCACTTATTTTACCTGTTGTGTGCATTATTCTCTGTCTATGATTGTAATCTTTGATTTGTTTGATTTTTTATATCCATTATTTCTTGTATTCATGCATTTATATGATTGAGGCCATCGTTTCATTTAGCTCACTTACCCAAAAAGCCTTACCTTTTATTTTCCATTGTTAGCAAATTTGAGCCTACGAGTAACCCACTTATTCTCTCATTTTAGCACATTAAAAGCCTTAAAGCGAAAAACAATAAATGTCTTTTATTTGGATCTTTGATTAGCTTAGGCTAGTGTGAGTGTGTGTATCATTCAAGTGTGGGAAACTTAGGACATTGGTTGAGAAAAGGGTAGTTTTGTATTTTTGTTGAAAATATTGGGAATTGGGTACATGCTCATGTATTGATTAAATGTATAGACCTTATGCATTGATGTTTTTGTATATAGTTTTGAAAGAAAAAATGAGAAAAAAAAAAAGAGAAAAGCAAAAGAAGAAAAAGAAAAAAATATGGAAAAGAAAAAAAAGAAAAAAAATAATAAGAAACAGAAAGAAAAAAGAAAAGTCATAAAAAGGGGATAAAATGTCCCAAAGTAAAGTAAAGTTCAATAAAGATCAATGCATATAGGTTGTGAAATGAAAAAAAAATGCATGAGTATGTGAAAAAGTGAGAAGAATGGGTAGTTAGGTTAGAACTTAATTGTATAGGATGTCATAGGTTAGGTAGGAAGTCTAAGCTTATCAAAGATTCAAATCTCAAGCTCACTTGACCAAATATGCATCCTACCTTGACCCTAGCCCCATTACAACCTAAAGAAAAGACCTCATGATAATTGTATGCATGCATGAAATAAATGTTAATTGTTAGAAGGAAAACAAATCCTGGAAAGCATGAAATAGGAGGAAATTGAGAGAATCAACCCTAAACACTTGAGCGAATAGAGTGCAAACACTACCTGTGAGGGTTCGATTGCTCAATTACATGTTTTCACCTATGATCATTAACGTTAGGATTTTTGCTGGTAAAGAATTTTATAAAAATAGTCGCATTGTAGATATAGTTTCTAAACCAACAGAAAATCCCTTCGTACAAACGTTTTGGTTGTCACAAGTAACAAACCCCTTTAAAATTGATAACCGAAGTATTTAAACCTCGGGTCGTCTTCTCAAGGAACTGCAGGAAAGTATGTTTTTATTATTGGTTATGAAGATTGTAAATTGGGGTTTTGAAAGTAAGGAGAGATAGTGAATTTAAAATGCAATTAAATTAAGTAAATGACTGTAAAATAAACTTTTGGTAAGGTATGAGAAATTGAAAATCCTATCCTAGTTATCCTTATCAATGATGATGAGAATTGAGTCTTAATCTCACTTAGTTAGCCTTTACTAAAGCAAAGGAAGATCAAGTGGATTAATTAGTTTGATCTTCAGGTTCTAGTCAATTCCTAAGTAAGGACTGGAATTATTGAAGTTCAATTCAATTAGCAAAGATAACAATTATCGATCACGTTGAGTTTGATAACTCCTGAGTTACTGATTTCTTAACCAAGACCAAAAGGGGAAAAGTAAATCTACTCGAATAAAAATATCTTCAGATTGAAAGTAACAGTAACATAAACAAAAGAGAGCAATCATAAACTAAAATACCTCAAATAACATTAATTAAGAGAATTATCTATGACATAGAAAAGTTCATAAATTAAATTGAGAAGATAATAAAAAGGAAAATTGAACCTGATAAAAAGGGATAATCATGAAAGCGAGAAAAAATCCTAAATCCTAATCCTAAGAGAGAGAGGAGAGAACCTCTCTCTAAAAACTACATATAAATCATCAAAATTGAATAATTGAAGGCTCTCCTTGAATGGATGTGTTCTCCCACTTCATAACCTCTGATCTGTGCTTTCTGGACTTGGATCTGGGCCAAAAAGGGTTTCAGAAATCGCTGGGAGCATTTTCTATAATTTCTAGTGCGTGGCCTCTGTCACGCGTCCGCGTGGGTCACGCGGTCGCGTCATCTGGAGTTTTCCTTATCACGCGTTCGCTTCGGTCATGCGTCCGCGTCATCTGCGTTTTGCTCATGGCGCGCGTTCGCGTCATTCACGCGATCGCGTCGCGCTCTCTTCGCGCTGGGCATGCGGCCGCGTCATCTATGCGTTCGCGTCACTATCAGCTTCTTCAAAAACTCCATTTTGTGCTTTCCTTCCATTTTTGTATGTTTCCTTTCCATCCTTTAAGTCATTCATGCCTTAGAAGATCTGAAACTACTCAACACACAAATCATGGCATCGAATGGTAATAAAAGGGTAATTAAAATAATTATTTTTAAAGCATAGGAAACATGTTTTTCACATACATCATATAATAAGGAAGGGAAAGTAAAACCATGCAATTAACATGAATAAGTGAGTGAAGGATTGAATAAATCACTTAAATTGAGCACAAAATATATCATAAAATATGGGTTTATCAATCATCCCTTTTCATGCAAGTTTGCAAAAATATTTAATAACTCAATTCAATTGTGGATTAGACTTGCTAGTCCTAGGCCCTTGTGCATATATGTTCTCTTGGGAATTGATTTATTTTTACCAGGAAAGTGCATTCATGTAGATAGTTGCATATAGGTAGATTGCATTTAGATTAGTTTGCATTGAATAAATGTTGATATCCTTTGCTCCCTCTTGGTTTAAGCATGAGGACATGCTTGGTTTAAATGTGGGGAGGTTGATAAACCCCATTTGTAGGGTTTATCTTGTGCTTGATTTTAGGGGATTTTATATCCTTTTACCCACATTTATTCAATGAAATAGCATGGTTTCATGATTGTCTCCTAATTTGTGCTTAAGTATGAAAACATGCTTTCTAGGCCCTTAATTGTTTAATCTTGATTTACCTTTAATTCCACTAGATGCCTTGATTTGTTTGTTAAGTGATTTCAGGTTGAAAAGGCTAGGAATGGATCAAAAGAATGGAGAGGAAAGCACGCAAAGTGGAGAAATCATGGAAAAGCAAGGATTTGGGATAAGATCAACGACGCGCACGCGCAGCAGACGCGCACGTGTGGATTGTGAGATCGCATGGCGACGCGTACGCGCACATGACGTGTACGCGTGGATGGAAAATTGTCAATCGATGCGCACACGCACTGTACGCGTACGCGTCGATGTCTGCACGTGACCCACTTAAAGTGAATCCGCTGGGGGCGAATTCTGGGCTTCCCAGGCCCAAATCCAACTCATTTCTGATGCTATTTAACCCAAGGAATGAAGAGGAATCAACATACTTTAGACACTAGTGTAGTTTTAATCAAAATTTCTGAAACTCTCTCTTCTCTCTAGGATTAGTATTAGGTTAGATCTAGATTAGGAACTCTTAGATCTAGTTTAATTTCATGCTTTGATTTTCTTTTCTCTTTGTAATTTTTCTTCTTCTACCTCTCCTCTTTTTAGTTTTGCTTTTAATTCTTGTAATTCTCTACTTTTATGTTGATGCACTTTTGTTTCTTCTATTTTCATTTTAATGCAATTTATGATTCATGTTCCTTTATTGTTGAATTGCTTAATTCATGTTGTTTACTTTTATTGCCCTTTATGTGTTTGATGAAATGCTTCTTTTAGCTTTAGTGTAGATTTTTCTCCTCTTGGCTTGAGAAGGTAACTTAGGAACTCTTGAGTTACTAATGTCCAACTGATTGATGATTGGGAGCCATTAACTCTAGATCTCACTAATTGAATTGGTGGAGAACTAGGACTTATGGACTTGGATTGACATAGCTCATTTGACTTTCCTTTACTACTAGTTAGAGGATGACTTAATGGGGTTGATCCTTGCCAAGTCTCATGTTGTGGTTAGTGATAGGGATAGAGATCCTTGACCACCAAACCTTGCCAAGACCTTTGTTAGTAGTTAGTTTATTTTAATTGCAATTTACATTTCATGTCTCTTATCTCAAAAACCCCAAAAATACCTCATAACCAATAACAAAGACACTTTATTGCAATTCCTAGGGAGAACGACCCGAGGTTTAAATACTTCGGTTTATAGATTTTAGGGGTTTGTTTTAGTGACAAACAATCTTTTGTATGAAAGAATTATTGTTTGGTTTAGAAACTATACTTGCAACGAGAATTCATTTGTGAATTCTAAACCGTCAAAAAATCCAATCATCAGAGAGCAAAGATGTAACAACAAGAAATTGAAATGGAAACAAGATGAAAGTAAGAAATTAAACCTAGATCTAGAGAAGAATTAAACCTAATCCTAATCCTAATTCTAGAGAGAAGAGAGAGCTTCTCTCTCTAGAAACTACCTCTAAACTAGCCTAAAGTGTATTAATCCGTGAAAAGTCTTCCTTTTCCCTTTAATCCTTGATCCTTTTAATCTTTCCCACCAAAATTCAGCTCAAACCTAAGCCAAGATCTCCTCTGAATTTGCCAGGCACAATTTCTCTAAAGATGTCACGTGTGAGCATCCACGCGTACACGTGGGTCACGAGTACGTGTCGCTTGGCAATTTTTCTTTCCACGCATACGCGTCATGTAGCGTACGCATCGCCATGCGACTTCAATTCCACGCATGCGCGTCTGTTGCACGTGCGCATCATTGAGTGCCTCCCAAATCCTTTATTTCCCATGATTTCTCCACTTTGCATGCTTTTCTCTTCATTCCTTTGATCCATTCCTAGCCTTTTCAACCTGAAATCACTCAACAAATACATCAAGGCATCTAGTGCAATCAAAGGTGAATCAAAATTAGCAATTTAAGGGCCTAAAAAGCATGTTTTTACACTTAAGCACAATTTAGGAGAAAATTATGAAAACATACTATTTCATAGAATAAATATAGGAAAAGTATATAAAATCCACCTAAATTAAACACAAAATGTACCACAAAATAGTGGTGCATCAAATCTCCCCACACTTAAACCAAGCACGTCCTCATGCTTAACCAAGAAAAGGACGAAGGGTATCAACATTTATTTAATACAACTAAACTATATGCAATCTACTTATATGCAATTATCTAAATGCAAGTACTTAAATGGATGCAATTACTTGGTCAAAATAGATTAATTCCCAAGAAAACCAATATAAGCATAAGGGCTAAGGGTATTAACAACCAAGCCAAACCACAATTGAATTGAGTTATTAAAGATTATACAAACTTGTAAGAAAAGATGATCATAGGTGGAAACATGTAATTGAGCAATCAAACCCTTATCGGATGTGTATCCGCTCTAATCTCTCAAGTGTATAGGGTTGATTCACTCAATTCTCCCCTAATCATGCTTTCCAATATTTGTTTTTCATCTAACAATCAACAATTATTTCATGCAAGCATACAAATATTATGAGGTCTTTTCTTTGGTTGTAATGGGGCTAGGGTCAAAGTAAGGATGCATATGGTCAAGTGAGCTTGAGATTTGAATCTTTAATTAGCTTAAACTTCCTACCTAACCTATATAACAACCTATACAATTTCAAAGCTAACCTAACTACCCATTATTCACTTTTCATACACTCATACATTCTTTTCTTGATCACAACTCATATGCATTGATTATTATTTCACTTTGGGAAATTTTGTCCCCTTTTTATTTCTTTCTTTTTCTTTTTTTTTTCTTTCTATTTTTCTTTTTTTTCATATGTATTTTTTTCTTTTTGTTTTCTCATTTTTTTTGCAATAACATATATACAAAAGCATCAATACATATAGTTTTACATTTAATTAACACATGAGCATGTACCCAATTCCCAGGATTTTTAACAAAAATACAACACACACCTTTTCCCAACCAATGTCCCAAGTTTCCCCACACTTGAATGATATACACTCACTAGCCTAAGCTAATCAAAGATCCAAATTAAGGACATTTATTATTTTTTGCTTCAAGGCTTGTAATGTTCTAATATTAAGAACAAAGGGGATTGAAATAAGCTTAAAGTTAGCTAACAATGGTTGATGAAAGGTAGGCTATTTGGGTAAGTGAGCTAGATGAAGTGATGGCCTCAATCATGTACATGCACGTATACATAAAATAATGGACATAAACAATCAAACAAATCAAGGATCACAATCATAGAAAGAGAATAATGCACACAAGAAGGAAAAATAAATGGTTATAAGATGTAACCACACACTTAAGGCTCAAAACTCACAAGCTTATGTTCTTAACTCAAAACATGTTCCACAAGATATAAATCAAGCACGTTCAATGAAAATTTTTTCACTCAAATCAATTGGGACCCTATAAGTAAATTTCTTGAAAAATTTCATTATTTTGACAAAGTTTATTACCTAAATACAATATTGTGATTGAGAAAAATAAAAATCCATAGTTTAATCCCCTTTTCAATCAAATCAAATCTCATAAGCAAAAGGGGTAAACTAAGCTGAATAAACCAATCACAACTAATAGACTAAGATAGCTAAAATGACTACACATATATGCTATCAACTAAGAATGCAACTCAAACTAAAAATATATACATATAAACCAAAGATGACAAGTGCAACAAACTAAACAACATAAAAGTGTCCAAAGTACCAATACGATAATAAAAAATAAAGCAACTAAAACTGAAGTCTGAAATTTTCACCCAAAATATCATCTCCCCCGACTACGTCGACCTCCCCACACTTAGAATGAAGCATCGTAACCGATGTCACAAGTGAGAACAGGGGAACAATGCAATACAGGGCACCAGGTTCTACGCTGGGTGCAGCGACAGTAGAGGAATCGGCTGAGAGAGAAGGAAGGGTTTGATGAACAGTGAAAGGGAGTTCGCCGGCGACAATGGCTGCGGCGGTGCTAATGATTATGGCAGAGAAGGGAGAAATTGACTGAGAGGAGGAAAAAAGGGGGAAAGAAGAAGAAAAGAGAATGAGGGTAAGAAAGAGAGTGATCGGCGGCAGTTCGGTCGCCTGAGTGGTGGCGGGTGTGGCAGTTGCAGGACTTGTGGCGTGGTTATGGAGGTTTGGGTTTGGAGGAAGAAGAAGGAGAAAATGGAACGTTGAAAAGGGAAAGGGTAAAGGACACGACTGGATTAGGGCTTGCGCGTAGGGGTATTAACGATTTTGAATCCATGCGTACACGTCCTTGACGCGTGCACGTGGGTGGACAGAAAAGAAATCGACGCGGTTGCATAATGGATGCTTAAGCATGAATTGAGTTGTGCCAAAGCCACAGTTTCGGCACAGCTTTGGCACAAGTCTCTGGAAAATGTATGGGGGCATGTTGGCACATCGACGCGTACGCGTCATATACGCGTGAGCGTTGAGGTATAGAATAGAAATCGACGCATATGTGTAAGGTACGCGCACACGTGGGATGGAGTTGTGCCAAAGGCATAAAATGGGCATAGAGTGGGCGTAACTCTCTGGAAAATGTATGGGCATGTTGGCGTATCGACACGTACGCATCGGGCACGCGTACGCATGCTTGGCCCCTTTTTTTTTTAAAGAAACACTAAAATAGAGCTTAAAATCCTTCTAACACACTCTATACTCAAAACCAACCAAAATCAAAGTTAACAAAAAAAATCTTTTGATTTCTCAAAAATTTTCAAATACAAAACTAACCAAACTTGTAATACAAGCAACATACAATTCAAGAACAAGATGTAATTTAAACAAACTAACAAATAGGGCATTAAAACAAGAATATTCAAAGAAGAGAACTACCCACAATGGCAACTCAAATCATTCATTGATTATTTACAAGGGAATGGAAAGAGTTTACCATGGTGGGGTGTCTTCCACCTAGCACTTTTAGTTTACGTCCTTAAGTTGGACATTTGGGAAGCTCTTTGTCATGGTGGCTTATGCTTGTACTCATCCTTGAATCTCCAAGGATGCTTGCTTCTGAAACGGTTGTCAGAATTTCCAACCGACTTCACCAAGCTTGGGTAAAGTTTCTCCCAAGATATGAGCTCCCAAAATTGATCTTCATGTTGTGATCCAGGATCCCATATCTTATTTTCACACCCATATTCTAATTGATCATCATGATTCCAATTGGGTGGCATGTCCTTAGAATTCTTACTTAGGCGACCAAACATTCTCCTAGACCCAAACAATCTAGTTCCACACCAATCCTTGCAATCAAACCTTGAGCAAGCAACTATCATGAACTTTGATTTACAATGCCAACCACTAACCATCTCCCTTTTGCTCTTTATACCACAAAGAACTCTAAGTTGTCCATCTGTCTCAAGTAAACCATATTCAAGTGGGATCATAAAGCTTAGGATATGAGATTTACCCACTTGAATGAAAGAAAGGATGGTGATGACTTGGGGAGAGATATTTCCAACGGCTTTACGAGTTCCACTCCCTTGAGTTCTTCTTTGGTGACTTCCACCTCTTAACAACTTCTTTCAACTTCTCCTTGCTCGTCTACTTCTTCTAAATCTTCCTCATCATCAATTAAATCAAATCTGGGAGGTTTTGTGAAGTCTACTTCAATATCAACTTCACATCCATTGGAAGAATCTTCAACAAGGTCACCAATGTCACTTGGTGTAGAGTTGTCTTTGATTTGGGAACTTAACATTTGCTCAACTTCATGTCCAATGGGAGGCGATTCAAATTGAGATAAGAACTCGTCAATGATCGAATCCATCTCTTGATCAACCTCTTCAAAGCCTCCAACTATGATATGCCTTGGAGGTTGTACACCCTCCTCAACATCAATATCAAGCTTCTTGGAGGGAGGTTCTTGAGATTCCCATGGTGGTTTCGCATATCCTAAGTCTTCAACCACTTCTTCCTCTTCTTCAACAATCATAGCTTCCTCCAATTATTCTAATATAAAATCCCACTCCTTATTCTCCACCGGAGTTTCTAGTCTCTCCTTCATGCTACACTCTTCAATCGATTCTTCATAATTGGCAATAGGATTCCCGTGAGTGCAAGAGTATCGGGAGATTGAAGCGTCCACTACCTTGGTCAAGGTAGCCACAAATTCTAGTACGTCCATTTTCATCTCTTCTTGCCTTTGAAGGAGTAGAGTGAGAGAATCATTCATTTGGGCTTGGGGTGGATAGAAGGGTTCATCATTTTGGAGGAAGGGTTCATAATAAGAAGGTGATTCTTCTTGGTGGAAATATGGAGGTGGTGTATATCGAGGTGGTTCTTGGGAGTATTGATGTTGGAATTGTGGTGGATCTATGGATTTTCTTACATAATGGTCACAAGGATAAGGTAAGGGTGATTGATTATATGATGGATAGGGGTCATAGGAAGGTGTTTGGTGAAAAGGGGCTTGTGAGTATGGTTGAGGGCTATGTTGAGGATGAGGCTTATAGGCATATGGTGATGGTTATTGGCAAGTACAATAAGGACTACCACATCCATTAGATTGATGTGCATAAGGAGTGGAATTATACCTATACGAAACCGGAGGAGGTTGTTGCCAATAAGGTTAAGCATATGCTTGAGGCTCTTTCCACCTTTGATTATCCTATCCTTAATGAACATTCTCAATATAATCTCCACTTCCTACAACATACTTATAACCAAAGTCATAGCCAAAAGGATGAGAATTCATGATAGCAAGAGAGAATAAGAACAAAAACTAGAAACAAATAAAGAGAACAAACTCCTACAACTACCAAAAACAAACAAAGAAGCAAAAGGCAAACATATTCACAATATTCACATATAGACAATAACCAATAACATGGCACACATTTTGAAATCCCTGGCAATGGCGCCATTTTGATGAACGGATTTTTGACGGTTTAGATTTTCACAATAAATCCTCGTTGCAAGTATAGTTTCTAAACCAACAAATAATCCTCTCATGCAAAAATTTGTTTGTCACAAGTACAAACACCAATAAAAATAACCGAAGTATTTAAACCTCAGGTCATGTCTCAAAGGAATTGCAGGGAAGTGTTCTTGTTATTGGTTATGAGATGCATATTTTGGGGTTTGATAAGAGACATGAAAGATAAATTGCAAAAGAAGTAAACTAATAACTAAGAAAGCTCTTGGCAAGAAATGAGAATTGGAAGTCCTATCCTCATTATCATCATCAATTATGACATCAATTATCCATTGCTCCCACTTAGTCAACCTCTAACCATGAAGGAAAGTCAAGTGGATAAATCAACTTGAATCCTCAAGTCCTAGTCAACTCCTAAGGAAAGACTAGAGTTAGTGACATTCTAGTCAATTAGTAATTTCCAATCATCAATCAACAAAGGAGTTTGATAACTCAAGAGTCTCCAATTACTCAACCAAAGCCAAGAGGAGAAGAATCTACTCTAACATCCTTCGAAGCATTTTATCAAACACTTGGAAGGCAAATGGGAAAAGCATGGTAAATGGACAACAAGAGTATATTAAATCTACAACTACTCAATTGCAAAGAATTAACAACAACTCAATTAAACAACAAAGGTAAGTAAAACATGAATTGCATCAAAAGTGAATCCAAATCCAACAATAGTGTGTCAATATAAATGGAAATTGGCAAGAAAACTAAGAGAGCAAAGATGTAACAACAAGAAATTGAAATGGAAACAAGATGAAAGGAAGAAATTAAACCTAGATCTAGAGAAGAATTAAACCTAATCCTATCCTAATTCTAGAGAGAAGAGAGAGCTTCCCTCTCTAGAAACTACCTCTAAACTAGCCTAAAGTGTATGAATGTGTGAAAAGTCTTCCTTTTCTCTTCAATCCTTGATCCTTTTATTCATTTCACGCCAAAATTCAGCTCAAAACTGGGCCAAGATCTCCTCTGAATTTCCCAAGCACAATTTCTCTAAAGAAGTCACGTGCGAGCATCGACGCGTACGTGTGGGTCACGCGTACGCATCGCTTGGCAATTTTGCTTTCCACGCGTACGCGTCATGTACGCGTATGCATCGCCATGCGACTTCAATTCCATGCGTGTGCATCTATTGCGCGTGCGCGTCGTTGAGTGCCTCCCAAATCCTTGATTTCCCATGATTTCTCCATTTTGCATGCTTTTCTCTTCATTCCTTTGATCCATTCCTAGCTTTTTCAACCTGAAATCACTCAACAAACACATCAAGGCATCTAGTGGAATCAAAGGTGAATCAAAATTAGCAATTTAAGGGCCTAAAAAGCATGTTTTTACACTTAAGTACAGTTTAGGAGAAAATTATGAAACCATGCTATTTCATAGAATAAATGTGGGAAAAGTGGATAAAATCTACCTAAATTAAGCACAAAATGTATCACGAAATGGTGGTGCATCAAAAGCTACCAACTCACTCTTCACAATGTCTCTTTCTCTTTCTGGTTGATGTTCTACGCAGCTTCCAACACCAAACTTAAAGTGGTTGTTTGTTCCCAAGCAACAAAGAAAAAAACACAAGTGATGAAAGGTGATAAAGATGAGTAATGCAAGTTGAATGATCATGATTATCAAATAAAATAAAGATAAGATATGTATGAGCTTATTCAAATGAGACAAACTAAATCAAAGACAAAATAAAAGGATAAAATAAAAGGATACCAATAATTGGGTTGCCTCATAATAAGCACTCTTTTAATGTCACTAGCTTAAATGGTGACACTTGTTGGGGTGGATGTTGAACATGGTGCTTTCACCTCTCCCTTCTCACTATGAATTTCCATCCTTTATCTTCATCTATGGTCTCAATGTGTTCATGGCAGAGAATGTTATTCACTATGTAAGGTCTGGACCAACTTGAGTTGAATTTTCTTGGAATTAGCTTCATCAGTGGTGGATGGACTAGTAGCACCTTCTGTCCTGGTGCAAAGTTTTTTTCATTTATTCTCTTGTTTTGCTACCTTTTGATCTTTTTCATATGAATCCCTTCATCCTTTCTCAATGAGGCATGCTTAATCACAGGGGGAGCTTTGTTGGTTCCCAAAGATATGGGCTTGGGAATTGGAGGAGAAAATTCCATCTTTAGTTTGACTGGTGCTCTACCCCTTTCATCTTCATTCTTGTTGGTGTTATGTCTGTCTTTTATTATGGTGTCTTCCACTAATCGTCCCATTGCTAAATCTTCCTTTGCTTCCAAGCATAGACATGAAACTTCCAAAGAGTGGGTGGTAGCTTTTTCGTCTTGTGGTGCTGGATTAATGAGGTTAATCTTCATGCAGCTCTTTCCTTCACTTGGATGAAGTATGTCTTTGAAAACATTGAAGACCATGTGTTTTTTATGTACCCTCAATGTGAGCTCTCCCTTTTCTACATCTATGAGAGCTCTTCTAATAGCTAGGAATGGTCTCCCAAAGATGATGGAGGCATCTTCAACTTCCTCGATATCAAGGATTACAAAATCTACTGGTAGAAAGAATTTTTCCACCTTGACTAAAATGTTTTCCACCACCCCATGTGCAAACTTCACTAATCTATCTTCCATTTGTAGAGCTATTCTTGTTGGTTTCATCTCTTTGATTTGTAACTTCTTCATCATGGACAAGGGCATCAGATTGATGCTTGTCCCTAGATCACACAATGCCTTCTCAAGAGTGGTGGTTCCAATGGTGCATGGAATTTGGAAGCTCACTAGATCCTTTAGTTTCTTTGGCATATCTCCTTGAATGATTTTACTACTCTCCTTGGTCATAACCACTATCAGATCTTTTTTCAACAATCTTTTCTTAGACAACAACTCCTTCATGAATTTAGCATAAAGCTCCATTTGCTCTAAGGCTCTATGAACGAAATGTTGATTTGTAGCTTCTTGAATACCTCCAGAAATTTAGAGTATTGCTTCTCTTGGTTCTGTGCTTAAGCCTTTGAGGGAATCAAATTATTGGTTGGTATGCCTTTACTACTTCCTTCTCTTGCTTTTGTTCTTTCTCCTCTTCTATCTTCATAGGCTTCATAACTTCTCTTCAATTTTCTTTAGGGGTTCTTTGCCAATTACCTTCCCACTACTCAGGATAATAGCCTTGTATTCTTCTCTAGGATTGGGCTTAGTGTCACTTGGGAAGGCGTTGGAATATGTTGTTGCTGATTGCTTAGTAATTTGTCCCACTTGCACTTCTATGTTCCAAATGGAGGCTTCTTGGTTCTTAAAATTTGCTCTTGTCTCATCAATGAAGCTCTTAATTTGTTACATGAAAGTGGAATTTGATTTTGCCAATGTGGATGTGGATTGTAATAATTTCTCTATTGCAGCTTCAAGGGAAGAGAGTTTTTGAGAGTTTTGTGGTTGCACTGGAAATGCTTGTTGTTGAAGTGGTACATTGAAGTTCTTTTACTCTTGGTTTCCCCAACCAAAATTTGGATAGTCCCTCCACCCTAGATTGTATGTCTTTGAGAAGCGGTCATTCTGTGGTGGTCTTGAGAAGTTTTCCATGTAGTTCACTTGCTTTATGGATGGTTGGTCTCCTTGCAGTACATCACATCCTTTATTCTTGTGGCCTCCTCCACACAAGTCACAAGTAACGACTTGTGTTCCCATTGTGAACACTTGCATGTTCCCCATTTGTTTTGTTACTAAAGAGATTTGTTGAGATATCTTCTTGTTTTATGCCAATAGTGTGTCTAACGTGCTTAATTTCATCACTCTTCTGTTCATTGATCTCTCTGCTGAGTACATTTATTGATTGTTGGCTATTACTTATATTAACTCCAGAGCTTCTTCAGTGGTTTTTCTATGCAATGATCTGCCTACTGATGAATCAAGCAAGGTTCTAGAAGCGTGGGTGACTCCGTCGTAAAAGGTTTGGAGTTGTAACCAGTCAGGAAATATATCATGAAAGCACTTTCTCAGCATCTCCTTATATCTCTCCCAGGATTCATAGAAGGACTCTCCATCTTTCTGGGTGAAGATTTGAATATCATGTCTCAACCTGGCTAATTTTTATAGTGGAAAGAATTTGGATAGAAATTTATTAACCAAATCATCCCAAGTTGCTATACTATCCAGAGGTTGGGTCTGGAGCCACTACTTTGCCTTGTCCCTCAGAGAGAATGGGAACAACCTTAGTTGGATGGCTTCGAGAGAGACCCCATTATTCTTTACTATGTGACATATTTGTAGGAAGTTAGATATGTGCAGATTTAGATTTTCTTGAGGGTTCCCACTAAGCTGACCTTGTTGCACCAATTGGATGAAAGTGGCCTTCAATTTAAAACTATTTGCTTGTATATTAGGTCTCACTATGCTACTTTCATAAATTCCAGAAGTGGGAGCAGTAAAGTCACCAAGTGTCTTTCTGGCATTATTTGGCTCGTTTGCCATTCGCTCCTCTTCTTCTCTTCGTTAGTTAGGATACCATAGCATCACGGTTTTATCCATGTCAGTTGGGCTAGAAATGATACTAATAATAACTCGCTATAGCTTTGAAAAGTGCATCTCAATGAGAAATAGGCTATCAGTTAGGCTGGCGTCTCTACATTAGCACTATCTATCCGCTTTGCTAGGCAGTAAAAGAAACATCTTGGGACTTAACTCTTTTCTCTATGAGGAACACATCTCTATCTTTTGTTACTCTCTAGAGGAACTCTTGCCCTCAGCTCTCTAATAAGCTTATAAATCTTTTGTACTTTCATACTATTTTTGTCTTTTGTATTCTTCGTGCTCATCTTGTAGGTCCTTTGTGTGCCAATCAATTCAACTCTATCATTAGTGATTCTAACATTTATATTAGGTCTCTTACACTCTTTTCTTAAGTTTTTTTATGGATATTCCCAACTCTACTTATTCTTGAACATCCATCATCTTCAATTTCTACTTATTCTTGAACAATTATATATTCTCCTTTTTTATCTTATCTTTAGTGTTTTTTAATCTCTTTTATTAAGGTTATGAGGTTGTCATTATTCAAATTACTATGTTGCACTTGATTATTACTATTAATTATCTTTATACTTATCTCTTAACAAGAAAATCCCATCATGCCAAATTTCTTTCCCAGTTTATAAACAAAAATAACGTCAGAATTGCGCAAACATTGTGTCCACGCGATCGTATCAGACCAAAGTTTATAACCATCTAAGGATCCTAGCTCACTGACCATTATAGTCTCAAGAACTCAGGAAAATATGCGAGCACACAAGGCTGACAACAAATCTGACTTATAGTAAAAATCTAAATATCTATTTTGTAGTGGAAATTATGCATGTTGAAAGTTGATGTAGAAATCTATCAATTTCAGCTTTTCAAACAGCAAGGAGTTACTTCCAACTTGGATAATTCTCACCACAAAAGCCAAACCAACCTAAATTTTAGACTGGAAATTCTAGACTCACCTAGTAACAAGTGTTATTTAGTTGCATTCCAAAAGCTATTTTATTGTAGAAGTTATGCACATTGGAAGTTTGTTGTAAAATGTGCTAGAAATTAGTCTCTCTAGATTTAACCAGTGATTTTCAAAAATTTATAACTTCCAATTCTTAACTCCTAAAAATTTGAGATTTTAGAGTAATGAAATAGATCCTTTAAATTTTTAAACAAAATTAGTCTCACTCTAACATTCTATCTGTGGAATTCTTAGCAAACCACACAAGTTACTGATTCGTCTAACAATTCTGTAGCCACGCTTACTTAAAATATCCATAAAAATCCAATTTAACATGGTTAAGCTAGACTCCTCAACAATTAAATTGCCACTGAGTTTAGGGTAATATCAATCTTGAAGAGAAAGTTATGCATGTTAGAAGTTAGTCTTGGTCTGCAGAATTTTATTTTAACAGAACCATGGACACCACTACCTCTAAGTTGTATATCTCACTCTCTAGAATTTTATTTTAACTCCCACGTTAGAGTCCATGTTAACTAGGTTAACGTGGCCTCTAACGTGGCTGTGCTAGCCATCTCCAACATTAGTGACAAGGGTGAATGTCACTAATGTTGGCTCATCATCTCTCCTCCTCACCTTAGCTTCCACGTTAACTAAGTTAACGTGGGAGTTAACGTGGCTCATTATGGCTTGTGTGGCCTCCTTCCAACGTTAGTGACAATGTTAGGTGTCACTAACGTTGGCGATCACCTTCCTTCTTCACGTTAGCTTCCACGTTAACTAGGTTAACGTGGGAGTTAACGTGGCTTATTGGGGCTTGTGTGGGTTAATCCCAACGTTAGTGACAATGTTTGGTGTCACTAACGTTGTCGACCACCTACTTTCTTCACGTTAGCTTCCACGTTAACCTAGTTAACGTGGGAGTTAACGTGGCTTATTGTGACTTGGCCAACGTTAGTGACAAAGTTGAATGTCACTAACGTTGGTTTCCCCTTTACCTCTTAATGTTAGAGGCCACGTTAACTAAGTTAACGTGGCTCTGAACGTGGCCACTTATGAGCTTGGTCCAACGTTAGTGATAATGTTAAGTGTCACTAATGTTGGCTCCCTTCCCTTTCTTCCACATTAGAGTTCACGTTAACTTAGTTAACGTGACTCTTAACGTGGGCAATGATGGCTTCGAGAGCGTTATTGGCGATTACTTTTCTCATTAACTTTGCAAGTTACTCCCATTCCAAGTTAGTGCCCACGTTAGTGTAACTAATGTAGCCACTAATGTGGTTCTTCTTTGCTTTCTTTGTCCTGAAATCAAGCAATAAAGTGCATCAAAGTTCTAGTCCAAGTCATGGGAAATGCAACATCAAATTTGTCATTAACTTCATGCAAAATCCCCATGAAATCATGTAAAGTGCACAATGTATGCTGGAATCAGGATGTAAGTGAATATCTACCCAAAACTAGATTATTTTCTAAGGAAATGCATGAAACTACCCTAAAAACAGTAAAGAAAAGGTCAGTGAAACTGGCCAAAATGCCCTGGCATCACAACACCAAACTTAAAGCTTGCTTGTCCCTAAGCAAGTACTGGAACAAGAGAATGATGAATGGAATGCCAAGAGAAATGAGTCATTCTTGTGGAGATCATGCCCCTGGTTTTATGGTGGTTTCATGCATAGCAACTTAGGTTCATTCCTGGCTTTCAGACCTTTATCATGTCCTAGAACACTCACTGTGATTGCATCCCATGAGACTTTTATTCATTGATCCTTTTATTGTTATTTCAGGGCTTATTTGTGTTCTTAGACTAAGTGCTCTGTAAGGGGGCGACTCTTTAAGATAAGCTTTCAGCCAACTCTCCCGAACCAGTTGGTTCAAGGTGCTAGGTGTTAAGACACCCCTAAGAACTTACTCCCTCAAGTCTCTTTCCCCCATACATACACACCACAGGCATATAGTTTATTTATTTTCTTTTCTTGAGACGTTGATGTCCAGCACCTCTTTGGGTTACTAAATGCTCTGTAGTGAAGGTTACTCTTGATAGTGGACTTTTAGCTGATAATCCCGAGTCAGTTAACCCAAGTTACCAAGTGATAAGGCACCCCTAAAAGCTTATTCATCCAAGTAGATCCCTCACACAGGAGCACCACAGACATATGCCTCAAGATTAAAACCATTGGTGCCTAGCCTTATTGCTTACTCTTTTTCTTTTATTTTTCAACCTTTATTGTTCTTTCCCTTTTTCTTATTAGGATCTTCTTATTTAGCTAGTCTCATGGGGTGTGTCTCAAGCATAGTTTTCCTGACAGATAGTTGTCTTCCCACCTTATGGTTGAACCAACTTAGCTAACTTATGACTATACCATAAACTCATGAACTTACTCCATAGTATGAACTCCTCTCTGGTCTTTTGAAATACACATTCTCCTTTTCATTTGATTCAAAGGGACAAGCATACAAGTAAGTAAAGAGATGATGCAGTGACATAGACACTAGCAAACATAGACCTATTCAACAAAAAAAACTTTAAAAGACAGAATTAAAAAGGTTCAAACTATTATGGAAGCAGGTTCTATTTCATACAAGATCTTCCTTATTCAAAACATAGAAAAAGATGGACCAAAGAAGGAACTCCACCACCTTTTACTCATGTGGTTGCCCATGCTCTCCTCCTTGCTTGTCCTCCTTGTGTCCCTCTTGAGTGCTCGTACTCCCATTCCCTTTGCTTTTTCCAATCAACTTCTTCTAGAAACCACCATCTTCCATCTTCTTCTTTAGTGTTTCCTTCTGCTGTTTCACCTTCCTTTCTTCTTGTTCTACAAAATCTTTTTGGACTCATCATATGTAGGGATGGCATAGTGTAGATGATGCATATGACTAGACATGTAGTTCAACTTGGCCTGAGTGTTTATGTTGAACTCCTCCCTATGTAGTTGCCGTCCTTCATTAAGTACAGTGAACTCATTGAATGCTTTCATCTGAGCTATTTGCCACTGATTGAGTTCTTGCAAGTGCTTATCCTGACGTTCTTGCCTCTCAGTAACTTGGTGGATGGCTTGAGTGAGCTGGGAGTATTGTTCCAGTTGCTACTCCATTTGTTGTTTCTGCCACTCTTCTTGTTGTCTCATCCAGTTGGACTGAAGGTTTAGTATTTGCTCTTATCCTTCCATATGTCTCATCCCCAAATCTCCAATGGCTTTTAGAAGGTGATTCATATTCATGTCGGCTGGGTAAAGATGCTCTTCTTGTTGATATTCTTCCTGATGAGACTCCTCTTGGTGAGCTCCTTCTTTTGCTTTCAGTTTCCCTATTTGTGGCCTTCTTTGTTGCTGAGCAGGTGTAGTATAGACCAGACGCTGGATTGTCATTAGCCTCCCTGGGTTCACCCAGTCTGGATTGCTATCCTTGAAGACCACCTTGGCCTTTGTGCACAATCTGAGAATGGTGCTGGGGTACCAAAGTCTGGCACCTGATTCAAGCTTCTCAGCTGAATCTTGAATTCCTTCAGCTATCAGTTCATGCACATTGATTTCTCCACCTTGTACTAGGCAATGTACCATAGTTGCTCGATTAATATTGACCTCTAAATTATTTGCAGCTGGGAGGATAGACCTCCTCACGAGTTCAAACCATCCCTTGGCTTCTGGGCTAAGGTCTCCCCTCTTGATGAATCGGGGTCTCCCATCTCCATACCTTTCCCAGTCAGCTGCTATAACACAGATGTCAGTCACGATTTCTGTGAGCTCATCATTGTCTTGGCTTTTACTTATCCTTGCATGATAACTGGGCTCATCAAAATGTGGTGATTTCAGGTGAAGAGTTCTTGTTATAGCATTTGGGCTGAAGTCCACCTCCTTTCCTCTTACATAGCTTTTGAAGGTTGGAGCCCTGGTTTTGTCTTCTCTAGCCACATTTGCGTAGAACTCTTTGATGAGGTTTGCATTGATCTTAATGACCGGATCAGTGAGGAGCTCCCATCTTCTCTTTTCTACCTTCTTTGTGATTTCGGGACACTGAGTTTTCCTAACTTGAAATCCCAGCTCATAAATGATCTCCTTATCCACCATCCACCCGTATTGCAATGCATGGTTCAAGCTTCTAAATCTCTTTTTATCATACGGGTGTTGCTCCATAGGTTCCTTTCCCTTCCTTCTTTTAGAGCTCGAAGATGCCATGAATGAGGGTTAATGTGTGAAGCTGGCAAGGGTGTGGAGACTTTCGGTTGTTTAGGGTTGAGTGCAATGAATGGAGTGATTGCTTTGATGGACGGTTGGGGTTATGCATGGAGAAGGGACAAGGATCATCACTTTATGAGGGTTATTGGTTCGGTCTTCAAGGGTCTCTTTTTTTCAATGTTGCATGGCAACATTTTCCAATGTGTTCCCTTTTGAGAACAAGTGTGTAGTCCCTCTTCATGAAGTGGCCGAACCTTTCTTATTTAGTTGTCCAATCAATCTCCTTCAATGTTCCTCTCCTTTTCCCTATAATGATCAAATAAGAAAAGTAAGAATTAATATCATAAAAAAACAAGTTAAACTTTACGGCTAGAATAATAAAAAGAAGAAAAGATTTTGTTTATTCATGAACTCCAACTAACTAACTAACTGTGTATCCTTATATGCACATTGGTGGCACCATGGGGTGACACCAAACTTAGTTTGGAGCACTGTGATGAAAAGTTCTGTTCAAAGCTCCAAGACTAGCATGCTCTCAGCTGCATTCATGCTTTCTAGGCATGCTTTGAACACCAAACTTGTTCTTCATTATATACTGCAATATAAGGATTTCACCAAGTGTTTGTCAAGTTTGGGTTAGGATTCATGAATATTGACTTATTCACTATTTTCTAAAAGTATATAAAACATGGGTTGCCTCCCATGAAGCGCTACTTTAGCGTCACTAGCTTAACGTTTCTCCCTCATCAGGGTGGTTGGTAATGCTTAAAGTCCTCCCCTCTTGCTGTGGACTTATATCTATTGGTTGTATCAATGATCTCTACATGTTCCAAGGAGAGAAATATGTTGATAGTGAAGACCTTAGGTAACTGAGATGGTACAGTGGGGAGATTAGGGGGGATATCTGGGAAGTAAGCTGAGATCACTTTATCCCCTGGAGAGAAGTCCTCTGTAGGGATCTTCTTGTTCCTCCACCCCCTTGGTACCTTCTTCTTTGTCCCTTTTGATGTTGCCTTACTCTTTGTGACTTCTTCTTCTAAGGGAATTTTGTTGTTGTCTTCACATGTCTCTAGTGGTTTAGGTTCCTCCAGCTTTTCTTGAGCTGTGACAACTGCTTATTTCCTTGTTCATCAAGCAATGGCTTTCCCAAATGGGCTGCTTGTGCCTCAGTGCTTGCTTCCTCTGTCAGCATCTCATTATGATCTTTGCTTGGTTCTTTGTTCTCTTGGTCTGATTCTTGTGAGAGTTTGAAGACATTAAAGCTGAGTTGTTCATCATGGATCCTCAATATTAACTCCCCTCGCTCCACATCTATGAGTGCTCTGGCTGTAGCTAGGAATGGTCTTCCCAATATGATTGGGTGAGTGTGACTCTCTTCCATGTCCAGAATGACAAAGTCTGTGGGAAGAAAGTATTTCCCAACCTTTACCAACACATTTTCCACCACTCTTATTGCTTGTTTTTTAGTTTTGTCTGCCAGCCTGATGACTACATCTGTGGGCATTATCTCATTGATCTTCAGCCTTTTCACCAGGGATAAGGGCATTAAGTTGATGCTTGCTCCCAAATCGCAGAGTGCTTTATCAAACATTGTTCCTCCTATGGCACAAGGGACATGAAAACTCCCTGGATCTTTTCTTTTTGTAGGCAACTGTGGTTGAATGAGGGCACTGCACTCCTTGTTCATCACTATAGTTTGGCCTCCTTTGAGTGAGCTTTTCCTGGGAAGTAGCTCTTTCATATACTTGATGTATGCAGGCATGTGTTGAATAGTCTTGATGAATGGTATGTTGACATGCAGAGATGCAAACAAATCTAGAAACCTTGAGTATATTCTCTTCTCCACAGCACTATTGAGCAGTTGGGGAAAAGGTGCATAGAGTCTCAGCAGCTCCTGTTTTGAGATTTTTGGTTCTTGGTAATCTTTTTCCTTCTTCTCTACTGAGGTATCTTCAGGTTGTTCTGACAGCTTGCTTGGCTTGTCCTCAGTCTCTTTATCACTTATAGTGACCATCTTGCAATCTTCCCATCTTACTTTCTTTGTTTCACCTCTCGGATTCTTCTTTGTGTCACTTGGGAATCCATCTGTGGGTTTGGGAATTTGCTCAGAGAGGTACCCCACTTGAGATTCCAACCTCTTGATTGTGTCTCCCTGGTTCTTGAAACTGGCTCGCACTTCCTCCTTGAACACTTTATTGTCTTGAATCTCCTTACCTATGCCTTCAAGTAGGTTCTCAATCCTTGAGAGTCTGTCATCAAATGATTGTAGATCGAGATTAGAGGTGGAAGGATGAGGTAAGATATTTTGGTTTTGATGTGGATGTGGAGAGGTGTTGTTATGGGGGTGTTGATATGGTCTAGATGTGAAATGTTGGTGGCTTGCATTGTTGGGATTTGGGCGTCTTTGATCAAGGCTTTGGTCTTGTTGATTTCCCCACCCAAAGTTTGGATGATTCCTCCATCCAGGGTTGTAGGTCTTGGAGTATGGATCATGGTTTTGCCTAGGTGAATTTCCAAGTTGTCAAGCTCTCCTTTGGGAAAGACTCTAGCCACTTGGCTGCCTTATCCTTGAGTGACAATGGAAATAAGAGCAGCCTATAGGCGTCAGGATGAACACCATTAGACTTCACTGTGTCACATATTCTCAGGAAGGTGGTTAGATGTTGATTGGGGTCTTCTTGGACACTTTCTCCGAACGAACAGTTGTTCTGAACAAGGGTGATGAGCTGTGGTTTTAGTTCAAAATTGTTGGCATCGATGGTTGGCTTTTGAATGCTACTTCCACAGTTTCCTGGGTTTGGATTGATGTAAGAGCCTAAAACTCTTCGATCCTCCCCAGCATGATTTGCTCGACCTCCTCCGCCATGGTTGTCAGCCTCTTCTTCATGATGGTTCTCCATGTTTTCTTCCATGTTTGGTTCAAAGTATTCCTCCTCTTCCTCAACACCAACTACTCTCTTTCCTCTTGCTTCCCTCCTTAATCTAAGGAAGCTCCTCTCAGGTTCAGAATCAAAGCAAGTTGAAGCCCCACTTCTTCTCCCTGTCATACAACCAACAAGTACAAGCAAGGAAAATAGATGCAGAAAGTATTTCTGTCAGAATGACTGTTAGTGTGAGTGATGCAATATATCAAACAGTTAGTGGGTTAATGAAATGAATTGTAAATAACAAAGAAAAATGTAGGGGGAAGGGAGGAAATTAACTAAAACAGAAAGTAAATGACTCAAACGGAAAATTAAATCAAACAAAAATAAAATGCTCAATCTAGTTATCCTCCAATTTAATCATTGTTGATGCACAATCAATCCCCGGCAACGGCGCCATAAACTTGATGCACAAAAAACTTGTCTCATAACAATTTTCCTTCGGCAAGTGTACCGAATTTGTCGTCAAGTAAAAACTCACAATAGAGTGAGGTCGAATTCAACAGGGATTGATTGATCAAGCAACTTTAGTTAGAGGAATGTTTTAGTTGAGCGAATCCAGGGAGTTTAGAAATGCAGAAAATAAAATGGCAGAAAGGTAAATGACAGAAAAAGTAAATGCTAGAATTAAAGAACTGAAAGTAAATGACTGAAAGTAAATTGCAGAATTGTAAATGGGAATGGGGGAATTGCTCATAAAAGTACGTAACAAAAATTAAAGAGAATGGGTAAGATCAGAAATGGGGCGTTCATTGGGCTTAGGAGATGTTGCATTCTCCGGATCAATTTCATTTTCATCTCTTCCTCAATCAATGCACTCATTGATCTCCTTGGCAATCTTAAGTGATTGAATTACAATTTCTTGTAATTCAATCTCTCAAATCTTGATCAATAGCCAATTTCTTGGTCAATTGCTCATGAGAAGAGATGAAGTATGGTCACTGATTATACCACATGCATTTCCTAAATCAAGTGTTGAGAGGATTATAGTCACATATCCATCCAAACCCAATTTGGTCCAGCATGAGAAAGCATTTCTAGCATGATCTCTTCATTCCTCTTTCAAGGTTCAGAAGAGATCCAAGTTTGAATAGCTTCTTTTCCAAGATAACTACCCAATTGGATGAAGATCGAAAGCTTTCAAGTAAAATCAAGAGAAAAGATAGAAGAAGAATAATGAAAACTAGTATTGATCCATCAAATTACAACAGAGCTCCCTAACCCAATGAAAGGGGTTTAGTTGTTCATAGCTCTGGAAAATGAAAACAAAGATGGAGAATACATTATGAAACTAGAAGTGCAGAGAAAGTAAAATACAGAGAGTAGTCATATGCTAAGAGGCTCCCTATAATTTCCAACTCCCTAAAATAATTCAAAGCTACTCCTATATATACTACTCTTCTGATCTTCTAGTTGGCTCTTCAAGTCTTGGGTATGGGCCTTTGGATCTTGAGTTTGAAGCAGTTATCTTCTTCATTGGGCTTGGCTTTACTTACAGAGAGAAAGTGTGAAGTGGGCAGAGACTTTAGCTCAGGACGTTAGTGGTGTTAACGTTCAGTGAAAATATGGGTTCGAGAACGTTAGTGACAATTACCTTTTTCACTAACGTTCCTCACCAGAGTAAGAGCCACGTTAACTTCAACGTTAGTGGCACAAACGTTGCCACTAACGTTGCCTCTATGTCCTTCGCACACGTTATTGGGTCTCACCTTTCCTAGTAACGTTGAAAAGTCTCCCCCTTCCTTACGTTAGAGTCCATGTTAACTTAGTTAACGTGGCTCTTTTAACGTAGGCTTGCCAACCTTCGAGAACGTTATTGAAACTTACCTTTGTCACTAACGTTCCAATGTGCCCTTAGCTCCCACGTTAGAGTCCACATTAACTAGGTTAATGTGGCCTCTAACGTGGCTGTGCTAGCCATCTCCAACGTTAGTGACAAGGGTGAATGTCACTAACATTGGCTCATCATCCCTCCTCCTCACGTTAGCTTCCACGTTAACTAAGTTAACGTGGGAGTTAACGTGGCTCATTGTGGCTTGTGTGGCCTCCTTCCAACGTTAGTGACAATGTTAGGTGTCACTAACGTTGGCGATCACCTTCCTTCTTCACGTTAGCTTCCACGTTAACTAGGTTAACGTGGGAGTTAACGTGGCTTATTGGGGCTTGTGTGGGTTAATCCCAACGTTAGTGACAATGTTTGGTGTCACTAACGTTGTCAACCACCTACTTTCTTCACGTTAGCTTCCACGTTAAATAGGTTAACGTGGGAGTTAACGTGACTTATTGTGACTTGGCCAACGTTAGTGACAAAGTTGAATGTCACTAACGTTGGCTTCCCCTTTACCTCTTAACGTTAGAGGCCACGTTAACTAAGTTAACGTGGCTCTTAACGTGGCCACTTATGAGCTTGGTCCAACGTTAGTGATAATGTTAAGTGTCACTAACGTTGGCTCCCTTTCCTTTCTTCCACGTTAGAGTTCACGTTAACTTAGTTAACGTGACTCTTAACGTGGGCAATGATGGCTTCGAGAGCGTTATTGGCGATTACTTTTCTCATTAACTTTGCAAGTTACTCCCATTCCACATTAGTGCCCACGTTAGTGTAACTAACGTAGCCACTAATGTGGTTCTTCTTTGCTTCCATTGTCCTGAAATCAAGCAATAAAGTGCATCAAAGTTCTAGTCCAAGTCGTGGGAAATGCAACATCAAATTTGTCATTAAATTCATGCAAAATCCTCATGAAATCATGTAAAGTGCACAATGTATGCTGGAATCAGGATGTAAGTGAATATCTACCCAAAACTAGCTTATTTTCTAAGAAAATGCATGAAACTACCCTAAAAACAGTAAAGAAAAGGTCAGTGAAACTGGCTAAAATGCCCTGGCATCAATTAAGAGCAGAAATTTTGCAAAATCAGTCTCTTCCGCATAATTCTGTAGAATCTATTTTGACCTGTTTCTTTACAATGTTTTAGTCTTTTATGTTTTTCTCACTTCATTAGATATTGTGTTCCGAGTCTTTTACTTTATTATCCATATTTAATCATCTAATTAGTGATCTTTTACTAATTCCTTAACTTTTCTCCTTATTTGTTTAAGAATTTCGCTTTTCCTATTCACTAACAAGAATGCTTTTATGATGATTTTGGTCTATTTTGGCTTTTACTCATAAATTTACATCTTTTATCTCTCTAAATTTTATGAGCATCTTTCACTTAACTCTTTCTTTAATCTTCATATTCATCATATTTAATTCAATAAATCTCAGCCCCTAGTGTTTCTCATCAGTTCGGTCAGCACCATAATCAGATAACATCATCATCATAATTTCATATATCGTCACATCATTATATCATTCATAACTTATTCATTATCAATACAATCATTCAAATTCATTCATTATCAATACAATCATTCAAACTCATCAAGGCATCATCAAGCAACAAATCAAGCATCATCATGACAAGATTAATTCAGTTCAATAAGCTTTTATTATCCTAACCTTTACCTCTTTGGTTTTGTGATAAACCCCGATTTTGTGGTTTATCTTGTGCTTAATTTGGGAGATTTTATCACCTTTCCCACATTTATTCAATGAAATAGTATGGTTTTGCAATTCTCCCTTGATTTGTGCTTAAATGTGAAAATATGCTTTTTAGGCCTTAAAATAGCTAAATTCAATTCACTTTAATTCCATTCGATGCCTTGTTGTATTTGTTGAGTGATTTCTGGTTCATAAGGCAAGTATTGGATGGAAGAAGTTAGGAGAAAAGGATGCAAAGTGGGAGAACTCATGAAGAAATGAAGGAACTGTAAAGTTGTCAAGTCTGACCTCTTCACACTCAATCGACCATAACTTGACCTACAGAGGTCCAAAGGAGGCGGTTCCAGTTGCGTTGGAAAGCTAACATCTGGGGCTTCAAAATGATATAAAATTTTCTATAGTTGCCTCATGTATAGGGGCGCGTACATGCCATGTATGCGTGCGTGCCGATAGAGCACATGGTTCACTAAAGTGAAATCGTGGCCAGCGATTTGCAACTCATTTTGGGCCCAATCCAACTCATTTCTGATGCTATTTCATGCTGACTTTAAGCTTGGACAAGGGGGGAGCAATTGTTTTTAGCATTAGCATCGTGTAGGTTAGTTTCTAGAGAGAGAAGCTCACTCTTCTCTCTAGAATTAGGTTAGGTTAATCCATCTTAGATCTAGGTTCAATCTCATCTTTTCATCTTGTTTCCTTTATGATTTCTTGCTTCTACACTTTCATTCTCTTAATTTGTGATGTTAATTTTACTTTTATGCATCTTTTATGTTCATGGACTCATGTTGCATTTGGATCTTTTTAATGCAATTTAATGTTTGATGTTCTTTTAATTGATGATTTGAGTTGTGGATTTACTTTTCTTACCATTGATAGTTGTTAGATTTTACTATTTCTTGCAATTTATTATGCTTTCCATTTGTACCCACCAAGTATTTGACAAAATGCTTGGTTGGGCTTTAGAGTAAATTTTGAGCATTCTTGGCATGGAAAGAGTAATTGGGCAATCTTGAGTCATAAAAACCCAACTCATGTTGGTGATCTAGAGTTGTTAGTTAATATTATTTCCATTGACTTTAACCTTTTGCTAATTCAATTAGTGAGTTGATTAGGACATTTTAATTGAGATTAACTAGTCTTGTTTGACTTTCTCTCATGGAAGATAACTTATACCTTCTTCCAATGTTGGAGATGACAAATTAGGATAAATTCTTGTTATTATAGTGATATGATTGATTACTCTTGTTTGACATTCTCCCTATGTGAAGATAACATGATACCTTCTTCCATTTGTTGGAGTTGACTAAATAAGATGAATTAATATTGTATGACTAGCATAGAAAGTCTATGATCTCAATTCTTGCCAAGAATGTCTCTCCTTATTAATTGCTTTCTTTAGTTATTTGATTGATTTACATTCTTGACATTTAAATTCTTGTCCTTTAATCAAATTGATGAGCGGATAATTTATACGCTTTTTGGCATTGTTTTTAAGTAGTTTTCAGCATGTTTTAATTACTTTTTAGTATATTTTTATTAGTTTTTATTCAAAATTCATATTTCTGGACTTTACTATGAGTTTGTGTATTTTTCTATGATTTCAGGTATTTTCTGGCTGAAATTGAGGGACCTGAGCAAAAATCTGATTCAGAGGCTGAAAAAGGACTGCATATGTTGTTGGATTCTGACCTTCCTACACTCGAAATGGATTTTCTTTAGCTACAGAAGACCGATTGGCGCGCTCTTAATTGCGTTGGAAAGTAGACATCCAGGGCTTTCCAGAAATATATAATAGTTCATACTTTGCCCAAGTTTTGACGACACAAATTGGCATTTAACGCCAAGTCTTTACCCTATTATGGCGTTAAACGCCAGAAACAGGTTGCAAACCAGAGTTAAACACCAGAAACAGGCTACAACCTAGCGTTTAACTCCGAGAGAAGCCTCTACACGTGTAAAGCTCAATGCTCAGCCCAAGCACACACCAAGTGGGCCCCGGAAGTAGATTTTTGCACTATCTGCACTTAGTTATTTATTTTCTGTAACCCTAGCTACTAGTTTAGTATAAAAACAACTTTTAGAGACTTACTATGTACCTCATGACATTTTACACATTTCATATTGTATTTCTGACGGCATGAGTCTCTAAACCCCATGGTTGGGGGTGAGGAGCTCTGCTGTGTCTCGATGAATTAATTCAATTACTTCTGTTTTCTATTCAGTCACGCTTGTTTCTATTCTAAGATACTCGCTTGTACTTAACCGTGATGAATGTGATAATCCGTGATACTCACCATCATTCTCAACCTATGAACACGTGCTTGACACCCACTTCCATTCTACCTTAGATTGAGTGTGTATCTCATAGCCTCTTGCTTCATGATCAGAGTCTTCGTGGTATAGGCTAGGATTATTGGCGGCCATTCCTGAGATCCAGAAAGTCTAAACCTTGTCTGCGATATTTCGAGTAGGATCTAGGATGGGATGACTGTGACGAGCTTCAAACTCACAAGTGCTGGGCGTAGTGACAGACGCAAAAGGATCAATGGATCCTATTCCAGCATGAGTGAGAACCGACAGATGATTAGCCGTACGGTGACAGTGCATTTTGACCATTTTCACTGAGAGGACGGATGGTAGCCATTGACGACGGTGATCCACCAACATACAGCTTGCCATGGAAGGAGACCTGCGTGCTTGAAGAAGAAGACAGTAGGAAAGCAGAGATTCAGAAGACAGAGCATCTCCAAAACCTCAATTTGTTCTCCATTACTACATAACAAGTACTATTTAATTTATGCTTTTTACTCTTCATAAATATAATCACTCTTATCATTGATTTCCTGACTAAGAATTACAAAATAACCATAGCTTGCTTCAAGCCGACAATCTCTATGGGATCGACCCTTACACACGTAAGGTATTACTTGGAAGACCCAGTGCACTTGCTGGTTAGTGGTACGAGTTGTGAAAAGTGTGATTTACAATTCGTGCAACAAGTTTTTAGCGCCATTGCCGGGGATTGTTTGAGTTTGAACAACTGACGGTTTATTTTGTTGCTTAGATTAGGAATAATTTATTTTTGTTGGTTTAGAGTCACTAGAATTGCATCTGCTATTTTCCTTTCAAAAATACTATTTTTCTTTATTAATTTTTAATTTTTCTTTAAGTCTTCTGTTTGAGTTTAGATTCATATTTTATGTTTAGTGTGAATTGCATGTTTTTATTTTCCTTTAAATTTTTGAAATTTGTGTTCATTGTTCTTTCTTGACCTTCAAGTTGTTCTTGTTATTTTTCTTGCTTGATCTTTAGTTTTTCCTGTTCTGTGTCTTTTCTTGTTTTTCTTATGCGTTTTCAAATTATCAGTATTCAAAAAATTTTATATACATTAAATATCTTTTTTTTTAAAAACACGTTAAATTTATAGCTCAGTTGGCTAGAGCGTTGTGCTTATGTTCTTGGTAATTGGGTATCTTCCTTTTAAAACTTTTTCAAAAATAATTTTTCTTTGATTAAATCTTGTGTCAAACTTTTAAGTTTGGTGTTCTCTTGTTATTTTTCTTTAATTTTCGAAAATTTATTTTTAGTTTTATAAAAGTTTTAAAATTGTTGTTCTTTTTTTATGTTCTTGAGTCCTTGAATTTTATTCTTGTTGTTCTGTGGGTCTTCAAGGTGTTCTTGAGTCTTCTTTATATTTTGATCTTAAAATTTTTAAGTTTGGTGTTCCTTGGTGTTTTCCCTACAAAATTTTTGAAAAACAAGGAGCATTAGATCTAAAAATTTTAATTCTTGTGTCTTTTGTGTGTTCTTCTCTTTCTTCATAAAATTCAAAAATAAAAAAAATTATCCTTTCCTTTAATTGCTCATAAATTTCGAATTCATTAGGTTGATTTGGTCAAAATTTTTAAAATCATATCTTTTTCAAAATCTTATCTTATCTTTTCCAATCTCAAATTTTAAAATCATACCTTTTTCAAATTTTTTTAATTAATTACTTATTTTAATTTTCAATTTCCTTTTTATCTATTTTTCTAATTTTTGAAATTATAGTTAATTTGTTTTATTTTTATTTTATTTTATTTTCCTTTTAATTTTCAGTATTCAAAAAAAATAAATAATTTTTTTTTTACAATCCACATCATCTCCCTTTCTCCATCATGGATCTAAGTGGAAATGAACAGTCCAGAAGGACTCTGGGGTAATATGGTAATCCTACTACTGCTGCATATAGGAGTAGTATCTGTATACCTCCCATCAAAGCAGGCAGTTTTGAGCTAAATCCTCAGCTCATTGTCATGGTGCAGCAAAACTGCCAGTATTTCGGTCTTCCACAGGAAGAACCTACTGAGTTTCTGGCACAGTTCTTTGATGCACGGAAAACTTGTCTCATAACAAATTTCCTTCGGCAAGTGTACCAAATTTTTTTTCAAGTAAAACCTCACAATAGAGTGAGGTCGAATCCCACAAGGATTGATTGATCAAGCAACTTTAATTAGAGGAATGTTCTAGTTGAGCGAATCCAGGGTTTGAGTTTAGAATTGCAGAAAATAAAATGGCAGAAAGGTAAATGACAGAAAAAGTAAATGCTAGAATTAAAGAACTGAAAGTAAATGACTGAAAGTAAATTGCAGAATTGTAAATGGGAATGGGGGAATTGCTCATAAAAGTAAGTAACAGAAATTAAAGAGAATGGGTAAGATCAGAAATGGGCGTTCATTGGGCTTAGGAGATGTTGCATTCTCCAGATCAATTTCATTTTCATCTCTTCCTCAATCAATGCACTCATTGATCTCCTTGGCAATCTTAAGTGATTGAATTACAATTTCTTGTAATTCAATCTCTCAAATCTTGATCAATAGCCAATTCCTTGGTCAATTGCTCATGAGAAGAGATAAAGTATAGTCACTGATTATACCACATGCATTTCCCAAATCAAGTGTTGAGAGGATTATAATCACATATCCATCCAAACCCAATTTGGTCCAGCATGAGAAAGCATTTCTAGCATGATTTTTTGCATTCCTCTTTCAAGGTTCAGAAGAGATCCAAGTATGAATAGCTTCTTTTCCAAGATAACTACCCAATTGGATGAAGATCGAAATCTTTCAAGTAAAATCAAGAGAAAAGAGAGAAGAAGAATAGTGAAAACTAGTATTGATCCATGAGATTACAACAGAGCTCCCTAACCCAATGAAAGGGGTTTAGTTGTTCATAGCTCTGAAAAATGAAAACGAAGATGGAGAATACATGATGATACTAGAAGTGCAGAGAAAGTAAATACAGAGAGTAGTTCTATGCCCGGAGGCTCCCTATAATTTCCAACTCTCTAAATAATTCAAAGCTACTCCTATATATACTACTCTTCTACTCTTCTAGTTGGTTCTTCAAGTCTTGGGTCTGGGCCTTTGGATCTGGAGTTTGAAGTAGTTATCTTCTTCATTGGGCTTGGCTTTACTTGCAGAGAGAAAGTGTGAAGTGGGCAGAGACTTTAGCTCAGGACATTAGTGGTGTTAACGTTCAATGAAAATATGGGTTCGAGAACGTTAGTGACATTCAACTTTTTCACTAACGTTCCTCACCCAAGTAAGAGCCACGTTAACCTCAACGTTAGTGGCACAAATGTTGCCACTAACGTTGCCTCTTTGTCCTTCGCGCACGTTATTGGGACTCAACTTTCCCAATAACGTTGAGAAGCTTCCCCCTTCCCTACGTTAGAGTCCACGTTAACTTAGTTAACGTGGCTCTTTTAACGTAGGCTTGCCAACCTTCGAGAACGTTAGTGACACTTAACATTGTCACTAACGTTCCAATGTGCCCCTTAGCTCCCACATTAGAGTCCACGTTAACTAGGTTAACGTGGCTTCTAACGTGGCTGTGCTAGCCATCTCTAACGTTAGTGACAAAGTTGAATGTCACTAATGTTAGCTCATCATCCCTCTCCTCACGTTAGCTTCCACGTTAACTAAGTTAACGTGGGAGTTAACGTGGCTCATTGTGGCTTGTGTTGGCTCCTTCCAACGTTAGTGACAATGTTTGGTGTCCCTAACATTGTCGACAACCTTTCTTCTTCACGTTAACTTCGACGTTAACTAGGTTAACGTGGGAGTTAAGGTGGCCTCTTGGGGATAGTGTGTGTTCATCCCAACGTTAGTGATAATGTTTGGTGTCACTAACGTTGTCGATCACTTAGTTTCTTCAAGTTAGCTTCCACGTTAACTAGGTTAACGTGGGAGTTAACGTGGCTTCTTGTGACTTGGCCAACGTTAGTGAGAATGTTGAATGACACTAACGTTGGCGTCCCTCTTTTCTTTTTAACGTTGGAGGCCACGTTAACTAAGTTAACGTGGCAACTAACGTGGCCACTTATGAGCTTGGTCCAACGTTAGTAATAATGTTAAGTGTCACTAACGTTGGCTCCATTTCCTTTCTTCCACGTTAGAGTTCACCTTAGCTTAGTTAACATGACTCTTAACGTGGGCAATGATGGCTTCGAGAGCGTTATTGGCAATGACTTTTCTCATTAACTTTGCAAGTTACTCCCATTCCACGTTAGTGTTAACGTTAGTGTAACTAACGTAGCTACTAATGTGGTTCTTCTTTGCTTCCTTTGTCCTGAAATCAAGCAATAAAGTGCATCAAAGTTCTAGTCCAAGTCATGGGAAATGCAACATCCAATTTTTCATTAAATTCATGCAAAATCCTCATGAAATCATGTAAAGTGTACAATGTATGCTTGAATCAAGATGTAAATGAATATCTACCCAAAACGAGCTTATTTCCAAAGGAAATGCATGAAACTACCCTAAAAACAATAAAGAAAAGGTCAGTGAAACTGGCCAAAATGTCCTGGCATCATTCTTGCAAATTGCTGACACAGTACGTGACAAGGAATTAGATCAGGATGTCTACAGATTGTTACTGTTTCCATTTGCTGTAAAAGATCAAGCTAAGAGGTGGTTAAATAACCAACCTACAGCAAGCATAAGAACATGAAAACAGTTATCAGACAAATTCCTGAATCAATATTTCCCTCCAAAAAGGATGACACAGCTAAGGCTGGACATCCAAGGCTTTAAACAAGAGGATGGTGAATCCCTTTATAACGCCTGGGAGAGGTACAGAGGGATGCAAAGGAAATGCCCTTCTGAAATATTTTCAGAGTGGGTGCAGTTAGACATCTTCTACTACGGGCTTACAGAAAAAGCTCAGATATCTCTAGACCACTCAGTTGTTGGATCTATACACATGAGAAAGACTATTAAAGAGGCTCAAGAGCTTATCGATATAGTTGCTAGAAATCAGCATCTGTACATAAGTGATGAGTCCTCCATGAAAGAAGAAGCCAAGGCAGTATCAACTGACTTTAGTCCTCAGGAATAAGTTGCTGAACTCAATCAGCAACTATCTTCTATAACAAGGCAGTTAGCATAAGTTAAGGAGATGCTACAAGAAACCGAAAATGCTAACAAGGATATGGAATCACAATTGAATCAGACAAAATAGCAGTTATCAAAATAGATAACAGAGGAGTGCCAAGCAGTTCAATTAAGAAGTGGAAAAACATTAAATACCTCAACTCAAAGCAGCAGAAAGCCAAGAAAAGAACAGTTGATAGAGGATGAGCAACCTGCTACCCAAAATCCCTCTGAGGACAGTAAGAGCCCAGAGAGGAATAAGTCTGGCGTTCAAACGCCATAAAAGGATGAAAAACTGGCGTTAAACGCCCAATCCATGTTTAGTTCTGGCGTTCAAACGCCAGTGAGGGATCAGACACCTGCAAGTGCTGATAATAACTCCCTCAAGAAGGCTTCTCAACCTGCCTCTGTAGGAAATAAACCTATAGCAACTAAGGTTGAAGAATATAAAGCCAAAATGCCTTATCCTTAGAAACTCCGCCAAGGGGAACAGGATAAACAATTTGCCCGCTTTGCAGACTATCTCAGGACTCTTGAAATAAAGATTCCGTTTGGAGAGGCACTTGAGCAAATACCCTCTTATGCTAAGTTCATGAAAGAGATCTTAAGTCATAAGAAGGATTGGATAGAAACAGAAAAAGTTTTTCTCACTGTAGAATGCAATGCAGTCATTTTAACAAGCTTACCAGAAAAGCTTAAGGATCCCGGAAGCTTTATGATACCATGCACATTAGAGGGTGCTTGTACCAAGACAGCTCTATGTGATCTTGGGGCAAGCATCAACCTAATCCCTGCATCCACTATCAGAAAGCTTGGCTTGACTGAAGAGGTCAAACCAACCCGGATCTGTCTTCAACTTGCTGATGGCTCCATTAAATACCCAATAGGCATAATTGAGGACATGATTGTCAAGGTTGGGCCATTTGCCTTCCCTACTGACTTTGTAGTGCTAGAAATGGAGGAGCACAAGAGTACAACTCTCATTCTAGGAAGACCATTCCTAGCAACTAGACGAACCCTCATTGACGTCCAAAAAGGGAAGATAACCCTGAGAGTCAATGAGGATGAGTTTAAGTTGAATGTTGTCAAAGCTATGCAGCATCCAGATACATCAGAAGACTACCTGAGCATTGATATTATTGACTACCTGGTGGAAGAGATCAATATGACTGAGAGTCTCGAATCAGAGCTAGAGGACATTTTTAAAGATGTTCAGCCTGATCTGGAGGAACCAGAGGAAATAAAAGAACCTCTGAAAACTCCTCAGGAAGAGGAGAAACCTCCTAAACCCGAGATCAAACCACTACCACCATCCCTGAAATATACATTTCTGGGAGAAGGTGACACTTTTCCTGTAATCATAAGCTCTGCTTTAGAGCCACAGGAAGAGAAAGCACTAATTCAGGTGCTAAGGACACACAAGACAGCTCTTGGGTGGTCCATAAGTGATCTTAAGGGCATTAGCCCAGCCAGATGCATGCACAAGATCCTATTGGAGGATGATGCTAAGCCAGTGGTTCAACCACAGAGGCGGCTAAATCCCTCCATGAAGGAGGTGGTGCAGAAAGAGGTCACTAAGTTACTAGAGGCTGGGATTATTTATCCTATTTCTGATAGCCCCTAGGTGAGCCCTGTCTATGTTGTTCCTAAGAAAGGAGGTATGACAGTGGTTCATAATGAAAAAAATAAACTGGTTCCTACAAGAACAGTTACAGGGTGGCGTATGTGTATTGACTACAGAAGGCTCAATACAGCCACCAGGAAGGATCACTTCCCTTTACCATTCATAGACCAGATGCTAGAAAGACTAGCAGGTCATGAATACTACTGCTTTTTGGATGGCTATTCAGGTTACAACCAAATTGCAGTAGATCCTCAGGACCAAGAGAAAACAGCATTCACATGTCCATATAGAGTATTTACATACAGAAGAATGCCTTTTGGTCTGTGCAATGCACCTGCAACCTTTCAGAGGTGCATGCTCTCTATCTTCTCTGATATGGTAGAGAAATTTCTGGAAGTCTTTATGGATGACTTCTCAATATTTGGAGACTCATTTAGCTCCTGTCTCAACCATCTAGCACTTGTTCTGAAAAGATTCCAAGGACAGACAAGACAGCTCTTGGGTGGTCTATAAGTGATCTTAAGGGCATTAGCCCAACCAGATGCATGCACAAGATCCTATTGGAGGATGATGCTAAGCCAGTGGTTCAACCACAGAGGTGGCTAAATCCCGCCATGAAGGAGGTGGTGCAGAAAGAGGTCACTAAGTTACTAGAGGCTTGGATTATTTATCCTATTTCTAATAGCCCTGGGTGAGCCCTGTCTATGTTGTCCCTAAGAAGGGAGGTATGACAGTGGTTCATAATGAAAAAAATGAACTGGTTCCAACAAGAACAGTTACAGAGTGGCGCATGTGTATTGACTACAGAAGGCTCAATACAGCCACCAGGAAAGATCACTTCCCTTTACCATTCATAGACCAGATGCTAGAAAGACTAGCAGGTCATGAATACTACTGCTTTTTGGATGGCTATTCAGGTTACAACCAAATTGCAGTAAATCCTCTGGACCAAGAGAAAACAGCATTCACATGTCCATCTGGAGTATTTGCATACAGAAGAATGCCTTTTGGTCTGTGCAATGCACCTACAAACTTTCAGAGGTGCATGCTCTCTATCTTCTCTGATATGGTAGAGAAATTTTTGGAAGTCTTCATGGATGACTTCTCAGTATTTGGAGACTCATTTAGCTCCTGTCTCAACCATCTAGCACTTGTTCTAAAAAGATGCCAAGAGACTAACCTGGTTTTAAATTGGGAAAAATGTCACTTTATGGTGACTGAAGGAATTGTCCTTGGGCATAAAATTTCGAACAAGGGAATAGAGGTGGATCAAGCTAAGGTAGAGGTAATTGAAAAATTACCACCACCCACCAATGTTAAGGCAATCGGAAGCTTTCTGGGGCATGCAGGATTCTATAGGAGGTTTATAAAGGATTTTTCAAAAATTGCAAAACCTCTGAGCAATCTGCTAGCTGCTGACACACCATTTGTGTTTGACACAGAGTGTCTGTAGGTGTTTAAAACTCTGAAAGCTAAGCTGGTCACAGCACCAGTTATTTCTGCACCAGATTGGACATTACCATTCGAACTAATGTGTGATGCCAGTGACCATGCCATTGGTGCAGTATTGGGACAGAGGCATAACAAGCTTCTGCATGTCATTTATTATGCTAGTCGTGTTTTAAATGATGCACAGAAAAATTACACAACCACAGAAAAAGAGCTGCTTGCAGTGGTTTATGCCATTGACAAGTTTAGATCATACTTAGTAGGATCAAAAGTGATTGTGTACACTGACCATGCTACTCTTAAATATCTACTCACAAAGCAGGATTCAAAGCCCAGGCTCATAAGATGGGTGTTGCTTCTGTAAGAGTTTGATATAGAAATAAGAGACAGAAAAGGGATAGAGAAACAAGTAGCTGATCACCTGTCCCGGATAGAACCAGTAGCAGGAGCATCCCTCCCTCCTACTGAGATCACTGAAACCTTTCCGGATGAGAAATTGTTTGCTATTCAGGAAGCTCCGTGGTATGTAGACATTGCAAACTATAAGACTCAAGGTTCTCCTTCTGTAACCATGGAGAGGAAGCATGAAAAGCTTCTCTCCATCAGAGTCAAACAAAACCCCCACATTCAAACTCTAAGTTTGGTGTTGGGAGGCCACAACCAAACTCTAAGTTTGGTGTTGAGAGGCCCCAACCCTGCTCTGATTATTTGTGAGGCTCCATGAGAGCCCACTGTCAAGCTATTGACATTAAAGAAGCGCTTGTTGGGAGGCAACCCAATGTTATTTAATTATATCTATTTATTTTCCATTGCTATTTTATGTTTTCTTTAGGTTGATGATCATGTGAAGTCACAAAAATAACTGAAAAATAAAAAACAAAATGAAAAATAGCATTAAAAACAGCTCACCCTGGAGGAAGAGCTTACTGGCGTTTAAACGCCAGTAAGAAGCATCAGACTGGTGTTTAACGCTAGAAAGAAGCATCAAGCTGGCGTTAAATGCCAGAAACAAGCACTAGACTGGCGTTTAATGCCAGAACAGAGCATCAAGTTGGCATTTAACGCCAATAAAGGGAGAAAAGCCGGCGTTTAACGCCAGAAACAAGCAGCAGTCTGGCGTTAAACGCCAGGATTGCACACTAAGGGCGTTTTTGCTCACCTCAATGGAGCAGGGATGATAAGTCCTTGACCCTTTAGGATCTGTGGACCCCACAGGATCCCCACCTACCACACCTTTTCATACACACTTCCCCCACCCTTGGCCGAACCCACCACACACCTCCTTCTCCCCCTTTCCTCCTTCTTTTGCTCGAGGACGAGCAAACATTTTAAGTTTGGTGTGGAAAAAGCATTACTTTTTGTTTTTCCATAACCACTAATGCCTCAAGGGATGCACTTTCCTTCACAAACTATTGGGAGCAAATTAACACCTCCCTAGGATAATTAAGTTCCAACATGGGACAACTAAGGGTGGAACACCAAGAGCATTCCATCCTCCTCCATGAAATTAGAGAAGATCAAAGAGCTATGAGGGAGGAGTAACAAAGGCAAGGAAGAGACATAGAGGAGCTCAAGAGCACCATTGGTTCTTCAAGAGGAAGAAGACGCCACCCTTACTAAGGTAGACCCGTTCCTTAATCTCCTTGTCTATTTATTTTTTCTGTTTTCGTTCTCTATGCTTTATGTTTATTTATGTTTGTGTCTTTCTTACATGATCATTAGTGTCTAGTGTCTATACCTTCAAGCTATGAATGTCCTATGAATCCATCACCTTTCTTAAATGAATAATATTTTTAATCAAAAAAGAACAAGAAGTACATGATTTCAAATTCATCCTTGAAATTAGTTTAATTATTTTGATGTGGTGATAATACTTTTTGTTTCTTTGAATGAATGCTTGAACAGTGCATATTTTTGAATTTGTTGTTTATGAATGTTAAAATTGTTGGCTCTTGAAAGAATGATGAAAAAGGAGAAATGTTATTTGATAATCTGAAAAATCATAAAATTGATTCTTGAAGAAAGAAAAAGCAGTGAAAATCAAAAGCTTGCAAAAAAAATGGCAAAAAAAAAAGAAAGAAAAAGAAAAAGCAAGCAGAAAAAGCCAAGAGCTCTTTAAACCAAAAGGCAAGAGCAAAAAGCCAGTAACCCTTTAAACCAAAAGGCAAGGGTAAAATAAAAAGGATCCAAGGCTTTGAGCATTAATGGATAGGAGGGCCCAAAGGAATAAAATCCTGGCCTAAGCGGCTAAGCCAAGCTGTCCCTAACCATGTGCTTGTGGCGTGAAGGTGTCAAGTGAAAAGCTTGAGACTGAGCGGTTAAAGTCATGATCCAAAGCAAAAAGAGTATGCTTAAGAACTATGGACACCTCTAATTGGGGACTTTAGCAAAGCTGAGTCACAATCTGAAAAGGTTCACCTAGTTATGTGTCTGTGGCATTTATGTATCCGGTGGTAATATTGAAAAACAAAGTGCTTAGGGCCACGGCCAAGACTCATAAAGTAGCTGTGTTCAAGAATCAACATACTGAACTAGAAGAATCAATAACACTATCTAAATTCTGAGTTCCTATAAATGCCAGTCATTCTGAGCTTCAAAGGATAAAGTGAGATGCCAAAACTGTTCAGAGGCAAAAAGCTACTAGTCCCGCTCATTTAATTGGAACTAAGTTTCATTGATATTTTGGAATTTATAGTATATTCTATTATTTTTATCCTATTTGATTTTTAGTTTCTTGGGGACAAGCAACAATTTAAGTTTGGTGTTGTGATGAGCGGATAATTTATACGCTCTTTGGCATTGTTTTTAAGTAGTTTTCAGCATGTTTTAATTACATTTTAGTATATTTTTATTATTTTTTATTCAAAATTCACATTTCTGGACTTTACTATGAGTTTGTATGTTTTTCTGTGATTTTAAGAATTTTCTGGCTGAAACTGAGGGACCTGAGCAAAAATCTGATTCAGAGGCTGAAAAAGGACTGCAGATGCTATTGGATTCTGACCTCCCTGCACTCTAAATGGATTTTCTAGAGCTACATAGAACCAATTGGTGCGATCTCAATTTCTTTGGAAAGTAGACATCCAGGGCTTTCCAGCAATATATAATAGTCTATACTTTGCCCAAGTTTTGACGATGCAAATTGGCGTTTAACGCCAAGTCTTTACCCTATTGTAGCGTTAAACGCCAGAAACAAGCTACAACCTGGTGTTTAACTCCAAGAGAAGCCTCTACACGTGTAAAGCTCAATGCTCAGCCCAAGCACACACCAAGTGGGGCCCGAAAGTGGATTTCTGCACTATCTGCACTTAGTTATTTATTTTCTGTAATCCTAGCTACTAGTTTAGTATAAAAATAACTTTTAGAGACTTTCTATGTACCTCATGACATTTTACACATTTCATATTGTATTTCTGATGGCATGAATCTCTAAACCCCATGGTTGGGGGTGAGGAGCTCTGCTGTGTCTCGATGAATTAATGCAATTACTTTTGTTTTCTATTCAATCACGCTTGTTTCTATTCTAAGATACTCGCTTGTACTTAACCATGATAAATGTGATGATCTGTGACACTCATCATCATTCTCAACCTATGAACGCGTGCCTGACAACCACTTCCGTTCTACCTTAGATTGAGTGTGTATCTCATAGCCTCTTGGTTCATGATCAGAATCTTCGTGGTATAGGTTAGAATTATTGGCGGCCATTCCTGAGATCCGGAAAGTCTAAACCTTGTCTGTGATATTCCGAGTAGGATCTGGGATGGGATGACTGTGACGAGCTTCAAACTCACAAGTACTGGGCGTAGTGACAGACGCAAAAGGATCAATGGATCCTATTCCAACATGAGTGAGAACCGACAGATGATTAGCCGTGCGGTGATAGCGTATTTGGACCATTTTCACTGAGAGGACGGATGGTAGCCATTGACGACGGTGATCCACCAACATACAGCTTGCCATGGAAGGAGACCTGCGTGCGTGAAGAAGAAGACAGAAGGAAAGCAGAGATTCAGAAGACAGAGCATCTCCAAAACCTCAATCTGTTCTCTATTACTGCATAACAAGAACTATTTAATTTATGCTTTTTACTCTTCATAAATATAATCACTCTTATCATTGATTTCCTGACTAAGAATTACAAAATAACCATAGCTTGCTTCAAGCCGATAATCTCCGTGGGATCGACCCTTACTCACGTAAGGTATTACCTGGACGACCCAGTGCACTTGCTGGTTAGTGGTACGAGCTGTGAAAAGTGGGATTTACAATTCGTGTACCACAAATCAAACCCACCCCTTGTTCTTCATAGCCAATAATTGACCACTTCATTGCAATTCCTTGTGAGACAACCCGGAGTCTAAATACTTCGGTTAATTTTCATTGGGGTTTGTACTTGTGACAAAACCAAATTTTTGATTGGGAAGATTGTTTGTTGGTGTAGAACTATACTTGCAACGAGAGTTCATTCATTTTGTGTGAAATTCTATACGGACACGAAAAATTTTCTTAAATCAAAATGGCGCCGTTACCGGGGAGTTGCATTGGTGTTACATTATTGGCTATTGTGAATATTGTGAATATGTTTTCCTTTTGCTTATTTGTTAGTTTTTGTTAGGCTTAGGACTTTGTTGCTTATTTTTGTTAGCTTTTGTTTTTATTTGCTATTATGAATTCTCATCCTTACTTTGGTTATGAGTTTGGTTCAAATTATGTTGTAGGAAATGGGAGCTACAATGAGGATGTGCATTAAGGATGGAACAATCAAAGACGGGAGGAGCCTCAAGGGATTGATCAACCTTCTTGGCAACAACAACCTCTCCAGATTCTTATGGGTATAATCCTAATCCTAATACATATCAATCTAATGGATGTGGTGACCCTTATTGTGATTGTCAACAACCACCACCATATGCCTATGAACCACCTCCTCAACATAATTTTGAACCACCTTACTCACAAGCCCCTTACCCCCAATTACCTCCATATGACCCCAACCCATATCCACCATACCAACCACCTTGTGAACCATATGAACCATATGAAAGACCACCCCAATTCCACCACCAATACCCTCAAAAACCACCACCTCACTATTCTTACCAAGATGAATCACCTCCCATGTATGATAACTTTCAACCACAAAATGAATTCCCCTTTCCACCACAACCCTCTATGGAAGAATACCCATATCCATCAATCCAAGAGCAATATGATCCTACTTATACTAGCCAAGTGGAACAAGAGCCAATGGATCATCTCAAGGAAGCAATGGATCGACTTCAAGCAATAATCCGTCAAAAGGAGCAAGAGGAAGCCCAAAAGAGACACAAAACTATCGAGGCTAACCTTGCCAAAATTAAAGCCAACTTGGACGCATGAGATTCATACCGTAGACAAAGCATCTCCACGGATGAATGTGGAGAACCAACCAAAGAGCAGAGCATAGAGTGTGTCGTGCAACAAGTGGAAAGGATGGAGAGTGTTAATGAAGAAGAAGTGGTTGAAGAGCTAGGCGGAGTTGAACAAGAGGTGGATTCCAAGCTTGAGAACACTTCCACACCAAGTGATATTGTTGATGATCTTGTGGAAGTTGTTGAACCTTCTTCCAATGAGCTTGAAAATGATGTTGAAGAGGGTAATGCGCAACCTCCTAAGCATATAATGAATGATGAAGAATTGGAAGGAGGTGAGCTAACAACAATTCCTCCTCTTAAAGATGATCCCACACCAACACATGATCCTTTGGTATTTGAGGAACCTTCTCCTATTGATATTGAGGTAAATGTTGAGATAAGTTCTACATTACCTCCATGTTGTAACATGAAGAGTGGGGAAGAGCTAGAAGAAGTTGGTGAAGAGGTGGTTAAATGTGAAGAACTTTGTCAAGAGCAAAAGAGAATTTATTAGTGGGTGGAAGTGCCAATCAAGGTTCCTTATGGTTGGAAACTCAAAGTCCAAGTGTAATGGTTGTTATAGTTCTCAACTAAAGGGGTCTAGGAAGATGCTTTGGTGTTTACTTGAGAATTCGGATCACTTCTCACCTAATTGGAATTGTGATGATCAACTTGAAGATGGGTGTTGAAACAAAATTTGGGATCCAGGAATAGATGAAGATCAATTTTGGAAGCCCTTAGCTTGTGTGGAACTTCGTCAAAGCTTGGTGCCATTGGTTTTGAATTTTAGAGCTTACTTGAAGTCCAAGCTTTGGTGGAGGTTTCAAGATGAGTACAAGCATAAGCCACCATAACAAGGAGCCTTCCAAATGTCCAACTTAAGGACTTAAAATAAAAGTGCTAGGTGGGAGACACCCCACCATGGTAAACTCTTTCCATTCTCTTTTAGATTTGGTTAATAAGTGATTGGAGTTGCCATTGTAGGTAGTTCTTGTTATTTTCTATACTCTTATGCATTTTGCTTTTATTGATAGTTGCTTGTTGCATTCATGCTTTGATTAGAATAGTTGTTGTTAGATTGCATTTTGCTTGTAGTATAAGTTTTGTTTTTAGTGTATTTAAAAATATTTCAAAAACCAAAAAGATTTGTTGTTAAGTTAGATTTTTGATTGTTTTAGAATGCTTGTAGATTAGGAGAGTACCCTGTTTTTGTTCTAAGCATTTATAGAAAAAAAAAAAGCGGGCATCGGCGCACAAGCGCACTGTGCGCGTGCGCGTCGGCGTGGTTTTAAAACTCCCAGTACTAAAACTCGAGAGTTGTACCCACTTTATGCCAACTTTGTGCCAAGCGATCCGCGCGTAAGCACACATGGCGCGTACGTGTGGATTGTCCCTACTGCATCCGCGCGTTAGCACGCATGGCGCATACGCGTGGATTGTCCCTGCAGCATCAGCGCGTGGGCGTACATGACGCATCCACGTCGTAAAAAAAAAAAGAGTTTCTTTTTTCTCATCTTCCATTTTCTTTTGTCCATTGCATTCGCATACTTTTATTCTTTGCATTTTTATTTTATTTTTATAGCCTGTTTTTATTTTATATTTTTTTGAGTTTCTTATTTTAATAATGGTGTTGAATGCTCTTACTCAATTGTTGAGAATTTCTTGCTTACTCTTGGTGCTTCATGACTTGTGTGGCATTAATTGTAATATTTTCTCTACACACAAGATTAATGCTTTAGTCCTTCCTGACTCATGATCCCTTATTTTTGTACCTCATCATCATTGAGTTAGGATGGGACCAAATGCTCTCATGCTTATCACTAATCTTGTTTGTGTTAATTGTTGTTTGAACTTGATGTTCGACATGCTCTTCATGTTATTCACTTATGCTTTGACTTTCCTTTTGCATCAAGTGTTAATTAATATGCCTTAGCTTATATTGTTTTCTCACTCACATGTTGTAGCTACCATACAGTGAGAACCTTACTCTTATTTGGCATTAGCCCTCGCCTATGTTCTATTTGCTTGATATCTTTGTTGTAGGCTTAATTTTCTTTCTTTTTCTTTCCTTTTAGGTTAGCCACCAAGAAGGAAAGGAGAAGGAAAAGCTTCTTAATAAGGCAACAAACAAGTTCATCTGCACAACCTTTTCAAGTAGCTCATCAATTGTAGCAACCCATCCACATTGCTCTTCTTTGCATGCACCGAGGACGGTGCAAATTTCCAAGTGTGGGGAGGTCATCCGACAGACCTCCATGGGTAACAACTTCCTTTTTCAACACCAATTCTTGATTTCCTTTGTTAGTTAGTTGTTGCATTGCATGATTGGTTGCATGTTACTTAGAATTTGTACATATTTCACCATTTCTTTTTATGTTATGACTACTTGGTTAGGGTGATGACTTCTTTTCCAAGAAAAATTGTTTTTAGGGTACCCTACCAATTTAAAAAAAATTTTTGTGATGAACTTGCTTGAAGGATTTATTTTGGAACATGGTTTTTGAGCTAAGAACACAAGCATGTGAGTTTTGAGCCTAATTGTGTGGTTACATCTTATAACCACTTATTTTCCATTCTTGTGTGCATTGTTCTCTTTCTATGATTGTGATCCTTGATTTGTTTGATTCTTTATGTCTATTGTTCCATGTATACATGCATTTATATGATTGAGGCCATCATTTCATTTAGCTCACTTACCCAAATAGCCCACCTTTTATCAACCATTGTTAGCCAATTTTGAGCGTATTTAATCCCTTTTGTTCTTAATGTTAGCACATCACTACCCCTAAGTGAAAAACAATAAATGCCCTTAATTTGGATCTTTGATTAGCTTAGGCTAGTGAGGGTGTGTATCATTTGGGTATGGGAAACTTGGGACATTGGTTGAGAGGAAAGTGTGTTTTTATATTTTTGTTGAAGATTTTTGGGATTGGGTACATGCTTATGCATTAAATACGTAAAACCATATGCATTGATACGTTTGTATATACTTTTGAAAAAAAATGTGTGTAGAAAAAAAATATAGAAAAAAATAAAAGAAACAAAAATAGAAAAAAAAAAGAGAAAAAGAAATAAAACGGGGACAAAAATACCCCAAAGTAAAGTTCAATAAAAATCAATGCATATGGAATGTTAATTAAAGAGAATGCATGAGTATGTGAAAAAAAGTGGGAATCATGGGTAGCTAAGTTGTGTATTAGAATTGTATAGGTTGTTATATGTGTTAGGTGAGAGCTTAGGCTAATCAAAGATTCAAATTTCAAGCTCACTTGACCATATGCATCCTACCTTAACCCTAGCCCCATTATAACCTATGAACAAGTCCTCATGATGAATGTATGCATGCATTGAATAATTGTTTATTGTTAGATGAAAAACAAATCATAGAAAGCATGATTAGAAGAAAATTAAGTGATCGACCCTATACACTTGAGCGACTAGAGCGGATACACTTCCGGTGAGGGTTCGATGCTCAATTCCTTGTTCCCGGCTTTCATGAGCGTTCTTCTTGCAAGTCTATTTTAACTTCATTTTGATATTTGAATTGGGAGAGTTTGTGAGTCGTCATATGACTTTTTCCCTACTTGCTTATATATGTTCTTGGAGATTGATTTACTTTTAACCAAGTAGGTAGAAGCATTTTGCATTTAGTTGCATGCATGTAGATAGGTTTATATAGTTTCTTTGCATTGAATAAATCTTCATACCCTTTTTCTTGTCCTTCTTTATTCTTAGCATGAGGATATGCTTGGTTTAAGTGTGGGGAGATTTGATAAACCCCGATTTTGTGGTTTATCTTGTGCTTAATTTGGGGGATTTTATCACCTTTTCCCATATTTATTCAATGAAACAGCATGGTTTTGCAATTCTCCCTTGATTTGTGATTAAATGTGAAAACATGCTTTTTAGGCCTTAAAATAGCTAAATTCAATTCACTTTAATTCCATTCGATGCCTTGATATGTTTGTTGAGTGATTTCAGGTTCATAAGGCAAGTATTGGATGGAAGAAGTGAGGAGAAAAGTATGCAAAGTGGGAGAACTCATGAAGAAATGAAGGAACCGTAAAGTTGTCAAGTCTGACCTCTTCACACTCAATCGACCATAACTTGAGCTACAGAGGTCCAAATGAGTCGGTTCTAGTTGCGTTGAAAAGCTAACATCTGGGGCTTCAAAATGATATAAAATTTGCTATAGTTGCCTGATGTATAGGGGCGCGCACGTGCCATGTATGCGTGCACACTGATGGAGCACGTGGTTCACTAAAGTGAAATCATGGCCAGCGATTTGCAACTCATTTTGGGCCCAATCCGACTAATTTCTGATGCTATTTCATACTGAATTCAAGCTTGGACAAGGGTGGAGCAATTGTTTGTAGCATTAGCATCATGTAGGTTAGTTTCTAGAGAGAGAAGCTCGCTCTTCTCTCTAGAATTAGGTTAGGTTAATCCATCTTAGATCTAGGTTCAATCTCATCTTTTCATCTTGTTTTCTTTATGATTTCTTGCGTCTACACTTTCATTCTCTTGATTTGTAACGTTAATTTTACTTTTATGCTTCTTTTAATCTTCATGGACTCATGTTGAATTTGGATCTCTTTAATGCAATTTAATGTTTAATGTTCTTTTAATTGATGATTTGAGTTGTGGATTTACTTTTCTTGCAATTGGTAGTTGTTAGATTTTACTATTTCTTGCAATTTATTATGCTTTCCATTTGTACCCACCAAGTGTTTGACAAAATACTTGGTTGGACTTTAGAGTTGATTTTGAGCATTCTTGGCTTGGAAAGAGTAATTGGGCAATCTTGAGTCATAAAAACCCAACTCATGTTGGTGATCTAGAGTTGTTAGTTAATATTATTTCCATTGACTCTAATCTTTTGCTAATTCAATTAGTGAGTTGATTACGACATTTGGATTGAGATTAACTAGTCTTGTTTGACTTTCTCTCATGGAAGATAACTTATACCTTCTTCCAATGTTGGAGATGACGAAATAGGATAAATTCTTGTTATTATGGTGATATGATTGATTAGTCTTGTTTGACATTCTCCCTATGTGAAGATAACATGATACCTTCTTTCATTTATTGGAGTTGACTAAATAAGATGAATTAATATTGTATGACTAGGATAGAAAGCCTATGATCTCAATTCTTGCCATGAATGTCTCTCCTTATTACTTGTTTTCTTTAGTTATTTGCTTGATTTACATTCTTGCCATTTAAATTCTTGTCCTCTTATCAAATCAAACCCCCCTTGTTCTTCATAGCCAATAATTGACCACTTCATTGCAATTCCTTGTGAGACGACCCGGAGTCTAAATACTTCGATTAATTTTCATTGAGGTTTGTACTTGTGACAAAACCAAATTTTTGATTGGGAGGATTGTTTGTTGGTGTAGAACTATACTTGCAACGAGAGTTCATTCATTTTGTGTGAAATTCTATACCAACACGACAAATTTTCTTAAATCATTTTGCTCTCTTTGATTACTTCTCTATTAAACTTCAAAATTATCACCCTTTCCGAATTCAGATGAAAATAGATTTTTGTTCTTATTTATGATCTCATGGCCGAATGGAGAGATGAAGAGAAAGGGAGAGATTCTCACTCTTTGAAGTTAGAGACTTTAACGAGGAGTTTCTTTATAACTTCCTAAAACATAGAGTAAAGAAATCAATGAACAATAATCTCTAATTCTAGAGTTTTTCTATAACTGAAATGGAGACAACAAGAGGAAGAAATAATGCATCTTCTTAAGCCTAGAAATATGATAACTATTCCTTCTTGAAGGTGCTAAGATTGAGTTTCATGTGCAAGAACTTAAGAACCATGATTTCTCTTGGAAGTTCTTCTCAAAACCAAACCTTAAGAGCATACAAAGGAGGTGATATATTCTGAAATTTTTTATGGCAAGAAGAAGAGAAGGAAGTTGAATATGTAAGGGTTATGGCTGACTTAATGTATGAGCAAGAAGAGAGGTTGGTGTTCTTGAATTTTGGAGGATAAATAAGATGAAAACATAAAGTTTCATAAGCTTTCTTTCTCTCCTAGTCTTTTGGTCATTCTTTCTTTCTCTCTTCCCTTTATTTTTCTAATTCTAACTGGTTTAAATAAAGAAGTTTGATGAAGAAATAAGAGGGGCAGAGAGTTTATACGTGGATCCTGGGAAGGAAACATAAATCATGTTGTAAAAAATGACTTTCCTTGCACTTTTCTTTATGCTATTATGATTATTGTTTTACTACACCTCATTACACTTATCTATCTCTTATTTAACATATGATTAGCTAAATAAAGAGGGAGAGAATGAGCTGGGTTAAGAGAGGCAGAAAAAGGGGTTGATTTGGTTCATGTTTGGTTGGATTCTAACTAAACTAGTGTTCATGCCTTGGGTCGAGCTGTATGACCCGGGCTGATTGACGACAAGTCGACCGACCTCTTCAGGTCAGGATTACCCGATCTCTTCTTAAAAACTTCGGCCAAATCACCAAGAGAAGCCCAAAAAGGGCCCAAACAGAGGAACACGACCTAAGTCCAAAGGCAGCCCAAGTCTAGAAGGATAAGGGCGGTTCCCTTAAAGATAAGTTAACTCCACTCAAAGATAAGATAAGATAACTATCTTATCTCTAGAAAGGTCACTCCACACCATTATAAATAACTGGAGCACCCAGGTATAACTCATACTCTAATTCTACTAAAAATCTGCTTAATACCCTTGCTAACTTAAGCATAAGAGTCCCTTGCAGGTACCACCACCCTCCAGTGACGAAGAATCAGCACCACCAACTAAGCCCAACAAGTCAGACACAACAGCTCCAACCAGTACAAAGAGATCTCATCCGAGATCGACCTACAGTTTCAGGTAAACCTTGACAACGACCACTACTCTGATCTAGAAAATAGGACGCCACATAAGAACGCGGACACCACACCAAACGATACCTCTCAGCCAAACAAAGACAAGAATTCGCCAAGCACAGAAATCCTGGAGGCACTTCAAGCTCAACAAGATCGTCTTAAACAGCTCAAAAGAGAGGCCAAGCATCAACGAAAAGCCGAGAGGGACCTACGAAGGGAAACCAGGCGATGCCGAGAATTAAAGGACAAGCTCCTAATGCTTGAAGCCGATCTTAAAACCAAGACTACCCGATCCAGTCATGAAGATAGCCCCCACAAAGATCAAGACCTATTCACCAAAGAGATCATGAAAGCCAAAGTCCCAAAAGACATCAAAGCTCCCGACATGACCCCGTACGACGACCCATCAGATCCAAGCCATCATCTCAGCAATTTTAGAAGCAGAATGTATCTCACCGATGCCTCGGATTCTATTCAATGCAAAGCCTTCCCAACAACACTAACAAAGACAGCAATCAAGTGGTTCGACACTTTACCCCCCAGATCCATCACAAGTTTTGACGACCTGACCAAGAAATTTCTTGCCCGATTTTCCATCCAGAAGGACAAAGCCAAACACGCCCCAAGCCTCTTACGAATCAAGCAGGGAGATCGGGAGAGTCTTCGTAGCTACATGGAGAGGTTCAACAAAGCATGCCTGGACATACAAAGCCTACCAATGGAAGCAGCCATTATGGGGCTCATCAATGGCCAGCGAGAAGGACCTTTTAGTCACTCCATATCAAAGAAACATCCAACATCTCTGAATGAAGTGCAGGAACGAGCTGAGAAGTACATCAACATGGAGGAAAACTTAAGGCTAGGAGAGACCTCAAAATCTGGATTCTCTTACTCCTCTCGGGATAAGGAGAAAGAGTCCAAGAAAAAAGAAGATCAATACGGCAAGAAGCCTAAAAAATACAACAACTATACCCCTCTCTGCGTGTCTCTTGTGGATGTTTACTGAGAAGTATGCCATACTGAAAAGATACCACCACCTCGTCCACTCAAAAACAAGAAAGGAGGAGGAAATCGGACAGAATACTGTGAATATCACCGAATCTACGAACATCCTACCAATGAGTGCTTCGACTTAAAAAATGTTATTGAGAAATTGGTAAGAGAAGGACGAGTAGATCGGTATTTAGCCAACAAATCGGATGAGCCTCAAAAAAGAAGAAGGGACGAAGAGGTCGGACGAAGATAACAACCACCTCACACCCCAAAGAGACACGTTCACATGATGAACGGAGGATTCGCAGGAGGGGGGATCTCAAAATCATCTCGCAAAAGACACCTCAAAGAAATATATCATGTCGAGGGAGGAGAAGGATCACCCAACCTCCCTACAATTACTTTCACCCAAGAAGACGCGGCAGGCATCATCCCGGGACATGACAATCCTATGGTCATCACTATCATATTGGCCAATGCAAACCTCCACCGCACATTGGTGGACCAAGGAAGCTCAGCGGATATCTTGTTTAAACCCGCCTTCGATAAACTCGGCCTGCAGGAGAAAGAACTTAGAGCATATCCGAACAGCTTGTTTGGATTAGGAGACACTCCAATCCAACCGCTTGGATATATCTCACTACACAAAACCTTCGGAAAAGGAACCCGATCAAGGACACTCAACATAGACTACATTGTAGTCGACGTAAGCTCAGCCTACAACGCCCTGATAGGTCGGGCATCATTGAACCAGCTCGCTGCAGTAGTTTCAACTCCACATCTATGCATGAAGTTCCCAACTCCAGAAGGGATCGCTATGATAAAAGGAGACCAAAAAATAGCGCGACGCTGCTACAATGAAAGTCTGAACCTCAGAGGCAAAGGGGAAGAAATCCACACCATCGAACTGGGGAGAGTTCGAGGTCGGGAAGAACTCCGTCCACAACCTGAAGGCGAGATCAAAGAAGTCCAAATCGGAGATAACCAGGACAAAACAACAAATATTGGGGCAACCCTAAAGAAAGAGGTAAAGAAGCCCTTGATACAATTCCTAAGGGATAATGTCGACCTATTCACATGGAGGGCTACAGATATGCAGGGCATAGACCCCAAGCTAAGGTGCCATAAACTGGTAGTATATCCAAGATCTCAGCCAGTACAGCAGAAGCGTTGGAAGCTTGGACCGGAAAGATCCCAAGCTGTGGAAGAACAGGTACAAGCTCTACTGGAGGCAGGATTCATAAGCAAAGTCAAGTACCCTCTATGGCTAGCCAATGTTGTCTTGGTGAAAAAGTCAAATGGGAAATGGCGGATATGCACTGATTACACCGACCTCAATAAAGCTTGCCCAAAAGACCCCTATCCACTCCCAAATATCGACACTCTAGTGGATGCCTCCTCCGGATACAAGTACCTCTCGTTCATGGATGCTTATTCAGGATACAACCAAATCCCAATGTATCCACCCGATAAGGAAAAAAACCTCATTTCTAACTCCAAAAGCAAACTATTGTTATGTAGTCATGCCATTCAGACTCAAAAATGCAGGAGCTACATACCAAAGATTAATGAACAAATTCTTCGCAGACCATATCGGGAAACTCATGAAGGTATATGTAGATGACATGTTGGTCAAAAAATAGTGAAGAATCGCTACTATCCGACCTCACTAAAGTATTCCATACCATAAGAAAGCACGATATGCGACGCAATCCAGCAAAATGCACCTTTGCAGTAGAAGCTGGCAAGTTCTTGGGCTTCATGCTCACACAAAGAGGAATCGAGGCAAACCCAGATAAATGTCAGGCAATACTCAACATGAAAAGTCCAACCTACGTCAAAGAGGTACAAAAACTCAATAGAAGACTAGCAGCCTTGTCCAGATTTCTAGCCGGATCGGCCATAAGGTCTCTCCCCTTCTACACCACTTTAAAGAAGGGAAAGAGGTTTGAATGGACAACGGAGTGCGAGCAGGCTTTCCAGGATTTCAAATGGTTCCTGGGACAACCACCTATTCTAACTCGACCACGGGAAGGAGAACCACTTGTATTATACCTCACAGTAGGAAATTTGGCAATAGCCTCAGCACTGGTCAGAGAAGACGATAGTGGGCATCAACCCATCTATTTCATCAGCAAAGCACTACAAGGGGCCGAACTGAATTCTCAAAAGATAGAGAAGTTCGTCTACGCTCTCATACTAACGTCTCGACAACTTCGCCCATATTTTCAAGCTCACACCATCAAGGTTCGGACTAATCAGCCCATAAAAGGCATCATCCAGAAGACAGACTTAGCAGGAAGAATTCTACAATGGGCAGTCGAGCTATCTGAGTTCGATCTTTAATACGAAACTCGAAAGGCCATCAAGTCCCAATATTTGGCCGACTTCATTGCTGAGTACACTGACACTCTGGAAACTCCCATAGAATGGAATCTCTACGTAGATGGCTCTTCAAACAAAATCGGAAGTGGCGCAGGCGTGATAATGGAAAGCGATCAGGGAACCCAAATCAAACTTTCCCTCAAATTCGGGTTCCCTGCTTCAAACAACCAGACCGAATATGAGGCACTACTAGCTGGTTTGAAGCTGGCTAAGGAGGTTGGAGCTCAAAAGCTTATCATCTTTAGCGACTCACAAGTAGTCACCTCACAAATAGTAGGGAGCTACCAAGCCAAGGATCCCACCATGAAAAAGTACTTGGACAAAACCAGGGAACAGCTCGGACAACTCTGGGAATATGAGGTCTACCATATACCTCGGGAACAGAATGCTTAAGCTGATGCACTCTCAAAACTAGCCAGCACCAAACCAGGGGGCAACAATAGAAGCCTCATCCAGGAAATACTGCAGAACCCATCAATCTCAAAAGAAGAAAAGGTCCTAGCCATAACAGATCTGGATCAAGTATGGATGACTCCCATAATTAATTACCTCAAAATAGAAACACTCCCTACAGATAAGAAGGAGGCAAAGAGGTTAAAACAGGAGGCACAATACTACACCATCGTAAACAATACTCTATACAAGAGAGGGATTTCAACACCACTGTTAAAATGTGTGCCGACTTCCAACACAAAGGAAGTTTTAGAAGAAGTACACAGTGGCATCTGTGGTAACCATCTCGAAGCATGAGCTCTCGCCAAAAAAGTACTCCGAGCCGGATTCTATTGGCCAACTATGCAAAAGGAAGCAACAGAGTTCGTAAAGACATGTCCACCATGTCAGAAACATGCTAATTTCCACATCGCCCCACCAGAGGAACTCATCAGCGTAACCTCACCCTGGCCATTTGCAAAATGGGGACTCGACCTCCTTGAGCCCTTCCCTCATGGATCGGGATAGGTCAAGTTCCTCATCGTAGGGGTAGACTATTTCACAAAATGGATTGAGGCAGAGCCCTTAGCTAACGCCACTGCTCAAAGAAGTAAAAAATTCCTATATAGAAATATTGTCACAAGGTTTGGGGTTCCTTACTCCATTACCACAGACAATGGCACTCAATTCACAGCCCCAGGCTTTAGAAAATTGGTGGCTGATGGTGCACGAAATTGTGATCTCTGAAATGGCGCCAAAAACTTGGTACGCACAATCGTAATCTCAACTCTTTTTCACAACTCCGCACAACTAACCAGCAAGTGCACTAGGTCGTCCAAGTAATACCTTACATGAGTAAGGGTCGATCCCACGGAGATTGTCGGCTTGAAGCAAGCTATGGTCATCTTGTAAATCTCAGTTAGGCAGATTCAAATGGTGGGATTTCAGATAAGCGTATGGAGATGCTTGTTGCTTCTGAATCTCTGCTTTCCTACTGTCTTCATTCAATCATTCATACTCCTTTCCATGGCAAGCTGTATGTTGGGGGATCACCGTTGTCAATGGCTACCGTCCGTCCTCTTAGTGAAAATGGTCCAAATGTGCTGTCACTGCACGGCTAATCATCTGTTGGTTCTCACAAATGTTGGAATAGGATCCATTGATCCTTTTTCGTCTGTCACTATGCCCAACACTCGCGAGTTTGAAGCTCGTCACAGTCATCCCATCCCAGATCCTACTCAGAATACCACAGACAAGGTTTAGACTTTCCGGATCTCGAGAATGCTGCCAATTGATTCTAGCTTATACCACGAAGACTCTGATCTCAAGGAATTGAAGGCTCTGTTGTCAGGAGAGACAATCAAATGCATGGACCAGGAATCCAAGAGATATGCATTCAAGCTTGTTTTCATGTAGAACGGAAGTGTTTGTCAGGCATGCATTCATAAGTGAGAATGGTGATCAGTGTCACTTGATCATCACATTCATCATGTTCTTGTGTGCAAATAAATATCTTAGAATAAGAATAAGCTTTAGTTGAATAGAAAAACAATAGTACTTTGCATTAATTCATGAGGAACAGCAGAGCTCCACACCTTAATCTATGGGGTGTAGAAACTCCACCGTTGAAAATACATAAGTGATAATGGTCCATGCATGGCTGAATGGCCAGCCCCCAAAACGTGATCAAAAATGAAAAGATAGATTCCAAAATGATCTAAAGATAAAAGATAAGAAATAAATCACTAAAAGTAGTTTTTATACTAAACTAGTCACTAGGGTTTACAAAAAATGAGTAACTAAGTGCAGATAGTGCAGAATAGTGCAGTAACTAAGAAATAAATCCACTTCCGGGGCCTATTTGGTGTGTGCTTGGGCTGAGCATTGAAGCTTTCACGTGTAGAGACTATTCTTGGAGTTAAACACCATCTTTGGTACCAGTTTGGGCGTTTAACTCCAGCTTTTATGACAGTTCTGGCGTTTAACGCTAGAATAGGGTAGAAAGTGGGCGTTCAAATGCCAGTTTGCGTTATCAAAACTCGGGAAAAGTATGGACTATTATATATTGCTGGAAATCCCAGGATGTCTACTTTGCAACGCAATTGAGAGCGCACAAATTGGGTTTATGTAGCTCCAGAAAATCCATTTCGAGTGCAGGGAGGTCAGAATCCAATAGCATCTGCAGTCCTTTTCCAGCCTCAGAATCAGATTTTTGCTCAGGTCCCTCAATTTCAGCCAGAAAATACCTAAAATCACAGAAAAACACACAAACTCATAGTAAAGTCCAGAAATGTGAATTTTGCTTGAAAACTAATAAAAATATACTAAAAAGTAGCTAGATCCTACTAAAAACTACCTAAAAACAATGCCAAAAAGCGTATAAATTATCCGCTCATCACAACACCAAACTTAAATTGTTGCTTGTCCCCAAGCAACTAAAAATCAAATAGGATAAAAAGAATAGAATATACTATAAATTCCAAAATATCAATGAAACTTAGCTCTAATTAGATAAGCGGGACTAGTAGCTTTTTGCCTCTGAACAGTTTTGGCATCTCACTTTATCCTTTGAAGTTCAGAATGATTGGCATCTATAGGAACTCAGAATTTAGATAGTGTTATTGATTCTCCTAGTTCAGTATGTTGATTCTTGAACACAGCTACTTTATGAGTCTTGGCCGTGGCCCTAAGCATTTTGTTTTCCAGTATTACCACCGGATACATAAATGCCACAGACACATAACTGGGTGAACCTTTTCAGATTGTGACTCAACTTTGCTAGAGTCCCCAATTAGAGGTGACCAGGGTTCTTAAGCACACTCTTTTTGCTTTGGATCACGACTTTAACCACTCAGTCTAAAGCTTTTCACTTGACACCTTCATGCCACAAGCACATAGTTAGGGACAGCTTAGTTTAGCCGCTTAGGCCAGGATTTTATTCCTTTGGGCCCTCCTATCCATTAATGCTCAAAGCCTTGGATCCTTTTTAGCCGCTTAGAACATTTTTTTATTTAAGAAAGGTGATGGATTCATAGGACATTCATAGCTTTTAGGCATAGACACTAGACACTAATGATCATGTAATAAAGACTCAAACATAAATAAACATAAAGAATAGAGAACGGAAACAGAGAAAAAAATAAATAGACAAGGAGATTAAGGAACGGATCCACCATAGTGAGGGTGGCGTCTTCTTCCTCTTGAAGAACCAATGGTGCTTTTGAGCTCCTCTGTGTCTCTTCCTTGCCTTAGTTGCTCCTCCCTCATAGCTCTTTGATCTTCTCTAATCTCATGGAGAATGATGGAGTGCTCTTGGTGCTCCACCCTTAGTTGTCCCATGTTGGAACTTAATTCTCCTAGGGAGATGTTAATTTGCTCCCAATAGTTTTGTGGAGGAGAGTGTATCCCTTGAGGCATCTCAGGGATTTCATGATGAGGAATTTCCTCATGCTCTTGTTGAGGTCCATGAGTGGGCTCTCTTGTTTGCTCCATCCTCTTTTTAGTGATGGGCTTGTCCTCTTCAATGAGGATGTCTCCCTCTATGACAATCCCAGCTGAATTGCAGAGGTGACAAATGCGGTGAGGAAAGGCTAACCTTGCCAAGGTGGAGGACTTATCAGCCACCTTGTAGAGTTCTTGAGGTATAATCTCATGAACTTCCATTTCCTCCCCAATCATTATACTATGGATAATGATGGCCTGATCCACAGTTACTTCGGATCGGTTGCTAGTAGGAATGATAGAGCGTTGGATGAACTCCAACCATCCTCTAGCTACAGGCTTAAGGTCCGGTCTTCTCAACTGAACCGGTTTGCCTCTTGAGTCACTTTTCCATTGAGCTCCTTCCACACATATGTCCATGAGGACTTGGTCCAACCTTTGATCAAAGTTGACCCTTCTAGTGTAGGGGCGTGCGTTTTCTTGCATCACTGGCAAGTTGAACGCCAACCTTATATTTTCCAGACTGAAATCTAAGTATTTCCCCCGAACCATTGTAAGCCAATTCTTTGGATTCGGGTTCATACTTTGATCATGGTTCCAAGTGATCTATGCATTTGCATAGAACTCTTGAACCATTAAGATTCCACTTGTTGAATAGGATTGGAGAGAACTTCCCATTCTCTTTTTCTAATCTCATATCGGATTTCCAGATACTTACCCCTTTTGAGCTTGAAAGGGACCCCAGGGATCACCTTCTTCTTGGCCACAACTTCATAGAAGTGGTCTTGATAGACCTTTAAGATGAATCTCTCCATCTCCCATGACTCAGAGGTGGAAGCTTTTGCCTTCTCTTTCCTCTTTCTAGAGGTTTCTCCGGTCTTAGGTGCCATAAATGGTTATGGAAAAACAAAAAGCAATGCTTTTACCACACCAAACTTAAAGTGTTTACTCCTCCTTGAGCAAAGAAGAGAGAATGAAGGAGAAGAAGAAGAAGATGGAGGAGATGGAGGGTGAGGGTGATTTCAGCCAAGGGGGTATAAGGTGTTTGTGATTTGTGAAATTGAAAGAGTGATGAGGGGTATATATAGGAGTGGGGGGAGGCTTGGTTCGTGTATTTGGGGTTGGATTTGGGAGGTAAAAAGAGTTTTGAATTTGAAGATAGGTGGTGTTTTGGGGAAAAGTGAATGAGGTGATTGGTGAAGGGTATTTGGGGAAGAGTGTTATGGAAAGGTGTGAAGAGAAGAGAAGAAGAGGTGGGGTAGGTGGGATCCTGTGGGGTCCACAGATCCTGAGGCGTCAAGGACTTTAACATCCCTGCTCCATTTAGGCGTGTAAGACACCCTTAGAGTGCAATTCTGGCATTAAACGCCAGATTGCTGCTTGTTTCTGGCGTTTAACGCCATCTTTTCTCCCTTTATTGGCATTTAACGCCAACTTGGTGCCCTGTTCTGGCGTTAAACGCCAGTCTGGTGCCTATTTCTGGCGTTAAATACCAGTCTGGTGCCAATTTTTGGCGTTAAACGCCCAGAATGGTGCCAGACTGGGCGTTTAACGCCAATTTTGCTACTCTTACTGGCGTTTAAATGCCAGTAAGCTTTTCCTCTAAGGTTAGCTATTTTTAATGCTGTTTTTCATTCTATTTTTGATTTTTCAAATTTTTTGTGACTTTAAATGATCATCAACCTAAAGAAAACATAAAATAACAATGGAAAATAAATAGATATAATTAAATAACATTGGGTTGCCTCCCAATAAGCGTTTCTTTAATGTCAATAGCTTGATAGTGAGCTCTCATGGAGCCTCACAGATAATCAGAGCAGGGTTAGGGCCTCTTAACACCAAACTTAGAGTTTGGTTGTGGCCTCTCAACACCAAACTTAAAGTTCGGTTGTGGCCTCCCAACACCAAACTTAGAGTTTGAATGTGGCGGTTTTGTTTTACTTTGCATTGAGAGAAGCTTTTCATGCTTCCTCTCTATGGTTACAGAAGTAGAACCTTGAGTCTTGAATACAAGGTAGTCCTCATTCAACTTAAGGACCAACTCTCCTCTGTCAACATCAATCACAGCTTTTGCTGTGGCTAGGAAGGGTCTGCCAAGGATAATGGATTCATCCTCATCCTTCCTAGTGTCTAGGATTATGAAATCAGCATGGGTGTAAAGGCCTTCAACCTTCACTAGCACGTCCTCTACTAGTCCATAAGCCTATTTCATTGATTTATCTGCCATCTCTAGTGAGATTCTTGTAGCTTCTTCCTCAAAGATTCCCAGTTTCTCCATTACAGATAGTGGCATGAGGTTTATCCCTAACCCCAGGTCACATAGAACTTTTTCAAAGGTCATGGTGCTTATGGTACAAGGTATGAAGAATTTTTCGGGATCCAGTTTCTTCTGAGGTAATGTCTGCCTCATTAATGCATTCAGTTCACTGGTGAACAAGGGGCGTTCATCCTCCCAAGTCTCAGTACCAAATAACTTGGTATCCAGCTTCATGATTGCTCCTAGATATTTAGCAACTTACTCTTCAGTGATGTCTTCATCCTCTTCAGAGGAAGAATATTCATCAGAGCTCATGAATGGCAGAAGGAAGTTCAATGGAATATCTATGGTCTCTGTATGAGCCTCAGATTCCTTTGGTTCCTTAAAGGGAAACTCCTTTCTTTCCAGAGGACGTCCCATGAGGCTTTTCTCACTGGGACTCATGTCCTCCTCACTCTCTCCAGGTTCGGCCATGTTGGTCATGGCTATGGCCTTGCACTCTCTCTTGGGATTTTCTTCTGTATTGCTTGGGAGAGTACTGGGAGGAGTTTCAGTAATATTTTTACTCAGCTGACCCATCTGTGCCTCCAATTTCTAATTGAGGACCTTGTTTCATTCATGAAACTTAGTGTGGTCTTGGATAGATCAGAAACTATGGTTACCAGACCAGAATGGCTCTGTTCAGAATTCTCTATTTGTTGCTGAGAAGATGATGGAAAAGGTTTGCTGTTGCTAAACCTGTTTCTTCCATTATTGTTATTATTGAAGCCTTGATTAGGCTTCTATTGATCCTTCCATGAGAGGTTAGGATGATTTCTCCATGAAGGATTATAGGTGTTTCCATAGGGTTCTCCCATATAATTCACCTCTGCCATTGCAGGGTTCTCAGGATCATAAGCTTTTTCTTCAGAAGATGCTTCTTTAGTACTACCTGTTGCAGCTTGCATTCCAGACAGAATTGGCTTACAATGGTTCGGGGGAAATACTTAGATTTTAGTCCAGAAAATGTAAGGTTGGCGTTCAACTTGTCAATGATGCAAGAAAATGCACGCCCTTACACTAGAAGGGTCAACTTTGATCAAAGGTTGGACCAAGTCCTCATGGACATATGTGTGGAAGGAGTTCATCCAACGCTCTATCATTCCTACTAGCAACAGATCCAAAGTAACTATAGATCGGGCCATCATGATCCATAGCATCATGATTGGGGAGGAAGTAGAAGTTCATGAGATTATACCTCAAGAACTCTACAAGGTGGCTGACAAGTCCTCCACTTTGGCAAGGTTAGCCTTTCCTCACCGCATTTGTCACCTCTGCAATTCGGCTGGGATTGTCATAGAGGGAGACATCCTCATTGAAGAGGACAAGCCCATCACTAAAAAAAGGATGGAGCAAACAAAAGAGCCCACTCATGGACCTCAACAAGAGCATGAGGAAATTCCTCATCATGAAATCCCCGAGATGCCTCAAGGGATGCACTTTCCTCCACAAAACTATTGGGAGCAAATTAACACCTCCCTAGGAGAATTAAGTTCCAACATGGGACAACTAAGGGTGGAGCACCAAGAGCACTCCATCATTCTCTGTGAGATTAGAGAAGATCAAAGAGCTATGAGGGATGAGCAACAAAGGCAAGGAAGAGACATAGAGGAGCTCAAGAGCACCATTGGTTCTTCAAGAGGAAGAAAACGCCACCCTCACTAAGGTGGACCTGTTCCTTAATATTCTTGTCTATTTATTTTCTGTTTTCGTTCTCTATGCTTTATGTTTATTTATGTTTATGTCTTTTTTACATGATCATTAATGTCTAGTTTCTATGCCTAAAAGCTATGAATGTCCTATGAATCTATCACCTTTCTTAAATAAAAAATTGTTCTAAATGCAAAAGAACAAGAAGTACATGAATTTTGAATTCATCCTTGAGATTAGTTTAATTATTTTGATGTGGTGACAATACTTTCTGCTTTCTGAATGAATGCTGGAATAGTGCATATTTTATATAGTGAAGTTTATGAATGTTAAAATTGTTGGCTCTTGAAAGAATAATGAAAAAGGAGAAATGTTATTGATAATCTGAAAAATTATAAACTTGATTCTTGAAGTAAGAAAAAGCAGTGAAAAACAAGGCTTACGAAAAAAATGGAGAAAATAAAAGAAAAAAAAAGAAGAAAAAGAAAAAGCAAGCAGAAAAAGCCAAGAGCTCTTTAAACCAAAAGGCAAGGGTAAAAAGGATGCAAGGCTTTGAGTATTAATGGATAGGAGGGCCCAAAGGAATAAAATCCTGGCCTAAGCCGCTAAACCAAGCTGTCCCTAACCATGTGCTTGTGGCGTGAAGGTGTCAAGTGAAAAGCTTGAGACTGAGCGGTTAAAGTCGTGATCCAAAGCAAAAAGAGTGTGCTTAACAACCCTGGACACCTCTAATTGGGGACTTTAGCAAAGTTGAGTCACAATTTGAAAAGGTTCACCCAGTTATGTGTCTGTGGCATTTATGTATCCGATGGTAATACTGGAAAACAAAATGCTTAGGGACACGGCCAAGACTCATAAAGTCGCTGTGTTCAAGAATCAACATACTGAACTAGGAGAATCAATAACACTATCTAAATTCTGAGTTCCTATAGATGTCAATCATTCTGAACTTCAAAGGATAAAGTGAGATGCCAAAACTATTCAGAGGCAAAAAGCTACTAGTCCCACTCATCTAATTGGAGCTAAGTTTCATTGATATTTTGGAATTTATAGTATATTCTCTTCTTTTTATCCTATTTGATTTTTAGTTGCTTGGGGACAAGCAATAATTTAAGTTTGGTGTTGTGATGAGCGGATAATTTATACGCTTTTTGGCATTGTTTTTAGGTAGTTTTTAGTAGGATCTAGCTACTTTTTAGTATATTTTTATTAGTTTTCAAGCAAAATTCACATTTCTGGATTTTACTATGAGTTTGTGTGTATTTCTGTGATTTCAGGTATTTTCTGGCTAAAATTGAGGGACCTGAGCAAAAATCTTATTCAGAGGTTGAAAAAGGACTGTAGATGCTGTTGGATTCTGACCTCCCTGCACTCGAAATGGATTTTTTCTAGAGCTACAGAAACCTAATTGGCGGATTCTCAATTGTGTTGGAAAGTAGACATCCTGGGCTTTCCAGTAATATATAATAGTCTATACTTTGCCCGAGTTTCGATAACGCAAACTGGCGTTTGAACGCCCACTTTCTACCCTATTCTGGCATTAAACGCCAGAACTGGCATAAAAGCTGGAGTTAAACGCTGAAACTGGCACCAAAGATGGCGTTTAACTCCAAGAAGAGTCTCTACATGTGAAAGCTTCAATGCTCAGCCCAAGCACACACCAAGTGGGCCTCGGAAGTGGATTTCTGCACTATCTGCACTTAGTTACACATTTTCTGTAAACCCTAGTGACTAGTTTAGTATAAAAACTACTTTTAGTGGTTTATTTCTTATCCTTCATCTTTAGATCATCTTTGTATCACTTTTGATCTTTGATCACGTTTTGTGGGCTGGCCATTTGGCCATGCCTGGACAATTATCACTTATGTATTTTCAACGGTGGAGTTTCTACACCCCATAGATTAAGGTGTGGAGCTCTGCTGTTCCTCATGAATTAATGCAAAGTACTATTGTTTTTCTATTCAACTCAAGCTTATTCTTATTCTAAGATATTCATTCGCACACAAGAACATGATGAATGTGATGATCAAGTGACACTCATCACCATTCTCACTTATGAACGCATGCCTGACAAACACTTCCGTTCTACAAGAAAACAAGCTTGAATGCATATCTCTTGGATTCTTGGTCCATGCGTTTGATTGTCTCTCCTGACAATAGAGCCTTCAATTCCTTGAGATCAGAGTCTTCGTGGTATAAGCTAGAATCAATTGGCAGCATTCTTGAGATCTGAAAAGTCTAAACCTTGTCTGTGGTATTCCAAGTAGGATCTGGGATGGGATGACTATGACGAGCTTCAAACTCGCGAGTGTTGGGCGTAGTGACAGACGTAAAAGGATCAATAGATCCTATTCCAACATGAGTGAGAACCTACAGATGATTAGCCGTGCGGTGACTGCTAAACCCCATTTGTAGGGTTTATCTTGTGCCTAATTTAGAAGATTTTATGACCTTTTACCCACATTTATTCAATGAAATAGCATGGTTTCATGGTTGTCTCCTTATTTGTGCTTAAGTGTGAAAACATGCTTTCTAGGCTCTTAATTGTTAATTTTAATTCACCTTTGATTCCACTAGATGCCTTGATTTATGTGTTAAGTGATTTCAGGTTGAAAAGGGCTAGTAATGGATCAAAGGGGTGAAGAGAAAAGCATGCAAAATGGAGAACACATGGAAAAAGCCAAAGATTTGAGAAACATCATCCACGCGCACAGTACGCGCACGCGTGGATCGCGAAAACACAAGGGACGCGCACGCGCACTGTATGCGTACGCGTTGGTGGGTGCATGGTATGCGAAATTGTGATCATCAACAATGGCGCCAAAGACTTGGAGCGCTCAAACGTGAATCACACTTTGTCACAATTCCGCACAACTAACCAGCAAGTGCACTGGGTCGTCCAAGTAATAAACCTTACGTGAGTAAAGGTCGATCCCACGGAGATTGTCGACTTGAAGCAAGCTATGGTCATCTTGTAAATCTCAGTCAGGCAAATTCAAATGGTGATGAGGATTGATAATTAAAAGATGAATAAAACATAAAATAAAGATAGAGATACTTATGTAATTCATTGGTGGATTTCAGATAAGCGTATGAAGATGCTTTGTTTCCCTTGAACCTCTGCTTTCCTATTGCCTTCTTCCAATCATTCATACTCCTTTCCTTGCAAGCTTTATGTTGGGCATCACCGTTGTCAATGGCTACATCCCGTCCTCTCAGTGAAAATAGTCCTGATGCTCTGTCACAACATCGGCTAATCAGCTGTCAGTTCTCGATCATGTCAGAATAGGATCCATTGATCCTTTTGCGTCTGTCACACGCCCCACAATCGCGAGTTTGAAGCTCGTCACAGTCATCCCTTCCCAGATCCTACTCGGAATACCACAGACAAGGTTTAGACTTTCCGGATCTCAGGAATGGCTGCCATTAATTCTAGCCTATACCACGAAGGTTCCAATCTTAGATCAGAAACCCAACAGATACACACTCAATCAAAGGTAGAACGGAGGTGGTTGTCAGGCACACATTCATAGGTGAGAATAATGATGAGTGTCACAGATCATCACATTCATCAAGTTGAAGAACAAGTGATATCTTAGAGAAGAAGTAGCGTGAATTGAATAGAAAAACAGTAGTAATTGCATTAATTCATGAGGAACAGCAGAGCTCCACACCTTAATCTATGGTTTGTAGAAACTCCACCGTTGAGAATACATAAGAACAAATAGTGTAAGCATGGCCGAATGGCCAGCCTCAAAGGTCTAAGGACTAAATATCCCAAGATGTGTGTAAAAATACAATAGTATAAGGTCCTATTTATAGAGAACTAGTAGCCTAGGGTTACAGAAATCAGTAATTAATGCAGAAATCTTCTTCCGGGCCCACTTGGTGTGTGCTTGGGCTGAGCATTGACACTTCCATGTGTAGAGACTTTTCTTGGAGTTAAACGCCAGCTTTTGTGCCAGTTTGGGCGTTTAACTCCAGCTTTTGTGCCAGTTTTGGAGTTAAATGCCAGAATTCTTGAGCTGACTTGGAACGCCTGTTTGGGCCATCAAATCTCGGACAAAGTATGGACTATTATATATTTCTAGAAAGCCCAGGATGTCAACTTTCTAACGCAATTTAGAGGGCGCCAATTGGGTATCTGTAGCTCCAGAAAATCCACTTTGAGTGCAGGGAGGTCAGAATCCAACAGTATCTGCAGTCCTTTTTCAGCCTCTGAATCAGATTTTTGCTCAGGTCCCTCAATTTTAGCCAGAAAATACCTGAAATCACAGAAAAATACACAAACTCATAGTGAAGTCCAGAAATATAATTTTTAAATAAAAACTAATAAAAATATAGTAAAAACTAATTAAAATATACTAAAAATATACTAAAAATAATGCCAAAAAGCGTATAAATTATCCGCTCATCACAACACCAAACTTAAATTGTTGCTTGTCCCCAAGCAACTAAAAATCAAATAGGATAAAAAGAAGAGAATATACAATGAATTCCAAAAACATCTATGAAGATCAGTATTAATTAGATGAGCGGGGCTTTTAGCTTTTTGCCTCTGAACAGTTTTGGCATCTCACTTTATCCCTTGAAGTTCAGAATGATTGGCATCTATAGGAACTCAGAATCCAGATAGTGTTATTGATTCTCCTAGTTAAGTATGTTGATTCTTGAACACAACTACTTTATGAGTCTTGGCTGTGGCCCTAAACACATTGTTTTCCAGTATTACCACCGGATACATAAATGCCACAGACACATAACTTGGTGAACCTTTTTAGATTGTGACTCAGCTTTGCTAGAGTCCCCAATTAGAGGTGTCTAGGGTTCTTAAGCACACTCTTCTTTTTGCTTTGGACCTCGACTTTAACCGCTCAGTCTCAAGTTTTCACTTGACACCTTCACGCCACAAGCACATGGTTAGGGACAGCTTGGTTTAGCCGCTTAGGCCAGGATTTTGTTCCTGTGGGCCCTCCTTTCCACTGATGCTCAAAGCCTTGGATCCTTTTTATCACCCTTGCCTTTTGGTTTAAAGGGGTATTGGCTTTTTCTGCTTGCTTTTTTTTTCGCCTCTTTTTTTTCTGCAAGCTTTTCACTGCTTTTTCTTGCTTCAAGAATCAATTTTATGATTTTTCAGATCATCGGATAACATTTCTCCTTTTCCTTTCATTCTTTCAAGAGCCAACAATTTTAACATTCATGAATCAACAAATTCAAAAATATGCACTGTTCAAGCATTCATTCAGAAAAACAATAGTATTGCCACCACATCAAGATAATTAAACAGTTTTAAAATTTGAAATTTATGCACTTTTTTTTCTTTTTCAATTGAAAACATTTTTCATTTAAGAAAGGTGATGTATTCATTTTCATAGCTTTAAGGCATAGACACTAATGATCATGTAATAAAGACACAAACATAGATAAATATAAAGCATAATTTTCGAAAAACAGGAAAATAAAGAACAAGGAAGTTAAAGAACGGGTCCACCTTAGTGATGGCGGCTTGTTCTTCCTCTTGAAGATCTTATGGAGTGCTTGAGCTCCTCAATGTCTCTTCCTTGCCTTTGTTGCTCCTCTCTCATGGTTCTTTAATCTTCTCTAATTTCATGGAGGAGGATGGAATGCTCTTGGTGCTGCACCCTTAGTTGTCCCATGTTGGAACTTAATTCTCCTAGGGAGGTGTTGATTTGCTCCCAATAGTTTTATGGAGGAAAATGCATCCCTTGAGGCATCTCAGGGATTTCATGATGAGGAGATTCCTCATGCTTTTGATGAGGTTCTCTTGTTTTCTCCATCCTTTTCTTAGTGATGGGTTTGTCCTCATCAATGAGAATGTCTCCCTCTATGTCAATTCCAACCGAATTGCAAAGGTGACAAATGAGATGAGGGAAGGCTAACCTTGCCAAAGGAGAGGACTTGTCCGCCACCTTGTAGAGTTCTTGGGATATAACCTCATGAACTTCCACTTCCTCTCCAATCATGATGCTATGTATCATGATAGCCCGATCTATAGTAGCTTCGGACCGGTTGCTAGTGGGAATGATTGAGCGTTGGATGAACTCCAACCATCCCCTAGCCACGGGCTTGAGGTCATGCCTTCTTAGTTGAACCGGCTTCCCTCTTGAATCTCTCTTCTATTGAGCGCCCTCTTCACATATGTCCATGAGGACTTGGTCCAACCTTTGATCAAAGTTCACCCTTCTAGTGTAGGGGTGTGCATCTCCTTGCATCATGGGCAAGTTGAATGCCAACCTTACATTTTCCGGACTAAAATCCAAGTATTTCCCTCGGACCATTGTAAGCCAATTCTTGGGGTCTGGGTTCACACTTTGATCATGGTTCTTGGTGATCCATGCATTGGCATAGAACTCTTGAACCATTAAGATTCCGACTTGTTGAATGGGGTTGGTGAGAACTTCCCAACCTCTTCTTCGGATCTCATGTCGGATCTCCGGATATTCGCCCTTTTTGAGATTAAAAGGGACCTCGGGAATTACCTTCTTCTTGGCCACAACTTCATAGAAGTGGTCTTGATGCACCTTTGAGAGGAATCTCTCTATCTCCCATGACTCGGAGGTGGAAGCTTTTGCCTTCCCTTTCCTCTTTCTAGAGGTTTCTCCAGCCTTTGGTGCCATAAATGGTTATGGAAAACAAAAAGCTTTAGCTTTTACCACACCAAACTTAGAAGGTTGCTCGTCCTCGAGCAAAAGAAGAAAGAAAAGAGAAGAAGAAGAAGAAATAGAGGAGATGGAGTGGGCTTTGTGATTCGGTCAAGGGGGAGAAGTCTTGGTTAGGTTATGTGAAAATGAAGCAGTGAAGATGGGTTTATATAGGGGTGAGAGGGGTGTGTATGGTTCGGCTATAAAGGGTAGGTTTGGGAGGGAAAGTGGTTTGAATTCGAATGGTGAGGTAGGTTGGGTTTTATGAAGGATGGATGTGAGTGGTGTAGAGAATAGTGGGATTTGATAGGTGAGGGGTTTTTGGGGAAGAGGTATTGAGGTGATTGGTGAATGGGTGAAGAAGAGAGAGAGTGGTGGGGTAGTTGGGGATCGTGTGGGGTCCACAGATCCTGAGGTGTCAAAGATATCTCATCTCTGCACCAAGTAGCGTGCAAAACGCCCCTTTCTGCCAATCCTAGCGTTAAACGCCAGGCTGCTGCCCATTTCTAGTGTTTAACGCCAGCTTCTTACCCATTCCTGGCGTTAAACGCCAGTCTGGTGCCCATTTCTGGCGTTAAACGCCCAGAATGGTGCCAGACTGGGCGTTAAACGCCCATTCTGCTACCTTTACTGTCGTTTAAACGCCAGTAACTGTCTCCTCCAGGGTGTTCTATTTTTCATTATGTTTTTCACTTTGTTTTTGCTTTTTCAATTGTTTTTGTGACTTCACATGATCATCAACCTACAGAAAACATAAAATAACAATAGAAAATAGAAATTTAATATAGATAAGTAAAAATTGGGTTGCCTCCCAACAAGTGCTTCTTTAATGTCAATAGCTTGACAGTGGGCTCTCATGGAGCCTCACAAATGTTCAGAGCATTGTTGGAACCTCCCAACACCAAACATAGAGTTTGAATGTGGGGGTTCAACACCAAATTTAGAGTTTGGTTGTGGCCTCCCAACACCAAACATAGAGTTTGACTGTGGGGGCTCTGTTTGACTTTGTATTGAGAGAAGATCTTCATGCTTCCTCTCCATGGTTACAGAGGGATATCCTTGAGTTTTAAACATAAGGGAGTCTTCATTCACCTGAATGATCAATTCTCCTCTGTCAACATCAATCACAGCCTTTGCTGTGGCTAGGAAGGGTCTGCCAAGGATGATGGATTCATCCATACACTTCCCAGTTTCTAGAATTATGAAATCAGCAGGGATGTAATGGTCTTCAACCTTTACCAAGACATCCTCTACAAGTCCATAAGCCTGTTTGTTTGAATTGTCTGCCATCTCTAGTGAGATTCTTACAGCTTGTACCTCAATGATCCCTAGCTTCTCCATTACAGAGAGAGGCATAAGGTTTATGCTTGACCCTAGGTCACATAGTGCCTTCTCAAAGGTCATGGTGCCTATGGTACAAGGGATTGAGAACTTTCCAGGGTCCTGTCTCTTTTGAGGTAATCTCTGCCTAGTCAAGTCATCCAGTTCTTTGATGAGCAATGGAGGTTCATTCTCCCAAGTCTCATTACCAAATAACTTGGCATTTAGCTTCATTATTGCTCCAAGGTACTTAGCAACTTGCTCTTCAGTGACATCTTCATCCTCTTCAGAGGAATAATACTCATCAGAGCTTATGAAAGGCAGAAGTAAATTTAATGGAATCTCTATGGTCTCCGACTGAGCCTCAAATTCCCATGGTTCCTCATTAGGGTACTCTATGGAGGTCAGTGGACGTCCATTGAGGTATTCCTTAGTGGAGATCACTGCCTCTTCCTCCTCTCCAGGTTCGGCCATGTGAGACGTGTTTATGGCCTTGCACTCTCTCTTTGGATTCTCTTCTGTATTGCTTGGGAGAGTACTAGGAGGGAGTTCAGTAATTTTCTTACTCAGCTGACCCAATTGTGCCTCCAAATTTCTAATGGAGGACCTTGTTTCAGTCATGAAACTTTGAGTGGTTTTGATTAGATCAGAGACAATTGTTGCTAAGTCAGAGGGGTCTTGCTTAGAATTCTCTGTCTGTTGCTGAGAAGATGATGGAAAAGGCTTGCTATTGCTAAACCTGTTTCTTCCACCATTATTGTTATTGAAACCTTGTTGAGGTCTCTGTTGATCCTTCCATGAGAGATTTGGATGATTTCTCCATGAAGGATTATAGGTGTTTCCATAGGGTTCTCCCATGTAATTCACCTCTTCCATTGATGGGTTCTCAGGATCATAAGCTTCTTCTTCAGAGGAAGCTTCCTTAGTACTGCCTGTTGCTGCTTGCATTCCAGACAGACTCTGAAAAATCATATTGACTTGTTGGGTCAATATTTTATTCTGAGCCAATATGGCATTGAGAGTATCAATCTCAAGAACTCCTTTCTTCTGATTCGTCCCATTATTCACAGGATTCCTTTTAGAAATGTACATGAATTGGTTATTTGCAACCATTTCAATGAGTTCCTGAGCTTCTGCAGGCGTCTTCTTCAGATGAAGAGATCCTCCAGCAGAGCTATCCAATGACATCTTGGATAGTTCAGATAGATCATCATAGAAGATTCCTATGATGCTCCATTCTAAAAGCATGTCAGAAGGGCACCTTCTGATTAATTGCTTGTATCTCTCCCAAGCTTCATAGAGGGATTCACCTTCCTTCTGTCTGAAGGTTTGGACTTCTACTCTAAGCTTGCTCAATTTTTGAGGTGGAAAGAACTTTGCCAAGAAGGCATTAACTAGCTTTTCCCAAGATTTCAGGCTTTCTTTAGGTTGTGAATCTAACCATGTCCTAGCTCTGTCTTTTATAGCAAAAGGAAAAAGCATAAGTCTATAGACTTCAGGGTCAACTCTATTGGTCTTGACAGTGTCACAGATTTGCAAGAACTCAGCTAACAACTGATGAGGATCTTCCAATGGAAGTCCATGAAACTTGCAATTTTGTTACATTAGAGAAACTAATTGAGGCTTAAGCTCAAAGTTGTTTGCTCCAATGGCAGGGATTGAGATGCTTCTCCCATAGAAATCAGGAGTAGGTGCAGTAAAGTCACCAAGCATCTTCCTTACATTGTTGGCATTGTTGTTGTTTTCGGCTGCCATGGTTTCTTCTTCCCTGAAGAGTTCTGTTAGGCCTTCTAAAGAGAATTATTCTTTAGCTTCTCTTAGCTTTCTCTTCAAGGTCCTTTCAGGTTCAGGATCAGCTTGAACAAGTATGCCTTTATCTTTGTTCCTACTCATATGAAAGAGAAGAGAACAAGAAAGTAGGGAATCCTCTATGTCACAGTATAGAGATTCCTTGAGGTGTCAGAGGAAAAGAAGAATAGACAGAGGAGGTGGAGAAGAGGGAATTCGAACTTATCAAGAGGGATAGAGTTCGAATTGCACCTTGATGAAGAGTCTTAGTCCCTTAAATAGAAGGATGTGAAAAGAGGGGAAGAATTTTCGAAAATAAATTAAAAAGATTTTAAAAAGAAATTTGAAAATTTGATTGAGATTTTTGAAAACTAAGATTGGGAAAGAAATAAAGTGTTTTTTGAAAAAGATTTTGAAATTAGAAAAGGATATGATTGAAAAAATTAATTTTGAAAAAGATATGATTGAAAAGATATGTTTGAAAAGATATGATTGAAAATCAATTTAGAAAAAGAAAGTTTTTAAAATTAAAGTTAATTACTTGACTAACAAGAAATTGAAAGAGATGATTTTAAAATTTAAAGTTTGATCCTTTCTTAATAGGCAACTAACAACTTGAAAGTTTTGAAGTAAATCTTTAATTGAAGCAAGGATTTTTGAAAATGGTAAAAATAAATATAAAATGGAAAGAAATTGATTTTGAAAGAGATATGATTGAAAAGATATGATTTGAAAAAGATTTGATTTTGAAAAATTATGAAAACATGAAAAAAATGTGAATTAAAAACAAAATCTTCCCTCTAGTGTCATCCTGGCGTTTAACGCCTAAATCTCTACCTTTTTGGGCGTTAAACGCCCAGCCAGGTACCCTGGCTGGCGTTTAAACACCAGTTTTCCTTCTTCACTGGGCGTTTTGAATGCCCAGCTTTTTCTGTTTGATTCCTCTGCTGAATATTCTGAATCTTCAATTCTTTGTATTATTGACTTGAAAAGACATAGTTTAAAAATATTTTTTTGAATTTTTGATGATGATAAATAATAAAAATGCAACTAAGATCAAGTAAACAATGCATGCAAGACACCAAACATAAATGTTTGTATACTAAGGACTATAACAATGTAAAAATGCATATGAAAAACAACATAACACACTAAACAAGAGAATTTAAAGATCAGAGCAATGAAATCATCAAGAACAACTTGAAGATTAATGAAGAACATGCATGAATTAGAAAAATGCAAAAAGAACAGAAACATGCAATTGACACCAAACTTAAAATTAGACAATAGACTCAAACAAGAAACATAAAATATTTTTGGTTTTTATGGTTTTATAAATTTTTTTGTGATTTTCGAAAATTATATAGAAAAGAAAATAAAGAGAATCAAAACTTTTAATAAGAATTCCAGGAATCATGCAATGTTAGTCTAAAGCTTCAGTCTAAAAAGATTAGACATGTTTGGCCAAGCTTCAGCAGAACATTACATTCAGCGGCTAAATTGATGAGAATCAATCAGCTTTTCCCGAGTTTTGATAATGCAAACTGGCGTTTGAACGCTCACTTTCTACCCTATTCTAGCGTTAAACGCCAGAACTGGCATAAAAGCTGGAGTTAAATGCCCAAACTGGCACCAAAGCTGGCGTTTAACTCCAAAAAGAGTCTCTACACGTGAAAGCTTCAATGCTCAGCCCAAGCACACACCAAGTGGACCCCGGAAGTGGATTTCTGCACTATCTGCACTTAGTTACTCATTTTCTATAAACCCTAGTGACTAGTTTAGTATAAAAACTACTTTTAGTGATTTATTTCTTATCTTTCATCTTTAGATCATCTTTGTATCACTTTTGATCTTTGATCACGTTTTGGGGGCTAGCCATTCGGCCATGCCTGGACCATTATCACTTATGTATTTTCAATGGTGGAGTTTCTACACCCCATAGATTAAGGTGTGGAGCTCTGCTGTTCCTCATGAATTAATGCAAAGTACTATTTTTTTCTATTCAACTCAAGCTTATTCTTATTCTAAGATATTCATTCGCATACAAGAACATGATGAATGTGATGATCAAGTGACACTCCTCACCATTCTCACTTATGAACGCGTGCCTGACAAACACTTCTGTTCTACATGAAAACAAGCTTGAATGCATATCTCTTGGATTCCTGGTCCATGCGTTTGATTGTCTCTCCTGACAACAGAGCCTTCAATTCCTTGAGATTAGAGTCTTCGTGGTATAAGCTAGAATCAATTGGCAGCATTCTTGAGATCCGAAAAGTCTAAACCTTATCTGTGGTATTCCGAGTAGGATCTGGGATAGGATAACTGTGACGAGCTTCAAACTCGCGAGTGTTGGGCGTAGTGACAGACGTAAAAGAATCAATGAATCCTATTCCAACATGAGTGAGAACCAACAGATGATTAGCCATGCAGTGACAGCGCATTTGGACAATTTTCACTGAGAGGACGGATAGTAGCCATTGACAACGGTGATCCCCCAACATACAGCTTGCCATTGAAAGGAGTATGAATGATTGAATAAAGACAGTAGGAAAGCAGAGATTCAGAAGCAACAAGCATCTCCATACGCTTATCTGAAGTCCCACCAATGAATTACATAAGTATTTCTATCATATTTTATATTTTATTTATATTTTAATTATCAAAACCTCATAACCATTTGAATCTGCCTGACTGAGATTTACAAGATGACCATAGCTTGCTTCAAGCCGACAATCTCCGTGGGATCAACCCTTACTCACGTAAGGTATTACTTGGACGACCCAGTTCACTTGCTGGTTAGATGTGCGGAGTTGTGAAAAAGAGTTGAGATTACGATTGTGCGTACCAAGTTTTTAGCGCCGTTTTAGAGATCACAATTTTGTGCACCAGTTGCCATCATTAATCCAGTGTGTTGATACATGTGTAAAATTCCCCCCGTATCTGTGATTCCCTTATAGCATTGTATTCAATTTTGTTTTGAATTTTGAAATAGAAAACTAATTATGATTTTATGTATTATTCTTGACATTTCCTTTTGTTCAATAATTTTCTGTTTGATGATGAGTTCTCACACATCCCACCTTCACAGGCTAAGCTAAATTGATATACATTGATATCAACGGGTCTTTCACCCTTCCGATTAATTTTTTTACTTTGGGTCCCTAACTTTAATTATTTAACCATTTTTCTTGTTCTTATTCATCTTTTTCAGGTAGCTAACCTCCGCAAAAGGTTCGAGTAACACAGACACGTGGTTCGTTTCTCATCCAACATTGCATTTTTCACATGGCTTCAATGCATTCTAGGACTCTAGAATTGGGATTCTTAGCTTTCATTTAAAAAAATTGTTTTTTATTTACTTTTTAAATGGCTAGACTAGTTCTATACATATATCTTTTCAATAAGGGATAAGTACTTTTTTCGTCCCCAAGGTCTGGGGTTGAAATCAAAATCGTCCCTGACCTTTTTTTCTTATTAAAATCATCCTCAACGTTACAAAATATTATAAAATCGTCCTTTTTTACTTCAATTTTATTTTTTTACCAAATTACCCTTTATTATTAAAAAATTATAAAATAAAATAAATATAAAATAAATAAATAAAAAAAGAAGAAAAGGGGGTGGGGACTGGGGAGAGAAAGAAAGGGGAGGAGGCCGCGAGAAAAAAGGGAGGGGAGGAGGGGGGAGAGAAGGGGGACCGCTGCCCTGCCCTGCTGCTTTGCCGTCCTGCCGCACCACATCGCACCGCACCACCGCACGACCATCTTCTTCTTCTTCTTCTTCTTCTTCTTCTTCTTCTTCTTCTTCTTCTCCTCCATACCGCCGCACCACCGCACCGCCGCCCTGCCGCCCTGCCGTCCTGTCACACCGCACCACCGCTTCTTCTTCTTTTTTTTCTTCTTCTTCTTCTGTGAACCAGATTTTTGATGAAATTTGTTGTTGCTAAAAATTGAATTTCTGGATTTTTGATGAAATTTTTTGTTGTTGATAAAATCTGTTGATGATGATGATGATGACCATGAAGAGAGGGGCATGAGGAAGGGGGTGGGGGTTACGGTGAGGGAGTGGGGTGAGGGGGTGGGGGTTACGGTGAGGGGTTAAGGGGGTGAGGGGTGGGGGCTACGGTGAGGGGGTGAGAGAGTGGGTTGAGGGGTGGGGGTTACGGTGAGGGGGTGAGGGGTGAGGGGTGAGGGGTGGGGAGCTACGGTGAGGGGGTGAGGGAGTGGGGTGAGGGGTGGGGGGTTACGGTGAGGGGCTTGATGGTGGTGGTGGTGGTGGTGGTGTTGGTGTTGATGGTGGTTGTGGTGGTATAGTGCTGTTGCTGTTGTTTGGTGGTGTTGGTGTTGGTGTTGGTTGGTATTGGTGGTGGTGTTTGTGTTGGTGGTGGTGGTGGTGGTGGTGGTGTTGGTGTTGATGGTGGTTGTGGTGGTAATGTTGGTGGTAGTGGAGGTGGTGGGGTGAGGAAGGTGAAGAGGAGAATGATGATGATGAGGGTATTTTGGTCCAAAAATTTGGAAAAGGATGATTTTAAAGCGTTTTTGAACATTGAGGATAATTTTAATAAGAAAAAAAGGTTGGGGACGATTTTGATTTCGACCCCAGACCTTGGGGACGAAAAAAGTACTTATCCCTTTCAATAATACAACCTCAATTCTGTTTAGCTTTTGTGAGAAATGTTCTTTTCTTTTCTTTTTTTTGTTTATTTGATTTACCCTTAGTTATGTTGTTTTCCAGCTTCCATGGTTTTTCTTACCATTAATGGTACCCCCAAAAAAATTTTTTTTGTTTTGTTTTGTTGTGTTGTGTTTGATTGAGTGACATGATTAAATAACAGTGGAAAGAGCACAGTTTTATTTACTTTATGGTTTTTCCTTTTGCATTTGGGATATTGGTGCAAAATTGATATATCTGTCTCAATTCATTTTTAATTTTATAATTTAGGTTGATGATTCTCACTTTACTCTTTGAAACAACGCCGTTTTCCCCTTTTGCACTAGAAATTAAGCTGATTGGCATGATTTTGGGAATTTAGCATTCAAATTTAATGAGAATAATAAAAAAGCAACAAGTTTGTTTTCTTGTATTTTTAATCTTTAATCTGATACTTGCAATTGGAACATGTGCTTCATTTGTTGCTCTTGCCAGGCAGACTTTTCAGAATTCATTCGGTTCTATGATTTTGTTTTCTTCATGTGTCGCGAGAATGGTCAAAAGAATATTTGTAAGTAGCCCGGTCATTTCCTTCAACATAATCTTGTATTGATTGCGTATGGTGGTGAATCAGTATGCAAAATCCTTACATGCTTCTCTTTTTGAATTATGATAATATGCAGCTGTAAGCAGGGCAGTAACTGCTTGGAAATTAGTTCTTGCTGGGAATGAACAAGGGAATGAACACTGATACAATTGTTAAGGCCAAGAGTTTTCTTGATGGTGATGAAGATCAGCATGAAAAAGATGTGTTTGAGAAGAATTTGAAGGCGCTTCAGAACATTTTTTAGTCATTATGCCAAGATTAGAGGATTAACAATTTTCTGTTTGTTAAATTCTTTTCGGATATAGAGTGCAAACTTTGCATTTTAATTGATATGTGATACAAGTTTCATGTGACTTAAATTATCTTAATTTATATTTTGATTGTTAATTACTTCTTAAGATTATGTCTTTGAATTGTGTAAGGATAATTTTTATTATTTAAAAAAATTATTTAGTATAATTATGTGTTTTATTTTATTTTATAATATTTAACTCATTTAATTAAAAAATTTAAATTATATATGTAATAATATTATTAAATATTATGTTGTATAAAAAATTATTAGAATATTATATATATATATATATATATATATATATATATATATATATATATATAAATAGAATATTATAAAATTAAAAAAAAACTAAAAAAAATAATGAGAGACCTAAGGCTACACTTATATAGAGTAACTATGGTTATACAGAAAATTAAAAAAAAATAATAGGGGACCTAGGGCTACACTTATATAGAGTAGCTATGGTATACAATGTGGCTACGTTTTACAAGTGATGCAGTAGCGTTGAAAAGCGTAGCCTATTCTGGTAAAAATGGAAGCTGAAAAGCGTAGCTTTTGGTTCTGGACAGCATCACTTGAAAAGCGCACCCTATTCCCAAACGCCAAAAGCGTAGCCCTTAGTGCAGAAAAGCATAGCCTTTGAGAATAGGCAACGGTCGAATAGGAATCACCCCAAAAAGCGTAGCCGTAGCCCAGAAAGCGTAGCCATAGCCTAAGGCATCATTTTTTTTCATTTTTGGCTACACTTTTCAAGTGTACCTGAATTGGTGTTTTTCTTGTAGTGACTTTTATTATTTTTCTCTTTAGGGCTTGTAATGTGCTAAATTAAAGAACAAAGTGGGTTAATCGTAGGCTCAAAGTTGGCTAACAATGGAAGGTAAAAGGTAAGGCTATTTGGGTAAGTGAGCCAGATGAAATGATGGCCTCAATCATTTAAATGCATGTCTACACAAAACAATGGACATAGAGAATCAAACAAATCAAAGATTACAATCATAGAAAGAGAATAATGCACACAAGAAGGAAAAATAAGTGGCTATATAATGTAACAACACAATTAGGCTCAAATCTCACTTGCTTGTGTTCTTAGCTCAAAAACATGATCCATAATATATATATAATTCAAGCAAGTTCTATGAAAATTTTTTACTCAAATCAATTAGTGCCCTATAGATAGAAATCTTGAAGAACCTCATTATTTTGACTAAGCTTATTATGTATATATATGCAAAATTAAGAAAATGCAACAACCGGTTGCTGCACGTTCTTTCTTCTGCTTCCATTTTTGCTTGCGGTGCATCATTCATGAAAAACAAAAATATAACACCATAAGATGAGAGAACACAAAAACAAGGAAGCATACATTGTTGGGAGTGAGGTACTAATCACTAGAATTGAGTGAGTGAATTAGTGTGACATTAGGAAAATAGGGATGTGAGTTCTAAATTAGGCGCCTTTCAGAACACACATTAGCATAAAAAGTTATGTCACAAAAGGAGCATGCACTTTACTCATTTTAGTGTGCTTGAGATGCTTTAAGTGAACTTGTAAGGTAAAACAAGCATTAAAGAAGCATGAAGGCATTCAAGCTATAAGCATATGGATGCAAAGGACGGCCGAAGAGTAAGAGATTTGGAGCAGAGTTGGACAAGTCAATTAAGAAGTCAATGCAAAAAATGATGAGGAAATCGCATCCGGTATGTCCTAGAAGTGAGGTTTATTTTTTTTATTTTATGGAATGGTGTTCTTGATTCATATATGTTGTTCTCTTCTTTGTGTTGTGCATCTTGTAGGATGTTGTTGACATTCAGACAAATAATGATCAAGATGGTTTTGTAAATGAAAGATTTGAGCATTCTACTAATTGGAATTCATCGGATGGTGGTGGATTCATGCACCTTTTGAACTCTTTTGGGCATAGATAGTTATCCTTTCGTTGTGGGTGTACATTTTTTGGTGTGGGTGGTTTGTCATACTTTGCTAGATTTCTTGGTTATTTAGACACAACTGAATAAACTCTGTCCTTTTCTGTTTTGTCACTTTGATTGATACTGTTATGAAGTATTCATTGAAAGAAACAAAAGCACAACTGTGGTTATTTTTTACCTAATTATTGACTACTATAGGTTTTGAGACTTTTAAGGTTATAAGGAAACGAAGTGTCACTTATTTGTTCGCAAAAAACAAATGGATTACATCCGCCCTGAAAACTGCTGAAGAATATAAAAAAATTAAAAAAAACAAAAGGCATTCACAACTCAATGAAGTGCACACATTCGCGAATGATTAACACATGAAACAACGAAACCACATCCCAAACCATCCAATTCACAATGAAAAGAAACATCCCAATGCCTATCAGAAGCACCATCCACTTAAAATCTTGGTTAAAGTCACCTATGACACCGTAAACGAATCGGCCGTGTAGACTGATTACGACAAAAGGCTGTGCAATGCTTAAAATTCTAGCAATTTCACAATTTCAACAATAGAAAACAATGATAAAATATAAATAACGCCTCCATTTAGTTAACACAACGCTAGTGAATGGAAAGAAGTGCACTTATATATAGTCATAAACAAATGGGGTATATACACCAATCAGAGTTGACTAAATAGTATAAAAAGGCAATGCATTGCTTAATGAACTAAAGACATCCACAATTTGAGAACTGATTGCTTGAAAATCCTGAATTACTTAACACATGAAACCTACTGAGGAATATCTAACAAAACACGAGTAATTCACTTCTCAATGAAGTACCCACATGTTCAAATGCCTAACACGTGATAACTCAGAAAACATATCCAGAACCATCCAGTTTACAAAGATAAAGAGACATCCTAATGCCTATCAGAAGTACCATCCACTTAAAGGTTTTGGATAAAGTCACCAGCAACTTGGCAACATCAGCAATATGAAATCATAAACCTGCAGTGAAACAGGATTTATTAGGCTCACACGAAACATGTGTAAGTCAGAAAATGACATATTAACGTCCATAACTCTATCACAGGGAAACTATAGATACAGTAAGGCAGGTGTCCTTTTTCCCCAATTTTGTTAGCTTTTCTGCAAAACAATCCTGTTGCGGTTTCACAAGAAACAGCCCCAAATCCTTTAATGCAAACTGCATACAAAGATCAGCGGCAACATCAAAATAGTTCTCAATTAAACATTGTTGATGATGTTGTACAAAACCCATATCAATTAATACCATATTAAACCAAAATTAGAAGCAGTATCTATCAAATTGCACGAGGTTCATTTTTAAAAACATGCAAAATTAGAGTACATGTTCAACATGAAGAGAAAACCGCCTGAAGAGATTCTTATGTTACACAGATTGCATCAAATGTGGGTTCCGGGGTATAAAGGGTTGGAAAGCAAACAGGTAAATTTGCATATAGAAAACATGATTTAACATGTAATAAGCTACAAGAAGGGTAGTAGAAACGATTTCAGGATTCCAAATAAATTGACTCTTGGTCTGTGAGTAAGGACCAAAATCAAGTTTGACTAAAATTAGACTAAATTTAATATAATTTCATCTTCCAAATTCCAAACAACTATTAAGAGAACAGCAACAATCAATCTCCAATCACATGCAATTCAGCAAGATCCAACAATTTAGCAAACGTAAACCACATCGACTACAACCATAGTTCCTGAACCTAAGCATGGATTACAAAACATAATTAAACCATTTCTAATTTTATGTTCTTGTTAATTAATAAACTCCAACAGATGTTATAAAACCCTCAACAAATCTTTTCCAGAAAATCAAATTTTCTTGCTGGAATTTTATATAATCTGGTACAGACCCAAATTCAATTAGAAAAAAAACATAATACCAGATAGAATTAGGAGGAGTAAAAAATGTAGGACAATACCAGCATATTGAGAGGAAACAAAAATACCATATCAATAGCATTTTCATTATCATGCTCCAAGTTGAAAGTGTAGCAAGACGACATACAATATGTGTTTCTAATGAGATTGAAGTGCAGTGGGAAATTAAGTACCTTCAAATTATACAAAATCTGAAGAAATCATTAAGCAAAAACAGGAAGTTGGGCTCCAATTATTATTTTATAAAATCCCAGAAAAACTTGCTAACGTTTTACATATAATGTATAAACTACTGTAAAGGAAGCTTTAACTATAAGTAGTTTATATATTAGCAGTACCAAATATAATTAATAAAATAAGGCTTTGTGAATATGATTTGACAGCTTATGATCTTTTGAGAATATAATGTTTCCAAAGACAAGGGAAGCACGATGGAACAAATAGGTCCAAAAATGGCTCTTAAAGCTACACAATAACACATGAAACTATCTTAAAACTTAGACCATCAAACAAAGACCTCTTAATCATCCATTCTCTACAGTAATTCAACAATATCCAACAATTCAGCAAACATAAATTACATCGACTACAACCATAGTTCCTGAACCTAAGCATGGATAAAACAGAATTAAACAATTTATAATTTTATGTTCTTGTTAATTAATAAACTCAAAAAGATGTTGTAAAACCCTCAACAAATCTTTCCCAGAAAATCAAATTTTCTTGCTTGAATTTTATATAATCTGGTACAGACCAAGTTCAATTAAGAAAAAAATATACTTACCAGTGATTACGCTTATGCGAAACTCCTAACCATAAAAAGATGTAGCTGATTTTTATCAAAAGGACTATTGATTCATCAAGACTATAGTACCAGAACTATACAACATAAAAAGAGACCTCCAATCCCTAAAAAATCACCGAAAGCACTATAACAACACCATGAACAAATTCTTTTTCAAAACCTGTAGAGAAAATCAGAAGAAACATCTAAATACTTACCAATTAGTGTGATGAAGGGAGGGTTTCAAGCTGGAGCAGTGGAGGTCCAATGGCGTTCGGCTGAGCTGCACCAGGAGGCTTCAATGGCACCGCCAACACCGGCATGCAGCAACAGCGGTGCGCCCTCCATGACAAGGAGACCCTATTCGCTTGACACACCTGGGTGAGAGCCCATGATCGTGACCGAGGTTGGTGAAGCTACAATGAGATGGGGGAGTCGCGTCGTTCCGGTACGGTGCGTGGAGGCGCGATGTGCGGAGTCGCTGGAGGCAGCGTCGCAGCATCCGGAGAAGACAGGGAAGAGGGTTGCCCGATGCTCCCGGAATCGTGGCGGGTTCGTAGATGGTTTTCAAAATATAGTGCGGTTAAATGGTGAATGGAAAGGGTAGGGATTTGGGAGGGTGATTTTGGTTTATCCTAGGTCAATTTTGGGGTGATGCTGATGTGAATTGGGCTTTCAGATCCCGACCCAGGAGTATTTGGCTGATTTTTTGCTAAAACCATCTTGGTTTCCTAGCATTATTATTTTAGTAATCAAATACGTGTAATTAAATTATGATGGGAGTAATTAAGGGGAGGGCGACCGAATTAATGAAGAAAGAAGAGTGAGAAATAATTAACGTATATGTAATAACATAGATCACATAATCATGCTCTTCTTGAATTAATTCACCACATGATGAATAAATATGTGGTGGAGAGTGAGACATGGAAGCTAGGTAAACATATGATTACTAATTTATGTGCCTAAGAGATTAATTCTTAAAGAATAATTATCAAAAGTGATAATTACACGATTACCAATTCTAATCGTATTGATTAAAATGACTAAAAATATCAATAAGAGGAATATTAGTAGCAGAGAATATTTCAACTCCAAAATATATTTAGAATATTTTTTGGAGTTAGACTGATCAAGAAATATCAATAATAGAATTTTACCAGATAAATTTAGATCCCTGAAAGAACTGAAGATGGATAGTTTAGAAGTTATAGTAGATTCTCGTTGGGAGTATAGTTACTAAACCAAGTGATAAACCCCAATTTCGTGGTTTATCTTGTACTTAATTTGGTGGATTTTATCACCTTTTTCCACATTTATTCAATGAAATAGCATGATTTTGTAATTCTCCCTTGAATTGTGCTTAAATGTGAAAACATGCTTTTTAGGCCCTAAAATTGGTAATTTTAATTCACTTTAATTCCATTCGATGCCTTGATATATTTGTTGAGTGATTTCAGATTCATAGGACAAGTATTGGATGGAAGAAGTGAGGAGAAAAGCATGCAAAGTGGGAGAACTCATGAAGAAATGAAGGAACCGTAAAGTTGTCAAGTCCGACCTCTTCGCACTCAATTGATCATAACTTGAGCTACAGAGATCCAAATGAGGCGGTTCTAGTTGCGTTGGAAAGCTAACATTTGGGGCTTCAAAATGATATAAAATTTGCCATATGTTACTTCGCGTTAAGGGGCGCATAAGCGCCATATACGCGTGCACGCCAATTGAGCACGTGGCCCACTAATGTGAAATCGCCCCAGCGATTTCTGAAGCACTTTGGGCCCAACCCAACTCATTTCTAATTCTATTTCATGCAGAATTCAAGCTTGGACAAAGGGGGGAGCAATTATTTGTAGCATTATCATCATGTAGGTTAGTTTCTAGAGAGAGAAGCTCCCTCTTCTCTCTAGAATTAGGTTAGGTTAATCCATCTTAGATCTAGATTTAATTACATGTTATCATCTTGTTTCTTTTATGAATTCTTGCTTCTACTACTCTATTCTTCTTAGTCTTTATGTTAATTTTACTTTTATGTCTCTTTATGTTTATGAATACTCATGTTGGATCTTGTTTACATTTAATGAAATTTAATGTTGATGTTCTTTTAATTGATGATTTGAATTGTTGATTTACTTTCCTTGCAATTTGTAGTTGATAGATTTTATTATTTCTTGTCATTTACCATGCTTTCCTTTTATACCCACCAAGTGTTTAACAAAATACTTGGTTGGGCTTTAGAGTAGATTTTGAGCATTCTTGGCTTGGAAAGAGTAATTGGGCAATCTTGAGTCATGAAAACTCAACTTATGTTGGTGATCTAGAGTTGTTAGCTAATATTATTTTCATTGACGCTAATCTTTTGCTAATTTAATTAGTAAGTTGATTAGGACTTTTGGATTGAGATTAGCTAGTCTTATTAGACTTTCTCTCATGGAAGATAATATGATACCTTCTTCCAATGTTGGAGATGACGTAATAAGATATATTCTTGTTCATTATTGTGATATGATTGATTAATCTTGTTTGACTTTCTCCCTATTTGTTGGAGTTGACTAAATAAGATGAATTAATCATTGCATGACTAGGATAGAAAGCCTATGATCTCAATTCTTGCCATAAATGTCTCTCTCTTTATTACTTGCTTTCTTTAGTTATTTGCTTGATTTACTTTCCTTGTCATTTACTTTCTTGCCCCTTATCAATTAAAACCCCTTACCCCCTTCATAGCCAATAATTGACCACTTCATTGTAATTTCTTATGAGACGACCCGGAGTCTAAATACTCTGGTTAATTTTCATTTGGGGTTTGTTAATTGTGACAACTCAAAATTTTTGTATGAAAGGATTCTTGATTGGTTTGGAAACTATACTTCACAACGAAAATTCATTCATTTGAGGAAATTCTAAACCGTCAAAAGTCCGTTCATCACCAAGCAATCAACCTTTCTTACAAACGTTTTGGTTGTCACAAGTAACAAACCCCTTTAAAATTGATAACCGAGTATTTAAACCTCGGGTCGTCTTCTCAAGAAATTGCAGGGAAGTATGTTCTTATTATTGGTTATGAGTTTGTAAATTGGGGTTTTGGAGTTTGGGCAATGGGCACAAGTATATTTATAAATTAAAGCAATAAAAATAAATAAGATATTTTATGTAATTAAATAAAAAGCCTTGATTAGGAGAGATTAACCGAAAGTTCTATCCTTGTTGGATTTTTTTCTCAAGATTAATTGATAATTGAAGTTTACTTCTACTTAGTTATCCTTTACCAAGTAAAGTAAAAGAAAGTCAAGTAAGTTGGAAGTATACTTCTATTCACAAGTTCTAATCCTCTCCCTTGGGAAGGATTAGTGTTAATGACTAGAGAGCCAGCCAACGATAAACCCATTTACAATTTAACTCTTGAGTAATTCAACTCAAAGGTCTCCGAATATTAATCAACTCTAAAATCAAGTTAGGATCCAACTTAGAACATTAATTAATAACAAACAATAGAAGAAGTAATAAATCTGAATTACCTCAATTATATTAAATAAAATATTCAAATCTTAACATGGAAAAGTTCATAAGCCAATTAGGCAACATAACTACTACAAGCATTAAAGTATTTGAAAATAAGAGATAAATATAAAGTAAAAGAAATATTGAACCTGATGAAGAGTTGAATCCTAAATCCTTTAAGAGGAATCCTAATCCTAAAATCTAAGAGAGAGGAGAGAACCTCTCTCTCTAAAAACTACATCTAAATTATAAACTTGTGAATGTGAAAGTGTCTCTATGAATGGATGCATTCCCCCACTTTATAGCCTCTAATCTGTGTGTTCTGGACTGAAAACTGGGTCAAAATAGCCCAGAAATCGCTCGCAGCGATTTCTGTTACGTTCAGGTCACGGAAAAGTGACGCGGAGGCGTCGTCCACGCGTTAGCGTGGATTGAAGTTCGCAGATGCGACGCGGGCGCGTCATTCACGCGTTCGTGTCTTCTAACGTCGGGGCAGCTATGGCAAATTATGTATCAAATCGAAGCCCGGACGTTAGCTTTCCAACGCAACTGGAACCACATCATTTGGACCTCTGTAGCTCAAGTTATGACCATTTGAGTGCAGAGAGGTCAGGCTGGGCCGCTTTAGCAGTTCCTTCAGTTTCTTGTATTCCTTCCACTTTTGCATGCTTTCTTTCCATCCTCTAAGCCATTCCTGCCCTGTAATATCTGAAATCACTTAACACACATATCAAGGCATCTAATGGTAATAAGAGAGGATTTAAACATAGGAAACTTAAGGCCAAAGAAGCATGTTTTCAATCAAAGCACATAATTAGGAAGGCAAATGTAAAACCATGCAAATAGTATGAATAAGTGGGTAAAAAGTTGATAAAAACCACTCAATTGAGTACAAGATAAACCATAAAATAGTGGTTTATCAATCCCATAGATACAAGTTATCATTATTGATACTATTTTGTCTTATATAAAAAAGAATGTTTTATTAGTGTATTTTTTCTCTTTTTTATTTATTGTGCTACTTTTTCCTTCTCAGCTTTTTCTCTTTTTACTTCTGTAGAATATTTTATCTGTATTTGTCTTATTGTATCGGAATGAACTGTGATTTTCGTTACAAAAATCCTGAGATACTAAGTTATGAAAAAAAGATGGATTATTACATAGATGGGTTAGAGAGAAAGGGATGTGTGTGAGAGAGAGAGAACGCACACGAGAAATAGAGAAGAAGAGTGGAGTGTGGTAACTTCATGCGCGACACGTGGACTGTGATGCACAAATCGAACGGTTCAATTTGTGTATCTAAATCAGACCATTTGATTATATAGTCTGATTCGTTGTCTCTTTCCATCACAATCGCATTAAACATCTTATTTTCTAATAACGCTGCATTACACCAATTTTATCTCTATTTTAAAATTAAAAGTGAAAAAGAATAAAAAGTTAAAAAAATAATTGTAACATCAACTTCAGAATTTTAAGAAAATTTTGGAGGTAAAATTAAAAAATTTTTGTTTCAAGATAAAAAAATTTTTGCTTTAACATCTAAAATTTTACTATTATTTTTTACTTGAGTCCTTATAATTGTGCCGTTGTAATTTTATCTGTATTTAACTAGTGTATATTTATTGACTAAATTTTATTAATAAAATTTAAAAATATCTAATCTAAGTATAACACTTTTTAATTTTATATTGAGGTATATAACTCAAAAATTATATTTATATTAAGATTTTTTAATTTAAAATTATTAAATTTAAATATTTAAAATTATATATTAAATTTTTAATAATTTTATTTAATATTTAATTAAATTAGTTAAATTTAAATTGAAGTGCCATCGAACTATTAAACCAATAAATTAATGACCTCATCCATTTATTCACTAGTTCGATTCTGAAAACCTTGTAGAAGAGTATGGTAATGATTTTTGTTGTGTTTTGGTCCCCTCGGTTAGACTTGATTAATAAGAATAGTTGGATGCGATTAAAAACTTTTTTGTTTTTTCGGAGTAGATATAATACGGAAAGAAACGACGGTTGAAGGAGGGAGAGGACGAGGGGACCAGAGTGTTTGCGACATCCGGTTTGCCGAAATGAAAGTAAGTTGGAAGAAGACAACGAAGAAGAAGCGTTGTTTGGAGGCGTTGCCACAGTTCACCGACCTGCCTTTCGAGCACAATCAAGACGAGCATCCCCTTTACCCTCAGCCCCATCCAGAACGACAACTTGCTAAGGAATTTCAAGCTCAGGGAGACAAGCTTGCTCTGGTATATATAAATTGATCATATTCCTTATTATCATTTTTGTTCTTCTTCTTATTATTTGAAAGATGGAATCTGTGATGGGGAAACATGAGTGCATTTCATTTTGTAGTTGAGTCATGGCTCTAGGGTCACCCAGTTTATGTTTTTTTGTCTTCATTACTTGACTTGATAGTAGTGATTGGGAATGCAAATTCAAGGTCATGCGCCAAACCAAAATAAATCAAGGCCGCTGCGCTACTTCACCTGGAAGTTGAGACATAACTTGTACATAGTTTATGTTGTCATACAAGAAACTTGTGAAGAAGGCAAGGAGAATGCTAAAAGGGATGCGAAAGATGAAGAAAGGAGCTTGAACTTGGAACCTCTCGAATTTCATATAATAGTTTCGATGGGTTCACTTAACTCTTAAGTACAGTTTTGCTATTTCAACAACCTAGCAACCATATATAGACAACAACTATGGCATACGGTCGTCACACACCCTAAAGTATTTTTTATTCAAATGGGCATGTGAAACACCTCACAAACTTTTACCATATCTTACAAAGCTTTCAACGTAACATTACAAGTTGTATGTGTAATTTACAAACCCAACGGTGTGATTTCAAAAAGGGAACTGTATATCACACGGTCCATATGAACTCACGTATGCGTAGTTGTTTCGGTAGTTAGCTCCCTTAGTTGTTTAAATACATTTTCTGCTTTAAGGAAATCAATCTAAGTAGTGATTGGCTGTCTAATTGGGAAGAATAGAGTCCAATTTCGAAGACTTGACTATTAGGTTCAAGAAGGATGATTTTCTGCTGATAATTAAAACTGTGACCTTTCTTTGTAAAACCCTGATTTGCAGCTCAACATGACACCTGAAACAAGCACGCTATGCAGATATGTACTGGTTGATTACCTCCGAAAAAGAAAGCAAGACTTTATTGATGAGTATTGACATTTTGCTTTATGCCTAGACTCTGTCTCTTCTCTTGATGAAAATACAGGCTCAGCCAAACAAGAAAATCGCATACCTTATCCTCCTTAGGATGTTACAACGCTAATTTAACTCTATCCATAGAGATTTCAAATGGTTTGCATGTGTTTTTCTATTGACTTCATCATTATATGAGCAGAATCTTTCTGATTGAATAATTTTCCTCCGATACTTGAAAAGTAGAATCTCTCTTCTTAGGCTCAATACCCATGAGAGGCCTTTGTTTTCCATTTTCTTTTATCACTTTGCAAATAAGTTGTGTCTATCTCATATAAATGTTCTCAATCATCCTACATACATGTCAGCTGAATGAATGCAGATTTCCAGGATGCTGTGGTTGGAGTTCTTCCAGTGCTGATTCGACTGTCGGAAGTGTTATATATACTCAGCATCTTGAATTACAATGTGTAAGGAAGCTAAGGCCTGATATAAGGATTTGATAGATGGTAGCAAGAAATCAAAACTAAATCGACAATGAAGACCAATCAGAGAAGGCTTTGGTAGCAGAGGCACATGAGATTTTGAAAAATATCAAATATTATATATATATATATATATATATGAAAAATTGGATCTCATATCTTGTGAATTTCCTGATTAACTGCATAAGATTTATTTTTATTATAGGAACATGTTAAGTGACAACCATTTCATAAATTTTGTCAAATCCTTCTTGCAACATTTTAAGTCCAACATTATCTAAGGATATGGAAAATACAACCTACATAAACACACTGGCATCCTTTTGCCTATTTATTGGCATGGAAGGAGTTAGTCCTGCGAACTTTGCGCTCTAGATATCTTACTGTGGGGTGGTTGATGGCTGTTAATGACATGACCAAAATTGCTTATATAGGCACTTGAGCATCAAGCTCTTTTAAGCTGTGTGCAGAGCTTTATGAGAATAGAATACAATGTCTTACAGACTTACAGTTTTACTTTCTTTTTTCTTTCCCTTTTTTTTAGCTAAAAATGCAAGCATGATTTGGTTTACTACTGACTGATTGCTACTCTTGCAATGCTTCTCTTCTTTTTTTCTCTTTACTTATGTGAGACTTCTTTGTTAATTCTGAGTTTTTTAATACCAAATGTTTGATTTCAGATTAACTTCTGTGAGTGTGAATCTAATACTTTCCATACTACTATGAAATGTATTTGTAGTTCAAATTTGAGCTTTTTGATGATATCAATCATATGATATTAATGGCATGCAACATGTCATTCATCTAGTCTTTGTTGATTGAGTAGGATCTGATTTGTACTGTGCTTTGCAACCAATATCACATCATGTTTCTGAATTCTCTTTTGCAGGATGGGAAGTACCGGGAAGCACTGGGTAAATGGGAATCTGCTCTTACTTTGACCCCTGATCTTTCAGTTTTGCATGAACAAAAGGCGCAAGTATTACTGGAAATTGGAGATGCTTGGAATGCATTGAAGGCTGCCACACGTGAGTCAAACCTGTATTTTCTATTTATTATGCACTATTCCTGTTAGAAAATGAACTATTTCATGAGGTCTTTTTTTTGTTTTTTTGTTTTTTAACCTTTATGAAGCAGTTTGTGACGAATTTAGCTCTGCCAAGGAAATTTTTTTGCATTGTAAAATTCACAGCTGCTTTTAGGGAATGATTTGTTTGGTATCTTTTATGAATGTTGGGTGTGTCCTGCAACCATTAATCAGTTCTTCGTGAGTACGTTTGTTTGATTTTGGGAGTAGGAAAGAGGCAATACCCGTGGAACACTGCAATTTATGCCACTACTTGGTGTATGTGGTTGGAGGACAATATGCACATCTTCAATGACATTTTTCTGACAAGCAAGTTTTAGGTTAGATGTTTGGCCTCTATTTTGTGTAATGCTCAGGTTCTTGACAGACAACTTTCAGATCATAAAGTTATGTTTCATGCTGAGAGATTGGAAGTTATCATAAATAGTTCCTTTCTTTTCACTCTTCTATTTAGGACCTCTTATCATCTATGTTCTATTATTTTCTCTCAATCTCAATAACAATAATAACAATATTAAAACAACAACAACAACAACAACAACAACAACGACAACAACAATAATAATAATAACAATAATAAATGAATGAAAGAAATTAACTTTGCCAAGGATTTAATTAGTTATGTTTGTGATTTTTTGGATGTTCTTTGTCAAAAATAATATATTTTCTTCTCTTGGCAGGAGCTACAGAACTGGAGCCATCGTGGGCTGAGGTGCGATGCTGATAACACATTATTTACTATGCATTTGAAAAAAAGTAGCATTTATATTCTGTATTACCTTTTCCAATTTAAAACATTCATTATCTTATACTCCATTTTTTTTATTTCTTTCACTTTATAATCATGTTTTAGCAAAACACTAGGCGAAACTATTTTTTGGAACTTCAATCTTAAATGGCCCTCCTTATGACTTTGTTATGGCAGATTCACAATGTCATTTTGATCTGTTGGTTGACCTTACCTAGTGTGAAAGGATTTTTTCTGTTACTTTATACAATCATATAAATCTATTTTCCCATATTTGCTGCTCTTTTTGGTATGACTAGTTCTTTCCTTTTCCCTCATTACTACTACAACACACTTGTCCACATTGTTTAACTACCTTAGTGAAACTAAACATGCCCTTGTTTCTAACATGATCAGCAAAGCTTCTTTCTGGTTGCAGTTTGAATAAATACAGCATTGATTACCTTCATACCTGTATGAGAAATATGTACTACTATTAAGATTAAGATTATATATATCATATTCATTTGGACTCATCTCACACCTATTCTTGTAAGCTAGTAAGGAAGATGAAACAACATTTTAAATCAAATTAGTCTGAGCATTTCGATCTTGATTGTTGCAGGCTTGGCTCACACTTGGCAGAGCACAGCTGAACTTCGGTGAGCCAGATAATGCTATTGAAAGCTTCGACTCAGCTTTAGCTCTCAAGGTTTGTCTCCCTGATGCTCCTGGTAATTAGGTTAGATGCCTGTAGACATTTTCTAGAAAGCATGGTTTTTATGGGTTGAGGTTTTAGGTTTTACAAAGGGTTTCTGTGTGATACACAACGTGGTAAATAATATTACAAATGAACATTCAGTTAAATAAGCACAAAGTCCATCCATGCCGTTGGCCTTACATGTTAATTTTGATTAGCAAAACCGAATGACAGATGAACTTACACCAATGCATTTTAACATCGGGTCAGTTAGATTTAGCAGGAAGTCGGCTTTGCTCTTAGATGCATTGTTCTGAAGCATACGTTCAACCAATTATTTTCCTTTTGAAATAGCTTAACCATGTTTATTGTTTTGTGCAGCCTGATTTTGAGGAAGCACAGGATGATAGAAAAACTGCGTTGCATCTCGTGAAAAAGAGAAAGCAACTTCACTCTAGTGACACCAGTACTCGTTATGTGGTAGGCAATAAGGGTGAAAGCTCATGAAGCTTTATGCAACAGGGAAGAAAATTAATTATCCAAATATTCCATTTGTTGCGTATCCAATTGTGATTTGTGAACAACTTCACATAAACTTAGTGGGTTACTAGTTAAATCAGTGGGTCCTTGGTCCATTTGATCCAGTAATAATTAAATAAATATATAAAATTATAATAAAATTTAAAATTTAAATAATAAAAGAAGTGGAAATAATATTTAGAATTTATAGTGTGTAAAATAAAATATATGAAATAGGATTTATTTTGACATTTATATTTTATAGCGTATTGTAAAAATAAAACATATATAGTACAAGATATAGTATAGATATTTTATTTTGCACTATATATGTTATTAATACGACCTAGTAGAGCACCAATTTTTAATAAATGGTTGTGTATCCTCCGTTGGTGGCCATGTACCTGTAAAGTTCATGAAACGGTTTTGACGAGGGTTTGTTGTGAACTTGTTGATTTTGACTGTGTTTAAATAAAATGTACATGTGGTTTGATGCTTGGACCAAATTGGTTATTTGATCGGTTCACTGGTTTTTTTGGTTGAACCAGTTGGTCTAATCTGATTTCGAGTTGAAATGAAGTTTTGGGAAAGAAATTATGTATTCATGTATATCTAATCCGAATCTATATAATTCAACACTCAAGCAGCTTTTAATAAGAATTCGAGGTCATAATTGTTTAGTAGAAAATACAGGATTTTTTTAAATAAATAAAATAAATATTTTAATTATCGAAATATGTATTTTGCAACATTTTTATCGGAAAGCATCACATTTCTTATCTCGTACTAGTGTAAACGAAATAAATTAATACGTATCTTGTTTACACTGTAAATAAGAAAAGGCCAAGAAGAAATGTAGCCTATATTTCATTTACAGTGTAAATGAGATACGTATTAACTTATTTCGTTTACACTGTAAATGAGATAAGAGGGTAATTATGATGTTTATATTGTAAACAAGATATGTTAAGACAAATTTTCAACGGCTATAAAAGGATGTGTAATCCTTTGTATTCTTCACAAACATTGTATTACTCTTTTTCTATCTATTCCTTTTGAAAAGAAGCCAAAATGTCTAATAGTAGTGGTTTCTTGGTTGAAAGTGTGTATCCGAATTGCTGTATGAGAAATAGTGATAATGAAGGTGACATTTGAGAGAGAATCCCATTATGTTGCGTACCTGGCATGAAAGTTCATTGGTAGAGTTGAAGAGTCTGATATTGGATTGCGTCGGTGGTAGCGAGAGAAAAGAGATTGGAAGAGTGGGGTATAGGTTGCGAGCATGTGCGTTTGATGTTTGACATCCATGGAAGAATCATGACGGAGCAAGTGATGGAGCTTTCTGTGGAGGTTGGCAACGTCAGTGGCGGTGGATCTGGTTCGTCAGACTTTGTCTTGGATGACCCACGGATAAACCCCAATTTTATGGTTTATCTTGTGTTGAATTTGGTGGGTTTTATCAACTTATCTCACATTTATTCAATGAAATAGCATGCTTTTGTAATTCTCCCTAACTTTGTGCTTAAGAGTGAAAACATGCTTTTTAGGCCTTAAAATAGATAAATCTAATTCACTTTAATTCCATTCGATGCCTTGATATGTTTGTTGAGTGATTTCAGACTTATAAAGCAAGGATTGGATGGAAGAAGTGAAGAGAAAAGCATGCAAAGTGAAGAATTCATGAAAAAATGAGCATTTGGAGAACTCAAGGCCACGCGCACGCGTCATCCACGCGTACGCGTGAGGAGGAAATTTGCCAGTGACGCGCACGCGTGACGTTGGTCACGTGACCTCATTAAAGTGAAGACGCTGGGGGAAATTTCTGAGCTTTCCAAGCCCAAATCCAACTCATTTCTGAGGCTATTTGATACAGAATTCAAGATTGGACAAGGGGGGAGCAATTAGAATAGTTTAGGATCATGTTTTAGGTAGTTTTCTAGAGAGAGAAGCTCACTCTTCTCTCTAGAATTAGGGTAGAATTAAGTTAATTCCTCTTAGATTTAGGTTTTAATTCTTGTTTTTATCTAGTTTTCTTTGCATTTTCTTGTTTCTACATCCTTGTTCTTTTAGTTCCTTTTGTTAATTTATCTTTTATGTCATTTTTTATGTTATGAACACTCTTGTGAATTTCAATTTCCTTTAATACAATTTGAGGTATTTCATATTTAATGTTGCTTTCTTTAGTTGTTATTGTTGATTCCATGCATTGCGTAGTTGTAGCTTTTATTATTATTGCAATTTTATGATGCTTTTCTTTTATGCCTTCCAAGTGTTTGACAAAATGCTTGGTTGGATGTTAGAGTAGTTTTTGAGCATTCTTGGCTTGGAAAGAGAAATTAGGTAATCTTGAGTCATTAATACCCAATTTAGATTGGTGATCTAGAGTGATTAGTTAGTATTGTTTCCATTAACATTACTTAAGGATTGGGATTAACTAGTCCTATTTGACTTTCTCTCAATATGAAGATAACATTATACCTTCTTCCGATGTTGGAGATGACCAAATAGGATTAGCACTTGTTAATTATTGTATTATGATTAATGACTAGGATAAAAACCCTTAATTCTCAATCCTCGCCATGAATGCCTCTTTTTAGTAATCACTTTCCTTAGTTGTTTGATTTGCATTTCTTGCCTTTTTTAATTTCATGTTTTATCAATCCAAACCCCTTGAATCTCATAACCAATAATTGAGCACTCGATTGTGATTCCTAGGGAGAACGACCCGTGACTAATATTCTCGGTTACTTTTATTGGGTTGGACTTGTTACAACCAAAATTAAACTTTGATTGAGGATTATTTGTCGGTTGGGAACTATACTTCGACGAGGTTATTTGTGTGAAATTCCTAACCGAAGATATCCTTCTATCAAGTTTTTGGCGCCGTTGCCGGGAAATTGCAATGTGTGCTTATTGTTGGTTATTGTATATATGTTGATAGTGTGAATAGGTTGCTTTTTGCTTATTTGCTAGTTTTAGCTTAGTTGTTTGTTTTCTTTACCTTTCATTATGAATTCTCATCCTTTTGGCTATGAATTTGGTTCAAACTATGTTGTAGGAAATGGAAATAGAATCTTCAATAGAGGTTTGCATCAAGGATTTGGAAATCAAAGGTGGGAGGAGCCTCAATCATATAGACAACCTTCTTGGTAACAACCTCCGCCGGTTTCTTATAGTTATAATCCAACTCATAATGCTTACCAACCTAATGGATGTAGTGACCCTCATTGTCCTCAACATAGCCCTCAACAACCTTAATCACAAGCCCCATACCACCATTCACCTCCATATGATCCTAATCCATATCCACCATACCAACAACCATATGAGCCATATTTAGAGCCACTACCATTCCAACATCAATACTCTCAAGAACTATCGATTCCATATACCTCACCTCCATACCCTTACTAAGATGAACCACCTTCCAATTATGAACCCTTTTCTCCAAACAATAAACCCACTCTTCCACCACCTCCTCCAAGGGATAAAGCTCTCCATACCTTCTTACAAGAACAACAAAGAGATATTAACTGTTATATCCAAAGGAAAGAAGAGCAGCAAAAGGAGCTAAAGAAGTTACAAATCATGGTGGCTACCATGACTGAAGCTGCTAACCGCATGACCTCCCACCTAAGCTCATGTATTCAAGACACTCCCATTGACGAATGTGGATGATCAACTAAGGAGTATAGTGAGGGAGTGAGTTTAGAGCTTCAAGGTGAAGAAGAGGAGTTGAAGCAAGAATTGCAACAAGAGGAGGAAGTTGAGATAATTGAGCTGGAAGGAGTGGTTGAGAAGTTAGAAGAGGTTGATCAAGATATAGATTCAATCATTGATGAGTTCTTGTCCACACTAACAAATCACCTCGATGATCCTATTGAGCCTTCTTCCATTTAGTTTGAAAGTAATGTCAAGGAGGGTGCGCAACCTCCAAAGCATAGGATGAATGATAAAGATTTGGAAGAAGGTAAACAAGCAACAAATCCGCACCTTGATAATGACTCCACACCAACACATGATCCCTTTGTATTTGAGGAGTCTTCTTCCATTAAAATTGAGGTAGATGTTGAGATAGTTCCACATCACCTGCAAGTTGTGACATGAAGGATGGAGAAGAGTTAGAAGGGGTTGGTGAGGAAATGATTGAATGTGAAGAACCTTGTCAAGAAGTGGACATGGAAGATGCTTGTCAAGAGGTGGGGGTAACCAAAGAAGAGCACAAGGGAGTGGACCTCACATTGTCAAAGTGTGGAGAGGTCTCTCTTCCTAAGTCACCATCATCCTTTACACCATTCAAGTGGGTAAAATTCATATCCCTTAGCTTTCTTATTCCACTTGAAGATGGGTTACTTGAAATGGATGGCCAACTTAGAGCTCTTTGAGGAACGGAAAGCAAGAAAGAGTTGGTTAGTGGTAGGCACCACAATTCAAGGTTCACTATGGTTAAATCACCAAAGTCTAAGTGCAAGGGATGGTGTAGTACTCAATTGAGAGGATATAGGAGAGTTTGGTGCTTCAATGAGAATTCATAAGTCTTGTCACCTGGATTTAACTATGGTAGTCAACAAGAAGATGGGTGCAAGAACAAGGTTTGGGATCCCAGAACTCATTTCAACAATCAACACTCTTGGGGAATCCCGGTTGACATTGGATATGCAAGTGGTGTGGAATTTAAAGTCCACAAACTAACCGGCAAGTGCACTGGGTCGTACCAAGTAATACCTCAGGTGAGTGAGGGTTGATCCCACAAGGATTGATGGATTAAGCAACAATGATTGAGTGATTTACTTAGTTAGACAAACAGAAAAGAGTGTTGAGATCAATTGCATTAAACAGTAAATCAGAGAATAAAAAAAGTGAGCAGTAAGCAAATAGTGAATAATATATGGAGAAACACTTAAGGCTTCAGAGTTATCTATTTTCTGGATTGACTTTTCTTATTAGCTATTTTAATCATGCAAAATTCAATTCATGGCAAACTATATGTGACTAAACCCTAATTCCTTAGACCTTTTTAGTCTCCTCTAACTTTCATCAACCGCCAATTCCTTGGTCACTTAATTCCAATTAGAGGGTGAAGTTCAATTCTAGTTATATGCCACAAAAACCCTAATTACCCAAATATAAGAGGATTATATGTCACGTATCCCGTTAAATCCAGATAAATAGAAATTTAGGAGAAATTGTTTTCAAACTGTTGTTCAAGTAAAGAGCTTTTCCAAGTTATACAAGAACTCAATTAGAACAAGGGTCATACTTCCGTTCCACCCAAACTCATAAGATAAAGAATGAAAATAATTCTTGAAATAGAAATCAGTACATGAATTAAAATAGAAAAATAATAGAATCAATCCATACAATAGACAGAGCTCCTAACCTTAACAGTGGAGGTTTAGTTGCCCATGGTTCAGAGAGAAAATTTAGGATTCAGAAAACTGTAAATTGCCGAATGAGATAGAAGAGAAGAGAAGAGCCCGAAGGGCTGATTCTTTTCCCTTTTATATCTAAACCTAATTAATGTAAAATATATTTTTTAAAACTAAATAATATCTTTTTCTAATTATAAAAGAAATAAAATTTAATCAAAATTATTTTCTTCAGTTTGTTAGTTGTTATTAATTACTTAATTAGTTAGTTAGCTAGCTTAATTTCTATTTTTGGCGCTAAGTGTTGGACTATTATTCTTGTTTACTGTTTGTTGTTGCTGATTACTGATAGGATGCTACTTTTGCATTATTGTTGCTATTACGCATTGTTGGATTTCATTGTTGAGGTTATACTTTGTTACTTGGTTGTGAATTCTTCTTGCTTAATATCTTTTGAATACCAAGCGCTTATGGATTGCCTTCAAGCAGTCTAGATGTTTTAAATTGCATGATTTGTCCACCATGTGATTTGAATTCTTTTCCTTAACTAGGCAATTTCTTGATGGATGTTGTGCATTTATCTTAATGCATTGTGTTGCTTGATCATATGCATCCATATGTTGTGTTTATGCCTTAAGGACATGTTGACCATTAATTGTTTACTTATGTGCTCTACACATACTTGAAACTAGTCATTTTGGCATAATGCTTCCTTTATGAAATTGGATTAATATTGGAAGCTCACCTAGGGACATTCTTTTTTGAAATTCTCAAGTCATATGGACCATGCTTGCTATGTGATTGATTTTCAACTTATAGCTCTCTTTTAATAAGTTGCATAGCATCCATGTGTCCCACTTTATATCGACTAAGTGATGCAAGAAAAATTCAAAGTGTGTCATTGATTGATGTGTAAGTTTCATATTTCATTCTGATCATTAAGCTTCCTGGCACCTCAATCAATGTCCATTCATCATCCATTTCAAAATCTCTTAATTCTTGCTTGAATGCTTTTATGCTTTTTTATTTACTTCTTGTTGTTGATCTTAACCTACAAGTTTCTTTAAAGTTCAGCGTGGAGGAGGTAGCAAGCATTCCTTTGGCTTTCTTGTTGTGGCGCCAAACTTGGGGAATCCAAGTTTGGCGTGGATGAAGCAGCCTCGATTCGTCACTCTCTTCGTTCTCTATCCTTGACCTCAACTCCATCAAATTCATCCAAACGCTACCTGAAATAAACAGAATTGCATACAACTCATAGTAGCATTCATAATGGCTAAAATATATCAAATCTTGATTAAACTTAGCAATTCAAGTACAAATTCACTAGGAAAAGATAGAGAGGATGCTAACGCATCACAACACCAAACTTGAATTGTTGCTTGTCCTCAAGCAACCGAAATTAGTACATGATTAAGATGTGAATTTGCATGAGAGGTGAGAGTTCAGTTATGTTCATGTCTCTTCTTGAAGTGGGGTTTATCTATTGTAATTCTGAACAGTTTTGGTATCTCACTCTCCTTTGAATAAGAGGAATGTCACTGTCATTCGGAATCAGAATCCGGATCATATTATGAATTCTCTAATCCTTATACTTCAATTTAATCCTTGAACACAACAGATATCCTTTAATTCTCAATTAATTGGTGCTTTGCACCTTGAGTCTAGCCGTGACTTTAAATGTTCTGTCTCAAGGGTTAATTGACACACGAACACCACAAGCACTTAACTGGGGAACTCTCTTGAAGTTTTGATTTTTCTTTCAGCTATTCCCAGACAGTGGTGCTTAAAGCCTTTGGTATACTCTGCTAAATGCATTTGATCTCGACTCTAAATATTTTGTCTCAAGGATTATTTGACTCAAGAACACCACAAGCATATGACTAAGGAAACAACTCTTTGAGCTTTTAATCATATCTGACCTCCCTAGTCATTGATGCTCAGAGCCTTGGACCTTGCTTTTAATTCTTTCTTTGCTGTTTCTTTACTTCAAGGATCAACTTTTACTAATTTCAGAAAATTCATAATAGTTCTCTAAATTTCTGTTCCTTATACATCAACATCCTTTTATTCAAATTCAAACATGCACGGTTCATGTCATGCATTCAGAATCACAGAGAACACCACCACATTTGATTAAATGAGACTACTTTCTTTCATAAACTCTTTCACTCATGCATTACATCCTTTTCTTCTTTCTTTTCGTTTGATTTCAAGCTCAGTGAGCAATAAATGAAACACTTTTTCAGAATAAAATTTAAATAACAAAATAAATAGTAAATTAAACTAGAACCTAAGAATTGAAATAACAATTGATCTTGCAATAACAAAAAATAGCAGAAAACAGGAACCTAATCATAAAAATAGCAAAATAATAAGGAAAATGAAAAGGAACTGAGCCACCTCAATCTCCCTGGTGGGGATCCCTCTCCTCAGGCTGAGCTCCGTAAGGTCCTCTCAGGCGGCTATAATCCTATCTCAGCTGATGAATCTCTTGCCGCTGAGAGCGCTGATTAGCTCTCATCTCATTAAGGGTTGTACAGAGATGCTCCCATCGGCTGTTCTGTGTGGCTTTCATCTCCTCTACAGATGCCATGTATTGCTGCCAACGACTGTTATTGGAGACCCTCATCTGCTCCATAGAGGATGCGAGCTGCTGCCAGTATTCTTGAGGAGGAAGGTATTGTCCCTGAGGCAATGGCTGCTCCTCTTCAGCTCCTTCTTCAGCCTGTTCTCTTGGGAGCCTCTGACGTTCCCTTACCCGTTTCATAGTCTTCTTCGTGATGGGCTTCTCGACTGGGATAGGGAAATCATTCTTTATTTTCACCCTAGCGGCCTCACCGAAGCGAAAGATGAGATATGGGAAGCCCAACCTGGCATTATCCTTGGTGTCGGTGGCGATATGGTAAATCTGCTGGGCAATGACGTCCGCCACCTCCACTGGCTGTCCCAACAGAATGCAGTGAATCATGATGGCGCGGTCCACGGTACACTCGGACCGGTTGCTTGTGGGCATGATAGAACGGCGAATAAAGTGGTGCCATACCCTAGCCAAAGGCGTTAGGTCACCATCTCTGATATGGCCTACCTTCCCCTCTGCCCCCAGTTTCCACTGGGCATCTGGAATGCATATGTCAGCATCTACTTGCTCCAGTCGCTGATCCCTCTCCGCCCTCACACTGTAAGACTGAAGTGAGGGCATGGTCTGTGGTATCTGGAGGGTCTGCCGGATAATCTCTGTGCTGAAATTAGTGGCTCTTCCCTTTACAAAGCTTCAGTGGTCCCTTGCATTGACTCCAGACACATCCTTATAAGTAATTCACAGGTTTTCATAAAATTCTTGAACCATTAATTGTCCCATCTGTATGTGCAGATTGCACAGAAGTTGCCATCCTCTTCTCTGAATCTCACACTGAATTTCTGGATATTCATCCGGTTGGAGATTGAACCACACTTCCAGTAGAACTGATCTCTTGTTAGTGACTTCATAAAAGTGCTCTTCATGCAGTATAGAGCGGAAGCGTCTTGAATCATGAGAACCGGTGGTCGGTTCCTTTCCTTTTCTCTTCTTGGAAGGTTGGGTGGTCTTTGGTGCCATGGAAATAAACAAAATAAAACAGCGGAGTGAAAACACCAAACTTAGAACAGTTGCTCGTCTTCGAGCAAAATAAAGAAATACAAAAGGGAAGAAGAAAGAGGAGTAGAAATTTAAATAGAAGGATATAAAATGCAATGCTAAAAGTGTCTTCTACTTTTTCTATTTTTTTTGTAATATAACAGAATAATAGAAGAAGAATCGAAGAGGGAAAATAGAAGGGAAAGGTTAGGATTAAGAGGGGAAGGGTACGGTTGACAGGTTGGGGTGAGGGGATGATATGAGGCTTTCTTTGGGAATGAGGGAATGAGGTAGTGTTTAAGGGGAAGGGGAGTAGAAGTATATCTGGGAATGGAGGGAGGGGTTAAGGTGCTGGGTTCGGAAGGGGGTGGTTGGACGTTTTTGGTTTGAGGGAGAAAGAAGTGCTGTGTTTTGGGTTGAAGGGATGGGGTTCTATATATAGGGAGTGGGGGTTGGTGTAATTGGTTTGGCTCAATCTTGCAGGAGCTTGGCAAGGGTGGGAATATTTGGGGAAGGGTTTGTAATAGGGTTGGGAAGGGGGTTGCAGGGTAGTGTGGGGGAACGGGAAAAAGAAAAGGAATCAGTGAGTTGAGGTGGGGACCAGATGGGATAGGATTTGGGAGGGATTTGATGAGATTCGTGTGATTATAGGCCAAATTACCCAAATTCACATCAAACTTGAATAGTGGGGCGTTCCGTGTCGCAAGCTTCGTGACGAACGGATTTTTGCTAGTAAAGAATTTCACAAATAAATCCTCGTTGCTAGTATAGTTTCTAAACCAACAAAGAATCCTTTCATGCAAAAACTTGTTTGTCACTAAAGCAAACCCAATAAAATTAATAACTGAAGTATTTAAACCTTGGGTCGTCTCTGAAAGAATTGCAGGGAGGTATGATTTATTATTGGTTATGGAAAGGTATCTTTTTGGGGGTTTTTGAATAATGGATAAGTAAATTGCAAGAAAGTAAATTAATAATTAAGAAAACTCTTGGCAAGGTATGAGAATTAGACGTCCTATCCTAGTTATCCTTATCAATTGTGATGAGAATTGTTCATTGCTCCCACTTAGTTAACCCTTACTAAATAAAGAAAAGTCAAGTGGACTAATCAATTTGATTCCTCAAGTCCTAGTCAACTCCTAAGGAAAGACTAGCTTTAGAGGGATCCAAATCAACCAGTAACTTTCAATTATCAGTCAACAAAAGAGTTTGATAACTCAAGCATCTCCAATTACTCAACCAAAGCTAAGAATGTAAAAAGCTAAATTAAAATCATAAATATAAAATACCTCAAATTGCATTAAATAAAGAAATCAAATTTAACATGGAGTTCATAAACCAAATTGGGGAAAATAAATAAACTAGAATGCTAGAATAAATAAAAGTAGAAGAGAAACTAAATTAAAGGAACATTGAACCTGGAATTGAGAAGAAATAAACCTAAAACTAAGAGAAATCCTAAAACCTAGAGAGAGGAGAGAGCCTCTCTCTCTCTAGAAACTACATCTAAAACCTAAAACTATGTGAATGAATGTTGTATCAATGTGTGTTGAGTCTCTGCTTGTCCCCTGGCTTTAGTCTGCGTTTCTGGGCCGAAAACTGGGTCCAAACTCAGCCAAAAATCGCCCCCATCATTTTTTGCAATTTCTGTAGGTAGCGCATGTCACGTGTACACGTCAGTCACGCGTACGCGTCACTGTGCAAATATCCAATTTATGCGCGCGCGTCGTTCCTCGCTGGACTGCTCCTTGGTTTCTTGTGTTCCTTCCATTTTTGCAAGCTTCCTTTCCATCCTCAAAGCCATTCCTTCCCTATAAAGCCTGAAAACACTTAACGCACAGACCATGGCATCGAATGGTAATGAAAGAGGATTAATAATTAACAATTTTAAGGCCAAAGAAGCATGTTTTCAATCATAGCACAGAATCAGGAAGGAATTGTAAAACCATGCGAATTATATGAATAAGTGTACAAAGACTTGATAAAAACCACTCAATTGAGTACAAGATAAACCATAAAATAGTGGTTTATCAATCTCCCTATACTTAAACATTAGCATGTCCTCATGCTAAGCTCAAGGAGATAGAAAGAATGAATAGGGACAACAGGACTCATGCAATGCAGTGTAACCTATACATATGAATGCAACTATATGATGAAATGTCTATACCTACTTGGTTAAGGACATGAACAAGTTTTCTAAGGCAAATAAAATTCAGATTCCACTAACTCAAATCACACAATAAAAGATAAGTAAACTAGTGAGAAGAAAGCTCATGAGAGCTGGGAACATAGAGTCAAGCATTAAACCCTCACTGGAAGTGTATACGCACTCTAATCACTCAAGTGTATAGGGTAATCCACTCTAGTCTCCTCTATTCATGCGTTCTAAAATTTGTTCTTCATCTAACCAATCAACAAATATTTAGTGCACACATGCAAACATCATGAGGTCTTTTTCAAGGTTGTAATGAGGCTTAGGTAAGGGTGAGGATACATGTATGGCCAAGTGAGCTAAGAAATGAATCCTTGATTAACCTAAGTTCTCACCTAACGCACATACATTCCCTATGCTTCTAAAATCATGCCTAACTACCCATAGTCTCACTTTTTGTGCTTTTCACCTACTCATGTATTTAAATGTTCTTCTATTTTATCTCACATGCATTGATCTTTTTATTGAACTTAACATTGGGGTGCTTTATTTTAATGGGTATCTCCTCTCTACCCCAAACTTGGTGCAGACCAAGTTTGGCACCAGTCCTTCTCTTTTTTTTTTCATGCCAAATGCCAGGGGGGCCAAGTTTGGCGCCACCCTGGCAGAGCGTTTCCCCTTTTTGTGCGTAGCCTCCCACGCCAAACATGATAAATTTAAGTTTGGTGTCAATCTTTTCTTCAATTGCATGCTAGTACGTCGCCTCTTCACACCAAACGCCAGGGGACCCAAGTTTGTCGTCACCCTGGCAGAGCGTGATGCTCCTTTTCATGTAACTCCCACGCCAAACTTGAGGGAGGCAAGTTCGGCGCCACTGCTTGGCTATTTCTCCCTTGTTTCGTCGTTCTCCACGTTGAACTTAGAAATTTCCAAGTTCAGCGTGGGTCGTCCAAAATCCAACTCTCCTTTTGCACGCTTGCACGGTGCCAAACTTGGAGATCCCAAGTTCGGCACCAACCTGACCGAGTCAACCTTCTCTAGGGTGGGCAAAAATTTTTCTAAGTGTCCGGTTCCTATTCTAAAATTTTTGTATGATCAAAATACACGTAAAATAAAAGGAAATCAATAAAAACTCAATAAAAATTAATTAATAATAAAATCAACACAATGGAAAATAAACTAAGGATACGAAATCATCGGGTTGCCTCCCAACAAGCGCTTCTTTAGTGTCACTAGCTTGATGGTCAATCTTGCTAATTTAGTAGATGAACGGACCATTGGCAATCAATCTCACCTCCAAGATAGTGCATCAACCTCTGACCATTAACTGTGAATTTCCTGTCCAAATTCTCGTCCTGAATCTTCACATGACCATATGGTGAAGCTCTGGTAACTACAAATGGTCCTGACCACCAGGATTTCAGCTTCCCGGGAAAGAGTTTGTGCCTTGAATTATACAGAAGCACTCTCTGACCTGGCTCAAAGACTCTAATGGAAATCTTCTTGTCATGCCATATCTTGGTTCTCTCCTTATAGAGCTTGGCATTCTCATAGGCTGAATATCTGAATTCATCAAGCTCATTCAATTAAAGCATCCTCTTAATTCTTGCAGCCTGAGCATCAAGGTTCAGATACTTGATTGCCCAGTAAGCTTTATGCTCCAGCTTAACTGACAAGTGACAAGCTTTACCATAGACCAGCTGATAAGGGGACATGCCAATCGGAGTATTGTAAGCTGTCCGGTAAGTCCAGAGAGCATCATCAAGCTTCCTAGACCAGTTCTTTCTTGAGACACTGATGGTCTTCTCTAGGATCCTCTTGAGTTCCCTATTGAAAACCTCAACCTGTCCACTTGTCTGAGGGTGATAGGGGGTTGCCACTTTATGAAGGACTCCATATCTCTGCAAAAGTGAGTCCAGCTGTCTGTTACAAAAGTGACTTCCACCATCACTAATGAGTGTCCTTAGGACACCAAACCGGCTGAAAATATATCTCTGAAGAAAGGTCATCACCACTTTGGCATCATTGGTGGGCAAAGCCATAGCTTCCATCCACTAGGACACATAATCAACTGCCACTAGAATATAGTTGTTGGAAAATGAGGGTGGGAAAGGTCCCATGAAGTCAATACCCCACACATCAAACAACTCAACTTCAAGAATCCCTTGCTGTGGCATCTCATGATTGGCAGGGAGATTCTTAGCTCTTTCACACCTATCACAGTGCTTCACAAATTCTCTTGAATCTCAGAAGAGAGTCGGCCAGTAAAAATCGCTTTGAAAGACTTTTGTTGCTGTCCTTTGACCACCAAAGTGGCCTCCATAATCAGAGCCATGATAGTGCCAAAGAATTTGCCATGTTTCCTCATATGGGACACATCTCCGGATTATACCATCTGAGCATCTTCTAAAGAGGTATGGATCCTCCCAAAAGTAGTACTTTGCATCAGTCAATAGCTTCTTCACTTATTATCTACCATACTACTTTGGGATGAAATTCATGGCTTTGTAATTTGCAATGTCTGCAAACCATGGAGCCTACTAAATAAGGAACAATTGTTCATCTAGAAATGTCTCAGTCACAGCTGTGGGTGGTTGCACTCCTTCCTCAGGTTCAATTCTGGAAAGGTGGTCAGCTACTTGATTTTCTAACCCTTTCCTGTCTTTAATCTCAATATCAAACTCCTGAAGGAGTAACACCCATCTGATTAATCTTGGTTTAGAATCCTGTTTGGTTAGAAGGTACTTCAAAGCAGCATGATCAGTATAAACAATAACCTTAGAACTAATTAAATAGGACCTAAACTTGTCAACAACATATGTAATTGCTAATAATTCTTTTTCTATAGTTATGTAATTCCTTTGGGCATCATTTAACACACGGCTAGCATAGTAAATGACATGTATAAGCTTGCCATGCCACTGTCCTAAAACAGCTCCTATAGCAAAATCACTAGCATCACACATTAATTCAAATAGTAACTCCCAGTCAGGGGGAGCTATAATAGGAATAGAGATAAGGTTTGCTTTCAGAGTTTCCAAAGCATGCAGGCATTCAGCATCAAACACAAAAGGCACATTAGCAACTAACAGGTTGCTCAATGATTTAGCAATTTTGGAAAAATCCTTTATAAATCTTCTATAAAATCCTACATGACCCAAGAAACTCCTGACTGCCTTAACATTAGCTGGTGGGGGTAATTTTTTAATTACCTCCACCTTTGCTCTATCAACTTCAATCCACTTGCTTGAAATCCGGTGTCCAAGAATAATACCTTCTGTAACCATAAAATGACATTTTTCCTAATTTAAAACAAGGTTTGATTCTTGACACCGTTTTAAGACTAGAGACAAATGCTTAAGGCATGATTCAAAATAATTACCAAAGACAGAAAAATTATCCATAAATACCTCAATGAACTTTTCAACCATATCAGAAAAAATTGAAAGCATACACCTCTGAAAAGTTGCTGGAGCATTACAAAGTCCAAATGGCATTCTCCTATAAGCAAATACTCCAAAAGGGCATGTGAATGCTGTCTTATCTTAATCTTGAGGGTCCACTGCAATTTGATTATATCCAGAATATCCATCTAGAAAGTAATAAAAAGCATGACTAGCTAACCTCTCAAGCATCTGATCAATGAAAGGCAAGGGGAAGTGATCCTTCCTTGTAGCAGTATTGAACCTCCTGTAGTCTATGCACATTCTCCATTATGTGATTGTCCGTGTAGGAATAAGCTCATTCTTTTTATTCTTGATCACTATCATCCTTCCTTTTTTGGGAACTACCTGCACAGGACTCACCCAAGGGCTGTCAGAAATATGGTAAATAATGCCTGCTTCCCATAGTTTCATTACCTCTTTTTGGACCACCTCTTTCATGGTTGGATTTATTCTCCTTTGTGGTTGCACAACTGATGAACGGATTGTTGACGGTATCGAATTTCTCTAATGAGATCTCGTTGCAAGTATAGTTTCTAAACCAATCAATAATCCTTTCATACAAAAATTTTGGTTGTCACAAGTACAAACCCCTAAAATCTATAAACCGAAGTATTTAAACCTCGGGTCGTTCTCCCTAGGAATTGCAATAAAGTTTTTTGTTTATTGGTTATGAGATATTTTGGGGTTTTTGAGATATTAGACATGAAATGTAAATGGCAAAGAAAATAGACTAACAACTAGAAAAGCTCTTGACAAGGAATGAGAATTAGAAGTCCTATCCTAGTTATCCTCCTTAATTGTGACCACAATTGTCCATTGCTACCACTTAGTTAACCTCTAACCATGGAGGAAAGTCAAGTGGATGAATCAACTTGATTCCACAAGTCCTAGCCAACTCCCAAGGGAAAGACTAGCTTTAGTGGTATCCAAATCAATTAGCAACTTCTAATTATCAATCAACAAAGGAATTAGATAACTCAAGCATCACTAATTACTCTACTTAAGCCAAGAGGAACAAAATCTACACTAAAATCTAACCAAGCATTTCATCAAACACTTGGAAGGCATAAAATAAAACTAAAGCAATTCTACAACAAGAATGAATTCTAACAACAATTAGATGCAAGGAATTAACAACAACAATTAAAGAAAACAAGATCTACATGAATTACCTCAAATTGCATTAAATGAAAATAGAACGAACAAGAGTAGATCTACAACAAAATATAGAAGCAACATAAAGGAAATTTCAACAAAAGAATAGAAGAATGATGATTGCAACAACAAAGAATTGAGAAGAAGAAGTAGAAGAAAGCATGAATTAAACATAGATCTAAGAACTAATCCTAATCCTAATCCTAATCCTAGAGAGAAGAGAGAGCTTCTCTCTCTAAAACTAACTCTAAACTAATCCTAATATGTGTGAATGAGCTAAAGATGTGAATGATGTGTTCCCCTTCAATCCTTGGTCTTTTAAAGCTTTTCCCGCCAAAAACTCAGCTCCAAGTGGGGCCAAAAACCCTTCAAAATCTCCAGTCACGAGTTCTCTTTAAAAATCACGTACGGCCTTCGGCGCGTACGCGTACAGTGCGCGTACGCGTCCATGGAGCATTTTGCAATCCGCGCATAGGTGCATAGTGTGCGCGCGCGTCCTGGGTGTTTTCCAAATCTTTGGCTTTTCATGATTTATCCACTTTGCATGCTTTCCTCTCCACTCCTTTGATCCATTCCTAGCTTTTTCAACCTGAAATCACTTAACAAACACATCAAGGCATCTGGTGGAATCAAAGGTGAATCAAGATTAAATAATTAAAGGCCTAGAAAGCATGTTTTCACACCTAAGCACAAATTGGGAGGCAATCATGAAACCATGCTATTTCATTGAATAAATATGGGTAAAAGGCGATAAAATCCCCTAAAATCAATACAAGAAAAACCCTACAAATAGGGTTTATCACTGAGGTGGTTGTTGTTGATGAGACTAAAATTGGCGGTTATTATGATTATTTTGCTGAAAACCGCCTTGAGAATTGTTGTTGAAATTCTGAGATCTCTGAGGTTGGTCTCTCCACCCAAAATTTAGGTGATTTCTCCACCCTTGATTGTAGGTCTTAGAGTATGGATCATTATTGAGGTTTCTAGGACTATTCCCCATGTAGTTGACCTGTTCAGAACAAGATTGAGCATAATCATAATTCTCATTTTGCATAAAATTACCTGTCATGTCATAAGGGACCTCTTGAGCTACATTCTGGGTGTTGACAGCTGAAACTTGCATTCCACTCAACTATTAAGTAATTAGACTTATTTGCTGAGACAAAAGTTTGTTCTGAGCAAGAAGAGCATCAACAGCTTCCACTTCCAAAACACCTTTCTTCTGAGAGGTCTCAGAGTGCACAGGATTTCTGTTGGAGGAATATAAGTATTGGTTGTTAGCAATCAACTTAATAAGCTCAATAGTCTCTTCTGGTGTCTTCCTCATGTGCAAAGAACCACCTGCAGAATTATCTAAGCGCATCTTGGACATTTCACATAAACCCTCATAAAAGATATCCAGTTGAGTCCATTTAGAAAACATGTCCGGAGGGCATTTCCTGGTCAGTAGCTTCAATCTCTCCCAAGCTTCATAAAGGGTCTCACCATCTTTCTGTCTGAAAGTCTGAACCTCTGCCCTTAACTTAGTAAGCTTTTGAGGTGGGAAAAATTTAGTCAGAAATCCAATGACAATGTTGTCCCAAGTATCCAGACTCTCCTTGGGTTGAGAATCTAACCTCAACTTTGCTCTATCCCTCACAGTAAATGGGAAGAGCATAAGTTTGTATACCTCAGAGTTCACTCCATTGGTCTTCATAGTATCACAAATCTGCAGAAAATCAGAAATAAATTGATTCGGATCTTCCTGAGAAAGTCCATGATGCTGACAATTTTGTTGCACAAGAGTGACAAGCTAAAGCTTCAGTTCAAAATTGTTTGAAGCTGTGGGGGGAACCACAATGCTTTTTCCATAAAGATCTACATTGGGAGTAGTGTAAGAGCCAAGCACTCTTCTAGGTTTCTCATTCCCATTCAAGTTTGCCATATTGGCATTAGCAGCATTATTATGATCCCTAGTGGACTCTGCAGCCTTGTAAAGTCTTGCGTGTTGCAAACGCCGCCTCAAAGTCCTTTCTGGTTCAGGATCATAGTCTAACAGAGGTTCTTTGTCCCTATTCCTGCTCATAAATAGACAGAAGACAAGAAAAGATGGGATTCTCTACGTCAGAGTGTAGAGAATTCCCAGTGAGGTATGATGGATGGAAAATTAGATTTCCACACAAACTCACTGGCAAGTGTACCGGGTCGCATCAAGTAGTAATAACTCACAAGAGTGAGGTTGATCCCACAGGGATTGATGGATCAAGCAACTTTAGTGAGGTGATTAGTTTAGTCAAGCTAACTTGGTGAATTGAGTGAAATTGAAGAAGCAGAATGTAAATTGAAGAAAATAATAAGTGCAGAATGTAAATTGCAAAAGCTTAAATGACAAGAAAGGTAAAGTGTAGTAAATGTAAAGGGAATTGGGGGCTAGGAAATTAAAGGAAGCAGTAGATCGATCTCAGAACAATTGCAGAAGATGTAAATGTGCAGGAAATGTAAATCAAGCTCTCAGCAAACTCAAATGTAATTTTGCAGAAAGGAAAACTTGCAGAAGAAGATTATCAGAAACTAAAATTTTCATAAGCTAAATTGAATTGCAACACTGAAATGTAAAAATGCAGAAAAATTAAAGTGTTTCAAAGAGAACTTTCTATTCTACTCCTACTCCTACTCCTATTGCTCCCTATCAGAGCCAGCCTCACTCTAATGAAATGAAACTGATGCCTTTATATAGGCTTTACAAAATGAAAATAAAAATGAAATTGAAATTGGAAAAAAATTACAATTCAAATAAAATTCCTAATCTAATTGTTTCTTGTTCCTTTGAGTCATGTCCATGGGCTTTTTAATTTTGGATTTGAAGAAGAGTGGATCCGGATGGCTTGGTTCAAGTGGCATGGGTTAGGGTGCATTTGGTTCCCTCCCAGGGGACTACTCTGTTTGGAAAAGTGAACTCCACGTTCACTTTGCTAAGGCATGCCTTTGGTGCGCCTTTGTTCCTCCAGCGTTACTTTAGTGAACGGAACGTTCACTTTTTGAACGCTAGTCTTTGTTTCTTTGAACTCTAGCCAAGTGTAGTTTTTGGGCCTTAAAGATGCTTATCACTTGTGATTTAATTTCATGCCAAATATAGATTGTTATATATCATTGGAAAGCTCTAAATGCCAGCTTTCCAAAGCAATTGGAAGCGCATCAATTGGACATCTGTAGCTCAAGTTATGGCCCTTTGAAGAAGGCATGGTCATGCTGTCAGCGCCAAGTTAACAAAAGTGAACTCCCAGTTAACTTTAGTGAACCCTCCCCTTACTTCCAAGCTGAATTTCACGAGAAAGTTAGCAAAAGTGAATGCACAGTTAACAAAAGTGAACGCTCAGTTAACATTTTGAGCGCTGATTGTGAACATGGAGCACGCTTTCTTGATTTAGTTATGGGCCACGCTTTTAAAAGTGTGGCCTAAGGCTCCAAAGTGTGCCTCAACTCCAAAATGTGCCCAAAATCCCTCTTTTCTTCTTTTTAGCTTATTTTGTGCTTTTTTTTGCTTCTTTTTCTTCTTATTTCCTACAAAGTTTATAAAATCAAAAGATCAAAGAAATATACCATTTAAGCGCAAAAGAATGCAATATTTAAGCACTAATCATCAATTTCTTGTATGAAAAAGCATAGAAAAACATGACATGATGACATGTCATCAAGGTAACATGTGTAAAGAAATAAAATAAAATACTTACTACTTAATGCTAAAAAAAATTCGAAAATAATGATCAAAAGCAAGCAAAAAAATTTGAAATTTTCAAGGAATTTGAACAGAAAAGTTAAAATAAAATTAACTAGGTAACACCAAACTTAATTTCAGAAATTAAGGAAAAATAATGGCAATAAAATTCAAAAATTAAAGAGCAAAAATAAATAAAATTAAAACTAAAATGCTTAATCTAAGCAATCAAACAACTAATAGTTGTCAATCCCTGGCAACGGCGCCAAAAACTTGGTGCAGAATTTAAAGTCCACAAACTAACCAGCAAGTGCACCAGGTCATACCAAGTAATACCTCAGGTGAGTGAGGGTCGATCCCACGAGGATTGATCGATTAAGCAATAATGATTGAGTGATTTACTTAGTTAGACAAACAGAAAAGAGTGTTGAGATCAATTGCATTAAACATTAAATTAGAGAATCAGAAAAGCAAGCAGTAAACAAGTAGTGAATAATATATAGAGAAACAGTTAAGGGTTCAGAGTTATCTATTTTCCGGATTGACTTTTCTTATTAACTATTTTAATCATGCAAGATTAAATTCATGGAAAACTATATGTGACTAAACCCTAATTCCTTAGACCTTTTTAGTCTCCTCTAACTTTCATCAACCGCCAATTCCTTGGTCACTTAATTCCAATTAGAGGGTGAAGTTCAATGTTAGTTATATGCCAAAAAAACCCTAATGACCCAAATATAAGAGGATTATATGTCATGTATCCCATTAAGTCCTGATAATTAGAAATTTAGGAGAAATTATTTTCAAGCTGTTGTTCAAGTAAAGAGCTTTTCCAAGTTATACAAGAACTCAATTAGAACAAGGGTCATACTTCCGTTCCACCCAAATTCATAAGATAAACAACGAAAATAATTCTTGAAATAGAAATCAGTACATGAATTAAAATAGAAAAATAATAGAATTAATCCATACAATAGACAGAGCTCCTAACCTTAACAGTGGAGGTTTAGTTGCTCATGGTTCAAAGGAAAAAATTAGGATTCAGAAAACTGTAAATTGCCGAATGAGGTAGAAGAGAAGAGAAGAGCCCGATGGGCTGATTCTTTTCCCTTTTATATCTAATCCTAATTAATGTAAAATATATTTTCTAAAACTAAATAATATCTTTTCCTAATTATAAAAAAGATATAATTTAATCAAAATTATTTTCTTCAGTTTGTTAGTTGTTATTAATTACTTAATTAGTTAGTTAGTTAGCTTAATTTCGAGTTGAAATGATGTTTTCGGAAAGAAATTATGTATTCATGTATATCTAATCCGAATATATATAATTCAACACTCGAGCAGCTTTTAATAAGATTTTGAGGTCATAATTGTTTAGTAGAAAATACAGGATTTTTTTAAATAAATAAAATAAATATTTTAATTATCGAAATATGTATTTTGGAACGTTTTTATCGGAAAGCATCACATTTCTTATCTCGTTTACACTAGTGTAAACAAAATAAACTAATACGTATCTTGTTTACACTGTAAATGAGAAAAGGCCAAGAAGAAATGTAGCCTATATTTCGTTTACAGTGTAAACGAGATAGGAGGGTAATTATGATGTTTATATTATAAACGAGATATGTTAAGACAAATTTTCAACGGCTATAAAAGGATGTGTAATCCTTTGTATTCTCCACAAACATTGTACTACTCTTTTTCTATCTATTCCTTTTGAAAAGAAGCCAAAATGTCGAATAGTAGTGGTTTTTTGGTTGTAAGTGTGTATCCGAATTGCTGTGTGAGAAATAGTGATAATGGGGTGACATTTGAGTGAGAATCCCATTCTGTTGCGTACCTGGTCTGAAAGTTCATTGGCAGAGTTGAAGAGTCTGATATTGGATTGCGTCGGTGGTAGCGAGAGAAAAGAGATTGGAAGAGTGGGGTATAGGTTGCTAGCACCGATTGGAAATGGAGTTTTTCGGTTTTATCTGTTTTGCCTCCAAGGCTACAAGCATGTGTGCTTGATGTTTGACATCCATGAAGAAATGAGCATTTGGAGAACTCAAGGCCACGCGCACGCGTCATCCACGTGTACGCATGAGGAGGAAATTTGCCAGCTACGCGCACACGTGACGTTAGTCACATGACCTCATTAAAGTGAAGACGCTGGGGGCGATTTCTAAACTTTCCAAGTCCAAATCCAACTCATTTCTGAGGCTATTTGATGCAGAATTCAAGATTGGACAAGGGGGGAGCAATTAAAATATTTTAGGATAATGTTTTAGGTAGTTTTCTAGAGAGAGAAGCTCCCTTTTCTCTCTAGAATTAGGGTAGAATTAAGTTAATTCCTCTTAGATTTAGGTTTAATTCTTGTTTTCATCTAGTTTTCTTTGCAATTTCTTGTTTCTACATCCTTGTTCTCTTAGTTCCTTTTGTTCATTTATCTTTTATGTCATTTGTTATGTTATGAACACTCTTGTGAATTTCAATTTCCTTTAATGAAATTTGAGGTATTTCATATTTAATGTTACTTTCTTTAGTTGTTATTATTGATTCCTTGCATTGGGTAGTTGTAGCTTTTATTATTATTGCAATTTTATGATGCTTTCCTTTTATGCCTTCCAAGTGTTTGACAAAATGCTTGGTTGGATGTTAGAGTAGTTTTTGAGCATTCTTGGCTTGGAAAGAGAAATTAGGTAATCTTGAGTCATTAATACCCAACTTAGATTGGTGATCTAGAGTGATTAGTTAGTATTGTTTCCATTAACATTACTTATGGATTGGGATTAACTAGTCCTATTTAACTTTCTCTTAATATGAAGATAACATTATACCTTCTTCCGATGTTAGAGATGACCAAATAGGATTAGCTCTTGTTAATTATTGTATTATGATTAACGATTATGATAGAAAGCCTTAATTCTCAATCCTTGCCACGAATGCCTCTTTTTAGTAATCACTTTCCTTAGTTGTTTGATTTGCATTTCTTGCCTTTTTTAATTTCTTGTTTTATCAATCCAAACCCCTTGAATCTCATAACCAATAATTGAGCACTCGATTGTGATTCATAGGGAGAACGATCCGAGACTAATACTCTCGGTTACTTTTATTGGGTTGGACTTGTGACAACCAAAATTAAATTTTGATTGAGGATTATTTGTCGGTTGGGAACTATACTTCGATGAGATTATTTGTGTGAAATTTCTAACCAAAGATATCCTTCTTTCAAGTTTTTGGCGCCGTTGCCGGGGAATCGCAATGTGTGCTTATTGTTGGTTATTGTATATATGTTGATAGTGTGAATAGGTTGCTTTTTGCTTATTTGCTAGTTTTAGCTTAGTTGTTTGTTTTCTTTACCTTTCATTATGAATTCTCATCCTTTTGGCTATGAGTTTGGTTCAAACTATGTTGTAGGAAATGGAAATAGAATCTTCAATGGAGGTTTGCATCAAGAATTTGGAAATCAAAGGTGGGAGGAGCCTCAATCATATAGACAACCTTCTTGGTAACAACCTCTGCCGGTTTCTTATAGGTATAATCCAACTCATAATGCTTACCAACCTAATGGATGTAGTGACCCTCATTGTCCTCAACATAGCCCTCAACAACCTTTCCCACAAGCCCCATACCACCATTCACCTCCAAATGATCCTAATCCATATCCACCATACCAACAACCATATGAGCCATATTTAGAGCCACTACCATTCCATCATCAATACTCTCAAGAACCATCGATTCCATATACCTCACCTCCATACCCTTACCAAGATGAACCACCTTCCAATTATGAACCCTTTTCTCCAAACAATGAACCCACTCTTCCACCACCTCCTCCAAGGGATGAAGCTCTCCATACCTTCTTGCAAGAACAACAAAGAGATATTAGCTGTTATATCCAAAGGCAAGAAGAGCAGCAAAAGGAGCTAAAGAAGTTAGAAATCATGGTGGCTACCATGACTGAAGCCGCTAACTGCATGACCTCCCACCTAAGCTCATGTATTCAAGACACTCCCATTGACGAATGTGGATGATCAACTAAGGAGTATAGTGAGGGAGTGAATTTGGAGCTTCAAGGTAAAAAAGAGGAGTTGAAGCGAGAATTGCAACAAGAGGAGGAAGTTGAGATAATTGAGCTGGAAGGAGTGGTTGAGAAGTTAGAAGAGGTTGATCAAGATATGGATTCAATCATTGATGACTACTTGTCCACACTAATAAATCACCTCGATCATCCTATTGAGCCTTCTTCCATTGAGTTTGAAAGCAATGTCAAGGAGGGTGCGCAACCTCCAAAGCTTAGGATGAATGATAAAGATTTGGAAGAAGGTGAACAAGCAACAAATCCGCACCTTGATGATGACTCCATACTAACACATGATCTCTTTGAATTTGAAGAGTCTTCTTCTATTAAAATTCAGGTAGATGTTGAGATAGTTCCACATTACCTGCAAGTTGTGACATGAAGGATGGAGAAGAGTTAGAAGAGGTTGGTGAGGAAGTGATTGAATGTGAAAAACCTTGTCAAGAAGTGGACAAGGAAGATGCTTGTCAAGAGGTGGAGGTAACCAAAGAAGAGCACAAGGGAGTGGATCTCACATTGTCAAAATGTGGGGAGGTCTCTCTTCCTAAGTCACTGATGAGTATTTTGGTGAAAAATAAATTTCTCCCAAAACACACAAATCTAACCGGCAAGTGCACCGGGTCGCATCAAGTAATAATAACTCACGGGAGTGAGGTCGATCCCACAGGGATTGATGGATCAAGCAACTTTAGTGGGTGATTAGTTTAGTCAAGCTAACATTGATGTGAATTGTGTGAAATTGTAACCAACAGAAAGTAAATGACAATGAATTTAAAGTTGCAGAATGTAAATTGGCAAGTAACTTAAAGAGCAAGAAATGTAAATTGCAAGAATCTTAAATGACAAGAAATATAAATTGCATCAAATGTAAAGGGAATTGGGAATTGGATTTGCAGAAATTAAACAAGGAAAAGTTAAATTGCAACAAGCAGAGAAGTAAAAGATGGATTTGATTGATTCGGAACCAAAACAGAAATGTAAATAAACATGAAAAGCAATAAACAGAGAATGTAAAATTGGAATTAAGATCTCAGGACCCAAGAGACTAGATAACCAAGTCTAGATCTCAATGCCTTCCTAGACCCAACAAGAACAATTGCAAGAGAAATTAAAGAAAAGTAAATTGCAGAAGCCAAGAGAATGTGAAGTAGTAAACAGGAATGGAAATTCAATTGTGCAGAGAAAGTAAACAGAGAGAATTCTCAAGGTGAGATTGAAACAGAATTTCTTCAATTCTCAACCCAAGATTCAAAAACAAAGAAAAGAAAATTTAAAGAGAGCTCTTGAATCCTCGTGCTCCCTTCTGGAGCCAGCCTCCTCACAAATATGAAACAGATGCCTATTTATAGGCATTTTTACAAAATGAAAATGAAATTCAAAACAAATTACAATTAAAATAAAATTTCTATTCTAACTATCTCTTGTGCCTCTGAGTGGTGTCAATTGGGCCTTTGCTCTTGATGGAATTGGGTTGAAAGAGGCCTTGGTTGATTGCTCTTGAAGTTTGAAGAAGAACCAAAGTGAACCAATTGAACCGGGTTTGAGGTTAGCCAAAGTTGGACCTAAAGTTTGGCTCCAACTTTTCACATCAGCAAACACAATCTGCTGGTATGGACGTTGGTGCCAACGTTAGGGGTCTAACTTTGACCCTAACGTTGGCCTCCCTTATGCACATTTATGGCGCCAACTTTGTTCTCTTGTCATGTTGCCAATTTTATGCCCAATATAGACTATCATATATGGTTGGAAAGCTCTGAATGTCAGCTTTCTAACCCACTTGGAATCACTTCAATTGGACATCTACAACTCAAGTTATGATCATTTGAAGAGGGCATGGTCGCTGGCTTTGGTGTGCAGCGTTTGAGGTAACGTTAGCCCTCAAACGTTGGCGAAAACGCCAGTTCTGGAGGCTCAAATGTAATGTCCACCCTATACTATTATACATTGTTGGAAAGCCCTGGATGTCTACTTTTCAATGCCGTTGGGAGCACATTAATTGGAGCTCTACAGCTCGAGTTATACTCCTTTGAAGGTGCAGAGGTCAGTTGGCCTCACTGCAGGTTGCCACCATGTTCGTTTATGCACATTGTGGGGCAGTTTTCTCCCTCAATTTTAGTGTCCACCATGCAGTGCCATATATGCTTGGAAAGCTTTTGATTCCTACTTTCCAATGCTTCTTGAATCACCTCATTTGGAGCTCTGTAGCTCAAGTTATTCTTGTTGGAAGTATACCCCTTGTATGCCTTGTGGTGTGTGGCGCCAACGTTAGCCTCCAAGTTAGGGGGCTAACGTTGGCGCAAACGTTGACCCTTCTCCCTTTGTAATTCATGTGCCAACGTTAGCCTCCAAGTTAGCGGGCTAACTTTGGCGCAAACGTTGGTGCCCAGGGGAGAAACTCTCAAGTTCCAACGTTAGCCTCCAAGTTAGGGGGCTAACGTTGGGGCTAACGTTGGCCTCTTCCTTGAATGTTCATGTGCCAACGTTAGCCTCCAAGTTAGGGGGCTAACGTTGGCTCAAACGTGGGGAGCCCAGGGAGTAATCTTCATGCCTAACGTTAGCCTCCAAGTTAGGGGGCTAACGTTGGGGCTAACTTCATGCTTCCTGGTTCAATTTTCACTTATTCCATTGTCCTCTCTTCACTCCTAGCCATTCCTCTTTGCTTCAACCTTTCTCCAAGTTTTCTTCACCTATCATTAATCAACCAAACACATCAAAGCTATGCTCAAAATCATGAGATATTCATTCTTTCATAATATGTGACAATTTTAGCATAAAACCTCATGAAATAGCATGAATTCATACATGGTTGATTAAATCAAAGGAAACATGAAAATCTACCCAATTGGCTTGCTTATGGCTCAAGAAACTGCATAATTCAATTAAAAACAAAAGAAAAAGGCTAGTTAAAATAGGCTAAGATGACTTGTCATCACAACACCAAACTTAAAGCTTACTTGTCCCCAAGCAAGAAAAGAATCATGCAATAAAGATTGACAATCCAAGGCAAGAAGAATAGCAACTCAATGTTCATGGTAAGCTAGTTTTCTAAGCATACTACAATCACAAACGAAATGTAAATGATTGATGCTTCCATCTAGCTCAATTTATGAAATCTTTTTCTTATATTTCTTCCTTGAAACAAGCTTTTGATTTTCTTATTAGCTTCTCCTTTTTGGGTGCTTTGCCCCATGAGTTGATAACAAAGCTACGACTTCTAAATGCTTTGTTTTCAAGTATTACCACTTGATACATAAGCACCACAAGCATTTGATTAGAGGACTTCATTAAGCTCATTTTTCTTTTCTTTTCTTGACTCTCTAATCATTGATGCTCAGAGCCTTGAGCTTTGAGGGAGTGCTTTTGCACTTTGAGCCTAACCTTGACTTCTAAGTGTTTTGTTTTCAAGCATTTGGCTTGATACATAAACACCACAAGTACTTAGCAAATAAATTGCCATTGGTACTCAGAGCCTTCAGATTTTTCATTCTTTCCCTTTTTCTTTTCTTGCTTTATTTTGCATTTGCTTCTTCAAGGTTTTCATAATTTTAAAAGATTTCACAAAATGTCCTAGATGAAAACTTCAATTAAATAAAATCTAATGCAATTAAGCAACAATCAAACATACTAGCTTACCAATACTTTTATGCACATGCTAAAATCTTCTTTAATGCCTTGTTTGTTTATGATCATGATACTTTGTTGCTTTTGAATTCACAAAACTCAAGTTGGTAATCATAATGACATAGCACCATGTTGCAACTTAAAAATCAACTATGCCTTTTCATACACACATGCATACAGAGAGGGTAAAGACAATCATGCAGTTTATAGTGCTTGAAACAAATAAGGGGAAAAGAACTTTACAACCTTGTAGTTCATCTTCTCTATTGTTGTCATTTTCCTCCCATTCTCCTCCTTCCATACCAAACTCAGAATGCTTGCTCATCCTCAAGCAACTATTAGAACCGTGGCTATGGGGTTAAGATGGATCATGAATGTCTTGCACAAGAAATGTTAGTAGTACATGTGTTTCAAGCAAGCAAAATTAAAGATAATAATCAAGGCACAAGAGACAGAGACATTGTGATTACATAGATAAGAAGGTGTGCATGATACATTGCATAAAGATATAAGTGGCACACCAAACTTAGTGTGACACTTTCATTTGGAATTACTGCAAGTATCTTGTAAAGATTTGAAGCAAATTGTGTTGCATAGCAACACCAAACTTAGAATGTAATCCTATGTCAATTTATTTGAACTGAAACTAAACAAAAGAAACTGTTATATGTTAAATACAATCACCAAATGAAGAGTCTGTTATGAATAAGGATGTCTTGGTGATGTATTAACAAAAACAGTTAATGAAGGAAAGCATTAAAAACAAGTAAATAAATGAAACAAAGGGAAAACAAAATTTATCCAACTAAGAAGAAAAATAACACTGTAAAAGGCAATATGATTATGCAGACAAGTGATGTTGCTGGATTGATTTGCATAGAAAAATAGGTGGCACACCAAACTTAGAATCTTGGTGTGTCACTTTCATGTAAAATTGATGCAATCATCCATGAAGATGGAAAAAAGTTTGTTGCAGGGCAACACCAAACTTATAATGTGATCATATGCCAATTTATTGAAATTTAAACAAAGCAAGGAGAAGAATTGTACCTACTGTCTACCTGTTCTTTACTTTCTTCCTCTTCTTCCAATTCGTTAAGAGAAATGACTTCAAAGAAGGAGAAGTTTCAGCTACTGTCCCTTGCCTTGGCTTTTCCTCAGCAAGCTTCCTTTTGCAAATGACTTGATTGATCTTGCTTACTGGATTAGGGACAGGATTGGTGCTTTTGTTAGTTGCCTTCACTTCTTTGAATCCAAGTCTTGGTTGCTGTGTGATTATTGGAGTTTTGCATTCATCCAGAGCCTTTTGTATTGGTGGTTCCATGAACTCCTCCTTTATGTACTTCTCTGCCTCACTTGAGTTTGGAATGACTTCTTCACTTTCTTGCTCCTCCACTTCCTCTTTTACACCCAACATTTGTTTCATTCGCTCTATCATGGGGGAGGTTTGTCGATCTTCCCAACATTTCTTCATCTCCTCGTCATACCTTTCAATCATGGATTCAGATGTTGAGGCATTTTGGCCCAGGGAGGTTTGTGAAAGTTGTGAGTCTTCGTGTTCTCTTGTCATCTCAAGTGCAGTTTCAGGTTCAACCACCTCATTCTTCATTGAAAGTTCACTTGATGCAGTGGCCTCCTTATCTTGCTTTTCCTCCTTCTTCATTGTACTTTCACTTGACACAAGGACCTTTTGTTCTTGCTTTTCCACTTCCTCACCCACAAATTTGTCTTCATCCTTACTGTTTGATGGTTCTAAGTTCCTCTTCGTTTGCTCTAAGGACCCATTTATCTGCTCGAGGATGGTTTCTTTCCAAGATGGGGATTTTGTGTAAAATTCCACTAGTTTTCTCTGTATTTCAATGCCTTCACGGTATTCTTCCTCTGTTAATTCAAGAGATGAAGGTTGAGAGTAATTTTGGTGACGTGAATGTGTTGTGGTGAATTTGTGTTGAGGGGTGTGGAATGAGTTGTGTGATCGATGGGATGACTGGTATGGATTTTGGAGGAAACTTTGTGTTGAGGCATAATCAAGTGATGAAGAATTTTTAAATGAGAAACTAGGACGTGAGGGTGGCTGCTCTTCCATTCTTTGGCGACACTTCCATCTTCCATGAGGATAATGATATGAATCATTTTGTGGTGGTGGTTGGTATCCCATATGATTCTCTTTCTCATCTTGTGGTTGTGAAGCAAATCTCCATGAATTGGAGTGCTCAGAATGTGTATTCTCTTGGTGATATTCCCAGCCACCATTAGAGATTGGTGATGGTGGGTGATATCCAATAGAATTTGTTTGATCATAAGATGAGTTGAACTCCATTTGAGTTTTGTAAAACACACAACCAAGGAAAATTGAAATTACTCATATCAGAGATGAGAATTTCTTAGTGAGGCAAAAACTCAAACACCTTGGTTTCACTTTGAAACAGAAAACAAAAATAAAGAAAATGCTTGATCTAGACTTCTCACCCACTTAATCATTGTTGATCTAATCAATCCCCGGCAACGGCGCCAAAAACTTGATGAGTATTTTGGTGAAAAATAAATTTCTCCCAAAACACACAAATCTAACCGGCAAGTGCACCGGGTCGCATCAAGTAATAATAACTCACGGGAGTGAGGTCGATCCCACAGGGATTGATGGATCAAGCAACTTTAGTGGGTGATTAGTTTAGTCAAGCTAACATTGATGTGAATTGTGTGAAATTGTAACCAACAGAAAGTAAATGACAATGAATTTAAAGTTGCAGAATGTAAATTGGCAAGTAACTTAAAGAGCAAGAAATGTAAATTGCAAGAATCTTAAATGACAAGAAATATAAATTGCATCAAATGTAAAGGGAATTGGGAATTGGATTTGCAGAAATTAAACAAGGAAAAGTTAAATTGCAACAAGCAGAGAAGTAAAAGATGGATTTGATTGATTCGGAACCAAAACAGAAATGTAAATAAACATGAAAAGCAATAAACAGAGAATGTAAAATTGGAATTAAGATCTCAGGACCCAAGAGACTAGATAACCAAGTCTAGATCTCAATGCCTTCCTAGACCCAACAAGAACAATTGCAAGAGAAATTAAAGAAAAGTAAATTGCAGAAGCCAAGAGAATGTGAAGTAGTAAACAGGAATGGAAATTCAATTGTGCAGAGAAAGTAAACAGAGAGAATTCTCAAGGTGAGATTGAAACAGAATTTCTTCAATTCTCAACCCAAGATTCAAAAACAAAGAAAAGAAAATTTAAAGAGAGCTCTTGAATCCTCGTGCTCCCTTCTGGAGCCAGCCTCCTCACAAATATGAAACAGATGCCTATTTATAGGCATTTTTACAAAATGAAAATGAAATTCAAAACAAATTACAATTAAAATAAAATTTCTATTCTAACTATCTCTTGTGCCTCTGAGTGGTGTCAATTGGGCCTTTGCTCTTGATGGAATTGGGTTGAAAGAGGCTTTGGTTGATTGCTCTTGAAGTTTGAAGAAGAACCAAAGTGAACCAATTGAACCGGGTTTGAGGTTAGCCAAAGTTGGACCTAAAGTTTGACTCCAACTTTTCACATCAGCAAACACAATCTGCTGGTATGGACGTTGGTGCCAACGTTAGGGGTCTAACTTTGACCCTAACGTTGGCCTCCCTTATGCACATTTATGGCGCCAACTTTGTTCTCTTGTCATGTTGCCAATTTTATGCCCAATATAGACTATCATATATGGTTGGAAAGCTCTGAATGTCAGCTTTCTAACCCACTTGGAATCACTTCAATTGGACATCTACAACTCAAGTTATGATCATTTGAAGAGGGCATGGTCGCTGGCTTTGGTGTGCAGCGTTTGAGGTAACGTTAGCCCTCAAACGTTGGCGAAAACGCCAGTTCTGGAGGCTCAAATGTAATGTCCACCCCATACTATTAAACATTGTTGGAAAGCCCTGGATGTCTACTTTCCAATGCCGTTGGGAGCACATTAATTGGAGCTTTACAGCTCGAGGTATACTCCTTTGAAGGTGCAGAGGTCAGTTGGCCTCACTGCAGGTTGCCACCATGTTCGTTTATGCACATTGTGGGGCAGTTTTCTCCATCAATTTTAGTTTCCACCATGCAGTGCCATATATGCTTGGAAAGCTCTTGATTCCTACTTTCCAATGCTTCTTGAATCACCTCATTTGGAGCTCTGTAGCTCAAGTTATTCTTGTTGGAAGTATACCCCTTGTATGCCTTGTGGTGTGTGGCGCCAACGTTAGCCTCCAAGTTAGGGGGCTAACGTTGGCGCAAACGTTGACCCTTCTCCCTTTGTAATTCATGTGCCAACGTTAGCCTCCAAGTTAGGGGGCTAACGTTGGCGCAAACGTTGGTGCCCAGGGGAGAAACTCTCAAGTTCCAACGTTAGCCTCCAAGTTAGGGGGCTAACGTTGGCCTCTTCCTTGAATGTTCATGTGCCAACGTTAGCCTCCAAGTTAGGGGGCTAACGTTGGCTCAAACGTGGGGAGCCCAGGGAGTAATCTTCATGCCTAACGTTAGCCTCCAAGTTAGGGGGCTAACGTTGGGGCTAACTTCATGTTTCCTGGTTCAATTGTCACTTATTCCATTGTCCTCTCTTCACTCCTAGCCATTCCTCTTTGCTTCAACCTTTCTCCAAGTTTTCTTCACCTATCATTAATCAACCAAACACATCAAAGCTATGCTCAAAATCATGAGATATTCATTCTTTCATAATATGTGACAATTTTAGCATAAAACCTCATAAAATAGCATGAATTCATACATGGTTGATTAAATCAAAGGAAACATGAAAATCTACCCAATTGGCTTGCTTATGGCTCAAGAAAGTGCATAATTCAATTAAAAACAAAAGAAAAAGGCTAGTTAAAATAGGCTAAGATGACTTGTCATCAGTCACCATCATCCTTTACACCATTCAAGTGGGTAAAATTCATATCCCTTAGCTTTCTTATTCCCCTTGAATATGGGTTGCTTGAAATGGATGGCCAACTTATAGCTCTTTGAGGAACGAAAAGCAAGAAAGAGTTGGTTAGTGGTAAGCACCACAATTCAAGGTTCACTATGGTTAAATCACCAAAGTCTAAGTGCAAGGGATGGTGTAGTACTCAATTGAGAGGATATAGGAGAGTTTGGTGCTTCAATGAGAATTCACAAGTCTTGTCACCCGAATTTAACTATGGTAGTCAACAAGAAGATGGGTGCAAGAACAAGGTTTGGGATCCCAGAATTCATTTCAACAATCAACACTCTTGGGGCTTGTTACTTGTTTGAGCTTACTTGAAGGCCTTGTATGCCTAGTTTGGAATCCCGGTGGACATTGGATATGCAAGTGGTGTGGAATTTAAAGTCCACAAACTAACTAACAAGTGCACCGGGTCGTACCAAGTAATACCTCAGGTGAGTGAGGGTTGATCCCAAGAGGATTGATGGATTAAGCAACAATGATTGAGTGATTTACTTAGTTAGACAAACAGAAAAGAGTGTTGAGATCAATTGCATTAAACAATAAATTAGAAAATCTGAAAAGCAAGCAATAAACAAATAGTGAATAATATATGGAGAAACAGTTAAGGCTTCAGAGTTATCTATTTTCCGAATTGACTTTTCTTATTAACTATTTTAATCATGCAAGATTGAATTCATGGAAAACTATATGTGACTAAACCCTAATTCCTTAGACCCTTTTAGTCTCCTCTAACTTTCATCAACTGCCAATTCCTTGGTCACTTAATTTCAATTAGAGGGTGAATTTCAATTCTAGTTATATGCCACAAAAACTCTAATTACCCAAATATAAGGGGATTATATGTCACGTATCCCGTTAAGTCCAAATAATTAGAAATTTAGGAGAAATTATTTTCAAACTGTTGTTCAAGTAAAGAGCTTTTCCAAGTTATACAAGAACTCAATTAGAACAAGGGTCATACTTCTGTTCCACCCAAATTCATAAGATAAAGAACGGAAAAAATTCTTGAAATAGAAATCAGTACATGAATTAAAATAGAAAAATAATAGAATCAATCCATACAATAGACAGAGCTCCTAACCTTAACAGTGGAGGTTTAGTTGCCCATGGTTCAGAAAGAAAAATTAGGATTCAGAAAACTGTAGATTGTCGAATGAGGTAGAAGAGAAGAGAAGTGCCCGAAGGGCTGATTCTTTTCCCTTTTATATCTAATCCTAATTAATGTAAAATATATTTTCTAAAACTAAATAATATCTTTTTCTAATTATAAAATAAATAAAATTTAATCAAAATTATTTTCTTCAGTTTGTTAGTTGTTATTAATTACTTAATTAGTTAGTTAGTTAGCTTAAGTTCTATTTTTGGCGCTAAGTGTTGGACTATTAATCTTGTTTACTATTTGTTGCTGCTGATTACTGATAGGATGCTACTTTTGCATTATTGTTGCTATTACGCATTGTTGGATTTCATTGTTGAGATTATACTTTGTAACTTGGCTGTGAGTTCTTCTTGCTTAATATCTTTTGAATTCCAAGCGCTTATGGATTGCCTTCAAGCAATCTAGATGTTTTGAATTGCATGATTTGTCCACCATGTGATTTGAATTCTTTTCGTTGACTAGGAAATTTCTTGATGGATGTTGTGCATTTATCTTAATGAATTGTGTTGCTTGGTCATATGCATCCATATGTTGTGTTTATGCCTTAAGGACATGTTGACCATTAATTGTTTACTTATGTGCTCTACACGTACTTGAAACTAGTCATTTTGGCATAATGCTTCCTTTATGAAATTGGATTAATATTGGAAGCTCACCTAGGGACATTCTTTTTTGAAATTCTCAAGTCATATGGACCATGCTTGCTATGTGATTGATTTTCAACTTATATCTCTCTTTTAATAAGTTGCATAGCATCCATGTGTCCCACTTTATGTTGACTAAGTGATGCAAGCAAAATTCAAAGTGTGTCATTGATTGATGTGTAAGTTTCATATTTCATTCTGCTCATTAAGCTTCCTGGCACATCAATCAATGTCCATTCATCATCCATTTCACAATTGCTTAATTCTTGCTTGAATGCTTTTATGCTTCTTTATTTACTTCTTGTTGTTGATCTTAACCTACAAGTTTCTTTAGAGTATCTCAAGCACACTAGAATGAGTGAAGGTACACCTCTTTTGTACAAATATGACATAGTTTTAAAAACTAGTGTGTGTGTGTGTTCTAAATCGCATGCAACTTAGAACTCACACATTATTTTTCTTAATGTCACACATTGATTCACTCACTTCATTTTAGTGATCATTACCTCATTCCAACAATCTATGCTTCCTTGCTTGTGTATTTACTTGCCTTACTTTCCTATTTTCTATCTTTCAGGCTGGTTTGTGATAAGCAAAAATGGAAGCGGGAGAAAGGAAACGTAGCAGCCGGTTGATCCACCAGCTGAAGGTGGCAATCCGTGTAGTCACCGTACCCCCTTGCTCATATTTGAATGCACCGAGGATGGTGCAAACTTTTAAGTATGGGGAGGTCGTCCGACTGAATCAGCCATTTTTGGTAACAAATTTCTAATCCCAACACTTTCGCATTTCATTTTTAGGTCATTTAAAATTTTTAGTTGCATTTTCTTATTTTGCATGTATATACATAATAAGCTTAGTCAAAATAATGAAATTTTCCAAGAAAATTCATCTATAGGGCACCCCAATTGATTTGAGAAAAGAAAAATTTTTCATTGAACTTGCTTGAATTATATATATTGTGGAATATGTTTTGAGCTAAGAACACACAACCTTGTGAGTTTTGAGCTTAATTGTGTGGTTGCATCATATAACCACTATTTTCATTCTTGTGTGTATTGTTCTCTTTCTATGATTGTAATCTTTGATTTGTTTGATTCTTTATGTCCATTGTTCTATGTATGAATGCATTTATATGATTGAGACTTTCATTTTTTTGAGCTCACTTACCCAAATGGCCTTATGATGCACCACTATTTTGTGGTACATTTTATACTTAATTTAGGGGATTTTATCTAATTTTTCCATATTTATTCACTAAAATAGCATGGTTTTGTAAATTCTCCTTAATTTGTGTAAGAGTGAAAACATGCTTTTTAGGCCTTTAATTTGCTAATTTTAATTCGCCTTTGATTCCACTAGATGCCTTGATATGTTTGTTAGTGAATTCAGATTGAAAAGGCTAGGAATGGATCAAAGGGATGAAGAGGAAAGCATGCAAAATGGAGAATTCATGGAAAATCAAGGATTTGGATTGCATGCATCGACTTGCACGCGTGACAGACGCGCACACGTGGAATATGAAGTCGCATGGCGACGCGTACGCGTGACATGACGCATACGCCTGGGAAGTAAAAATGCCAATTGACGCGTTCGCATGACCCATGCGTACGCGTCGCATCTCGCTCGTGACCTCATTAAAGTGAAAATGCTGGGGGCGATTTCTGAGCACCCCAAGCCCAGATCCAATTGATTTCTGAGTCTATTACATGCATAATTGAAGAGGAATCAAGGAGTGGAGCACATAGTGGAGTTTTTATCATGCTTTAGTTAGTTTCTAGAGAGAGAAGCGCTCTCTTCTCTCTAGAATTAGGTTAGATGTAGATTAGGATTTCTTAGATCTAGGTTTAATTCATGCTTTTGTTTACTTTTCCTTTCTAATTTCTTGTTCCTTTACCTTTGCTTTCCTAGTTTAGTATTTTACTCTTTGTATTTGTTTACTTTGTTGTTGATGCACTCTTGTTTCTTCTATTTTCCTTTAATGCAATTTATGTTTCATGTTCCTTTATTGTTGATTTGAGTTGTTGTTGTTAATTTCGTTGCAATTAGTAGTTGTAGATTTATATTTATTGCAATCTTATTTTGCTTTCCTTTTATGCCTTCCAAGTGTTTGATTAAATGTTTGGAAGGATGTTAGAGTAGATTTTTGTGTTCTTGGCTTGGGATGGTAACTTAGTTGAAATTGAGTTGCTAATGTCCAAGTGTTGATAATTGGTGTCCATTGACTCTAGCTTCCACTAAGTTAATTAGTGAGGTGGCTAGGACTTATGGATTAGGAATGGTGTAGCTCATTTGACTTTCTTTCACTTGTTAGAGGATGACTTAATGAGATTGATCCTTGCAATTATCATGTTGTGGTTAGTAACAAGGATAAAGATCCTTAACCATCAACCCTTGCCAAGACCTTTTTACATTTAAGTTTCCTTTACTTTCTTGCAATTTATCTTTCATGTCCTTTATTCAAAAGCCCAAAATATACTTTGCCATAACCAATAACAAGAACACTTCCCTGCAATTCTTTGAGAGATGACCCGAGGTTTAAATACTTCGTTTATTATTGGGGTTTGTACTTGTGACAAACAAATTTTTTATGTGAAGATTGTTTGTTGGTTTAGAAACTATACTTGCAACGAGATTTCAATTGTGAAATTCTATACCATCAAATATTTCTTCATTAAAATGGTTCCGTTGCCTGGGAATTGCAATTGTGTGCCTTGTTATTGGTTATTGTATATATGTGAATATTGTGAATATGTTTACCTTTTGTCTCTTTGCTAGTTTTTGCTTGTTTTAGGATTTAGTTTTCTTGTTTATTATTTGATTTTGTTTTCATTTGCTCTTGCTATCATGAATTCTCATCATTTTGGCTATGAGTTTGGTTACAACTATGTTGTAGGAAATGGGAATTTCAATTAGAATGTGCATCAAGGATGGAACAATCAAATGTGGGAGGAGCCCCAAGCTTATGGACAACCTTATTGGCAACAACCTCCTCCGGTTTCGTACAGGTATAATTGCACTCCTTATGCATATCAATCTAATAGATGTGGTAATTTTCATTTTTCTTGTCAACCACCACCACGTGCCTATGAACCACCTCCTTAACATAGTTTTGTACCACTATACTCACAAGCCCCTTTACACCAAATGCCTTCCTATGACCCTTATCCATTATATAACCAAATACCCTTACCTCATCCCTGTGACCATTGTGTTAGAAAATCCATAGAGCCACCACAATTCCATCACAATTACTCCCAAGAACCACCTTCCTATTATGAATCATTTCTCCAAAACAATGAACTCTCCTTTTCACTCCAATCTCCAATAGATGAAACCCTTGGTCTTATTCTTCAAGGGCAAGAAGAGATGAAAAGGGAGGTACTAGAGTTCACGGCTGCCTTGGACGAGGTAGCAAATCGATTAGCCTCCCAATGCTTGAACACTCAAGGAACTTCCATGACCACATGTGGAGAATCAAATGAAGAGCATAGCATGAAAGAGTGATTGGAAACTCCGGTGGAAAATGAAGAATGTTGCTTTGTGTTAGAACAATTGGAGGAAGCTATGTATGTTGAAGAAGAGGAAGAAGTGGTTGAAGACTTAGGAGATGCGGAACCTCCATGGGAACCTAGAGTGGAAGAAAACCCTTCCAAGAAGATTTAATTTGATGTTGAGGAGGAAAGTGCACAACCTCCAAGCCATATTCCATATTAAGAATTGGACGGGATAGATAAGAATTGAGTTCCCTTGGCAATAAGGATCATGCATCAAACCTTCTTAGTGGTGAGATAGAAAGCAAGGTGGAGGTGGAGGCCCTTAGAAGAAGAAGGACGGGAGTTGAATACGCTTTGTCAAGATCCTTGGAAGCTTCTTTACCTAGGTCATCATCTACTCCAACACTTGAGTGGGTAAAAGTCATCTCTATTAGCTTTATTGTCCCACTCGAGTATGGTTTGCTTGAAACGGATGGTCAACTTAGGGAACATTGCGGGATGAAGCATAAGAGAAGGATGTTTCGTGGTTGGCGTTGCAAATCAAGGCTCATTTTGGTTGATACATCAAGGATGAGATGCAAAGGTTGGACTAGTGCTCAATTAGGTGGGTCTAGAAGGAGAATTTGGCACTTCATTGAGAGTTCATCTTGCTTAACACCCAGATAGATTAATGATAATCAATTTGAAGACGGGTGTCAAAACAAAGTGTGGGATCCCAGATCGCACAAGGAGAACCAACTTGGGGAGCTCATGGTTTGTGAAGAACTCCATCAAGGCTTGGAGGCATTAATTTTGAAATGGAGCTTATTGGAGACTCAAGCATTGGTGGATGTTCAAGGATGGATTGTGAGCACAAGCCACCTTAATGAGGAGCTCCCCATAAGTCCAACTTAAGGACAATAAATAAAAGTGCTAGGTGGGAGACACCCCACCATGGTAAAATCTATCCTTTTTTCTCCTTTTGTATATATTGGTAAAATTAGTTAATTTCATGTTTTGATTGGTTTGTTGAGTTTATTTGGTAGTCTAGTATGTTAAATAAGGTTTTATGGTGTTTTGGTAGCTGTTTGGAGGTTTGGAATGCTTGGTTTGGTGCAAGAATTTGGAAAAATTTTGAAAAACAGAGCACCAACCCCACGCGTACGCGTGACCCCAAGCTTTTCGACCATCCACGCACACGCGTCACCCGCGCGTACGCGTAGGTTCAAAATTTCCACCTCCATACAAATTCCAGAGAGTTATGCCTACTTTGTGCCCGTTTTGTGCCAGCGGCACAACTGCGACCCACGCGTAAGCGTGAAGGACGCGTACGCGTGACCCACGTGTACGCCTCGCTCCCATTTCACCATTCCACCCGCACGCATCACTCCACGCGTACATGTGGATTGCCCTGTTTCACCACTTTTCTTTTTCTTCTCTTCTTTCCATTTCTTTCTTTCTTCTCTCTTCTTCCATTTTCCTTTACTTCTTCACCCATCATCCAACACTGCCAAACACCATTTATAACAATTCCTTTTAGATAGTTAGTTGTTTAGTTAGTTTCATTTTTGTCTGATTTTCTATTTTTCATGATAAGTGTTGGATTAATAATTTTGTTTGCTGTATATTGCTACTTATTATTAACTGCATGCTATTTTTGCATAATTGTTTTTGGATATTCATTGTTGGATTCTCTTGTTGAGGTTACAATTTATTACTTGGTTTTGAATTTTTTATGCTTAACTTTTGTTAACACCAAGTACATGAGAATTTCCCTCAAGCATGTTAAATCTTTTTGAATTGCATGATTTGGCCACCATGTGATTTGAATTCTTTCCTTTGATTAGGCAATTTCTTGATGGATGTTGTGCATTTATCTTAATGCATTGTGTTTCTTGATCATATGCATCCATATGTTTTTAGCTTGAATACTTTCATGCTTCTTTATTGTTTGTTTGGTTGTCTTAACCTACGAGTTTAGAGCATCTCATGCACACTAGAACGAGTGAAGTGCATGTTCCTTTTTGTGTAACTGTGACATAGCTTTTTATGTTATTGTGGGTGTTCTAAACTGTGCACAACTTAGAATGCACACTCACTTTTATCCATGTCACACATTGGGTCACTCACTCCATTCTAGTGGTTTTTACCTCATTCCAACAATGTATTCTTCCTTGCTTTTGCATTTTCTTTTCTTACTATCTTGTCCTCTATTTTCAGAATGAGTCATTATAAACTAAAACAGAAGAGGAAGAAAGAACATGCAGCAGTCGATTGATCCACTAGCTGAAGGTGGCAACTCGGCAAGTCACCGTGTCCCCTTGCTCATCTTTGCATGCACCGAGGACGGTGCAAACTTTGAAGTGTGGGAAGGTCGTCCGACCAGTCAGCGTTTTTGGGTGACAAATTTCTAATCCCAACACTTTTTCATTTCATTTTTAGGTCTTTTAGGATTTCTTGTTGTATTTTCTTATTTTGCATATATATACATAATAAGCTTAGTCAAAATAATAAAATTTTTCAAGAAATTTATCTATAGGGCATTGACATCTCAATTAATTTGAGTAAAAATCTTTCATCGAACTTGCTTGAATTATATCTTATGGATCATGTTTTTGAGCTAAGAACACACAACCTTGAGAGTTTCGAGCCTAATTGTGTGGTTACGTCATGTAACCACTTATTTTCCTTCTTGTGTGCATTATTCTCTTTCTATGATTGCAATCTTTGATTTGTTTGATTCTTTATGTCCATTATTCTATGTATATATGCATTTATATGATTGAGGCCATTATTTCAATTAGCTCACATACCCAAATAGCCTACCTTTCATCAACCATTGTTAGCCAACTTTGAGCCTATGATAAACCCACTTGTTCTTAATTTTAGCACATTACAAGCCTTAAAGCGAAAAACAATAAATGTCCTTTATTTGGATCTTTGATTAGCTTAGGCTAGTGAGTGTGTATCATTCAAGTGTGGGGAAAAACTTGGGACATTGGTTGAGGTAAAAGTGTATTTGGTAATTTTGTTGAAAATCATGGGAATTGGGTACATAGTCATGTGTTAATTAAATGTAAAACCATATGCATTGATACTTTTGTATATACTTTATTGTAAAAAGAAAAATGAGAAAATAAAAAGAAAAAAATATATATATATGATAAGAAAAATAAAAAATAGAAAAAGAAAGAAAAAGAAAAGCAATAAAAGGGGACAAAATGTCCCAAAGTGAAGCTCAATAATATCAATGCATATAGGATGTGAATTGAAAAGAGAACGCATGAGTATGTGGAAAAGTGAGAATTATGGGTAGTTAGGTTTGTTTAGAAGTTTATAGATTGTTATATAGGTTAGGTGGGAAGTTTAAGTTAATCAAAGATTCAAATTCTAGTCCACATGACCATATACAATCCTACCTTGACCCTAGCCCCATTACAACCCATGGATAAGTCCTCATGATATTTGTATGCATGCATGAAATAATTGTTAATTGTTAGATGAAAAACAAATCTTGGAAAGCATGATTAGGGGAGAATTGAGTGAATCCCTAAACACTTGAGTGACTAGAGCGGATACACATCCGGTGAGGGTTCGATTGCTCAATTACATGTTTTCACCCATGATCATTTCTTTTCTTGCAAGTTTGTAAAATCTTTCAATAACTCAATTCAATTGTGGGTTTGATTTGGTTGTTGATAGCTTTAGCCCTTATGCTTATATTGATTTTCTTGAAAGTTGAATTATTTTGACCAAGTAATTGCATTCATTTAGATAGTTGCATATAAATAGGTTGCATTTTGTTAGTTTACATTTAATAATTGTTGATACCCTTTGTCTCTTTCTTGGTTTAGCATGAGGACATGCTTGGTTTAAGTGTGGGGAGATTTGATGCACCACTATTTCATGGTACATCTTGTGCTTAATTTAGGGGATTTTATCAATTTTCCCACATTTATTCACTAAAATAGCATGGTTTTGTAAATTCTCCTTAATTTGTGCTTCAGAGTGAAAACATGCTTTTTAGGCCTTTAATTTGTTAATTTTAATTCGCCTTTGATTCCACTAGATACCTTGATATGTTTGTTAGTGAATTCAGGTTGAAAAGGCTAGGAATGGATCAAAGGGATGAAGAGGAAAGCATGCAAAATGGATAATTCATGGAAAATCAAGGATTTGGAGTGCATGCATCGACGCGCACGCGTGATAGACGCGCACGCGTGGAATATGAAGTTGCATGGCGATGCGTACGCGTGACATGACGCGTACGCGTGGGAAGTAAAAATGCCAATCGACGCGTACGGGTGACCCATGTGTACGTGTCGCATCTCGCACGTGACCTCATTAAAGTGAAAACGCTAGGGGCAATTTCTGAGCTTTCGAGGCCCAGATCCAATTGATTTCTAAGTCTATTACATGCAGAATTGAGGAAGAGTCAAGAAGCGGAGCACATAGTGGAGTTTTTATCATGGTTTAGTTAGTTTCTAGAGAGAGAAGCTCTCTCTTCTCTCTAGAATTAGGTTAGATGTAGATTAGGATTTCTTAGATCTAGGTTTAATTCATGCTTTGGTTTACTTTTTCTTTCTAATTTCTTGTTCCTTTACCTTTGCTTTCCTAGTTTAGTATTTTACTCTTTGTATTTGTTTACTTTGTTGTGTATGCACTCTTGTTTCTTCTATTTTCCTTTAATGCAATTTATGTTTCATGTTGCTTTTTTGTTGATTTGAGTTGTTGTTGTTAATTTCCTTGCAATTAGTAGTGTAGATTTATATTTCTTACAATCTTATTTTGCTTTCCTTTTATGCCTTCCAAGTGTTTGATTAAATGTTTGGAAGGATGTTGGAGTATATTTTTGTGTTCTTGGCTTGGGATGGTAACTTAGGTGAAAATGAGTTGCTAATGTCCAAGTGTTAATAATTGGTGTCCATTGACTCTAGTTTTTCCACTAAGTTAATTAGTGAGGTGGCTAGGACTTATGGATTAGGATTGGTATAGCTCATTTGACTTTCTTTCACTTGTTTGAGGATGACTTAATAAGATTGATCCTTGCAATTATCATATTGTGGTTAGTAACAAGAATAAAGATCCTTTATCATCAACCCTTGCCAAGACCTTTTTACATTTAATTTTCCTTTATTTTCTTGAAATTTATCTTTCATGTCCTTTATTCAAAACCCCAAAATATACTTTGCCATAACCAATAACAAGAACACTTTCCTGTAATTCCTTGAGAGACGACCCGAGGTTTAAATACTTCGGTTTATTTTTATTGGGGTTTGTACTTGTGACAAACAAATTTTTGATGTGAGGATTGTTTGTTGGTTTAGAAATTATACTTGCAACGAGATTTCAATTATGAAATTTTATACCATCAAATATTTCTTCATCACCTTACCTTTTATCTTCCATTGTTAGCCAACTTTGAGCCTATGCTTAACCCATTTGTTCTTAATTTTAGCACATTACAAGCCTTAAAGCGAAAAATAATAAATGTCCTTAATTTTGATCTTTCATTAGCTTAGACTTGTGAGAGTGTTTATCATTCAAGTTTGGGAAGTTTGGAAACATTGGGTAGAGATAAAAGTGTATTTTTGTATTTTTATTAAAAATTTTGGGAATTGGGTACATACTCATGCCTTAAATGTTTAAACCATATGCATTAGTACCTTTGTATATAATTCATTAAAAAAAAGATTAAAAAAAAGAAAAATAAAAGAAAAAAATGTAGAAAAAGAAAAAGAAAAAAAAATATAAAAAGAAAAAAGAAACAGAAAAAGAAAACAATAAAAGGGGACAAAATGCCCTAAAGTAAAGTAATAATACAACAATGCATATGTTTTGTGATCAGAAAGAAAATGCATGAGTGTGTGAAAAAGTAAATAAATGGGTAGTTAGGTTTGCTTTAAATTGTATAGGTTGTCATATGTTAGGAGAAAAGTTTAAGTTAATCAAAGATTCAAATTCTAGTCTACCTAACCAAAAATATTCCTACCTTGACCCTAGCCCCATTACAACCCATGGATAAGTCCTCATGATATTTTTATAATGCATTGCATAATTGTTAATTGTTAGATGAAAAACAAATCTTAGAAAGCATGATTAGAGGAGAATTGAGTGAATTAACTCTATACACTTGAGCGACTAGAGCGGATACACATCCGGTGAGGGTTTGATTGCTCAATCACATGTTTCAACCGGTTGTCATCTCTCTTCTTGCAAGTTGTTAAATTCTTTTCTAATAACTCAATTCAATTGTGGATTTGACTTGGTTGTTAATAGCTTTCGCCCTCATGTTCATATATGCTTTCTTGAAAGTTGATTTATTTTGACCAAGTAATTGCATGCATTTAGATAGATTGCTGATGAGCGGATAATTTATACGCTTTTTGGCATTGTTTTTTGTATTTTTGTAGTAGAATCTAGTTACTTTTAGGGATGTTTTCATTAGTTTTTATGTTAAATTCACATTTCTGGACTTTACTATGAGTTTGTATGTTTTTCTGTGATTTCAGGTATTTTCTGACTGAAATTGAGGGACTTGAGCAAAAATCAGATTTATAGGTTGAAGAAGGACTGCCGATGCTGTTGGATTCTGACCTCCCTGCACTCAAAGTGGATTTTCTGGAGCTACAGAACTCGAAATGGCGCGCTTCCAATTGCGTTGGAAATTAGACATCCAGAGCTTTCCAGCAATATATAATAGTCCATACTTTGGCTAAGAATAGACGACACAAACTGGCGTTCAACGCCAGCTCTCTGCCCAATTCTGGCGTCCAGCGCCAGAAAAGGGTCCAAAACCAGAGTTGAACGCCCAAACTGGAATAAATGTTGGCGTTCAACTCCAAGAAGGACCTCTACACGTGCAACACTCAAGCTCAGCCCAAGCACACACCAAGTGGGCCCCGGAAGTGGATTTATGCATCAATTACTTATTTCTGTAAACCCTAGTGACTAGTTTGTTATAAATAGGACCTTTTACTATTGTATTAGATATCTTTGGATGCCTGGTTCTTAGATCAGAGGGGCTGGCCATTTGGCCATGCCTGGACCTTTCACTTATGTATTTTCAACGGTAGAGTTTCTACACTCCATAGATTAAGGTGTGGAGCTCTGCTGTTCCTCAAAGATTAATGCAAAGTACTACTGTTTTCTATTCAATTCATCTTATTTCGCTTCTAAGATATTCATTCGCACTTCAATCTGAATGTGATGAACGTGACAATCATCATCATTCCCTATGAACGCGTGCCTGACAACCACTTCCGTTCTACCTTCGACTGAATGAGTATCTCTTAGATCTCTTAATCAGAATCTTCGTGGTGTAAGCTAGAATGATGGCGGCATTCAAGAGAATCCGGAGAGTCTAAACCTTGTCTGTGGTATTCCGAGTAGGATTCAATGATTGAATGACTGTGACGAGCTTCAAACTCGCGATTGCTGGGCGTTAGTGACAGACGCAAAAGGATAGTAAATCCTATTCCAGCATGATCGAGAACTGACAGATGAATAGCCGTGCCGTGACAGGGTGCGTTGACCATTTTCACTGAGAGGATAAGATGAAACCATTGAAAAGGGTGATGCCTCCAGACGATTAGCCGTGCCGTGACAGGGCATTTGGATCATTTTCCCGAGAGAAGACCGAAAGTAGCCATTGACAATGGTGATATATCACATAAAGCCAGCCATGGAAAGGAGTAAGACTGATTGGATGAAGGCAGCAGGAAAGCAGAGGTTCAGAGGAACGAAAGCATCTCTATTCGCTTATCTGAAATTCTCACCAATGATTTACATAAGTATTTCTATCCCTATTTTATTAATTATTTTCGAAAACCCCATTACTATTTTATATCCGCCTGACTGAGATTTATAAGGTGGCCATAGCTTGCTTCATACCGACAATCTCCGTGGGATTCGACCGTTACTCACGTAAGGTATTACTTGGACGACCCAGTGCACTTGCTGGTTAGTTGTGCGAAGTTGTGAACCATGGTATTGGCATCATGTTTTTGGCGCCATTACCAGGGAAAGAAAGAGCGATGAATTTTACATAATCAAAGTGTAATCACAATTTCTGCGCACCAATTGCATTTAGATATAGTACATTTAGATAGTTTTCATTAAATAAATGTTAATACCCTTTATCTCTTTCTTGAGTTTAGCATAAGGACATGCTTAGTTTAAGTGTGGGGAGGTTTGATAAACCCCAATTTTGTGGTTTATCTTGTGTTGAATTTGGTCGGTTTTCAATGAAATAGCATGCTTTTGTAATTCTCCCTTAATTTGTGCTTAAGAGTGAAAACATCCTTTTTAGGCCTTAAAATAGCTAAATCTAATTCACTTTAATTCCATTCGATGCCTTGATATGTTTGTTGAGTGATTTTAGACTTATAAGGCAAGGATTGGATGGAAGAAGTGAAGAGAAAAGCATGCAAAGTGGAGAATTCATAAAGAAATGAGCATTTGGAGAACTCAAGGCCATGCGCACGCGTCATCCATACGTACACATGAGGAGGATATTCATGGCCACGCACATGCGTAACCCACGCATACGCCTGAGGAGGAAATTCGCCAGCGACGCGTACGCGTCGACCACGCCCATGCGTGACATTGGTCACGTGACCTCATTAAAGTGAAGATGCTGGGGGCGATTTCTGAGCCTTTCATGCCCAAATCCAACTCATTTCTGAGGCTATTTAATGTAGAATTTAAGATTGGACAAGGGGGGAGCAATTACATTAGCTTAGGATCAAGCTTTAGGTAGTTTTCTAGGGAGAGAAGCTCCATCTTCTCTTTAGAATTAGGATAGAATTAGGTTAATTCCTCTTAGATTTAGGTTTTAATTCTTGTTTTCATCTAGTTTTCTTTGCAATTTCTTGTTTCAACATCCTTGTTCTCGTAGTTCCTTTTGTTAATTTCTCTTTTATGTCATTTTTTATGTTATGAACACTCTTGTCAATTTCAATTTCCTTTAATACAATTTGAGATATTTCATGTTTAATGTTGCTTTCTTTAGTTGTTATTGTTGATTCCTTGCATTGGGTAGTTATAGCTTTTTATTATTATTGCAATTTTATGATGCTTTCCTTTTGTGCCTTCCAAGTGTTTGACAAAATGCTTGGTTGGATGTTAGAGTAGTTTCTGAGCGTTCTTGGCTTCGAAAGAGAAATTGGGCAATCTTCATTCATTAATACCCAATTTAGATTGGTGATCTAGAGTTGTTAGATAATATTATTTTCATTGACTCTAATTTCTTGCTACTTCAATTATTAAGTTGATTAGGACTTATGGATTGGGATTAACTAGTCCTATTTGACTTTCTCTTAATATGAAGATAAAATTATACCTTCTTCCGATGTTGGAGATGACGAAATAGGATTAGCTCTTGTTAAGTATTGTATGATAATTGATGACTAGGATAGAAAGCTTAGATTCTCAATTCTTTCCATGAATGCCTCGTTTTAGTAGTTGTTATCTTTAGTTGTTTGCTTTACTTTTTGTCATTTAATTTCTAGTCTTATTATATGCAAACCACCCCTTGGACCTCATGACCAATAATATGCATACCTCACTACAATTCCTTTGACAGACGACCCGAGATCAAATACTCTCAGTATTTTTATTGGTTTGCACTCGTGACGAATAAAATTAAACTTTGATGGAGGATTGTTTGTTTGTTGGGAACTATACTTCGACGAGATTATTTGTGTGAAATTCCTAACCGACAATAATCCTCACATCACCCACCTCTCGTACAATTGGCGATTCATGTTGTGAGTCCAATGGCAGACATGGAGGTCGACGGTGAGCACTCTGACGAGGAGTATGTTGCGGATAGCAACGAGAGCAATGTCTCCGAGGATGATGACGTGGAAGAGTATGTACTAGAGACACTCATTGAGGCATCACCTAGGTATCTTTTGCCTCCCCCGTACCTAATTCTGGCCTTGCCATCTGTACCCAATCACTATGCTATGTTGGATCAAGATGCGATGCAAGAGAAGAACCAATTTTCCAACACGGGTAAAGAAGATTACAACTTGGACGGCGGGGTAGAGTTTAGGGTTGGCTATAGATTTAAAAGAAGAGATGCAGTAATGCAGGGTGTGAAGAATTACAACAGTCAGAGAAGTGCTGAGTATCGAGTAGTGGAGTCGGATCGATTAAAGTACAATGTGCGTTGCCGACAACATACAACAGGCTGCCCTTAGAGTCTCTGTGTTACTCTCCGATAGAATCTCAGATACTAGTAAGTTAAAGATTCATTGTGTTCTATATACTCAGTTGTCATTGTTATGCTTGTTGAACCTGTTTATCACTGTTGTTCTGTTTCTCTAGGGAGGTGCATAGGTTGGGAGGACCGCACATGTGTTATAACACCTACAATGTCGCAGGACCACTGACAATTGGACAGTAGTCTTATATGTCGTGTCATCCTCCTATTGATACAATCAAACACGTCGGTCAGCATTTAAGTCCTACAAGGTGCAGTTAGGCAGAGCTATCACTTCAAAACCTCGTACCGGAAGGTCTAGATGGCGAAGCAAAAGGCGATTGCACAGATATATGGTGATTGAGAGGAGTCTTACAATAAGGTGTCAAGGTTACTGCAAGCGCAGCAGAGTTGTTGTCTCAGAAGAATGTATGAGATCAGCGTTGCACCGTACTATGATCGGCACCTCATGGTGCCTGACTGCAGCATGTTTGACAAGGTATTTTGGGCCTTCCCTCCCTACATCGAGGCTTTCAAGTTGTTCATATCTGTCTGATAAACCACTATTTTATGGTTTATAATGTGCTCAATTGTGTGGTTTTGTCATGATCTTTACCCACTTATTCATATGATTAGCATGCATTTACATTTCCTTCCTAAAATTATTACATGATTGAAAAATTGCTTTCTAAGAGACTTTTAATTATGTATTTTAATTCTCCTTCATTCCATTCGATGCCGTGATCTGTGTGTTAAATGTTTCAGGCTTTATAGGGCATGAATGAGTTAGAGATTGGAAAGGAAGCTTGCAAAAATGGAAGGAACACAAGAAATTAAGGAGATAACCAGTGAGAAGTGACACGGCCGCATGGCTCACGCGACCGTGCGAAAGAGAGGAAATTGCAGTGACGCGGCCGCATGGCTCACGCGACCGCGCGGATTGGAATAGCACAAGTGACGCGGAGGCGTGGATGACGCGCTCGCATGGCAAAGAAAAATGCCGTATGACGCGTCCGCATGAATGATGCAATCGCGTGACGTGCGCGATCTGCATAATCTGCAGAATTCACTGGGGGCAATTTTGGGCTCTGTTTTGACCCAGTTTTTGGCCCAGAAAAGCAGACTAGAGCTAGAGAACATGCAGAAACCAACACAACATTCATTCTACAGAATTTTTAGTTTTTAGATCTAGTTTTACTCCTCCTCTAGGTTTTCTCTCTACACATTCATAGTTCTTAGAATTTTATTTCTATTGCTCTTTGCATTGGGATATTGAGAAGAGTTATTACCTCATCAAGACTTCGTCATTCTAGTTCGTTTTCTTTACTTGGCTTTAGTCTTACATGTCCTTTAATTTACTTAATTTTACTATTGGATTATTTTAGAATTTATTAATACAAGAGTTACTTTTATTTTTAATTGATTCCTTTGAGTTTTATTTATCATGTCTTTCTTTAATTCTCTTTTCTATGTTATGAATTCCAGATTAACAATGAGCGAGTAGTTTCCTAACTTGATGGGGAGTTGATTGAAAGGAACCCTTGAGTTGGAATGCTCAAAAGAGAAATTGTAATTGGGTTTATTGTTAGATTGTTATCTAGTCACTAACGCTAGTCCTTCCAAGTAAGCGGATTGGGACTTGTGAATAGAAACAGCATTCCAACTTGTTTGACTTTCCCTTACCTAGTAAGGGATAACTAAACAGAACAACCTTCAATTATCAATTAATCTTGAGAGTACTACAACAAGAATAGGGCTTCCAACTAATCTACTCCCAGTCAAGGCTTTTATTTAAATTACTTAATTTCTCCAATTTACTTTCCTGTTTATTCAACTCAAACTCTTTTTAAAACATCTGATTAATAAAATAGCACACCTTTCTGCAACTCGTTGGGAGACGACCTGGGATTCAAACTCCCAGTATTTTAATTTTAATTTTTGTGACAACCCTTCTAAATTGATAAGTGGAATTCTAGTTGGTTAAGAACTATACTTGCAATGCATATCTTATAACAATTCTTAATTCGCCAATTTCCGCCACGTCAATTTTTGGCGCCGTTGCCGGGGAGTTGCAATAGAGTGCTAAAGTTATTAATTAGAATTTATTTTTTTACATTTTATTTTATCCTGCTACTATGAGCCGCTTGTTTCTTTCGCTAGATGACGTGTTCACTTCCTGATCCAAGCTTGCCAGTATTCGATCCTGAGATTGAAAGAACTATTTCACGAATAAGGCAAGCTCGGCGTCAGTTAGTCCTCTCTGAGGGCAGATCTGAAACGTCATTTGAGGAAGAAACCAGCCCCCGTTCTACTGATTCGGTTGTTTTACGTGTAGGTGACATGGCAGAACCTAGGAGAGTTACTATCTAGGAGAAAGGAGCCCCTGATTTTATAATGCAACCGTTTCAAGCGCATCACCCAGCGGTGGCTACAGACTTTGAAATAAAGACTGCACTGCTCAATTTGATGCCCAAGTTTCATGGCTTACCTGCTCAAGAGCCTATCAAGCACCTGAGAGATTTCCAAGCAGCCTGTTCTACTGTCAGACGTGATGGTGCAGATGCAACTTCAATTCTGTTGAAAGCCTTCCCATTTTCTCTTGAGGAAAAGGCAAGAAAGTGGTACTATACTCAACCCATAGCAACTGTATCCAACTGGGATACACTAAGAAGAGAATTCTTGGAAAAACTCTTTCCAGCTGAAGTTATTGATAAACTGAGGAAAGATATTTCCATGATTGTTCAGGACAAATCCGAAACTCTCTATGAATACTGGGAGCGCTTCAATAATCTTCTGGAAGCTTGCCCCCACCATATGATTGACAAGATAGTGTTACTCGGTTACGTCACACAGGGCATGAGGCCCCAAGATAAGACCACATTGGAAAGTGCTAGCAATGGGTCTATGAAAAAGTACAAGACTACTGATGAGGCATGGCAATTGATTAGCGACTTAGCTGAATCTACTCAGAATCATAGGCAGAAGCAAGGCCGTGCAAAAGCCGTTGCAGAAGTATCCTCTAGCAGAGAGACTGTTGTTGTAACTCAGAGTATCTGTGAAATGGCCAACTTGCTGAAGCAGATGCAATTGAATCAACAACAAGTCCAGCAAGCTCAACCTTCTCCACTACAGCAAAGCCAACAGTTAGTCCCACAGAGAGTTTGTGGAGTCTGTGCTGATTATAGCCATTATACTGATGAATGTCCGCAGCTCCAGTAGGAAGACAACACTGTGGCAGCCACTCATAACTTCTATGACCGCCCCAACCAAGGGTACAATCAAAGTGGCAATTACAACCATGGATGGCAGGACAATTCTAACCAGAATTGGAGGAACAACAACAACAGAGGAGGCATAGACAATCAGGGGAATCAGAGGTGGAATAATAACAACGACAGGCAACAGAACCAGTACCAGCCTTACAGAGCACCTCACCTGAGGCAATCCCAAGGACCACAGAATACCCAACAGCAGACCTCTCAAATTACCTATCCTTCTTCATCTGCTAATGATGACTTACTACAATCTATTGATCGGAGACAGTAGACCATGGAAAATAACATTAATGCCACTCTAAATGGTCTGAACGCTACTTTGCAAGCTCTTGTCTCACAGATTGGATCAATGAATAACTACAATAACCAACCTTTGAGCTCCAGTGGAATTTCCTCTCAACCATTACCCAATCACAAGGGTGGCATTAATGCCATCACCCTAAGGTCCAGAACCACATTGCAGGAGAGGAATCAGGAGGAGTCAAGCCCACCAGAACACGCCTCAGCTGAAGAGGTAGTGGAAGTAGAAGATGTTGAAGAGGAAGAGGACATACATGACATAACTGAAAAAGAAGAAGTTCAACCACAGGAGGAAGCACCAAAGGGCGCAGACACTGCAGAAGACACCACTCCCATTCCATTTCCACAACTTGCCAGAAAGCCCAGGAAGCAGCTGGAACTTGATACCAAAATGGTAGAGATATTCAAAAAGGTTGAGGTAACTGTTCCTCTATTTGATGTTATTTAACAGGTACCTAAATATGCAAAGTTTCTAAAAGATTTATGTATACATAAAGACAAAATTAATGAATTAGAAACTATTCCTTTAGGTAGTTCCATATCTGCTTTAATGGGTGGTTTACCTGAAAAATGTAGTGACCCAAGTCCTTGTATGGTTAATTGTACTATTGGTGGTGTGATAATTTCTGACTGCATGTGCGATTTAGGAGCATGTGTGAGTATAATGCCTTTGTCTATATATGATATTTTGAGGCTCCCTCCCTTAAAAAGGTTGGCAGCTCATTTTGTGTTAGCAGATGAAAGCATTATTACAGTAGTTGGGGTTGCTGAAGATGTATTAGTGGGCATTAAAGGGCTCACATTTCCCACTGATTTTTATATTCTGGAGATGCCCCAAAATGACTCAGAGAAGCCGTCATCAATCCTACTTGGAAGACCATTCCTGAAGACATCAAAGTTCAAATTGGATGCTTTTTCATGAACATACTCTTTTGAAATAGATGGCCGAGTAGTAAGCTTCAATCTGAATGAAGTTCTGAAGTACCCTCCAGAAGATCATTCTATCTTCTAATGTGACATCAATGATGAAACCGTAGCTGAAGTTCGCTGGGAGGAGTTAGAAGAGAGGTACACAGGACAAGGTCCGAGTGTGGGGACACTCTTGAACGACAATGAGGCACTTTGCCATTATCACCAGCTTCAGACAATCCAGAGCCTGACCATGAGAAGAAGTTAGAATTGAAACCCCTTCCTCCACACCTCAAATATGCTTACCTTGAGGACAAGCAAAAGTGTCCAGTTATCATTGCAAGGGAACTCACTTCTCAACAAGAAGAGCAGTTACTTAGTGTGCTGAGGAGGCATAAGAAGGCAATTGGTTGGAGTTTGGCGGATATAGTAGGCATCAACTCTCAAGTATGTGAGCACAAAATATTTTTAGAAGAGGGAGCAAGACCTGTTCGTCAACCCCAGAGAAGACTGAACCCCACTATCTTAGAGGTTGTCAAGAAGGAAGTGACCAGACTACTGGAGGCAGATATCATCTATCCCATCTCATACAGTGAATGGGTAAGCCCAGTACAAGTGGTGCCCAAGAAGTCTGGAGTCACTACAGTGAAGAATGAGCATGGAGAGCTCATAGAAACTAGAGTTCAGAACGCCAGGAGGGTCTGCATTGATTACAGGTGCCTCAACCAGGCCACTCGTAAGGATCACTATCCTCTTCCATTCATTGATCAAATGCCGGATCGCCTGTCAGGTAAATCACATTATTATTTTTTAGATGGTTACACAGGCTATTTCCAGATTCATATAGCTCCTGAGGATCAGGAAAAGACCAATTTTACATGTCCTTTTGGGACTTATGCTTACAAGAGAATGCCCTTTGGCTTGTGCAATGCACCAGCTACCTTCCAAAGGTGCATGATAAGTCTTTTCTCTGATCTTATTGAGGACTGTATGGAGGTATCTATGGATGATTTTAGTATTTATGGTGATTCTTTTAGCCTTTGCTTAGATGGATTATCTAGAGTATTAGATAGATGTGTCAGTACAAACCTTGTATTAAATTTTGAAAAATGTCACTTTATGGTTAAACAAGGGATTGTACTAGGACATATTGTGTCTAATACTGGCAGTTCTGTAGATCCAGCAAAGGTGGATGTTATTTCTAGTTTACCTTACCCCTCTTCTGTGAGGGAAGTCCGCTCGTTCCTTGGCCATGCAGGTTTTTACAGGAGATTCATTAAGGACTTTAGTAAGGTAGCACTTCCCTTATCCAGACTACTGCAGAAGGATATTGAGTTCGAGTTCAGTGAGGATTGCAAACAAGCATTTGATAAGCTGAAGACCGCCCTGACTCAAGCTCCAATTGTGAGAGGAACAGACTGGAGTCAGCCATTTGAAATAATGTGTGACGCCTCCAACCATGCAGTAGGAGCAGCACTGGCTCAGCGTGAAGGTAAGGATCCTTTTGTTATTGCTTATGCCTCTAAAACTTTAGATGCCGCTCAGTCCAATTACACTACTACTGAGAAAGAACTTCTTGCTATTGTTTTTGCTCTGGATAAATTCCGAGCCTATTTACTTGGTACGAAGGTAGTAGTGTACTCAGACCACGCAGCTCTAAAGTATTTATTATCCAAAAAGGAGTCCAAACCAAGGCTTATACGTTGGATACTGCTATTACAAGAATTTGATTTGGAAATTAAGGATAAGAGTGGTAATCAGAATTTAGTGGCGGACCACTTGAGTCGCCTTGAGCACATTATAGATGACCCCACTCCTATAGCTGATAATTTCCCATTTGATAACCTGCAAGCAGTATCTGAGGTAGTCCCATGGTATGCACCAGTAGCTAATTATCTAGTTAGCCGCACCTTTTCTCCAAACTTTTCTAAGCATCAAAGAGACAAGCTGAAAAACGAGTCTAAATATTATATATGGGATGAACCATATTTATGGAGATGTGGCGCTGACCAGATAATTAGACGGTGTGTGCCTCAATCAGAATTCCAGTCCATCTTAGAAGCCTGTCACTCATCTGAGAGTGGAGGACATTTTGGCTCTCAAAGAACAGCTAGAAAAATCTTAGACTGTGGATTCTGGTGGCCTACACTTTTTAGAGATGCTGCTGAATTTTGTAGATCTTGTTTTCCATGCCAAAAATTTGGTAATATATCCAAGAGAGATGAGATGCCTCAACAAATTATGCTTTTCTGTGAAATTTTTGATGTTTGGGGCATTGACTTCATGGGTCCATTTCCAAATTCTAATGGTTATTTTTATATATTGTTAGATGTGGATTACGTTTCCAAATGGGTGGAAGCAATTTCTACCCGCACTGATGATGCTAACATTGTTGTTTCCTTTGTGAGAAACCACATTATTTGTCGCTTTGGATCACCACGAGCAATCATGAGCGATCAAGGCACCCATTTTTGTAACAGGAGACTAACAGGATTAATGAAAAAGCATGGGATAATTCATAAGGTTGCAACAGCATACCATCCTTAGACTAATAGGCAAGCCGAGGTGTCAAACAGAGAGATAAAGCGTATCTTGCAGAAGATAGTCAAACCTCATAGAAGAGACTGGAGCACCAGGCTACAAGATGCACTCTGGGCATACAGAACAGCATACAAAACACCCATCGGGATGAGTCCTTTCCGCTTAGTCTATGGAAAAGCTTGTCATCTCCCTGTTGAAGTAGAGCACAAAGCCTTTGGGGCAGTAAAGGAGTGCAACATGGGAATTGAGGAAGCCGGAGCTGAAAGGAAATTGCAACTGCAAGAATTGGAAAGCCTTCGCCTGGAAGCTTATGAGAACTCAAGACTATACAAGGAGAAGATGAAGGCTGTACATGATCAGCACATCAAGAGAAAAGAGTTCCAACCTGGGGATTTAGTCCTCCTTTACAAATCTCGACTGAGGCTCATGCCAGGCAAGTTGAGATCAAGATGGGAAGGTCCATACAGAGTAGAGATGGCCGAACCGTACGGAGTTTATCACCTAAGCCATCCTTCAAGCTCTGAACTTATCAAAGTCAATGGACATCATTTAAAGCTGTACCATGGCAAACAGCTGAAGAAAAACAAGGAGCTCGAGATCTTCCTCTTGGAAGATCCCCACATAGCCAAAGACTGAGCTAGTGGAGCGTCCAACTTACGGATGTTAAAGCAAAGTGCTAGGTGGGAGACAACCCACCATGGTATGATCATTCTTTTCTTTATTTTTAATTTTCATATTCAATAACTCTTCTCTTTATTAGTGCATTTCGTGCATCTGCATTTACTTACTTTTACTTTAAAAAAAAATTTACGCGACGCGACCGCATCATTGACGCGTCCGCGTCGCAAGGAGATGAGAGAAAATAATAAACGAACAGAGAATCACGCAAGAGCGTGGCTGGAGGCGTGCCAATAGCACAAATTGCCCCACACGATCGCGTCACCGATGCGTCCGCGTAGAGTGGGAACATCGGCCTCCCACGCGACCGAGTCACTCACGCGGCCGCGTGCCCTGGAATTCGACTTCAAAAGGGTGCACGACCGAAAGTTGTGCTAGAGTGGTGCTGGATTGGTGCTGAACGCACAATTCTTCCCACACGGCCGCGTGACCAACGCGACCGCATCATATCCTTCTAATGGTCACTCACGCGATCGCATGGCCCATGCGATTGCGTCACCCAAGATTTGGCAAAAATAAAATTTCGAACAGAGATTTGTGCGAGCGCGAGGCTGCCCTCGCGCCAGTAGCATAAAACGGGTCACGCGATCGCGTGACCGACGCGACCGCATCAATCAGTTTAAGCGCAATTCGTGCGACTGCGTGCTCCACGCGGCCGCGTCGCTTGCACCGCACAGCTTCCCCAATTTGCCACTTATCTTATCTTTTCTTTTCCGCAAATCCTATTTTCTCTTTTCCCTCCTTATTTCTTCTTTCTACCTTCTTCCTTCTTTCTCACTTTCTACTCTCTCTCTCTCCCACCCCCATTAACAAGGTTTTCTTTTCTTCTTTCCCCCCTTATTTTTCTATTATTCTTCTTATTTTTATATGTTATCTTCTTTTCTTTTCTTTTTATTTTCATTATCCATATTTTCTTTTTCTTTCTTTTTTCCTTTTTAAAATTGTTTGGCAATTAAAAAAAGGGGTTGCTTGCATGTTCACTTTAATACTTTCCATACCCTATTTACCATGCATGCTATGTGTTTATGAAAAAGCCCATATGGCATTATGCATTTTTCTACGTTATTCTACTATTCAATGCTTGCTTTTCACAAATTCCCTTTACTATTGTATTAATTGAAATTAATTGTCAATACAAACGTGATGGTTTGTTACGAGTGATGCTTGATCTATGCTACACATGCCTTTGCCAGCATGCCAATAAACACCTTGCATTCACTTGTCATCATATGCACTAGCTATTTTCCATTGATGACTTTTCACATGTAGTCATGACCATGTATTAACATCATTTACCTTTTAATGTGCATTCATCACCACCTTTTCCGTTCTCTTCCTTGCTCTATCTCTTTGAATTTAATTTACTTTTGATGCACGGAAAACTTGTCTCTCAACAAATCTCCCTTCGGCAAGTATACCGAATTGTCGTAAAGTAAAACTCACAATAGAGTGAGGTCAAATCCCACAGAGATTAACGGATTAAGCAATCAATGGTTAATGGATTATCCTAGTTAGACGGTTCATTTTTGGATGATGAGCAGCAGGAATTGTAAATTGACAGAAAAGTAAAGAAAGCAATAAAGTGCAGAAAAGTAAAATGACAAGAAAAGTAAACGTAAGAACTAAAAATAAAATGAACATTGGGATCAAGAGATATTGCAATCCTCTGGATCATGCTCATTCTCATCTCTTCCTCAATCAATGCACTCATTGATCTCCTTGGAAATCTTAAGTGATTGAATTACAATTTCTTGTAATTCAATCTCTCAAATCTTGATCAATAGCCAATTCCTTGGTCAATTGCTCATGAGAAGAGATGAAGTATGGTCACTGATTATACCACATGCATTTCCCAAATCAAGCATTGAGAGGATTATAGTCACATATCCATCCATACCCAATTTGGTCCAGCATGAGAAAGCATTTCTAGCTTGATCTCTTCATTCCTCTTCCAAGGTTCAGAAGAGATCCAAGTATGAATAGTTTCTTTTCCAAGATAACTACCCAATTGGATAAAGATCGAAAGCTTTCAAGTAAAATCAAGAGAAAAGAAAGAAGAAGAAGAAGAATAAGAACTACAATTGATCCATTGAATCACAATAGAGCTCTCTAACCCAATGTAAAGAGTTAGTTGATCATTGCTCTACCAAAATAGAAAAGAAAGAAAATGCAGAAAAGTAAAGATGAAGATTAAAACTAAAATGAAAACTTCAAAATTCATAAATAAAAATTACAACTAAAAGAAAAACTACTACTAAGAAAAGAAAAGAAGAGAAAAGGAAGAAGAGTGGTTGAGGGGAGGGGTCCGAAGACCCACTCCCCTTGGAGTGTGCCAATTCACAGAAGTTTGAATTGGTCTTCACTCTCTCCCCCTTCCTTCAATTTCCAGAATTCCAGAATGACTTGAATGTAAAAACTAAGGCCTTTATATAGGCTCTCCTAAATTACAAAATGAAATTAAAAGCAAATTACAATTAAATGAAAATTCCTATTCTAGATGCTTCTTGTGGCCTTGATTGGTTGACAATTGTGGGCCTGCTTGCTTGAGCTTGGAAGTGAACTTGAGAGAGAAGTGAGTTAAGTTGAGGTCCAGGTGCTAAAGTTAGTGCTAAAGTTAGCCACACTAACGCTACAAGTGTGGCGTTAGTGCTAAAGTTATTGTGGCTAACGTTGCACTTGCTGCCCAGTTGGTGTTTTTGGGGCTTAAAAGATGCCTCTTGTTTGTACTCAAATTTCATGCCCACTATAGAGTATTATATAGCGTTGGAAAGCTCTGAATGGCAGCTTTCTAATGCAACTGGAATCACCTCAATTGGACCTCTGTAGCTCAAGTTATGCTCCTTTAAAGTGGACATGGTCGCTGGCATATATGCCAACGTTACTGGAAATGTTGATTGCCAATAACGCTAGCGATTTCCCATTTCTGAAGCTCAAACTTAGTGTCCACCCCATACTATTATATATCGTTGGAAAGCCCTGGATGTCTACTTTCCAATGCTATTGGAAGCACATCATTTGGAGCTCTACAACTCGAGTTATACTTCTTGGAAGGTGAAGAGGTCAGTTGGCCTAAATACAGGCTGATACCATGTTCATCATTGCACTTTCGGGGCAGGTTTTCTCCCTCAAATTTAGTGTCAACCATGTAGTGCCATATATTCTTGGAAAGATCTGGAATCCTACTTTCCAATGCCACTAGAATCACCTCATTTGGAGCTTTGTGGCTCAAGTTATGCGTGTTTGAAGAAGGCATGGTCAGGCTGCCAGGTGGGACTTTTGCCCACGTTAACTACCACGTTAACTAAGTTAACGTGGGAGTTAACGTGGCTTATTGGGGGATTGTGAGTTTATTCCAATGTTAGTGAGAATGTTTGGTGTCACTAACGTTGTCGATCACCACCTTTCTCCACGTTAGCTTCCACGTTAACTAAGTTAACGTGGGAGTTAACGTGGCTTTGTTGTAACTTAGGCCAACGTTAGTGACAATGTTGAATGTCACTAACGTTGGCTTTCCCCCTTTCTTCTTAATGTTAGAGGCCACGTTAACTAAGTTAACGTGGCAACTAACGTGCCCACTTATGAGCTTGGTCCAACGTTAGTGATAATGTTAAGTGTCACTAACTTTGGCTCCATTTCCTTTCTTCAAAGTTAATGCCACTAACTTTTCCCACTAACGTTGGGGCTTTCCTTCCTTCCACGTTAGTGCCTACGTTAGTGTAACTAACGTAGCCACTAACGTGGCTCTTCTCTTCTTCTTTTGGCCTAAAATCAATCAAACAAAGTGCATCAAAGTCTTGCTCTTAATCATGGATCATGCATCATCCAATTTATCATATAATTCATGCAAAATCCTGATGAAATCATGTAAAATGCACAATGTATGCTTGAATCAAGATGTAAGTGAATATCCACCCAAAACTGGCTTATTTCCTAAGAAAATGCATGAAACTACCTTAAAAACAGTAAAGAAAAGGTCAGTGAAACTGGCCAAAATGCCCTGGCATCAACTTTCTCTTCCCTTTTTCAGAATGGCCACCAAGAAGGGCAAAGAGAAAGCTACTCCCAAATCAACAGCAAGGAGAGGAACAAAGAGAGCACTAGTGGCAGAGCCTTCTTCAACTGCAGTCAAGCCCTCAACAAAAAGGATTAAGAGGATTATAAAGGTCGATGAAAAGGAGAAAGCCCTCCCAGCAAAGGATACTGCGTGATTTTCCAATCGCTACTGTGAGCAGATGTTCCCCATCTTGGCAGAAAGGAGCTACAACAACGAATACCTTCTTATCCTCCCGCCCAGTATTGCTACCTTTGTTGAGCCGCAAATTGCACAAAGACAATGGGGTTTCCTATAGAGGCGGCCGAGGTAGGTCAATCTTTCTTGGGTTGTCGAGTTCTACTCCAACTTCCACCTGCCAACCCTGCAGTCTGTCTTTGTCCGTCAGAAGCAAGTCCCCATTACAAAAGAGGCCATTCAAAAAGCTTTAGGTTTTCCCCCTGTTCCCGAAGGTTTGGACGCCTTTCAAGAAGCCGCACTCAAGCGCCAGATGTACCAATTTGACTGGGACGCCGTTCTCAGAGTTATCACACTACCTGGCAGCCGTTGGATCTACGGATACCATCATACCCGCCCTAAGGGAATATCGGCTTCAGCACTTACCTTGGAGGCTCGCGTATGGGCACAGATCATGTCCCATTATGTCTTTCCGAGCACTTACGAGTCCTCCTTCACTGCGGACATGGCCGTTCTACAATGGTGCATCCTTACAGACCAGCCTCTGAACCTACCAAGACATATCCGGAATGCCATGGGACACGTACAAATCACGGGCAACTTACCTTTTCCCGCCTTGGTCTCAGATCTTGTCTCAGCCGTCAGAGTCTCCTTCAGAGCTGGGGACACCAAAGCCATGCTTCCACGGGATGATCAGTATATCCCTAACAGGAAATACATCAGACTTTCAGCAGCCACTACAAGCCATCCTACTGAACCGGTTGAAGATATTCCTCATTCTGCACCACAAGCACCTACAACAGACCAACTGCTCCATCAGATACTCGAATGGTTGGATCGGAAGGAACACAAAGCTAAGATGAGAGAGCGCCGTAACAAGCGCCGATTCACATACCTCAAGGAGCTGATTATGGGAAAATTCAAGGACTCAGACACCCCGGACTCCACTTCCTTTACCAGCACAGGGAGCCATGATGGTCCCGACTATGGAGATACTGCTACCAGCCCACCTTTGTTCCTGACAGATGGCACCGAGGATGGTGTAAAGCCTTAAGTGTGGGGAGGTCGATCAGTACCTGACTTCTGGAGGTAATTTCTCTTCCCTAAACACCAATAAATTTGGATATTTAGTTAGATTTTTCTTTTATAGAGTAGGATAAATTGCATAGTAATAGATTATTTGCATGCATGTTCTACTTGATTGAAAAGACAATAAGTTTCTTCTAAGACTCTATCTTTGGAACAAAATTTCACTAATTTTAATTAAAATTTTTATGTTAAATTTGCTTGAAGTTGTATTTAGAACATGATTTTTGAGCTAAAGAACACACAACCTGTGAGATTTGAGCCTTTATGCATGGTTACATTATTTAACCATAATTATTTTATTCTTGTGTGTTTACTTCTCTATGATTGTAATCTATATTTTGTTCCATCCTATATGTCCAATGTTTATTATATTTATATGTTTGCATATGATTGAGGCCATTAATTGTTTAGCTCACTTATCCAAATTAAGCCTACCCTTTCAATTACCTTTGTTAGCCACTTTGAGCCTTTAAATCCCATTTGTTCTATATTTTACCATATTACTAGCCTTAAGCAGAAAAATAATTACATATCCCAAATTGAATCTTTGGTTAGCTTAAGATAGAATTATGTGTGCTAATTAAGTATGGAAAATTGTGGGAACAAAAGATAATAAGGGAATGTGTCATGATGATATAATCGGAATTTGGATACCTACTCATGTGAAACTATAAGAATCAAAAAATCTATGTGCATTGATAAGCTATGTTTATTTTTATGTTTACATAAAAAAAAACCAAAAATATTCAATAAATAAATAAGGGGACAAAATTACCCCAATGCTATGTTAAGAATTCAAAGATCAATGCATGTATGATAAATTTAAAATAAAAAGTTGATACATGAGTATGGAATGTGAAAGGGAATTCTAGGTAGCTAAGTACGAACTCTAAAGTTATATAGAATATATATTTGTTATGTTACAGCTTGGGTTAATTAAAGATTCAGTTTATAAGCTTACTTAACCATATATGTATCCTTACCCTTACCTTGGCCCCATTACAACCTTGAAAAGACCTCATGATGTTTGCATTGGTATATTAAATGTTGTTGATTGGTTAGGAGAAGAACAAAAATTAGGGAGCATAATTAGAGAAGGATAGAGTGATTACCCTATACACTAGAGAGATTAGAGTATACATACATCATTAGTGAGGGTTCAATACTTGAAATTCTATGTTCCCTGCTTTCATGAGCTATCTTCTTGCATTTTTATCTGTTCTTGCTATATGAGAATTGAATTAGTGGAATTTGATTTGTAATTGTTTTGAAGGGCTTATTTACTTTTGATCAAGTGGACAAGAATCATGTAGTTGCATTCACATATATAGGTTGCATTGCATTGCATGAGTTTTACATGTTCCTACTCATTCATTTTATCTCCTTCAACTAAGCATGAGGACATGCTAATGTTTAAGTGTGAGGAGGTTGATAAACCACTATTTTATGGTTTATAATGTGCTCAATTGTGTGGTTTTGTCATGATCTTTACCCACTTATTCATATGATTAGCATGCATTTACATTTCCTTCCTAAAATTATTACATGATTGAAAACTTGCTTCCTAAGAGACTTTTAATTATGTATTTTAATTCTCCTTCATTCCATTCGATGCCGTGATCTGTGTGTTAAATGTTTCAGCCTTTATAGGGCATGAATGAGTTGGAGATTGGAAAGGAAGCTTGCAAAAATGGAAGAAACACAAGAAATTAAGGAGATAACCAGTGAGAAGTGACGCAGCCGCATGGCTCACGCGACCGCGCGAAAGAGAGGAAATCGCAGTGACGCGGCCGCATGGCTCACGCAACCGCACGGATTGGAATAGGACAAGTGACGTAGAGGCGTGGACGACGCGCTCGCGTGGCAAAGAAAAATGCCGTATAACGCGTCCGCATGAATGATGCGATCGCATGACGTGCGCGATCTGCATAATCTACAGAATTCGCTGGGGGCGATTTTGGGCCCTGTTTTGACCCAATTTTAGGCCCAGAAAAGCAGACTAGAGCCAGAGAACATGCAGAAACCAACACAACATTCATTCTACACAATTTTTAGTTTTTAGATATAGTTTTACTCCTCCTCTAGATTTTCTCTCTACACATTCATAGTTCTTAGGATTTTATTTCTATTGCTCTTTGCATTGGGATATTGAGAAGAGTTATTACCTCATCAAGACTTCGTCATTCTAGTTCGTTTTCTTTACTTGGCTTTACTCTTCCATGTCCTTTAATTTACTCAATTTTACTATTGGATTATTTTAGAATTTATTAATACAAGAGTTACTTTTATTTTTAATTGATTCCTTTGAGTTTTATTTATCATGTCTTTCTTTAATTCTCTTTTCTATGTTATGAATTTCACATTCACAATGAGCGAGTAGTTTCCGAACTTGATGGGGAGTTGATTGAAAGGAACCCTTGAGTTGGAATGCTCAAAAGAGAAATTGTAATTGGGTTTATTATTAGATTGTTATCTAGTCACTAACGCCAGTCCTTCCAAGTAAGCGGATTGGGACTTGTGAATAGAAATAGCATTCCAACTTGTTTGACTTTCCCTTACCTAGTAAAGGATAACTAAACAGAACAACCTTCAATTATCAATTAATCTTGAGAGTACTACAACAAGAATAGGGCTTCCAACTAATCTACTCCCAGTCAAGGCTTTTATTTAAATTACTTAATTTCTCCAATTTACTTTCCTGTTTATTCAACTCAAACTCTTTTTGAAACATCTGATTAAAAAAATAGCACACCTTTCTGCAACTTGTTGGGAGATGACCTGGGATTCATACTGCCAGTATTTTAATTTTAATTTTTGTGACAACCCTTCTAAATTGATAAGTGGAATTCTGATTGGTTAAGAACTATACTTGCAACGCATATCTTATAACAATTCTTAATTCGCCAATTTCCGCCACGTCACCGTCAATGGTACGCATCTGTATGGAAAATATGGTGGTGTTCTGCTTATTGTAGTGGCACAAGATGTTAATAGCAATATCCTTCCTATAGCCTTTGCCATTGTTGAGTCTGAGACGATGAAATCATGGTCTTTATTTCTTACCAATTTGAGGTGACACGGCACCACACAGGAAGGCCTGTTGATTTTTTTTGTTAGATCTCAAGTGATCAAGGCTGTATTGAGAGCTGAGGACAATGGCTTGCATCCTCTGAGAACATATTATGCTTACTGTGTCTGACACATGACAGCAAACTTCATGTCCCATTTCAAGTCTGCTCAGCGAAAGAGGTACTTCATAAATGCTGCTTATAGTCTAAGAAAAGGCTGGGTATGTGTGGTACATGGATGCGTTGAGATTGTTGTCAGGGAAAATGGTTAATTAGGCCGATAAATTCAACAAAGAGATCTAGCTACAACATTGTGATGGTGGTTATCGGTTTAGTCACTTGACGACGAACCTCTCCGAGTGCGTGAATGTCATTCTCAATGGTACACACTATCCACCAATATCGGTGATCGTGCGATGCAAGTATGAGAGGCTGCAATAGTTTTTTGTGAGAATGGGATGCGAGGCACATGCACAACTAGTTGCGAGTAATTAGTTTTCACACTGTCTCATGGCTACTGTTGAGAAGAACAAAGAGGGAATCTCAAAGATGCATGTCACTTATTGTGACAGAGGGCCTTCTGTGTTCATGGTTGATGGGTTGGAGGCATTCAAGTGTTGGTCACAGGGGTCGTTCTGAGTTCACCTAGCTGGAGGCACATGTGACTATGGCCTTTTCCAATCACTCTATTTTCCATGTCATCATGCGCTGGCCGCCTGTGCCACTGCAGGTAATGGGGTGCATACGTCCATCCGGTATACACGCAGAAGCTGTGTTCAAGGTATACCAGTCGGAGTTTTCACTGATACTAGATGAGAAACTTTGGCCGGAGTGATATGGGGCACGCCTCCGACCTAACCTTGCCATGCGCAGGAAGTCCACTGGCAAACCGATTTCGACCAAGTTTCGTAATGAGATGGATGAGGGTGAGCACCGAGAGAAAATGTGCGGTCTATGCAAGAAAACTGATCATACCCGAAGTGGTTGTCCAAACTAGCAGACGAACGATGCCTAGTTTATGGTTGTTACTTTGTATGTGTTTGGTTTAAGGTTTATGTTTGTGTAGTTCATGTGTTTATGTGGAACAAGTTATGATTAAGTTTGTGTTATATTGACTTGCAATATTTTGTATTCTAAATTTTCATCATTGTAATGAATTATAAATATTGAAGTACAAACCATAACCACATTAACATGAAACATGCACAAAGCAAGTAGTACATAACATAAGTATTGGGTCAAAATACATCGAAGGCTATTTTATCAAAGTACATTAAAATATAACTACTATGATATAAGTACATCAAAATACACAAAAATACATCTATAGAAACTATCCGATATCATCGGCGGTGATCACCCAAGAAATGATGCCAATGCCAGGTGCCACACGACGGAGGTTACGCCTATCTCTGAAGTCTGCTTGGACGTGGGTCCACTTGAGGCTGTGGATGATATTCCAATGCCTGTGGCTGCATATGCGGCTGTGACGGGCCTGGATGGAATGGGGTAGCATAACTATCAGAGTAGGACACCAGTGGATAGGGAGGGTGATAAGGCGGAGGAAGAGGTAGTGCAGGCATCAGTTGGGATGCCATCATCAATCGGCCATAATCCACCGATGGCAATGTCGCATACTGAGCACTGTGTCTAAGGTGTGAACCGGAGTATGTGCCAGAGCACGGAGATATGTGAGGGTGAAAATACATAAGAACAAGGTCTAGGCATGGCCGAATGGCCAGCCTCCCCAAATGGCATATGAATTCAAAAATAGGGAAAAAGACCCAAATTGATCCAAAGATGTAAATACCATAGTAAAAAGTCCTATTTATACTAAACTAGTTACTAAGGTTTACAGAGATAAGTAAATGATGCAGAAATCCACTTCTGGGCCCACTTGGTGTGTGTTTGGGCTGAGCATTGAAGCTTTCACGTGTAGAGGTCTTCCTTGGAGTTAAACGCCAGTTTGTAACTTGTTTCTGGAGTTTAACTCTGCTTTGCAACTTGTTTCTGGCGTTTAATGCCAGAATAGGGCAGAAAGCTGGCGTTAAACGCCAGTTTGCATTGTCTAAACTCGGGCAAAGTATAGACTATTATATATTGCTGGAAAGCCCTGCATGTCTACTTTCCAACGCATTTGAGAGTGCGCCAATTGGGTTTCTTTAGCTTTGAAAAATCCACTTCGAGTGCAGGGAGGTCAGAATCCAACAACATCTGCAGTCCTTCTTCAGCCTCTGAATCAGATTTTTGCTCAAGTCCCTCAATTTCAGCCAGAAATTACCTGAAATCACAGAAAAACACACAAACTCATAGTAAAGTCCAGAAATGTGATTTTTATTTAAAAAATAATAAAAATATACTAAAAACTAACTAAATCATACTAAAAACTATGTAAAAACAATGCTAAAAAGCGTATAAATTATCCGCTCATCAGGGACCCAAATAGTGGTGGATACAGGTGCAGATGAATGTTCAAAACTATTCTGTAATGCCCTGCATGGTGGGCTAGTCGGTGGTGTGAATATGAAAAGCTTCCTCAAAGTTTATCTCATCAACCAGCAAGTCCTCAGGGCGACTGTTGGATGGACCAGGTCATGCAAATTAGGAGGGGCACCATCCTAAGCATCCCGACTAGGCTCTGAGCCTAACCCAGATGGCGTATGAGGTGGAGGAGGTGGAGGCGGCGAGTCACCCTGGTCCTCTGGGATATCACAATACTCCTCCTATCGGTGATACTCTGCCTTCTTGATAAACCGTGTTTTCAGAGTTTATCTTGTGATGAATTTAGAGTATTTTATCAACTTTTTCTCACATTTATTCAATGAAATAGCATGGTATTGTGATTCTCCCTTAATTTGTGCTTAAATGTGAAAACATGCTTTTAGACCTTTAATTTGATAATTTTGATTCACCTTTGATTCCACTAGATGCCTTGATGTGTTTGCTAGTAATTTCAGGTTGAAAAGGCTAGGAACGGATCAAAAGAGTGAAGAGAAAAAAGTATGCAAAATGGAGAACACATGGAAAAGCCAAAGAAATAGATGAGCACATGGATGCACACGCGTGGATCGCGAAAACTCAAGGGATGCGCACGCGTGCTGTACGCGTATACGTCGATGTTGGCACGTGATTTTAAAGTGAAAATGTGCCCAGCAAATTTTGAGAAGCTATGGGGCCCAATCTAAACCAACTTTGGCGCCAAAACACTTAAAAGGACCAAGGATTGAAGAGGGATTCACATCTTTTGACATAGTTCTTGCACATTAGGATTAGTTTTAGTTAGTTTTATAGAGAGAAGCTCTCACTTCTCTCTAGGATTAGGATTAGGTTTAGTTCAATAATCTTAGATCTAGGTTTTAGTTCATGCTCTCTTTTACTTCTACTTCTCAATTCCTTGTTGTTACATTCATCATTCTTCTATTCTTTTGTTGTAATTTCTTCTATTTTGTTTCCATACTTTGTTGTTGATCTACTCTTGTTTCTTATATTTTCTTTCAATTCAATTTGAGGTAATTCATGTTAATAATGTTCTTTTTGGTTGTTGTTGTTAATTCCTTGCAATAATTGTTGTTAGATTTCATTCTTGTTGTCAATTTCTTGGCTTGGGAAGATAACTTAGGAATTCTTGAGTTACTAATGTCCAAGTGATTGATAGTTGATAGCCATTGACTCTAGTTCTCATTAATTCAATTAGTGAATAGCTAGGACTTATGGACTTGGATTGATATATCTCATTTGACTTTCCTTTACTTGTTAGAGGATGACTTAGTGGGATTGATCCTTGCAATTATCGTTAGTGATAAAGATAGAGATCCTTGACCACCAAACCTTACCAAGACCTCTTTGTCATTTGATTTCTTTTATCATCTACTTTTCTTGTTCCTATCCAAAACCCCAAAGTATACATGTCCATAGCCAATAACAAGAACACTACCCTGCAATTTCTTTGAGAGATGACCCGAGGTTTAAATACTTCGGTTTATAATTTTAGGGGTTTGTACTTGTGACAAACAAATGTTTGTATGAAAGGATTATTGTTGGTTTGGAAACTATACTTCGACGAGATTTCAATTGTGAAATTCTAAACCGTCAAAAATCTATTCCTCAACATGGTGCCGTTGCTGGGGCCTTGCAATGGTGTTATGTTATTGGTTATTGTACATATGTGAATATTGTAAATACGTTGCTCTTTCACTTGTTTCTTAGACTTAGTTAGTTTATTTCGTCTCCACTATGAATTCTCACTTTGGCTATGAGTTTGGTTCTAATTGTGTTGTAGGGAATGTGAACTTCAATGACCACATGTATCAAACGTGTAACCAACCAAGATGGGAGGAGCCTCAAGGAATTGATCACTCCTATTGGCAACAACCTCCGGATACTCATAGGTATAATCACCATCCTAATGCATGTCAATTCAATGGCTATGGTGAATCTTTTTGTGAAAATCAAGTACCATCATCATATGCCTATGACTCTTACCCTCAACATGAACCTCAAGCATTCTCACAAGCCTTTCGTTACCAAACACCTTCCTATGATCCATATCCATTATATGACCAATCATCTAAACCATATCCTCGTGACCATTATGAGAAAGAACCTTTAGAACCACCACAACTCTATCATGACCACTACCATGAACCACCTCAATACACACCATCCCCATATCCTTAGCTAGAAGAACCACCTTCCTACTATGAACCCTTTCTCCAAAATAATGAAACCTCTTATCCACCCCAAGCCCCAATGGATGATTCTCTCACATTGCTACTTCAAGGACAAGCGGATATGCAAAGGAACACACTAGAGTTTGTGACTAACTTGACTAAGGTAGTGCACACTTTAGCCTACCAATGCATGTACACTCAAGGTGCTTCCGTATCCACATGCGAAGGATCCAAAGAAGAGAAAAGCATAAAGAAGAGATTGGACAATCCGGTGGAGAAGGAGGAGTTGTGTTTTGTGTTGGAACAATTGGAGGAACCTACAAGGTTAAAAATTTAGGAGATGTGGAACCATCATGGGAGCCTCAACAACCTCCAGCGCATATCACAATTGAAGAATATGAAGAAGTTAATCAAGAGATGGATTCAATCATCAATGACTTTTTATCTAAAATTGAATTCTCTCCCATTAGGTGTGAAATCTACATTATTGAAGATAACTCCAAACCAAGTGATATCGATACCCTTGTTGAAGAAGTCGACAAGCAAGAAAAAGTTGAAAGAAGTTGTCAAGAGGTGGACACAACTAAGGAAGAGCCTAAAGGAGTAGACCTCGCATTGTCTAAGTGTGGGAAAGTCTCCCGTCCCAAGTCACCATCCATCACAACATTCAAGTGGGTAAACTTCTTACCTTTAAGCTTTACTTTCTCACTTGAATATGGCTTGATTGAAACGGATGAGCAACTTAGAGCTCTTTACAGAGTTAATAATAAGAAAGAGTGGTGTAGTGGTTGGAAGTTTAGAATTATGCTCATTAGGGCCAAAGCTCCAAAGCATAGGGGTCATGATTGGATGAATGATACTTTGTGTGGGTCTAGAAGGATGATTTGGTGTGCTAAAGAGAATTCTATAGGTCCACCACCCGGATGGAAGAACCATGACAATCAACTTGAAGACGGGTGCAAAAATATGATATGGGATCCCGGATCACACTCGAAAGACTAACTTTGGGAACTCATATCTTGGGTTGAACTTCACCCAAGCTTGGTAAAGAAGGTTGGAAATTCTGTCAACCATTTGAGGAGCAAAGATCCTTGGAGATAGGGGTGTTCATGGTTTGGTTAATCCAAAAACCAAACCAGTTTTTTGGTTAACAAAAAATATAGTCTTGGTTATTAACCAAACTGGTTTTACATTATAAAAGTGGTTATTAACCAGTTAATAAAATTCAAAACCGGTTTTTAACCGGTTATTTTTAAAAATACCAGTTTTCAAAAATAACAAATTTTTATATAAAAAAACCAGTTTTTACATAAAAAACCAGTTTTTCACCAAAAAACTAGTTTTAAAAACCGGTTTTTATATCAAAAAACTGGTTTTTACACCAAAAAATTTATTTTTACACCTAAAAACCATTTTTTACACAAAAATTAATTTTTCACATACAAAAACCCAAATTTTTACCTTTTTTTTAAATTGATTTTTGTAATTTAAATTAATTTTTTTCTTTCTAAATAATATAACATTAGCTGCTTATTTGAAATCTTGCTACATTGTTCAATTTTTTCAAATGCAACCCCCTTCGGCCCTTCCCCTGTAGCCTAACTGCTAAGAAAGAAACAAGTGCAACTCAAGAATTGGATGTAGTTTACGTACAATACTCTTGATACAAAAAAGAAAGTGAAAAATCAAGCTCAAAAGACCCAGACTAGCAGGTTTTGGTGAGTATAGCTTCAACACTAAGGATCTGTGTCATGGCTCTGAAGCATCTCAATCACTTGGTTCATAGTTGGTCGTGCATCTTTGTCTTCCTCTACACATTTCAAAGCCACTGCAGCTAAGACCTTCATCTTATTCACAAAAATGATATTCCAACTGCTATAATTGTTGACACCAATGTCCCCATCCAAAATTGACATTGCAACTGCTATAAGTTGTACCTCAAAGTCTCAAACAAACCAACATAAACATAAGCATAAACATAAACATAAACATAAGCAAGTCTAATCATATATGGAAAAGCAAGTCTAATATCTTTACCACCTAAGTGTTTAGAACATAACTAAAGAAAACATAAACAATCCAGACTTTCTAGTCATCTTCAAGCGCAATTGAACCTAGACTCACTGAACAAGTAATGTCCTCTGATAAAATCAAATTTGTAAAAAAAAACTATAATTATAAATTTAAAAAATTTATAAAGACTAGTGGAATAATTTAATTAATTTTATTCAATTTACCTTGCTCGACCTTTTCAAGCTCTTCGAAATTCTCAGGTGCAAGAGAAGAGAAAAAATCTCCTTTAAGCCAATCTTCGGTACATACAAGGGCTTCTACCATCTTAGGAGTCAATGAGCTACGATATTGATCAATGATTCTTCCCCTCATACTAAAAGCAGACTCGGAAGCTACTGTTAAAACTGGTAAAGCCAATATGTCCCGTGCCATATTTGCTAGGACGGAAAACCGATTCGAGTTAGCCTTCCACCATCCTAGAATATCCAAAGGCTTATCATCTGGCTCACAGTCTTATTCAAATAACGATCAAGCTCAGATTTAAGATTGGATTTGCGACCGGTTGATCGATGATATAACCCCATATCATAAATGTCTTTGACTTTATCACTTGCACTCGGTTGGGAGAGGGTATCATCTTGGTTTCCTTCATCTGCACCTTGATATAAATTATAAAGTAAATGAAGACAAGAAGACAAATTTGTCTTCAATTCACCGTCCACTTCCACACTAAAAGAATTAACTAGGCACCACTCAACATAATCCAACTTATGGCAGGGATCTAGAACTATGGCAATTAACAACAACATGTTAATAGTTTTTGCATTTCCCCAATACTTGTTGTATTTTGCTTTCATCTTACTTGCCATAAGACTTATGCTCAAATCATCATCATCACGATATTGTTGAATCCTCCTTCCAAGAGCAAACACTTCTTTCATGTATAAGTTACTAGTGACATAAGAGGATCCAGAGATGCGAAGTGTAGCATCGTAAAACATCTCTAAAAATGGTAAGACGGACTTAGCATAATCCCAATCTTGAAATGAAGGTACCCCTCTTCCCTTGTTTAATTCATCAATAAATTTTTTGTCTTGCATCTCTAATAGCTCAAATGCCTTCTGATGCTTTAAGGCTGCTACTAACATTAAGTATGTAGAGTTCCATCGCGTTTCAACATCTAGGCAAACAAGAGTATTATGTGGAATATTCTCTTGTGCAATACATGCCTTAAACCTAGCTAATCTTGAATTTGAAGATCTGACATACTTCACAGCATCTCGAATTTTGGCAACCGAATCATCAATCTCCTTCAATCCATCCTTCACAATCAGGTTTAAAATATGCGTACAACATTGCATATGGAGATACTCTCCATTCAAAACTGTACTCTTCCAAGAATTTAGTCTTCTTTGTAAATACATAACTCCTACATCATCGCAACAGATAAATCATTCAACTATGGAAGTGTTCCTTTCTAATTAGTCGCTAAAGTGGAAATACAGATATTCAGCACCTAGGACCTAAGTAGCGAGAAATTTGCGACCGTTTAACAACTGACACACTTCGTTCGCTGATATCAAGTCACTGATTAGCGGGCAAAATACATTTGTCGTTAAGTTGTTGCAAGTTTAATTTAGCGAGCGACTTGGCAACTACAATCTTGTCGCAAAGCAAAATCTATATCCTACCTATTTTGTAGCAAATTACTCGCTAATCTCGTTTAAAATTCGTCGCAAAGTTATAACAAATCCAAAGCTAATCGAGAAAATTTTAGAAGTAACTGGTCGCAATTGAGTCACTAATCAAAAGCTTATTTAGTGAGGAATTAGCGACCGTTTAACAATTGATAGACTTTTCTTCCTTATTTCATGTTGCTATTAATTTGTCAAAAAAAAAAACGTTAGTCCTTATTCTGTCCTTATTTCATATTGCTACTAATCACTAACATCTATATAAATCCATAGAAAATTCATGAAAAGTTTAAAGTAAATTTGCTAAGCACACTAATATAATTTGTCACAATTTTGTCACTATTCTAAAGCAATTTTAAACGAGATCCAAACGGATGCTTTTCTTTTTTTTCCAAATGAGCTAGTACATTTTTTATTCTTTGTGGACCCGACCTAAAATTCGACTAGCCACCTAAAAAAATAACACGGTTAACTTAAAGGTATTTTTTAGCTAACATTATTTTTTTAATTGTTCACCCCAAAACAGTTGGAGTTTTTCTAATATTTAATAAAAAAAAACAAAAAAATTAACCGGATTGGGTTCTAGCTATAAATTGTTTCGGACAGCTAAAAAATTTTAAGCTCATAAATAAAGAATTTTCAATAACTGAACTACATTGATACAAGAAGTAATCAATACCTATGTATAGAAATAGATTAAGAAATATATATATATATATATATATATATATATATATATATATATATAATTATTATTATATTTAGATTTATAATTAAATTTAGTAAATAATACTAACAAATATATTAGAGCATATGGGTCAAATTTATATGAGCTGTTAAATATTTTACATAGATTAAGATTAAACTAGAAAGTCATGAAATATTTTAAAGTGGTAGTCCATTCATCATATATACAGACAAACTTTTTTTTGGCAAAATAGCATATCTCGTATATATTTATATATACCCTTACTATTTTTTATTTTCATGGTATTCCTTAATCCGACAAGTCAAGAATTAATCCCTACGGATCGGAGTTCGATTTAACAGTTTGTCACTAGCCAATGAATTGTTACATACACAGTGATGAGATTCAAATGTCGAATACTTACTTACTAATAATTTGTCACAAATTATAATATTTTCGTAACAAGTTATTTAGTTATTACAAAATTCAAAGATTTTTTATAACTAATAAAAAAATTTATTTTAAGATGTTAAATATATGACCTCAAATTTTTAAAAATTAAAATAATCAATTATTTATGATTTATTATATTTGTTTAGAATTTTATATTAAAAAATTTTTTCACTAAAATTATTTAAGTCAAGTTGGCGATACTTTAAGTTTAGAATTAGTTTGGATTCATATAAATTTCATAATAATGCAGTATTTTTTATTTAAAATTTAAAAGATTAATATTTTTTGTTTAATTTTATAAACTAAAAAATAATTAGATTATTTCTAATTTTAAATTAAAATATTTACTTAAAATTAATTAATAAATAACATTTTTAAAATAATTTTAATAAAATACATTTAATTTTTAATTACTATTATACCTCTAATGCAAATTTTTACATTAAACTTATTCTTTTAACTAATTCTAATCCTAATTTTACTCCCGCCCTCATCATCTTTCACTCAGCGGCACACACTCTCAAGTCTCAACCAACCCTTTTGACTCTCACTCATGAAGAAAGAAGAAAACAGAGAAGAAAGCTAACCCAAATCCCTATTTGCATATTCCCCAACGCCACTCTCCCTTCTTCACTCTCTGCAGCACACACTCTCTTCTCACCCGCACCGTTAACCCTCTCTGTCACCGCGCCGCCATCCCTCGTCACTCTCCCTTGTAGCATCCCGCATTTTTTAAAATCTAAATATGAATAAATTGTTATTTTATCTTATTAAGTTTAAACTTTATAATTTTAGAAATTATTTTAATAAAAATAATTAAATAGATTAGGGGATAATTTCATTTTAAATTAGTTAAGGCTCTTATATAATTTTATTATAATTGAATATTTTGCACAATTTTAGTAATTAAAAAAAATAAAGAATTGTACATTTTAATTTAAGTAACTCCTATTATGAATAAGTTGTGACTCATTATATTTTGAACTCCTTATTTTTATAAACTAATATATTAAGAGTAATTAAATTAGTTTTACTAATGTTTGGGGTTAAGTTAATTAATATTCTTGTGTAAAATTTATAATTGGTTATTTTATATAATTTCAAATTAGAATTCAGTAATAGAAGTATTATATAATTAAATTTAAAAAATCTTTATTATGAATAAATTATGGTTTATTTTATTAATTTGAGCTTTTAGAGATTAATTTATTGAGAATGATTAAATTGATTTTTATGAATACTTTAAGTTTAGGTCAATTAATTTTATGTACAATTTTTATTTTAATTAGTTATTTAATATAAATTGAAATTAAAGTTTTGGTGATAGAAAAATAATAAAAAGTCATTGATGAACTGAATGATTGATGGTTTAGAATTCACAATAAATTCTCGTTGCAAGTATAGTTTCTAAACCAAGCAATAATCCTTTCATACAAAAACTTGTTTGTCACTTAAGCAAACCCAATAAAATTGATAACCGAAGTATTGAAACCTCGGGTCATCTCTCAAGGAATTGCAGGGAGGTATGATTTATTATTGGTTATGGAAAAAGTATATTTTGTTTTGGATTTTTAAAATAGGGAACAAGTAATTTAAATGGCAAGAAAAAGATAAATTAATAATTAGAAAAATCTCTTGGCAAGGTGTGAGAACTGGAAATCCTATCCTAGTTATCCTTATCAAGTGTGATGAGAATTGGATTTTGTTCCCACTTAGTTAACCCTTACTAAATAAAGGAAAGTCAAGTGGACTAATTAAATTTGACCTTCAAGTCCTAGTCAACTCCTGTGGAAAGACTAGCTTTAGAGCGATCCAAATTAATCAGCAATTTCTAAATCTCAATCAACTGCTGAGTCTGATAACTCAAGTGTTACCAATTACTTAACCAAAACCAAAAGGAGAAAAATCTAAATTAAATTGAAAGCATCATAAATTGAATAAAACAATCATTAATCTGAAATACCTCAAATTGCATTAAATAGAATATTCAAATCTTAACATGAAAAGTTCATAAGCCAATTTAGGAACATTAACAAGTGAAAGCATTGGAATAAATAAAAGCAGAAAATAAATTAAAGGAATTTTGAACCTGTGATTGTAGAAGCAATCCTAAAATAAGAGAAATCCTAATCCTAAATCCTAAGTGAGAAGAGAGAACCTCTCTCTCTAAAAGCTATATCTAAACCTAAAATTATGTGAATGAATGTTGTATGAATTATTCTAAAAACGTTCTCCTTTGATTCCCCCATTCTCTGGCTTATATTCTGTCTTTCTGGCTTGGATTTGGGCCGAAAAAGGGTCCAGAAATCACTGAGGGCGTTTTCTGCAGATTTTTGCACGTGGCGTCCGTCACGTGTACGCGTGGGTCACGCGTACGCATCATTTACGTTCTACTAAAGGCATGCGTCTGCGTCAGTCACACGTCTGCGTCGCTGCCATTTTGCACTAGGCACGCGTCCGCGTCGTCCACGCGTACGCGTCGCTGCCTTTTCTTCAAAACTCCATTTTTGTGCTTTCCTTCCAATTTTGTATGTTTCCTTTCTGTCCTCTAATCCATTCCTGCCTTATTAAACCTAAAAATACTTAACACACAAATCACGGCATCGAATGGTAAAAAGGGATAATTAAAATTAATATTTTTCAAGCATAGGAAACATGTTTTCACATATATTATAAAATAAAGAAGGGAAAGTAATACCATGCAATTCATATGAATAAGTGGGTGAAGAATTGATAAAAATACTCAATTTGAGCCCAAGATGAATCATAAAATAGGGGTTTATCAACCTCCCCACACTTAAACAATAGCATGTCCTCATGCTAAATCCAAGAGAAAAGAGTGAAGGTAGAATAGTGGAATCTTATGCAATGCAATCTATTCTAAATGCAAGCTACCCAAATGAGTTATACAATTCTAATTATCATTCACCTATATATACAAAACTTACATGTGGTTAATTTGATTTAAATTTTCAAGGAATAACATATGCATAGTGATGAGCGGATATTTTATACGCTTTTTGGAGGTATTTTCATATAGTTTTTAGTAGGATTTAGCTACTTTTTAGTATAGTTTTATTAGTTTTTATACAAAAATCACATTTCTGGACTTTACTATGAGTTTATGTGTTTTTCTATAATTTCAGGTATTTTCTGGCTGAAATTGAGGGACCTGAGCAAAAATCTGATTCAGAGGCTGAAAAAGGATTGCAGATGCTGTTCTATTCTGACCTCCTTGCACTCGAAATGGATTTTTTGGAGCTACAGAAACCCAATTGGTGCGCTCTCAATTGCGTTGGAAATTAGGCATCCAGGGCTTTCTAGAAATATATAATAGTCCATACTTTGCCCAAGTTTTGACGACGAAACTGGCATTTAAACGCCAACTTCTTGCTCTATTTTGAAGTTAAACGCCAGAAACGGGTTACAAACTAGAGTTAAACGCCACAAACAAGCTGCAACCTGGCGTTTAACTCCAAGAGAAGCCTCTACACGTGTAAAGCTCAATGCTTAGTCGAAGCACACAACAAGTGGGCCCCGGAAGTGGATTTCTGCACTATCTATCTTAGTTTACTCATTTTTTGTAAACCTAGGTCACTGGTTTAGTATAAAAACTACTTTTAGAGACTTACTATGTACCTCATGACATTTTACATCAGAACTTGTATCTTCTACGGCATGAGTCTCTAAACCCCATGGTTGGGGGTGAGGAGCTCTGCTGTGTCTCGATAGATTAATGCAATTACTATTGTTTCTCATTTAATCACACTTGTTTCTATTCTAAGATATTCATTCTCACTTATCATGATGAATGTGATGATCCGTGACACTCATCACCATTCTCAATCTATGAACACGTGCCTGACAACCACTTCCGTTCTACCTTAGATTGAGTGTATATCTCTTGGATACCTGGCTCATGAGTTCGACTACCTCTCCTGACAACAGAGCAATCAAAACCGTGAGATCAGAGTCTTCGTGGTATAAGCTAGAATCAATTGCAGCATTCCTGAGATCTGGAAAGTCTAAACCTTGTCTGTGGTATTCCGAGTAGGATCTGAAAAGAGATGACTGTGACGAACTTCAAACTCATGAATGCTGGGTGCAGTGACAGTGTGCAAAAGGATCAATAGATCCTATTCCAACATTAGTGAGAACCAACAGATGATTAGCCATGTACATGGACCCTTTTCACTGAGAGGATGGCTGGTAGCCATTGACAACAGTGATCCACCAACATAGAGCTTGCCATGGAAGGAGACCTGCATGCGTGAAGAAGAAGACAGTAGGAAAGCAGAGATTCAGTCAACAGAGCATCTCCAAAACCTCAACCTGTTCTCCATCACTGCATAACAAGTATCATTTAATCCATGCTCTTTTATTTATTTGAATTAAAACTGATAATTATTGTTACTATCCTGACTAAGAGTTACAAGATAACCATAGCTTGCTTCAAGCCGACAATCTCCGTGGGATCAACCTTACTCATGTAAGGTATTACTTGGACGACCCAGTGCACTTGCTGGTTAGTTGTGCGGAATTGCAAAAGTGTGATTGTGATTTCGTGCACCAAGGTTTTGGCGCCGTTGCCGGAGATTGTTCGAGTTTGGACAACTGACGGTTTATTTTGTTGCTTAGATCAGGAAAAACTTTTTCTTTCTGGTTTAGAGTATTCTATTATTGTTTTTTTTGTTAACATTTTAAAATTCTTATTTTATTTTTCTAAATTATTTTCGAAAATTTTCAAAACCAATAACTTCATAATTTAGTCTTCTGTTTGAGCTTAGTTTCATATTCTAAGTTTGGTGTCAATTGCATGATTTTATTTTTCTTTCATTTTTTCGAATTATCAGTACTCAAAATATAAAAATTTTTAAGTTTGGTGTCCTTTGTGTTTCTGTTTTCTTAAAAATTTTTCAAAAGTTGCTCTCAGTGTTCATTTTGATATTCAAAGCTTCCTTGTTTGTTCTCTTTGTTTTGATCTTAAAATTTTAAGTTTGGTGTCGTTTTTATTATTTTTCTCTTTCTTCATTAAATTCAAAAATATCTTTTCTCTTTATTTGAATTGATTTTCGAATTCTGCCTTTAAAAATTCAGATTTTTATTTTAAAACTTCTTATTTTATCTTATCTTAGTTTTGGAATTTCAAAATTCAAAATCCCTTTCAAAAATCATATCCAAAGTTTTTCAAATATTCTTAATTAAGTAATTATTTTAGTTTTCGAATTTATTTTTCTTTTTTCTTTTAGTTTTCGAATTTTATATTTTAATTTCTAATTATTTTATTTTATCTTATTTCTTCTTTTTATTTATTTGGTTTGTTTTTAAATAAATAAAATAAAAAAATTTAAAAATATATTTTATTTGCAATTCACATCAATTCTTTTTTTTTCCATCATAGACCAAAGTGGAAATGAATAGTCCAGAAGGACTCTGGGGTCATATGCTAACCCCATTACTGCTGCATATGGGAGTATCATCTGTATACCCCCCATCAGAGCAAGCAGTTTTGAGCTAAATCCTCAGCTTATTGTCATGGTGCAGCAAAATTGCTAATATTCTGGTCTTCCACAGGAAGAACCTACTGAGTTTCTGGCACAGTTCTTGCAAATTACTGACATAGTACGTGACAAGGAAGTAGATCAGGATAGCTACAGATTATTACTATTTCTATTTGCTGTAAAAGATCAAGCTAAGAGGTGGTTAAATAACCAACCTACAGCAAGCATAAGAACATGGAAACAGTTATTAGACAAATTCCTGAATCAATATTTCCTTCCAAAAAGGATGACACAGCTAAGGCTGGACATCCAAGGCTTTAAACAAGAGGATGATGAATCCCTTTATAACGCCTGGGAGAGGTACAAAGGGATGCTAAGGAAATGCCCCTCTAAAATGTTTTCAGAGTGGGTGTAATTAGACATCTTCTACTACAGGCTTACAGAAAAAGCTCAGATATCTCTAGACCACTCCGTGGTGGATCTATACACATGAGAAAGACTATTGAAGAGGCTTAGAAGCTTATTGATACAGTTGCTAGAAATCAGCATCTGTATATAAGTAGTGAGTCCTCCATGAAAGAAGAAGCTAAGGTAGTATCAACTAACTTTAGTCCTCAGGATCATGTTCCTGAACTAAAATCAGCAACTATCTTCTATAATAAGGTAGTTAGTAGAATTTAAGGAGATGTTACAAGAAACCAAAATTGCTAACAAGGATATGGAATCACAATTGAATCAGACAAAATAGCAGTTATCAAAATAGATAACAGAGGAGTGCTAAGCAATTCAATTAAGAAGTGGAAAAACATTAAATATCTCAACTCAAAGCAGCAGAAAGCCAAGAAAGGAACAGTTGACAGAGGATGAGTAACCTGCTATCCAAAATCCCTCTGAGGACAGTAAGAGCCCAGAGAGGAATAAGTCTGGCGTTCAAACGCCAGAAAAGGGTGAAAAACTGGCGTTAAACGCCCAATCCATGTCCAGTTCTGGCGTTCAAATGCCAGAAAAGGGTAGGAATCTGGCTTTAAACACCCAATCCATGTCCAATCCTGGCGTTCAAATGCCAATGAGGGATCAGACACCTGCAAGTGCTGATAATAACTCCCTCAAGAAGGCTTCTCAACCTGCCTCTGAAGGAAGTAAACCTGCAGCAACTAAGGTTGAAGAATATAAAGCCAAAATGCCTTATCCTCAGAAACTCCGCCAAGCGGAACAGGATAAACAATTTGCCCGCTTGTAGACAATCTCAGGACTCTTGAAATAAAGATTTTGTTTGCAGAGGCACTTGAGCAAATACCCTCTTACGCTAAGTTCATGAAAGAGATCTTAAGTCATAAGAAGGATTGGAGAGAAACAAAAAAAGTTTTTCTCACTGAAGAATGCAGTGCAGTCATTCTAACAAGCTTACCAGAAAAGCTTAAGGATCCCGGAAGCTTTATGATACCGTGCACATTAGAGGGTACTTGTACCAAGACAACTCTATGTGACCTTGGGGCAAGTATCAATCTAATCCCTGCATCCACTATCAGGAAGCTTGGCTTGACTGAAGAGGTCAAATCAACCCGGATATGTCTTCAACTTGCTGATGGCTCCATTAAATATCCATCAGGCATAATTGAGGACATGATTATCAAGGTTGGGCCATTTGCCTTTCCCACTGACTTTGTAGTGCTGGAAATTGAGGAGCACAAGAGTGCAACTCTCATTCTAGGAAGACCTTTCCTAGCAACTGGACGAGCGCTCATTGATGTCCAAAAAGGGGAAGTGACCTTGAGAGTCAATGAGGATGAGTTCAGGCTGAATGCTGTTGAGATAATGAAGCATCCAGACACATCAAAAGACTGCATGATTGTTGATATTATTGACTCCCTGGTAGAAGAGATCAACATGGCTGAGAGTTTCGAATCAGAGATAGAAGACATCTTTAAAGATGTTCAGCCTGATCTGGAGGAATCAGAGGAAATAAAAGAGCCTCTAAAAAATTCTTAGGAAGAGGAGAAACCTCCTAAACCCGAGCTCAAACCACTACCACCATCCCTGAAATATGCATTTCTGGGAGAAGGTGACCCTTTTTCGGTGATCATAAGCTCTGCTTTAAATCCACAGGAAGAGAAAGCACTACTTCAAGTGCTAAGGACACACAAGACAGCTCTTGGTTGGTCCATAAGTGATCTTAAGGGCATCAGCCCAGCAAGATGCATGCACAAGATCCTATTGGAGGACGATGCTAAGCCAGTGGTTCAACCACAGAGGCGGCTAAATCCAGCTATGAAGGAGGTGATACAGAAAGAGGTCACCAAGTTACTGGAGGCTGGGATTATTTATCCTATTTCTGATAGCCCCTGGGTGAGCCCTGTCCAAGTTGTCCCCAAGAAGGGAGGCATGACAGTGGTTCATAATGAAAAGAATGAACTGGTTCCTACAAGAACAGTTACAGGGTGGCGTATGTGTATTGATTACAGAAGGCTCAATACAGCCACCAGGAAGGATCACTTTCCTTTACCATTCATAAACCAGATGCCAGAGAGACTAGAAGGTCATGAATATTACTGCTTTTTGGATAGCTATTCAGGTTACAACCAAATTGCAGTAGATCCTTAGGACCAAGAGAAAAAAGCATTCACATGTCCTTCTGGAGTGTTTGCCTACAGAAGGATGCCTTTTGGTCTGTGCAATGCACCTGCAACCTTTCAGAGGTGCATGCTCTCTATCTTCTCTGATATGGTAGAGAAATTTTTGGATGTCTTCATGGATGACTTTTCAGTATTTGGAGAATCATTCAGCTCCTGCCTTGACTATTTAGCACTTGTTCTGAAAAGATGCCAAGAGACCAACCTAGTTTTAAACTTGGAAAAATGTCACTTTATGGTGACTGAAGGAATTGTCCTTGGGCATAAAATTTCAAACAAGGGAATAGAGGTGGATCAAGCTAAAGTGGAAGTAATTGAAAAATTACCACCACCTGCCAATGTTAAGGCAATCAGAAGCTTTCTGGGGCATGCAGGATTCTATAGGAGGTTTATAAAGGAGTTTTCAAAAATTGCAAAACCTCTGAGCAATCTACTAGCTGCTGACACGCCATTTGTGTTTGACACAGAGTATATGCAGGTGTTTGAAACTCTGAAAGCTAAGCTGGTCACAGTACCAGTTATTTCTGCACTAGACTGGACATTACCATTCGAACTAATGTGTGATGCCAGTGACCATGCCATTGGTGCAGTACTGGGACAGAGGCATAACAAGCTTCTGCATGTCATTTATTATGCTAGCCATGTTTTAAATGATGCACAGAAAAATTGCACAACCACAGAAAAAGAGCTGCTTGCAGTGGTTTATGCCATTGACAAGTTTAGATCATACTTAGTAGGATCAAAAGTGATTGTGTACACTGACCATGCTGCTCTTAAATATCTACTTACAAAGCAGGATTCAAAACCCAGGCTCATAAGATGGGTGTTGCTTCTGCAAGAGTTTGATATAGAAATAAGAGACAGAAAAGGGACAGAGAACCAAGTGGCTGATCATCTGTCCCAGATAGAACCAGTAGAAGGGGCGTCCTCCCCCTCTATTGAGATCTCTAAAACCTTTCCGGATGAGCAATTATTTGCCATTCAGGAAACACCATGGTTTGCAGACATTGCAAACTATAAAGCTATAAGATTCATACCCAAAGAGTATTGCAGGCAGCAAATAAAGAAATTGATTTCTGATGCAAAGTACTACTTATGGGATGAACCATATCTCTTTAAGAGATGTGCAGACGGAATAATCCGTAGATGTGTGCCCAAGGAAGAGGCACAGAAGATCTTTTGGCATTTCCATGGATCACAATATGGAGGCCATTTTGGAGGTGAGCGAACAGCCACCAGGGTTCTCCAATGTGGCTTCTACTGGCCTACTCTCTATAGAGACTCCCGAGAGTTTGTACATAATTGTGACAGTTGCCAGAGAGCTGGTAATCTACCTCATGGTTATGCCATGCCTTAACAAGGGATCTTGGAGATTGAGTTGTTTGATGTATGGGGTATTGACTTCATGAGGCCTTTCCCACCATCATACTCAAACACGTATATTTTGGTGGCAGTAGACTATATATCTAAAGGAGTAGAGGCAATTGCAACACCCACTAATGATACTAAGACAATGTTGAAGTTCCTCCAGAAATATATCTTCAGCAGGTTTGGTGTCCCTAGAGTACTAATCAGTGATGGAGGCACTCATTTCTGCAATAAACAGCTTTACTTTGCTATGGCCCGATATGGAATTAGCCACAAAGTAGCAACTCCATATCATCCACAGACAAATGGGCAAGCTGAAGTCTCTAATAAAGAACTAAAAAGAATCCTAGAATGGATTGTAATTGCCCGTAGAAGGGATTAGGCAAAAAGCTTGGATGATACTCTGTGGGCATACAGAACAGCATTCAAGACTCCTATAGGAACCTCTCCATACAAGCTTGTGTATGCCAAGGCCTGTCATCTGCCCGTGGAACTGGAGCATAAGGCCTACTGGGCAACCAGATTCCTAAACCTGGATGCTAAGTTAGCTGGAGAGAAGAGATTACTCCAGTTAAATGAGCTAGAAGAATTCAGACTCAATGCTTTCGAAGATGCAAAAATTTACAAGGAGAAAGCAAAAAGGTGGCATGATAAGAAACTGTCATCCAGAGTCTTTGAACCAGGACAAAAGGTTCTACTATTTAACTCTAGGCTCAGATTATTCCCCGGGAAACTGAAATCCCGGTGGAAGGGACCATATGTGATTACAAGTGTGTCACCATATGGCTATGTGGAGCTTCAAGATATTGATTCTAATAAGAAGTTCATTGTTAATAGACAGAGAGTCAAGCATTATCTTGAAGGCAATATTGAGCAAGAATGCTCAAGGCTGAGACTAGATTAAAAGCTCAGTAAGGTCCAGCTAAAGACAATAAAGAAGTACTTGCTGGGAGGCAACCCAGCCATTAGCAAGGTTTATTTGTTATTCAAATAATAATTATATGAGTTTGATATAAATTATCTTCAAGATTAATTAACAATTGTAGGAGTTCACAGAGTTACAGAAGAATTCAGAGCATAAAGCAGAAAAAAGGAGCTCACTGGCACAAAAACGCTAGTAAGGGATATTGTGGGTGTTAAACGCCAGAATGGGCACCATTCTGGGCATTTAACGCCAGTAAAGATACCTTTCTGGGCTTTAAACACCAGAATGGGTACCATTCTGGGCGTTTAACGCCAGAATTGCAGCATCCTAGGCGTTTAGAAAAACTCCCAGTGATAAAGGCTTTCTGGCGTTTAACGCCAGCCAGGGTACCTGGTTGGGCGTTAAACGCTCAAAAGAAGCAGCAAATGGGCGTTAAATGCCAGAATGGATGCCATTCTGGGTGTTTAACGCCAGGAATATGGAGGGGAGGAAGTTTTGTTTCCAACTCAAATTTTTTTCAAATTTTCATGGTTCCATCCAAATTTCTTGCATAAACATGTTAGAAATTATCATCTTTCAATTTCAATTTCAAAAAAATAAAACAAATAAAAATTAAATTTTTATTTAATCCTAAAAATCTTTTTCAAATTCAATTTCTTTTCAAATATTTTTTTAATACTCATTTATCTTTTTAATTTCTTCTCATATCTTTTTAACTCATCCTATTATCTTTTCAAATTCAGATTTATCCTTTTCAAATCTATCATATCTTTTCAATTTTAAAATTTCATCTTTTTCATATCATATTTATCTTTTACAAATCATTTCTTCTATCATATGTTTTTCAAAATTTTCAAACCAACTCCATCCATTATAAATCCACACTCGGCCTCCCTCCTATCCTCCATAACTCGAATTTGACTCTCCTTTTATTCCTCTCCTTTCTTTTTCTTTGCTTGATGACAAGCAAACCTCTAAGTTTGGTGTGTTTTTCGTGATCACTGAGCTAAGATTCACTAAGATCATGGCTCCTAAGAGAAAACAAACCACTTCAAGAGGCAAGAAAGATAACACTCCAAAACCACTTTGGAATCAATAGAGGTTCTTAACCAAAGAACAGGCAGACCATTACCACAAAATAATGGGTCTAAGGTCAGTGATCCTGGAAGTTAAATTCGATCTAAAAGAAGACAAATATCCGGAGATTCAAGAGCAGATTCGAAACAGGGACTGGGAAATTCTAGCTAATCCTGAGACAAAGGTGGGTAGAAACATGGTTAAGGAATTCTACTCAAATCTGTGGCAAACAGATAAGCAGAGAATGACTGGAACCGCCTTCTATACCTTTTGAACCATGGTCAGAGGGAAGATTATTTACTTCCACCTGGACAAAATAAGAGAGGTGTTCAAGCTGCCTCAACTACAAGATGATCCAGAATCCTTTAATAGGAGAATGGTGAGATTTGATATGCGCTTGGACTAAGTTCTAGAGGACATATGCATCCCTGGAACCAACTGGATAACCAACACAAAAGGTGTCCCGAATCAACTCAAGAGAGGAGATCTCAAACCAATTGCTAGGGGCTGGCTGGACTTCATTGGGCATTCTATACTGCCCACCAGTAACCGCTCTGAAGTCACTATCAAAAGAGCAGTGATGATCCACTGCATTATGCTGGGAAACGAAGTGGAGATTCATCATCTGATTTCTTGTGAGCTTTACACAATTGCAAACTAGAACTCCACTGACGCCAAATTGGCTTACCCAAGCTTAATCTCTCTGCTATGTAAAGATGCTGGGGTGAAGATGAGAGTGAATGAGTATATCTCTGTTGAGCACCCAATCACCAAAAATTCAATGGAAGGACAACAAGTGTACGATAACTCCATCAAAAGGAGGGCACAGGAATTCCTCCCAGAAATCCCTCAGATTGACTACTGGACCCACCTAGAAGTATCTGTCACCAAGCTGCAAGAAGCTATGGATCAACTGAAAGAAGAACAGCAAGTTCAAAATAGCATGCTCTGCAAACTGCTGAAGGAACAAGAGAAGCAAGGACGTGAGCTACAGGAGCTGAAGCGCCAAAAGCTGTCTCTTGAAGGGCCAGACACCCCACAGATTGAAGGAACATCCATCTCCTAAAATAAAGGTTGTTGAGTCCTAATCTTAACTCTGTGATAACTTTTGCTATTAGAGATCTACCTTAGGAGTCACATGAATAATAGTAATTAGTATCTTATTTTCTATTTTTATTTTTTTCTCCAAATAAGCTATAATTTATTTTTCTCATCATCATTAAACATGAATAAAATAGCGGATTTTTTAGAATAAGGAGGCAGTTTTATTTTTGAGTTCTTAATAAGAAAAATTCAAACTATTTATATGTGGTGGCAATACTTTTTGTCTTCTGAATGAATGCTTGAACAGTGCATACATTTTGATAGTGAAGTTTATGAATGTTAAATTTGTTGGCTCTTGAAAGAATAATGAAAAAGGAGAAATGTTATTGATAATCTAAAAAATCAAAAAATTGATTCTTGAAGCAAGAAAAAACAGTGAATACAAAGCTTGCGAAAAAAATGGCGAAAAATAAAAGAAAAAGCAAGCAGAAAAACCCAATAGCCCTTTAAACCAAAAGGCAAGGGTAAAAAGTATCCAAGGCTTTGAGCATTAATGGATAGGAGGGCCTAAAGGAATAAAATCCTGGCCTAGGCGGCTAAACCAAGCTGTCCCTAACCATGTGCTTGTGGCGTGAAGGTGTCAAGTGAAAAACTTGAGACTGAGCGGTTAAAGTCGTGGTCCAAAGCAAAAAGAGTGTGCTTAAGAACTCTGGACACCTATAACTGGGGACTTTAGCAAAGCTAAGTCACAATCTGAAAAGGTTCACCCAGTTATGTGTCTGTGGAATTTATGTATCCGGTGGTAATACTGGAAAACAAAGTGCTTAGGGCAATAGCCAAGACTCATAAAGTAGCTGTGTTCAAGAATCAACATACTAAACTAGGAGAATCAATAACACTATCTGAATTCTGAATTCCTATAGATGCCAATCATTCTGAACTTCAAAGGATAAATGAGGTGCCAAAACTGTTCGGAAGCAAAAAGCTACTAGTCCTGCTCAGCTAATGAGAATTTGAGCTTCATATAAAACTCTGAGATGTTATTGCCTCTTGATTTTCTTTCTATCCTATTTTATTTATCTAGTTACTTGAGGACAAGCAACAGTTTATGTTTGGTGTTGTGATGAGCGGATATTTTATACGCTTTTTGGGGGTATTTTCATATAGGTTTTAGTAGGATTTAGCTACATTTTAGTATAGTTTTATTAGTTTTTATACAAAAATCACATTTCTTGACTTTACTATGAGTTTTTGTGTTTTTCTGTAATTTCAGGTATTTTCTAGCTGAAATTGAGGGACCTGAGCAAAAATCTGATTCAGAGGTTGAAAAAGGATTGCAGATGCTGTTTGATTCTGACCTCCCTGCACTCGAAATGGATTTTTTGGAGCTACAGAAACCCAATTGGTGCGCTCTCAATTGTGTTGGAAATTAGGCATCTAGGGCTTTCCAGAAATATATAATAGTCCATACTTTGCCCGAGTTTTGATGACGCAAACTGGCGTTTAAACGCCAACTTCCTGCCCTATTTTGAAGTTAAACGCCAGAAACAGGTTACAAACTAGAGTTAAACGCCACAAACAAGCTGCAACCTGGAGTTTAACTCCAAGAGAAGCCTCTACACGTGTAAAGCTCAATGCTCAGCCGAAGTACACACCAAGTGGGCCCCGGAAGTGGATTTCTGCACTATCTATCTTAGTTTACTCATTTTTTGTAAACCTAGCTCACTAGTTTAGTATAAAAACTACTTTTAGAGACTTACTATGTAACTCATGACATTTTACATCAGAACTTGTATCTTCTATGGCATGAGTCTCTAAACCCCATGGTTGGGGGTGAGGAGCTCTGCTGTGTCTCGATGGATTAATGCAATTACTACTGTTTCTCATTCAATCACGCTTGTTTCTATTCTAAGATATTCATTCGCACTTTAACATGATGAATGTGATGATCCATGACACTCATCACCATTCTCAACTTATGAACGCGTGCCTGACAACCACTTCCATACTACCTTAGATTGAATGTATATCTCTTAGATACCTGGCTCACGAGTTCGACTGCCTCTCCTGTCAACAGAGCAATCAAATCTGTGAGATCAGAGTCTTCGTGGTATAAGCTAGAATCAATTGGCAGCATTGCTGAGATCCGGAAAGTCTAAACCTTGTCTGTGGTATTTCGAGTAGGATTCGAAAAGGGATGACTGTGACGAATTTCAAACTCATGAATGCTGGGTACAGTGACAGTGTGCAAAAGGATCAATGGATCCTATTCCAACATTAGTGAGAACCAACAGATGATTAGCCATATACATGGACCCTTTTCACTGAGAGGACGGCTGGTAGCCATTGACAATGGTGATCCACCAACATACAGCTTGCCATGGAAGGAGACCTGCGTGCATGAAGAAGAAGACAGTAGGAAAGCAGAGATTCAGTCAACAGAGCATCTCCAAAACCTCAACCTGTTCTCCATCACTGCATAACAAGTATCATTTATTCCATGCTCTTTTACTTATTCCAATTAAAATTGAGAATTATTGTTACTATCCTGACTAAGAGTTACAAGATAACCATAGCTTGCTTCAAGCCGACAATCTCCGTGGGATCGACCCTTACTCACGTAAGTTATTACTTAGATGACCCAGTGCACTTGCTGGTTAGTTGTGCGGAATTGCAAAAGTGTGATTGTGATTTCGTGCACCACATAGCCAAGCCTAAATCATGTTAAAGCACTTTCACAATTGATTTGAGTTAAAGGAATTTACAAACTTGCAAGGCAATTAACAATTAAATAGGGATATATGGAGATGAGCTATTGAACCCTCACTGGATTTTGTGTTTACTCTCTAGTCACTCAGTGTTTGGGGTTAATCACTCTATTCTTTTCTATTCATGCTTTCTAAAACTTTGTTCTTCATCTAACCAATCAACAAATATATAATGTATATATACAAACATCATGAGGTCTTTTTGAAGGTTGTAATGGGGCCAAGGTAAGGGTGAGGATATATATGGCCAAGTGAGCTATAAGTTAAATCCCTGATTAGTCTAAGATCTCACCTAACGTATATATTCTCTATAAAAATTTAAAATTATCCTGGTCTTCCCAATTTTCCCACTTTTTTATTACATACTCATGTACCAACTTTATTTTGATTTTAACTCATCTGCATTAATTTCTTCATTAATCTTATTATTGGAGTAATTTTGTCCCCTTATTTATTTATATAATTGGAAGGGATTTTTTTTAAACATAAACACAACATATATCAATGCACATGGTATTTTAATTTAAATTGGTTTCACGTGAGCATGCTCCCAAATTTCTGATTATTTTACTAATTTAATCCTTTCCTATCAACCCATGTTCCCATGTTTCCCCACACTTAGTCGATACACAATCTCTATCTTAAGCTAACCAAGGATTCAACTTGAGATTTTTCATTTCTTTTTCTGCTTAAAGCTAGTGATGTGGTTATAGAACAAAAGAGGATTAAAAAGGCTCAAGGGGGCTAACAAGGGTGATGTAAAAGGTAGGCTTATTTGGGATAAGTGAGCAAAACAAGCAACGGCCTCAATCACATGCATGTATGTATCTACATTTTATATTGGACATATAGATTGAAACAAAGTTAAGATTGAAACACACAAAATGAAATTTATGGTTGAATGTAACCATGCAATAAAGCTCAAAAACTCACGGGTTGTGTGTTCTTTAGCTCAAAAACCATATATCAGTTATGTATGTCATGCAAGTAGAAATCAAGAGTTTCCATTCAACTCAATGTGAATCTTAGAATGGCTTTTTATAAAATAAGTATTTTCCTTGAAAAAATATTGTCAATTTAACCAACATTTATTGCTATATATATACAGTGTGTGGATTGTTGTGATTCTGTTATACTAAAGGTTTCTAGTTTAGTTTTTTTTTTTTTATTTTCAACTAAACACAGTTATGTTATGCTAAAAGGGTAAACTAAGCTAATTAATCCATATATTCTATATCACAACTAATAAACTAAAAGTGCAAACTAAACTAAACTAAATATCTAAGATATATATATATATATATATATATATATATATATATATATATATATATATAAACCAAAGAGCAAAATGCAGAAATACAATAAAAATACAGCAAAAGAAAAATGTGCAAGTACTGAAAGATAAATAAGATAAGATAAAATAAAATAAAAATAAAAATAAAATACAAAAAATAAACAAAATAGGATAAAATAGATTCTAAAAAGTGGTTCAACAAAATAAAGTTCGCCAGAGATGGCGACCTCCCCACACTTAAATAAAAGCATCGTCCGTGATGCTCACTCAAGCTGGGTGTGATGAAGTGCCATCTCCGGAAGGATGTGCTGTAGGTGTCTCTATGGTGGTCTGAGGCTCTGCAGTTTGTATGAGGGTCGGAGGGTCTGTCTGCTGAAGCAGAGGCTCTGTCCGTAGAGGGATCTCTAGATCAGCCGGCTGTATTTGATGGGGCTCCTCATGATGTGGCGCAGCCTGCTCAGGTCCTGCCTGCTTAGCCTCTCTCTGTGCAGCCTCCTCATGATCGTCCGCCTTTGCATCAGATGGCTCAGAAGGGGTGTCGGGCTCGGAGGGGATGTCACTGTTGGATCAGATCATCAACTTTAAGTGCTCGTAGTGTCACTTGTTGCGACGCTCCATACAATCCAGGCGTGCGAAGAGTCGGTGCACAAGGTGATAAATGGGCTCTGAAGTAGGTGGAGGTGCTGTGGTGGTAGCTGGTGCAGCAGTAGATGAAGGGGCAGCAGAAGATGTGGCTGCCTCAGCAGAGGTGGTGAAAAATGGAGGTCTGTAGCCCAAAGCCTGAAACTTCCTGCTGTGATGGATGATCTTCTTGCAGTCGGCGGCAGTTGGCTTCTCATCTGCTAGCTCCCAAGGCACCTCAGCTCAGCGGCCTAGCTGAGTAATCAAGTATGGAAAGGGGAGAGTGCCTCTAACATGGACCCTGGCCATGTAATACCGGATAAAGCGGGGAAGATATATGTCCTTGCCCTCCATCACACACCAGATGAGGGTGATCATGGCAGCTGGCACCTCCGTCTCATGAGTGCTCGGCATCACGTAGTTACTCAGAATCTGCTGCCAAAGCCGAGCCTCATCATTCAGATAAATGAGCTCAATTCCCTTTGGGGCCACTTTGGACTTGCTTATGACCTATGGGACAGTTGGATCAAGAGCTATAGTCCTCTTGACTGTGTCCCAGTCAAATCTCATGAATCTCATATCCTCCTCAGCCTTTTGGTAACCGTCTGGTTGATCTGATTTAGGCTGAAGTTGGAAGATTTCTTCAATGGCTTCCTCAGTAATCAGAATTTGCTTTCCTCTAAGCTATATTGCATCCAGGGAAGTTTTGAAGTAGTTATAGTAGAATTCTCTGACCCAGGATGAGTTGACTTCAGTCAAGTTTCTTTCCAAGAAGAACCAGCCTCTCTGTTTAATTTGTTCTGAAGTGTATTATTTGAGTTCTTCTGGAATTTTGAGGGTCCTTTCCAGGTATAGGTTCCTGGAAGTGGCAAAAACTGGATACTTTAGCTCACAGTATCTGTTGGCAATCTTGACAGGATCTGTAGCAGGCAGTAGCTGATCGGTCTTTTCCTGGCGGGAAAAGGTAGAGGATTCTCCTCTTTTCCTTTTGCCTGTGGTTGCCTTGCCCTTTCCTTTACTTTTAGGGTCAGACATCCTGAAAAGCAGAAATTCCAGGATACAGTTTAAGAACTAAAGCAGAAAAACAGGTAAGCAAATAGGATGTTATCAATATAAGCATAGGGTGGCAAAAGAGGCATAAAGTAGCAATATAAACATGAATTGAGTGAAATGGATGTAAAATTTTGAATTGTATTTAAGTGAAAAGTTTGAGAATGAAAATCACAATCCAAAATCATTATATGCGGAATTCTTGTTAATCAGGAAAAACTGTAATCATGCCTTGATATGGTTTGTAAGTGGTTAGTTCAAAGCTAATAGAAAAGTTAGAAAGTTAAAGTAGTTAAGAGTTAAAAATGAAGTTAAAGTAAGTGGCATGGTGTTTTGGGTTCCCAATTAACTAAAATTGCACAAATTTGAAAACAAGTAACTCAAATTCAAGTAAAAATTGTAGATTATTGATGATTAGTTATAGAAAAGAAATGCAAAATTAAAGTGAAATCATCAATAATGTTGTTTAATGAATAAGGGAATCAGAAAAATAAGAAAGCTAGCCCGCGCATTCATGAATTGTTTTGGTTGAAACCATTTAGTGCAAACTTAAAAATTTCCAAAACTAATTCATTAATGGTAGTTGAGTGAAACAATTTGCTTAAAAAAATTGGGCAGCATTTCGTCTAAAAGTTAGACATTCCCGGGTAATAAACAACAGCAAAAATAGTTCATATGATAATAAAATAGTGTAGAAGAGAGTAACAATTAGTAATTCACATGAATTCAAAATAAACAAACTCAATCTGCATCAAAGAATAGTAAAGAGCAGCATATGAACAGCATTATCATCACAGCAAATTCAAATTGCGAAACAGATGAAATAATTAACAGGAATGGTGCAATTATCAGGCCTAAATCCACTAACCACATCCTAGCTACCTAATCACCTAAAATCCACTACGATCATGCATCTCTAACTATCCTAATTCGAACATAATTTGAAAAAAAAATGCAACTAACTAACGCAAAGAGGAATCGCTGTTTGGCGGTACCTGGTGTACAGAGGAACAAGAATTTGGGCTCAGGGAGATGGTGGTGGTGGTGGCGTGGCGGCGCTGGGAGGTAGTCACGGCAGCGGTTCGGTGGAGGCAGGGTGGTTTGGCGGTCTTGGTGAAGAGAGGGGGGTTATGGGGGGTGGGGGTAAGAGAGGAAGGGGGCGAGGGGGTGAGTGGTATGGGGGTGGTGGTGGTTGGCCGGAGGTCCTGGGTTGTGGCGGCGGCGCTGGGGCGGCCCGGTGATGGGGCAGGGCGGGGCTTCTGGAGGGGGAAGAGTGGTGGGGGAGGAAGAAGGGGAAAGGAAGAGAAGGGGGGTGGTTCCGGCGAGGGTGGCAGTCTTGGTCGTTGATGGTGGTTGCAGCTCGGTGAGGGTGGGGCGGTGGTTGGGGAGAGCAGAAGAGAGAGTGCAGAGGGAGATTGGGGGGTTTGGGACGCGAAGGGGTTAGGGTTTTGCGTGGGTTGGTTTAGTGTATTTGAATCCATGCGGACGCGTGGGTCACGCGAACGCATGGGTCACGCGAACGTGTGGTTAGGGTGAAAAGGCAATGACGCGAACGCGTCATTGGTGCGATTGCGTGATTGCAAGATAATGAAAGTGACACGGATGCATGGGGCACGCGTACGCGTCGCTCAGAATTGGGCTAAACGCACAATTCTAGCATCGTTTTAGCGCAACTCTCTGTTTCCAATTAGGGGGGCTAAGATTTCCATGCGACGCGTACGCGTCGCCCACGCTTTCGCGTGGTGTGTGTGAAGTGAAAGTGACGCGTTCGCGCCTCCAACGCGATCGCGTGGGAGAGGTATAATGAAAGTGACGCATTCGCGTCACCGACGCGATCGCGTGGCCCAAATTGTGCTTAACGCATACCAGCCGCACGATTCCAGCCCAACTTTCTGGGCATTGGATTGTTACGTCGATTTGTAATCGACGCCCACGCGTGGCCCATGCGCACGTGTGGGGTGCTCTCTTTTATATATATATATATATATATATATATATATGCAGTGTGCAAATAAAAATGCAGGTATGGATGTTATGAATAATTCCAGGTTCAATAAAATAGAATAAAATAAAACTTAAAAAAAAAACAAAGAAAACGAAATAAAATAAAAATTGAAAAAGGAACGATCATGCCATGGTGGGTTGTCTCCCACCTAGAACTTTTAGTTAAAGTCCTTAAGTTGGACATTTGCTGAGCTCCCTGTTATGGTGGCTTGTGCTTGAATTCATCTAAAAATCTCCACCACTATTCAGAATGCCAACAACCTCCGGGGTCCCAAACTAGGCATATAAAGCCTTTGAGTAAATTCAAACAGGTGTTCAGGTTCCCGGGGTGTTGAATGTCAGAATAGATTCCAGGATCCCAAGCCTTGCTTTTGTATCCGCCTTTGTCTTGATATACATTTTTCCAGCCAGGCGGTATGGGATTTGAATTCTCACTAAGGTGGCCAAACATCTTTCGAGACTCATGCAATCGAACTCGAAACCAATCCTTGTACCTCAAATTGAAGTGTGGAGCTTCATGGAATATTGCATACCAGCTCTGAGTGCGAACCATTTCTCTTTTACTCTTAAAGCCACAAAGAGCTCTAACCTGGCCATCTGTTTCAAGCAAACCATATTCAAGTGGAAAAGTAAAGATAAAGGCTAAGGATTTTACCCACTTGAAGTTTGTATTGGATGGTAATGGCCTTGGAAAATGTGTTTCCTGTAACGACCCAACTCCCAGTATGCCATGGTCATACAAGAAGCCAAGTGTTACCAACTTGTTCTTCCTAATTATTAACTATTACTTAATATATGAGCCTGTTCCTTGTTAGAACGTTGCCAATTTTACGGGTAACTTTTTTTTTTTACTTATATCGTTGCGAGCGAAGGAGTAAAATAAATAAGCACACACTGATAGAAATAATAAGGAAGCACAAAGAAACATATAACTCAACTAATATTATACATCATGTATACTATAACAAAACATATAGCGTTCACAAAAGATTAAATCAGTTTACATCCTCGTCATTGATGAGCGGATAATTTATACGCTTTTTGGCATTGTTTTTAGTATGATTTTAGTATATTTTAATTATTTTTTATTTAAAAATCACTTTTCTGGACTTTACTATGAGTTTGTGTGTTTTTCTGTGATTTCAGGTATTTTCTGGCTGAAATTGAGGGACCTGAGCAAAAATCTGATTTAGAAGCTGAAAAAGGACTGTAGATGCTGTTGGATTCTGACCTCCCTGCACTCAAAGTGGATTTTCTAGAGCTACAGAAGCCCAATTGGTGCGCTCTCAATTGCGTTGGAAAGTAGACATCCTGGGCTTTCCAGAAATATATAATAGTCCATACTTTGCCCGAGATTTGATGGCCCAAACAGGCGTTCCAAGTCAGCTCAAGAATTCTAGCGTTTAACTCCAAAACTGGCACAAAAGCTGGAGTTAAACGCCCAAACTGGCACAAAAGCTGGCGTTTAACTCCAAGAAAAGTCTCTACATATGGAAGTGTCAATGCTCAGCCCAAGCACACACCAAGTGGGCCCGGATGAAGATTTCTGCATTAATTACTGATTTCTGTAACCCTAGGCTACTAGTTCTCTATAAATAGGACCTTATACTATTGTATTTTTACACACATCTTGGGACGTTTAGTCCTTAGACCTTTGAGGCTGGCCATTCGGCCATGCTTACACTATTTGTTCTTATGTATTCTCAACGGTGGAGTTTCTACACACCATAGATTAATGCAATTACTACTGTTCCTCATGAATTAATGCAATTACTACTGTTTTTCTATTCAATTCACGCCTACTTCTTCTCTAAGATATCACTTGTTCTTCAACTTGATGAATGTGATGATCTGTGACACTCATCATCATTCTCACCTATGGACGTGTGCCTGACAACCACCTCCGTTCTACCTTCGATTGAGTGTGTATCTCTTGGGTTTCTGATCTAAGATTGGAACCTTCATGGTATAGGCTAGAATTAATGGCGGCCATTCCTGAGATCCGAAAAGTCTAAACTTTGTCTGTGGTATTCCGAGTAGGATCTGGGAAGGGATGACTGTGACGAGCTTCAAACTCGCGATTGTGGGGCGTGTGACAGACGCAAAAGGATCAATGGATCCTATTCCGACATGATCGAGAACCGACAGCTGATTAGCCGATGTTGTGACAGAGCATCAGGACCATTTTCACTGAAAGGACGGGATGTAGCCATTGACAACGGTGATGCCCAACATAAAGCTTGCCATGGAAAGGAGTATGAATGATTGGAAGAAGGCAATAGGAAAGCAAAGGTTCAAGGGGAACAAAGCATCTTCATACGCTTATCTGAAATCCACCAATGAATTACATAAGTATCCCTATCTTTATTTTATGTTTATTTTCATCACCTTAAACTCTATAACCATTTGAATCTGCCTGACTGAGATTTACAAGATGACCATAGCTTTCTTCAAGCCGACAATCTCCGTGGGATCGACCCTTACTCACGTAAGGTTTATTACTTGGACGACCCAGTGCACTTGCTGGTTAGTTGTGCGAAATTGTGACAAAGTGTGATTCACGTTTGATAGCTCCAAGTCTTTGGCACCATTGTTGATGATCACAATTTCACATATCAAGTTTTTGGCGCCGTTGCCGGGGAATTGTTCGAGTTTGGACAACTAACGGTTCATCTTGTTGCTTAGATTAGGTATTTTTTTTTTTCAGAATTTTTAAGAATGAATTCTAGAGTTTCAAGGTGATGTTCTTATCATCACAAAAGCTGATTGATTCTCATCAATTTAGCTATTGAATGTAATATCCTGCTGAAGCTTGGCCAAACATGTCTAATCTTTTTAGACTGAAGCTTTAGACTAACATTGCATGATTCCTGGAATTCTTATTAAAAGTTTTGATTCTCTTTATTTTCTTTTCCATATAAGTTTCGAAAATCACAAAAAAATTTATAGAACCATAAAAACCAAAAATATTTTATGTTTCTTGTTTGAGTCTATTATCTAATTTTAAGTTTGGTGTTAATTGCATGTTTCTGTTCTTCTTGCATTTTTCGAATTCATGCATGTTCTTCATTAATCTTCAAGTTGTTCTTGATGATTTCATTGCTCTGATCTTTAAATTCTCTTGTTTAGTGTGTTCTGTTATTTTTCATATGCATTTTTACATTGTTATAGTCCTTAGTATACAAACATTTAAGTTTGGTGTCTTGCATGCATTGTTTACTTGATATTAGTTGCATTTTTATTATTTCTCATCATCAAAAATTCAAAAAATATTTTTAAACTATGTCTTTTCAAGTCAATAATACAGAGAATTGAAGATTCAGAACATTCAGCAGAGGAATCAAACAGAAAAAGCTGGGCATTCAAAACGCCCAGTGAAGAAGGAAAACTGGCGTTTAAACGCCAGCCAGGGTACCTGACTGGGCATTTAACGCCCAAAAAGGTAGAGATTTGGGCGTTAAATGCTAGAATGGGCACCATTCTGGGCGTTTAACGCCAGGATGACACTAGAGGAAAGATTTTGTTTTTAATTCACATTTTTTTCAAGTTTTCATAATTTTTCAAAATCAAATCTTTTTCAAATCATATCTTTTCAATCATATCTCTTTCAAAATCAATTTCTTTCCATTTTATATTTATTTTTACCATTTTCAAAAATCCTTGCTTCAATTAAAGATTTACTTCAAAACTTTCAAGTTGTTACTTGCCTATTAAGAAAGGATCAAACTTTAAATTTTAAAATCATCTCTTTCAATTTCTTGTTAGTCAAGTAATCAACTTTAAGTTTAAAAACTTTCTTTTTCTAAATTGATTTTCAATCATATATTTTCAAACATATCTTTTCAATCACATCTTTTTCAAAATTAATTTTTTCAATCATATCCTTTTCTAATTTCAAAATCTTTTTCAAAAAACACTTTATTTCTTTCCCAATCTTAGTTTTCGAAAATCTCAATCAAATTTTCAAATTTCTTTTTAAAATCTTTTTAATTTATTTTCGAAAATTCTTCCCCTCTTTTCACATCCTTCTATTTAAGGGACTGAGACTCCTCATCGAGGTGCAATTCGAACTCTATCCCTCTTTATAAGTTCGAATTCCCTCTTCTCCACCTCCTCTTTCTATTCTTCTTTTCCTCTGACACCTCAAGGAATCTCTATACTATGACATAGAGGATTCCCTACTTTCTTGTTCTCTTCTCTTTCATATGAGCAGGAACAAAGATAAAGGCATACTTGTTCAAGCTGATCCTGAACCTGAAAGGACCTTGAAGAGAAAGCTAAGAGAAGCTAAAGAACAATTCTCTTTAGAAGGCCTAACAGAACTCTTCAGGGAAGAAGAAACCATGGCAGCCGAAAACAACAACAATGCCAACAATGCAAGGAAGGTGCTTGGTGACTTTCCTGCACCTACTCCTGATTTCTATGGGAGAAGCATCTCTATCCCTGCCATTGGAGCAAACAACTTTGAGCTTAAGCCTCAATTAGTTTCTCTAATGGAACAGAATTGCAAGTTTCTTGGACTTCCATTGGAAGATCCTCATCAGTTCTTAGCTGAGTTCTTGCAAATCTGTGACACTGTCAAGACCAATGGGGTTGACCCTGAAGTCTACAGACTCATGCTTTTTCTTTTTGCTGTAAGAGACAGAGCTAGGACATGGTTAGATTCACAACCTAAAGAAAGCCTGAACTCTTGGGAAAAGCTAGTTAATGCCTTATTGGCAAAGTTCTTTCCACCTCAAAAATTGAGCAAGCTTAGAGTGGAAGTCCAAACCTTCAGACAGAAGGAAGGTGAATCCCTCTATGAAGCTTGGGAGAGATACAAGCAATTGATCAGAAGGTGCCCTTCTGACATGCTTTTAGAATGGAGCATCATAGGAATCTTCTATGATGGTCTGTCTGAACTATCCAAGATGTCATTGGATAGCTCTGCTGGAGGATCTCTTCATCTGAAGAAGATGCCTGCAGAAGCTCAGGAACTCATTGAAATGGTTGCAAATAACTAATTCATGTACACTTCTGAAAGGAATCCTGCGAATAATGGGACAAATCAGAAGAAAGGAGTTCTTGAGATTGATACTCTGAATGCCATATTGGCTCAGAATAAAATATTGATCCAACAAGTCAATATAATTTATCAGAGTCTGTCTAGAATGCACGCAGCAACAGGCAGTACTAAGGAAGCTTCCTCTGAAGAAGAAGCTTATGATCCTGAGAACCCAGCAATGGAAGAGGTGAATTACATGGGAGAACCCTATGGAAACACCTATAATCCTTCATGGAGAAATCATCCAAATCACTCATGGAAGGATCAACAGAGACCTCAACAAGGTTTCAACAACAATAATGGTGGAAGAAACAGGTTTAGCAATAGCAAGCCTTTTCCATCATCTTCTCAGCAACAGACAGAGAATTCTAAGCAAGACCCCTCTGACTTAGCAATAATTGTCTCTGATATAATCAAAACCACTCAAAGTTTCATGACTGAAACAAGGTCCTCCATTAGAAATTTGGAGGCACAATTGGGTCAGCTGAGTAAGAAAATTACTGAACTCCCTCCTAGTACTCTCCCAAGCAATACAGAAGAGAATCCAAAGAGAGAGTGCAAGGCCATAAACACGTCTCACATGGCCGAACCTGGAGAGGAGGAAGAGGCAGTGATCTCCACTGAGGAAGACCTCAATGGACGTCCACTGACCTCCATGGAGTTCCCTAATGAGGAACCATGGGAATCTAAGGCTCAGACGGAGACCATAGAGATTCCATTAAATTTACTTCTACCTTTCATAAGCTCTGATGAGTATTCTTCCTCTAAAGAGGATGAAGATGTCACTGAAGAGCAAGTTGCTAAGTACCTTGGAGCAATCATGAAGCTAAATGCCAAGTTATTTGGTAACAAGACTTGGGAGAATGAACCTCCATTGCTCATCAAAGAACTAGATGACTTGACTAGGCAGAGATTACCTCAAAAGAGACAGGACCCTGGAAAGTTCTCAATTCCTTGTACCATAGGCACCATGACCTTTGAGAAGGCTCTGTGTGACCTAGGGTCAAGCATAAACCTTATGCCTCTCTCTGTAATGGAGAAGCTAGGGATCATTGAGGTACAAGCTGCAAGAATCTCACTAGAGATGGCAGACAATTCAAAGAAACAGGCTTATGAACTGTTAGAGGATGTCTTAGTAAAGGTTGAAGACCATTACATCCTTGCTGATTTCATAATCCTAGAAACTGGGAAGTGTATGGATGAATCCATCATCCTTGGCAGACCCTTCCTAGCCATAGCAAAAGCTGTGATTGATGTTGACAGAGGAGAATTAATCATTCAAGTGAATGAAGACTCCCTTGTGTTTAAAGCTCAAGGATATCCCTCTGTAACCATGGAGAGGAAGCATGAAGAGCTTCTCTCAATACAGAGTTAAACAAAGCCCCCACAGTCAAACTCTAAGTTTGGTGTTGGGGGGCCACAACCAAACTCTAAGTTTGGTGTTGAACCCCCACATTCAAACTCTAAGTTTGGTGTTGGGAGGTTCCAACATTGCTCTGAACATCTGTGAGGCTCCATGAGAGCCACTGTCAAGCTATTGACATTAAAGAAGCGCTTGTTGGGAGGCAACCCAATCTTTCCTTATCTATGTTAAATTTCTATTTTCTATTGTTATTTTATGTTTTCTGTAGGTTGATGATCATGTGAAGTCACAAAAACAATTGAAAAAGCAAAAACAAAGTGAAAAACAGAATGAAAAAATAGAACACCCTGGAGGAGACAGTTACTGGCGTTTAAACGCCAGTAAAGGTAGCAGAATGGGCGTTAAACGCCCAGTCTGGCACCATTCTGGGTGTTTAACGCCAGAAAAGGGCACCAGACTGGCGTTTAACGCCATGAATGGGCAAGAAGCTGGCGTTAAATGCTAGAAATGGGTAGCAGCCTGGCGTTTAACGCCAGGATTAGTAGAAAGGGGCGTTTTGCACGCCACTTGGTGCAGGGATGAGATATCCTTGACACCTCAGGATCTGTGGACCCCACAGGATCCCCACCTACCCCACCACTCTCTCTCTTCTTCACCCATTCACCAATCACCTCAATACCTCTTCCCCAAAAACCCCTCATTTATCAAATCCCACCATTCTCTTCACCACTCACATCTATCCTTCATAAAACCCCACCTACCTCACCATCCAAATTCAAACCACTTTCCCTCCCAAACCCACCCATAATGGCCAAACCACACACCCCTCTCACTCCTATATAAACCCATCTTCACTCCTTTATTTTCACACAACCTAAACACCACCTCTCCCCCTTGGCCGAAACACAAAGCCCACTCCATCTCCTCTATTTCTTCTTCTTCTACTCTCTTCTTTCTTCTTTTGCTCGAGGACGAGCAACCTTCTAAGTTTGGTGTGATAAAAGCTAAAGCTTTTTGTTTTCCATAACCATTTATGGCACCAAAGGCCGGAAAAACCTCTAGAAAGAGGAAAAGAAAGGCAAAAGCTTCCACCTCCGAGTCATGGGAGATGGAGAGATTCCTCTCAAGGGTGCATCAAGACCACTTCTATGAAGTTGTGGCCAAGAAGAAGGTGATCCCCGAGGTCCCTTTTAAACTAAAAAAGAATGAGTATCCGGAGATCCGACATGAGATCCGAAGAAGAGGTTGGGAAGTTCTCACCAACCCCATTCAACAAGTCAGAATCTTAATGGTTCAAGAGTTCTATGCCAATGCATGGATCACCAAGAACCATGATCAAAGTGTGAACCCAGACCCTAAGAATTGGCTTAATATGGTTCGGGGGAATTACTTAGATTTTAGTCCAGAAAATGTAAGGTTGGCATTCAACTTGCCTATGATGCAAGGAGATGCACACCCCTACACTAGAAGATTCAACTTTGATCAAAGGTTGGACCAAGTCCTCATGGACATATGTGAAGAGGGAGCTCAATGGAAGAGAGATTCAAGAGGGAAGCCGGTTCAACTAAGAAGGCATGACCTCAAGCCTGTGGCTAGGGGATGGTTGAAGTTCATCCAACGCTCAATCATTCCCACTAGCAACCAGTCTAAAGCTACTATAGACCGGGCTATCATGATCCATAGCATCATAATTGGAGAGGAAGTGGAAAGTTCATGAGGTTATATCCCAAGAACTCTACAAAGTGGCGGACAAGTCCTCTCCTTTGGCAAGGTTAACCTTTTCTCATCTCATTTGTCACCTTTGTAATTCGGTTGGAATTGACATAGAGGGAGACATTCTCATTGATGAGGACAAGCCCATCACTAAGAAAAGGATGGAGCAAACAAGAGAACCTCATCAAGAGCATGAGGAAATTCCTCATCATGAAATCCCTGAGATACCTCAAGGGATGCATCTTCCTCCACAAAACTATTGGGAGCAAATCAACACCTCCCTAGGAGAATTGAGTTCCAACATGGGACAACTAAGGGTGGAGCACCAAGAGCATTCCATCCTCCTCCATGAAATTAGAGAAGATCAAAGAACCATGAGAGAGGAGCAACAAAGGCAAGGAAGAGACATTGAGGAGCTCAAGCACTCCATAAGATCTTCAAGAGGAAGAACAAGCCGCCATCACTGAGGTGGACCCGTTCTTTAATTTCCTTGTTCTTTATTTTTCTGTTTTTTTCGAAAATTGTGCTTTATGTTTATGTTTATGTCTTTATTACATGATCATTAGTGTCTAAGTATCTATGCATTAAAGCTATGAAAATGAATCTATCACCTTTCTTAAATGAAAAATATTTTTAATTGAAAAAAAGAAAAAGAAGTGCATGAATTTCAAATTTTAAAACAGTTTAATTATCTTGATGTGGTGGCAATACTATTGTTTTTCTGAATGAATGCTTGAACATTGCATATTTTTGAATTTTTTGATTCATGAATGTTAAAATTGTTGGCTATTAAAAGAATGAAAGGAAAAGGAGAAATGTTATCTGATGATCTGAAAAATCATAAAATTGATTCTTGAAGCAAGAAAAAGTAGTGAAAAGCTTGCAGAAAAAAAGAGGCGAAAAAAAAAGAAAAGCAAGCAGAAAAAGCCAATACCCCTTTAAACCAAAAGGCAAGGGTGATAAAGAGGATCCAAGGCTTTGAGCATCAGTGGATAGGAGGGCCCACAGGAATAAAATCCTGGCCTAAGCGGCTAAACCAAGCTGTCCCTAACCTTGTGCTTGTGGCGTGAAGGTGTCAAGTGAAAACTTGAGACTGAGCGGTTAAAGTCGAGGTCCAAAGCAAAAAGAAGAGTGTGCTTAAGAACCCTGGACACCTCTAATTGGGGACTCTAGCAAAGCTGAGTCACAATCTAAAAAGGTTCACCCAGTTATGTGTCTGTGGCATTTATGTATCCGGTGGTAATACTGGAAAACAAAGTGCTTAGGGCCACGGCCAAGACTCATAAAGTAGCTGTGTTCAAGAATCAACATACTTAACTAGGAGAATCAATAACACTATATGGATTCTGAGTTCCTATAGATGCCAATCATTCTGAACTTCAAGGGATAAAGTGAGATGCCAAAACTGTTCAGAGGCAAAAAGCTAAAAGCCCGCTCATCTAATTAATACTGATCTTCATAGATGTTTTTGGAATTCATTGTATATTCTTTTCTTTTTATCCTATATGATTTTCAGTTGCTTGGGGACAAGCAATAATTTAAGTTTGGTGTTGTGATGAGCGGATAATTTATACGCTTTTTAGCATTGTTTTTAGTATGTTTTTAGTATATTTTAATTAGTTTTTATTATATTTTTATTAGTTTTTATTTAAAAATCACTTTTCTGGACTTTACTATGAGTTTGTGTGTTTTTCTATGATTTCAGGTATTTTCTGGCTGAAATTGAGGGACCTAAGCAAAAATCTGATTCAGAGGCTAAAAAAGGACTGCAGATGCTGTTGGATTCTGACCTCCCTGCACTCAAAGTGGATTTTCTGGATCTACAGAAGCCCAATTGGTGCGCTCTCAATTGCGTTGGAAAGTAGACATCCTGGGCTTTCCAGAAATATATAATAGTCCATACTTTGCTCGAGATTTGATGGCCCAAACAGGCGTTCCAAGTCAGCTTAAGAATTTTGGCGTTTAACTCCAAAACTGGCACAAAAGCTGGAGTTAAACGCCCAAACTGGCTCAAAAGCTGGCGTTTAACTCCAAGAAAAGTCTCTACACATGGAAGTGTCAATGCTCATCCCAAGCACACACCAAGTGGGCCCGGAAGAAGATTTCTGCATTAATTACTAATTTCTGTAACCCTAGGCTACTAGTTCTCTATAAATAGGACCTTATACTATTGTATTTTTACACACATCTTGGGACGTTTAGTCCTTAGACCTTTGAGGCTGGCCATTCGGCCATGCTTACACTATTTGTTCTTATGTATTCTCAATGGTGGTGTTTCCACATACCATAGATTAAGGTGTGGAGCTCTGCTGTTCCTCATGAATTAATGCAATTACTACTGTTTTTCTATTCAATTCACGCCTACTTCTTCTCTAAGATATCACTTGTTCTTCAACTTGATGAATGTGATGATCCGTGACACTCATCATCATTCTCACCTATGGACGTGTGCCTGACAACCACCTCTGTTCTACCTTCTATTGAGTGTGTATCTCTTGGGTTTCTGATATAAGATTGGAACCTTCATGGTATAGGCTAGAATTAATGGCAGCCATTCCTGAGATCCGAAAAGTCTAAACCTTGTTTGTGGTATTCCGAGTAGGATCTGGGAAGGGATGACTGTGACGAGCTTCAAACTCGCGATTGTGGGGCGTGTGACAGACGCAAAAGGATCAATGGATCCTATTCCGACATGATCGAGAACCGACAGCTGATTAGACGATGTTGTGACAGAGCATCAGGACCATTTTCACTGAGAGGACGTGATGTAGCCATTGACAACGGTGATGCCCAACATAAAGCTTGCCATGGAAAGGAGTATGAATGATTGGAAGAAGGCAATAGGAATGCAGAGGTTCAAGGGGAACAAAGCATCTTCATACGCTTATCTGAAATCCACCAATGAATTACATAAGTATCCCTATCTTTATTTTATGTTTATTTTCATCACCTTAAACTCCATAACCATTTGAATCTGCCTGACTGAGATTTACAAGATGACCATAGCTTGCTTCAAGCCGACAATCTCTGTGGGATCGACCCTTACTTACGTAAGGTTTATTACTTGGACGACCCAGTGCACTTGCTGGTTAGTTGTGCGGAATTGTGACAAAGTGTGATTCACGTTTGAGAGCTCCAAGTCTTTGGCGCCATTGTTGATGATCACAATTTCGCATATCAGTCATCCTACGTAGCTAATATATACACGACACTCCAGGACCTGGCCCATACAAAAAGCCGCTAAGCTGGCGTCCAGGCTAGCCTAACCACTATATAACTCCTAGCTCTCCGGTGTACTAACACAAATGAGAGACTAACTAACAGATAATGTTAGACTAGAGTGTCATCAAAAGAATTCCCCTACTGCTGTCAGACTATATCTACACGTGGTCGATCGGAAGATCGTCGTGAGGCTCATCCATCTCCTCATCCTGCTCTATCTCTATCTCAGGATCCTCTTCCTCCTTATCGTCCACAGCTGCAGCCATACGCTCAGATCTACCAGAAACACTGCTGTCACTATGTATAAACCATTCACGAGCACAGGTCCATTCGCGTAAATAGAAGCTACACCATCGTCCGGTAGTGTCGGCTCAGCAGGCTGTGGAAAGTCTAGGATTGGCTCAGGGGACAAACAAAGGATATACAAAGGATGTTGGAAGGGACGGTTTTGTAACGCGTAACATCTCATACGAAGCTCCACACTCAGAATGTAGTAACCATAGTACACTGGATCCTCGTAAATGTGTAGGTCGTCGACTCCATAGAATATCACGCCCGTTTCCATCTGAAGGGGAAGAAGGGAGAGAAGGGGGTAAGAACTAGGGAGTTCTTAGTAGGGTCGGGGTTATTAGTTACGTTCATTAATTCCGTGTTGTTTAGCAGATAAATAGCAGAATACCGAGAAGCAGTGAACAAAAGAAACAGATAACTAGAGAAAATAGAGAAAACAGAAAGCAAAACACAAACAAGAGAATACAAGAAAACAAAACACAGACACAGTGAATAGACTACAAACAAAGAAAGCATACATTCCAACAACAATCATAACAGAGTAAATGCGCAACCAAGTATGATGCATGTCTAGCCCTAGTGCAGGTAATGAGCTCATCTGTCGATTTCTATCCGCTCCCGACGTAACCCGAAGCAGCTGAAACGGGTATGGCTTTCCAGTTGGCTATACCCCTGTGTATAGGAAATAACCCCTCTGGCACCACAGGGTCCACTGCACGCAGGAAATAACACATCTGCCACTGCAGGGATTTATGCCGACACACCTTCTATATACAGGAAATAACCCCTCTGCCACTACAGAAATAGAACAGGTGGTCACGGTACTTCTGTAGCAGGAAATAAGCCATCTTCCTTATAGAAATGAAATATGGATCTGTACCGCAGGAAAGCGTTCTCAGTGGTCGTACCACCATCTATCTGACTGCCTTCACGCAGCAGATCATCACATAATCATTCTCATTATCATCATTCATTATCATTCTCATTATTCATCATCACTTTCACATTCTTATGCAGTACCTCTTTCTTTCTCTGTTCAATCATACTATACAAACTTTACATCTTTCACTTTTATAATATCTTAGCTCAAACCATTTCTCTTTATCATGTTACTCTTTTCTCTTTGTATCTCTTTACTCTATTTTTGTTTCTCTTTTCTCTGTATCTCTTTACTTTTCTCTGATTACTCTTTCTTCTGTATCTATATCACTCTTTTTCTCTTTATCTCTTTACTTTACTCTGGTTACTCTGTTCTCTGTGTTACTTTATTCTGCTCTGATTTCTCTGCTTAACGTATGTATTTAAAGCTTATGTAAATTTCGGTATGAATAGTTAGTCTGTCCTAAGTATAGGTTAATTAAGTCTATACTGAGACATTTTAACTTTTCATATAATACCTAACCCTAGTTGTAACTCAAGGACTAACTATGTTGCCCTAGTTCGTTCACTAATCTCTGTCTGTTTTTCTGTCATTAATACTTTACAGACTTTTACTTCGATTTTTATCTTTTCTTCAACTTTTTTATCTTTCTTTTATCTTTGCCTCACTAATATGTTCTTACCACTCCCTAAGTGTTTTATGAAGGAAATTATGAGATTCTTCACTTAAAGTTGTCTTTCTAAAGCTTTTATAGAAAAATGCCTTTTCTGTATTATTTTATTATTTTTATTAAAATATTATTTTTAATTAAATATTATTATTTAATATTTTATTATTATATTTCTGAAAATTACCTTCCTTTAACCTTTTACTTTATAAATTCACTTTTTACCACCCGTAACTTTTAATATTTATACTTTAACCACCCTAACTTTCAGAAATTACAAAATAACCCCTCAAACACCAAAATATTTACTTCCTTGCCCTTTCTAAGATCTAAAAGGTGTTCTTCAATGTTCTTCACCACACTCAAAGTGTTCTTCGTGTTCTTCAAAAATTCTTCAGATTCTTTCTCTGTTTTTACCCGTTTTTCAGTCTTTTCAGCAACTGATTTTTACCATAATTCAAAATAAATTAGTAGCCACTAAAACCCCATCTTTTCTACATAATTTTAACACAAATTGAACCCCAATTTAAGGTTTAGGGTTCGTTTTTCCAGCATCCATGAAGAACACAAATTCAAAGTTGAATATCATCAAATTTCATCAAAATTTCACCAAAATTTTAACAAGAATCACTCATATAAACAATCAATTTCAAGCATAACCAAACCATATCATAATCACACAATTCAAACACAATCAATCAATATTAATTTTACCAAACCCTACCTGGTTTTGCTGCTCCAAATCCGGTTACTCTTTGAAGTGTTCTTAAAGCACTTTTTCCTCCTAAAACACATCAAGAACAACTTTAAAACTCTAAACCATCAACTAAACGAACTTCAGCACCATCTTAGGAAGGTTATCCTCACCTTAAACATGCAGAAAATCAAAGATCTTTGGCCCACAAGTCAAGCTAAGCAAGAGATCTAAGGAAGAACATCAAGAAAACACTTGTTTAAGCATGTTTCCTTGAAAACCGAATTGAAGAGGGAAAGGGACAGCCATCTAACCTTATTTCCAGCCTTGATAAGTTACATGGTTATGTAGAGGAAGAAGAGAGGATCATTTTGGTGAAATCGGAGTTTTGATTTGAGTTTTAGTTCAGAAGAAATCAAGCTTTGAAGATTAAGTGTTCATGAAGTTTTCTTTCTTTTCTCTCCTTTCAATTTCGGCCAAAGGGAGTAAATGACCAGCCTTGGATTGTCTTGGGGGTGTAAGGTGAGTTGTGATTGGTTGGCTTGGAGGTGGATTAAAATAATATTAAAATATCTCAGGTGTATAACTACTAAAACTAGATGTATTGGAGCACTTGAAAAAACATCTCTAAAAATTATTTTTTGAGCTATTAGCATAAATGACACTAGTAAAATATTTATTATGAGAGTAAAAAATATATAATGAGACCTTAGCATTGCTAAAGTCATCAGAGAGTGCTGGTGCTAAGCTGCACCAGTAAACTGTGAACCCGGTTAAACCGATTTTTCTATTTTTAACTAAAACTGACCAGGTAACCTTATAATATCATTCAAGAAGCTTCTAATACTAATATAATGATAATATCATCCTATTATCTCTCTTCTCTCATAAATCGAGTCTGGTTCATCAAACTGAGACTATTTACGAAAAACCGAATCAAAACTCCTAACCGATATGGTTTAAAAACTAGGTTCTTCGTGACCGCGTTATCGAGTTTGCCTCGGAAGAGGTTCTAGCTTAAAGATAACATAATAAAAATAAGGATTGAGATACTTGATGATATATCAAAGGTTTTTCCCTTACTGATCTTCCGGAGAAATCCGTACTTTCAGGAAAGATCTCCCGTACTCGAAAACTGAGGTTGTTACATTCTACCCTCCTAAAAGAAAAATTTTCCCTCAAAATTTCAGTTACCTGAGAATAGATACGGGTAATCAGCTTTCATCTTATCTTCCAGTTCCCAAGTGTGCTCTTCTTCTTCTCTTGGTCCCCATGCTACCTTGACTAAACGAACACTCTTGCCTCTTAGTTGCTTATCACTTCTTTCTACGATCTGAACTGGTGATGCTTGATATGTCAAATCATTTCGTAACTGTACTATTTCTGGTTGTAGAAAGTGACTCTCGTCGGGAATATATTTCTTAAGTTGCGAGACATGAAAAACATCATGAAGGTTTGACAGATATGGAGGAAGGGCTACTTGATAAGCTACGAGACCGACTCTTTTAAGTATTTGGAAAGGTCCTATGTATCGAGGGTTAAGCTTTTTAGTCTTAAGGGATCTACCTATTCTAGTAATCGGGGTTACTTTAAGAAAGACATGGTCACACTCACTAAATTCTAAGGGTCTACGTCTATTATCGGTATAGCTCTTTTGACGGCTCTGTGCTGTCTGGATCTTCTGGCGAATCCCCTTTATCTTCTCAGTAGTTTTTTGCACTAAGTTTGGACCTAAGACACTGGCCTCTCCGTCATCATTCCAACACAATGGTGTCTGACATCTCCTTCTGTAGAGAGCTTCATAAGGTGCCATCCCGACACTTTATTGGTAACTGTTGTTGTAGACAAACTCGACCAACAACAAATATTTATCCCAACTGCCTTGGTTATCCATCACACAAGATCTTAGCATGTCTTCTAATGTCTGGATTGTCCGCTTGGATTCTCCTTCTGTTTGAGGATGGTATGCTGTACTCATGTGCAATTCTATCCCCAATGCTTTTTGAAAAGTTCCCCAGAATCTAGAGGTAAACCTCGGATCTCGATCTGAAACAATTGACGAAGGTATCCCGTGCAATCGTACGATTTCTTGAATATATATCCGTGCCATCCTTTCTAAAGTATTGTCAACTCAAATCGGAAGGTAGTGCGCTGACTTTGTCAACCAGTCCACAATTACCCAGATGGCATCGTGTCCTGTTGAGGTCGTTGGCAATCCTGTGACAAAATCCATAGTGATCTGCTCCCATTTCCATTGTGGTATTTCCAAGGGTTGCAGGGTTCCTGACGGTTTCTGGTGTTCCACCTTCACCTTCTGGTAGGTTAAACATTTTGAGACATAATCAGCTACTTCTTTCTTTAAGCCCGGTCACCAGAACATTTGTTTCAAATCTTGATACATCTTTGTCACTCCAGGATGCATAGAGAATCTACTTTGATGAGCTTCTGCAAGAATCCTTTGCCACAAATCTCCAGAGCTAGGCACACAAATTCTGTTCTTGTATCTCCAGAGACTGCTACGATCTAGTCTTACAACTTCTGGTTCTTCTACTTTCATCCGTTTCAGCATCGTCATCATTTCTGAGTCCTGTGCTTGTGCTTGCTGAATCCTAATCTTAAAATCTGGTGTTAGCCCGATCGTAAATCAATCTTTGAGAACACAGTTGCACCTTTCAACTGATCTATCAAATCATCTATCCGTGGAAGTGAATACTTATTCTTGATAGTGACTTTATTTAGCTGTCGATAATCTACGCAAAGTCTCATTCCACCATCCTTCTTCTTTACTAGCAACACCGGTGCTCCCCAAGGTGATGCACTGGGACGAATAAATTTCTTTCCAAGTAGCTCATCTAACTGCTTCTTCAACTCTACAAGTTCCAGTGGTGACATCCGGTACGGTGCTATAAAAATTGGTCCAGTTCCAGGTACTAGTTCAATGCTGAATTCTATCTCTCGCTGAGGAGGAAACTCAGGTATGTCATTTGGGAAAACATCAGGAAATTCCTTCACCACTCGAATTTGTTCTAAGCTTAGTTCACTGTCACTCGAGCTAGCCGCTAATAGAACGTACCCCTCACAATCACTCCCGTCTAATGTAACTCTTACAGAATTCAGATATAAAGTATGAGATAGAAATGGTTTAATATCTAAACTATCAAACGGAATAACAGCAGTTCTTTCATAGCAATCAAGGAAAACATGATACTTGGACAACCAATCTAATCCCAAAATAACTTCTAAACCACATAAAGGAAAACAGATTAGATCATGTATAAAAGTCCTATTCCTAATAGTGAAGGGTACTTGCAGGCACACTAAACTAGTCAAAGCATTTTGGGATACAGGTGTATGGACAATTAGATCAAAGTTCAACTCAGAGAAATCTAGTCCCAACTCACGAGCAACAGTTAAAGAGATAAAGGAATGTGATGCACGCGAATCATACAGTACAGTTAGAAATCGATTTTTAACATAACACTGACCTCGGATCAGGGCGTCTGATTGCATAGGATCATCAGCAGTCATAGCAAACACTCGACCTTGTTTGCTGGGTTTGTACTGGATTCCGAACAAATTTTCTTGGGTAGATCCTAGCTGTGTGTCCAGATACCTCACAAGTAAAACAAGCGTTCGTTCCTTACAGCATCAAAATCTAACATAGCCATAGCCATGGAGATCATAACAGCTATGAGGATAGCTGACGTTAGGATTTTTGCCAGTAAAGAATGTCATAAAAACAGTCGCGTTGTAGATATAGTTTCTAAACCGACAAAAATCCCTTCGTACAAACGTTGTAGTTGTCACAAGTAACAAACTCCTTAAAATTGATAACCGAGTATTTAAACCTCGGGTCGTCTTCTCAAGGAACTGCAGGGAAGTATGTTCTTATTATTGGTTATGGAGATTGTAAAATTGGGGTTTCAAGAATGAGGAACGGGTAATTTAATGGCAAGTAAATTAAATGGCAATTGAAAATAGATAAATACTATAAAGCAAACTCTTGGTAAGGTATGAGAAATTAGAGGTCCTATCCTAGTTATCCTTAGCGATGATGATGATGGTTGAATCCTAATTCCACTTTGTTAACCTTTACTAAGATAAAGGGAGGTCAAGGGATTAATTGGTTTGATCTTCGACTCCTATTTATTTCCTAAGAAAAGATTGGGATTATGGAAGTTCAATTCAATTAACAAAGATAACAATTATCAATTATGCTGTTGAATTGGATAACTCCTGAGTTACTGATTTCTTAACCAAGACCAAAAGGAGAAAAAATAAATCTACTTGGAATAAAAATGTCTTCAGAGTAAAAGTAACAATAGCATGAATAAGAGTAATCAATATTAAACTGAAATACCTCAAATAACATTAATAAAAGAGTAATCTGTAACATGAAAGGATTCATAAAGTAGCTTGCAAAAGTAAATAAAAGGAATATTGAACCTGATCAAAAGAGATAATCCTGAAAGTGAATAAAAATCCTAAATCTAAATACTAATCCTAAAGAGAGAGAGAATCTCTCTCTAAACTAAATCTAATTCATGGAAAGTGGAAATTGGCGAGCTCTCCCTGAATGGATGCATTCCATCACTTCATAACCTTTGGTCTATGCCTTCTGGACTTGGATTTGGGCCAAAAAGGGCTTCAGAAATCGCTGGGAGCGTTTTCTGCAATTTCTGGTGCGTGGCCTCTGTCATGCGTCCGAGTGGGTCACGCGGTCGCGTCATTCGGAGCTTTTTTTGCCACGCGGTCGCATCAGTCATGCAACCGCGTCATGTGCATTCTGCTTAAGGCACACGGTCGCGTCAGTCATGCGGCCGCGTCGCTGCTTCTTCGCGCTTGGCACGCGATTGCGTCGTCCATGCGATCGCGTGGATGCCAGTTTCTTCAAGGACTCCGTTTTGTGCTTTCCTTCCATTTTGTATGTTTCCTTTCCATCCTTTGAGTCATTCCTGCCTTAGAAGATCTGAAACTACTCAACACACTGATCACGGCATCGAATGGAAATAAAGGTAATTAAAATAATTAATTTTAAAGCATAGGAAACATGTTTTTCACATACATCACATAATAAGGAAGGAGAAGTAAAACAATGAAATTAATATGAATAAGTAGGTGAAGGATTGAATAAATCACTCAAACTAAGCACAAAATACATCACAAAATGTGGGTTTATCAACCTCCCCACACTTAAACAATAGCATGTCCTCATGCTAAATCCAAGGTTAAAGTGATGGAATGTCATGCAATGCAATCTAATCTAAATGCAACTACCTAAATGAATGATGCATCATGCAATTCTAATTTATTCACTCATATATAAAGCTTACAGGTAGTTAAATGAATTCACATTCTCAAGGAGTCATATATGTATATATAGCCAAGCCTTAGATAATCAATAAGCAGTTTTTACAATTGAGAAGGGAGAAAAAGTATTTTATGAACTTGCAAGACAATTAGATAATTCAAACAGAGATAAATGTTAATGAGCTATTGAACCCTCACTGGATTTGTGTTTACTCTCTAGTCACTCAGTGTTTATTGGGTTAATCACTCTATTCCTCTTTTTATTCTTCCTTTCTATAACTTTGTTCTTCATCTAACCAATCAACAATTATAGAATAAAGTCATACCAAAAATCATGAGGTCTTTAATTAAGGTTGTAATGGGGCCAAGGTAAAGGTAAGGATATATGTATAAGGCTAAGTGAGCTAATAAGTGAATCCTTAATTAGACTAAGATCTCACCTAACATACATACTTAGTAAAACAAAACTTCTTTACCTATTTTCCCATATTTTTCCCACTTTTGGATGTTACATGCTCATGTTTCAACTTTTGTTCTTATTCCATGTGCATTGCTTTTATTTTTGTATTTGGGGAATTCTTTTGTATCCCCTTTATTAAATACTGAAAAAAAAATTTTTTTAATGCACATGGTAATTTAATCACTTTGATTTCTCATGAGCATGCTTCCCAAAAATTTCTTAAGTTGAGTTATTTTATTCTTTTCAACTCTTCTACCTTTTGTTTTTATCATCCATGTTCCCAATAGGTTTCCCACATTTTAAACTATTCATAATTTTCTATCTTAAGCTAACCAAGGATTCAATTTGAGATTTTTTTTTTGTTTTTCTGCTTAAGGCTAGTAGTGTGGCTAATAGAATAAAAAGGGAATTTAAAGGCTCAAGGGGGCTAACAAGGGTGATGTGAAAGGTAGGTTATTTTTGGGATAAGTGAGATAAAATCAAATAATGGCCTCAATCATTCTTTTGGTATGTATCTATATTCTATATTCTATATTCTATAATTGGACATATAGATTAAAGCAAAGTAAAGAACATCAGAATATAAAAGAAGGGCGGAACACACAGGAATAAAAATTATGGTTTAAATGTAACCATACAATTAAGCTCAAAACTCACAGGCTATGTGTTCTCTAGCTCAAAAATCATTTATCACTTATGTATGTCATGCAGGTTTAGTTAAAAATTCTCATTATTCTCAATGTAAAACTTATATTGAATGGCTTTAAAGTTATAGTGTTTCTCCTTGATGAAGTGTTGTTAACTAACATGTAATGCTATATATACAAGGTGTAGGTTGTTTTGATTTTGTTAAAGTCTCTAGTTTACTTCCTTTTACTTTTCAATCTATTCTGAGTTATTTTATGCTAAAAAGGATAAACTATACTAATCAATCCACAATTTCTATAACTAATAAGTTAGAATTGCAACTAAGTGGCTAAAATATGAACTAAAAATGCAAAATACAGAAGTAGAGTAAAAATACATAAAAGTAGCAATGTATAAATACTCAGAAAATAAAAATAAAAATAAAGAAAAAAATACAGAAAAATATCCAAAATAAAAGAAAAAGAGTATGTAGTGGTTCACCAAGATAATACGCCAGAGATGGCGACCTCCCCATTCTTAAAATGAAGCATCGTCCCTGATGCTCACTCAAGCAGGGTGTGAAGGGGTGTCATCACTGGAAGGGATGGTAGCTAGTGTCTCTGTGGTGGCTGGCTGGGGGTCTGGCTACTATAGAGGAGGGGCTGTCTGAATGGGATCTCAGGATCTACAGCCTGGATCTGATGTGGGATCTCTGCCTGTAGTGTCACCTGCTCGGTGTCGGCCTGGGGATGGGTCTCTGCCTCGGGCGCATCCGCCTCCTCCTCAGATGCCTCGGAAGGTGTGTCAGGCTCGGAGGGGATGTTGCTGGATCGTATCATCAGCTTCAGGTGCTCATAGCGTCGCTTATTGCGACGCTCCATCTGGTCAGGTCATCAAAACAAGCGGTGTACCAGATGATAGACAGGCTCTGTGGCAGGTGGAGGTACAGTGGTGGTGGCAGGGGTAGGTGGTGCAGCAGTGGAGGAAGAGGGACCGGCAGATGGTGTAGCTGTATCATCAGCATTGGCAGTCAGGAATGAAGGTCTGTAGCCCAAGGCCAGGAAGTTCCTGCTGTGCGGGATAAGCTTCTTGCACTCTGCAGCAGGTGGCCTCTCATGAGCATCCTCCCATGGCACGTCAGCTCGACGGCCCAGCTGGGTAACCAGATAGGGAAAGGGAAGAGTGCTGCGGACGTGGACCCTGGCCATATAGTGCCAGATAAAGCGTGGCAGGTATAGGTCCTTGCCCTCCATCACACACCAAAGGAGGGTGATCAAAGCGGCTGGTATCTCAGTCTCGTGAGTACTCGGCATAATGTAGTTGCTGAATATCTGATGCCATAGCTGAGCCTCATCGTTCAGGTAAATCCGCTTGATCCCTTTGGGCATGGTGGTGTTCTGACCCATAATCCAAGGAACTGTCGGGTCAAGGGCGATCCTCACCTTTTCTGCGTCCCATTCAAATCGCATATAGCGCATATCCTCCTCAGCTTTCTGATAGCCATCTGTCTGATCAGTCTTAGGCAGAAGTTTCAGAACCTCTTCTATTACCTCCTCAGTAACCAGAATCTGCTTCCCTCTGAGGTTCACTACATCTAGGGAAGTTTTGAAGTAGTTGTAGTAGAATTCCCTAACCCAAGATGCATTAACCTCAGTCAGAGGTCTCTCCAGATAGAACCAGCCTCTTTGTTTGATCTGATCAGAGGTGTATTACTGGAGTTCTTCTGGGATCTTCAAAGTCCGCTCCAGGTATAGGTTCCTAGAGTTTGCAAACACCGGATACTTCAGCTCACAGTATCGGTTTGCAAACTTTACTGGGTCAGTGGCAGGAAGTAGCTGGTCGGCCTTCTCCTGCGGGGTAAAGGCTTTCTCCCGCAAGGAGGCATCATGCATGAGGTCGATGATAGACACGGAGGCTTCTCCTCTTTTTTTTTGCCAGAAGTGGCCTTGCCTTTTCCCCGTCTCTGGGAATCTGACATCCTGAAAAAACAGAAAACCAGGATATAATAAAAATAGGAAGGTAAATAGGCAAATAATCAAAGAAAACACAAAGTGGCAAAGGAGCAATAGGATAATGAATATGAGTTAAGTAAAATGTGCATTTAGGATTGTATAGAAGTGAAAAGTCTGAAAAGAAGAAATCACAATCCAAAATGTAATTGAATGCAAGTTAAATAGAAAAATTAACATCATGCCTTGGTTATAATGTTAAAAGGAAGTGAAAGAAAAAACTAAAAAAAGAAGTTTTGAAAAGGTTAGGTTGGTTAGAGTTAAAATTAGTGAGTTAGTGAAAAATAGGTTAAAGTAAGAGGCATAATGAAAATAGTCCAAGTAACAAGTAATCACAGGTAGAAGCTATAGGTAACTCATATTCAAACAAGTAAAACAGTTTGATGATGATTCAAATAGAGATAAAGAAAGCAAAAATAGGAATCAAACATCAACATTGCAGTTTAGGAACCAGGAAATCAAAAAGGATAAGAATACATGCCCTGGCATTCATGAATGGTTTGGTTAAAGCAGAGGAAAACAGAGTTCAAGATTCCAAAATCAAAACATGAATGAAAGTCAAAAAGATTTATAAAAATTTGGGCAGCATTCCGGCTAAAATTGGATTTTCCCGGAAAATAAATAGCAATCAAACAGTTCATATGAATTAAAAAAAATCAAGCTGCAGTTACATATAATGAACATAAACCTGAAAATTCACTGTAAAGAGCAGCAATATACAAGAAATACAGCATATGAACAAGATCACAGCAGCAGCAGATTTGCAAATTTGATAAAACAGAAACAAGAACAGTGCAAGTAAACAGACCTAAATCCACTAACCACATCCTAGGCTACCTAACAACCTAAAATCCACTACAACATACATATCTAACTATCCTAACATGAACATAAATGGAAAAATAAGAATAAACTACGAATAGATAAAAGGGATTGCGTGTTGTGGAACCTGGTAGGCGTAAGAAGGTGGTTGGGGTAGAGAGGTGGCTGGGGGGGTGGTGGAAGTGGCTGGCGGTGGTGCTGCGGTGGGGTTGCGGTTCAGAGGCAGGGAGGGGAGAAGAGGGGGTGGGTAATGGGGTAAGAGGGGAAGGGAGGGGGGAAAGGGGTTGGTGGTGCTGGTGGGGCACGACCGGTACGGACGGCGGCGGTAGGTGGTGGGCAGTGGCGGAGAGGGGAGGGAAAGCGAAGAAAGAAGAAAGAAGAGAAGAATGGGGGAGGGGGTGGTGCGGCGGTGGGGTCTGGGTGGTCGGCGGCGTCTGGGTGGTGGCGCGGTGGTGGCTGGGTGGTGGTTGTTGAGGCTTGGGGGAGAAGAGAGGGAGAAGAAGACTTTGGGGGGTGTCGCGACTGATGGGGTCTCGCGTGACTGAGGGGGTTATATTTTTGAATCCACGCGGCCGCGTGGGGCACGCGGTCGTGTGGTTGGGGTAATGGGGGTGACGCAATCGCGTGGGGCGCGCGATCGCATGGAGGGGGTAAAGGAAGGGATGACGCGATCGCATGGGGCATGCGATCGCGTCGCCGGAAATTGTGCTAAACTCACGAATCCAGCATCGTTCCAGCGCAACTCTCTGTCTCCTTTTGGGATTTGTGCAATCCATGCGATGCGATCGCGTCGCTCATGTGGTCGCGTGGGATTGGTTGTGTGCATGTGACGCGATCGCATGGGGCATGCGATCGCGTGGGCCATTTTGTGCTAGACGCACAATGGCCACACGATTCTAGCCCAACTTTCTGGAGGTTGGATGTTTACGCCGATCTCTAGGTCACGCGGCCGCGTGGATGACGCGGTCACGTGGGAAGTGTAGTTCGCCTTTTGACGCGATCGCATGGGTGATGCGGTCGTGTCGTGCACCCCTTTTTTTTTTTAGATATGCAGAATGCGGAATGCAATATGCAGAATGCAGTGCTTAATGTGAATGCTATGCATGATTCCAGGTTCAATAAAATAAGATAAAATTCAAAAACAAACAAAACTTAATAAAATTAAAATTGCAAAAGGAACAATCATACCGTGGTGGGTTGTCTTCCACCTAGCACTTTTAGTTAAAGTCCTTAAGTTGGACATTTGAAGAGCTTCCTGTTATGGTGGCTTGTGTTTAAATTCATCCAGAAATCTCCACCAGTGCTTGGAATGCCCATAGCCTCCGGGGTCCCAAACTAGGCATGTAAAGCTTCTGAGCAGCTTCAAATAGAGTCTCAGGCTCCCGGGGTGATGAATATCAGAATATTTTCCAGGATCCCAAACTTTGGTTCTAAATCCGCCTTCGTTTTGATCTATATTTTTCCATCCGGGCGGTTTAGAAAGTAAATTCTCCCCATGGTAACCAAACATTTTCCGAGATCCATTCGATTGATTTTGATGCCAATCCGTGCACTTCGAGTTAAAGCGTGGAACCTTATTGAACCTTGTGCACCAGCTCTGAGCACGAGCCATTTCCCTCTTACTCTTAAAGTCACAGAGAGCTCTAAGCTGGCCATCTATTTCAAGCAAACCGTATTCAAGTGAAAAAGTAAAGTTAAAGGTTAAGGATTGTACCCACTTGAAGCTTGTATTAGGTGGTAATGGCCTTGGGTAAGGTGTTTCTGGTGGTTCTGTAAGTTCTACTCCCCAGTAATTTTCTGTGAATTCCTCCACTTCTCTACAAGGATCTTCAAATGCATATGAGTCCTGGTCAAAGTCTTCTATATCTTCCTCATCACTTGAGTCATAGATTGGAGGTTGAGAGAAATCTAACTCCGCGTCATCTTCGTATTCACTTGGGGAAGATTTTTCGATCTCAGAGAATTCACTTGCGGATGCAAGTTCATTACTAAGAGAGCTTGACTTGCGACTATCATCATCAAGGGAATTTGTGTCCTGGGTTATTCCGTCTAGTTCTTCATAAAAGACTTGCCTTGGGGATTGTGCAATATCCTCCTTAGCATCAATTGTAACGTCCTTGACGGAGTTCTCCTCAGCTCTGGATTCCCATGGAGGTTCAGCATCTCCTAGATCTTTAACCAACTCTTCTTCTTGTACAATGACAGCTTCTTCCACTTGTTCTAGTATGAATTCATGCTCTGACTTGTCCACTGGAGTTTCTAGTGTCTCCTTCATACTACGCTCTTCATTAGATTGTCCACATGGGGCTGTGGTTGGTCCTTGAATGTTCGCGCGTCTAGAAGCTAATTGAATTACTGCTTGCTCTAGTTGTCGAATGGTTGCTTGAAGCTTATTTACTGTTTCCTTGAGGCAAACCTCTGATTCTCGGGGTGATGGATTTGGATATGAAACATAGGGAAGTGGTGGTGCTTGGGAGTGAGTGGATTGGAACTGGGGTGGGAAAGGATTATACGGTGACGAATGGTGAAGAGAAGCTTGTGAGTGTGGTGGTTCGAGGTGATGTTGAGAGGATGGTCTATAGGCACGGGGTGGGGCTTGTTGGTAGTTACAAGGTTGTCCACCATATCTATCAGTTGGGTATACATTGTAGAATGGTCGTTGTCCATGATATCTTGGAGGATGTTGTTGCCTAAAGGGTTGATTAGATCCTCTTGGCTCCATCCATCTTTGATTGGTCTGTCCTTGATACATATTCCTGCTGCAACTTCTATTTCCTTCAACAAAGTTAGAACCAAACTCAAAGCGAGAGAGGTGAGAGCTCATAGTATCAAATAAAATTAAAAAGGAAAAACAAAAATAAATAAACAAGCAAAAGAAAAATATTTACAATAACCAATAATGAGGCACACGTTAGCAGTTCCCCGGCAACGGTGCCATTTTTTGTCGTTAGTATTTTTGCCAGTAAAGAATGTCATAAAAACAGTCGCGTTGTAGACATAGTTTCTAAACTGACAGAAATCCCTTCGTACAAACGTTGTGGTTGTCACAAGTAACAAACCCCTTAAAATTGATAATCGAGTATTTAAACCTCGGGTCATCTTCTCAAGGAACTGCAGGGAAGTATGTTCTTATTATTGGTTATGGAGATTGTAAAATTGGGGTTTCAAGAATGAGGAACGAGTAATTTAATGGCAAGTAAATTAAATGGCAATTGAAAATAGATAAATACTATAAAGGAAACTCTTGGTAAGGTATGAGAAATTAGAGGTCCTATCCTAGTTATCCTTAGCAATGATGATGATGGTTGAATTCTAATTCCACTTTGTTAACCTTTACTAAGATAAAGGGAGATCAAGGGATTAATTGGTTTGATCTTCGAATCCTATTTATTTCTTAAGAAAAGATTGGGATTATGGAAGTTCAATTCAATTAACAAAGATAACAATTATCAATTATGCTGTTGAATTGGATAACTCCTGAATTACTGATTTCTTAACCAAGACCAAAAGGAGAAAAAATAAATCTACTTGGAATAAAAATGTCTTCAGAGTAAAAGTAACAATAGCATGAATAAGAGTAATCAATATTAAACTGAAATACCTCAAATAACATTAATAAAAGAGTAATCTGTAACATGAAAGGATTCATAAAGTAGCTTGCAAAAGTAAATAAAAGGAATATTGAACCTGATCTAAAGTGATAATCCTGAAAGTGAATAAAAATCCTAAATCTAAATCCTAATCCTAAAGAGAGAGAGAATCTCTCTCTAGACTAAATCTAATTCATGGAAAGTGGAAATTGGCGAGCTCTCCCTGAATGGATGCATTCCCTCACTTCATAACCTCTGGTCTATGCCTTCTGGATTTGGATTTGGGCTAAAAAGGGCTTCAGAAATTGCTGGGAGCATTTTTTGCAATTTCTGGTGCGTGGCCTCTGTCACGCGTCTGCGTGGGTCACGCGGTCGCGTCATTCGGAGCTTTTCTTGCCACGCGGTCGCGTCAGTCATGCGACCGCGTCATGTGCGTTCTGCTTAAGGCGCGCGGTCGCGTCAGTGATGCGGCCGCATCCCTGCTTTTTCGCGCTTGGCACGCGATCGCGTAGTACATGCGATCGCGTGGATGCCAGTTTCTTCAAGGACTCCGTTTTGTGCTTTCCTTCCATTTTTTATGTTTCCTTTCCATCCTTTGAGTCATTCCTGCCTTAGAAGATCTGAAACTACTCAACACACTGATCACGACATCGAATGGAAATAAAGGTAATTAAAATAATTAATTTTAAAGCATAGGAAACATGTTTTTCACATACATCACATAATAAGGAAGGAGAAGTAAAACCATGAAATTAATATGAATAAGTAGGTGAAGGATTGAATAAATCACTCAAACTAAGCACAAAATACATCACAAAATATGGGTTTATCAATAGCTATGCCTCGCATCGATTCATCGTTTAGATCTCGATTAAACTATGCCTATTCACAGTCATTAAGGTCCTATCCGCACCAAACAATCAACATTAAGGTGATCAGTCTTAATATCTCAAGTTAGGCACGAACATTCCCAAAATGAGCACTCATAGACATTCATGCCAAATGTATCTTGAAGATACCCTAACAGCATGAGACACACAAGCAGAGTATGCAATGAAGCATAGTCAGTCCACTCCCCAGGCTCTATTAGGAACAAACTGCTCTGATACCAAATTGTAACGACCCAACTCCCAGTATGCCATAGTCATACAAGAAGCCAAGTGTTACCAACTTGTTCTTCCTAATTATTAACTATTACTTAATATATGAGCCTGTTCCTTGTTAGAACGTTGCCAATTTTATGGGTAACTTTTTTTTTTACTTATATCCTTGCGAGCGAGGGAGTAAAAGAAATAAGCACACACTGATAGAAATAATAAGGAAGCACAAAGAAACATATAACTCAACTAATATTATACAACATGTATACTATAAAAAAACATATAGCGTTAACAAATGATTAAGTCAGTTTACATCCTCGTCATCCTACGTAGCTAATATATACACGACACTCCCAGGACCTGGCCCATACAAAAAGCCGCTAAGCTGGCGCCCAGGCTAGCCTAACCACTATATAACTCCTAGCTCTCGGCTGTACTAACATAAATGAGAGACTAACTAACAGATAACATTAGACTAGAGTGTCATCAAAAGAATTTCCCTACTGCTGTCAGACTATATCTACACGTGGTCGATCGGAAGATCGTCATGAGGCTCATCCATCTCCTCATCCTGCTCTATCTCTATCTCAGGATCCTCCTCCTCCTCATCGTCCACAGCTGCAGCCATACCCTCAGATCTACCAGAAACACTGCTGTCACTATGTATAAACCATTCGCGAGCACAGGTCCATTCGCGTAAATAGGAGCTACCCCATCGTCCGGTAGTGTCGGCTCAGCAGGCTGTGGAAAGTCTAGGATTGGCTCAGGGGAAAAGTCCCACTTTGGTAGAATCACAGGTACATAGTCAGCAGCTAACTCGGGCTCATCAGGTATGATAGGCTCAGGTGCCGCCTCATTCAAGGGTTGAGCTGGTATAGGGTGTCCGGTACTATCGAGAAAAGGATGCCCAGGTGCGTCAGGGTGTAACCAGGATAAGGAAAAGTCGTAATGAGCATCGGGGTCAAAATGCGGGATATACAAAGGATGTTGGAAGGGACGGTTTTGTAACGCGTAACGTCTCATACGAAGCTCCACACTCAGAATGTAGTAACCATAGTACACTGGATCGTCGTAAATGTATAGGTCGTCGACTCCATAGAATATCACGCCCGTTTCCATCTGAAGGGGAAGAAGGGAGAGAAGGGGGTAAGAACTAGGGAGTTCTTAGTAGGGTTGGGGTTATTAGTTACGTTCATTAATTCCGTGTTATTTAGCAGATAAATAGCAGAATACCGAGAAGCAGTGAACAGAAGAAACAGATAACTAGAGAAAATAGAGAAAACAGAAAGCAAAACACAAACAAGAGAATACAAGAAAACAAAACACAGACACAGTGAATAGAATACAAACAAAGAAAGCATACATTCCAACAACAACCATAACAGAGTAAATGCGCAACCAAGTATGACGCATGTCAAGCCCTAGTGCAGGTAATGAGCTCATCTGTCGATTTCTATCCGCTCCCGACGTAACCCGAAGCAGCTAAAACGGGTATGGCTTTCCAGTTGGCTATACCCCTGTGTATAGGAAATAACCCCTCTGGCACCACAGGGTCCACTGCAGGGATTTATGCCGACACACCTTCTGTATATAGGAAATAACCCCTCTGCCACTACAGAAATAGAACAGGTGGTCACGGTACTTCTGTAGCAGGAAATAAGCCATCTTCCTTACAGAAATGAAATATGGATCTGTACCGCAGGAAAGCGTTCTCAATGGTCGTACCACCATCTATCTGACTGCCTTCACGCAGCAGATCATCACATAATCATTCTCATTATCATCATTCATTATCATTCTCATTATTCATCATCACTTTCACATTCATATGTAGTACCTCTTTCTTTCTCTGTTCAATCATACTATACAAACTTTACATCTTTCACTTTTACAATATCTTAGCTCAAACCATTTCTCTTTATCATGTTACTCTTTTCTCTTTGTATCTCTTTACTCTATTTTGGTTTCTCTTTTCTCTGTATCTCTTTACTTTTCTCTGATTACTCTTTCTTCTGTATCTATATCACTCTTTTTCTCTTTATCTCTTTACTTTACTCTGGTTACTCTATTCTCTGTGTTACTTTATTCTGCTTTGATTTCTCTGCTTGACGTATGTATTTAAAGCTTATGTAAATTTCGGTATGAATAGTTAGTCTGTCCTAAGTATAGGTTCATTAAGTCTATACTGAGACATTTTAACTTTTCATATAATACCTAACCCTAGTTGTAACTCAAGGACTAACTATGTTGCCCTAGTTCGTTCACTAATCTCTGTTTGTTTTTCTGTCATTAATACTTTACAGACTTTTACTTCGATTTTTATCTTTTCTTCAACTTTTTTATCTTTCTTTTATCTTTGCCTCACTAATATGTTCTTACCACTCCCTAAGTGTTTTATGAAGGAAATTATGAGATTCTTCACTTAAAGTTGTCTTTTTAAAGCTTTTATAGAAAAATGCCTTTTCTGCATTATTTTATTATTTTTATTAAAATATTATTTTTAATTAAATATTATTATTTAATATTTTATTATTATTTATTATTTTATTAATATATTTTTGAAAATTACCTTCCTTTAACTTTTTACTTTATAAATTCACTTTTTACCACCCGTAACTTTTAATATTTATACTTTAACCACCCTAACTTTCAGAAATTACAAAATAACCCCTCAAACACCAAAATATTTACTTCCTTGCCCTTTCTAAGATCTAAAAGGTGTTCTTCAATGTTCTTCACCACACTCAAAGTGTTCTTCGTGTTCTTCATAAATTCTTCAGATTCTTTCTCTGTTTTTACCCGTTTTTCAGTCTTTTCAGCAACTGATTTTTACCATAATTCAAAATAAATTAGTAGCCACTAAAACCCCATCTTTTCTACATAATTTTAACACAAATTGAACCCCAATTTAAGGTTTAGGGTTCGTTTTTCCAGCATCCATGAAGAACACAAATTCAAAGTTGAATATCATCAAATTTCATCAAAATTTCACCAAAATTTTAACAAGAATCACTCATATAAACAATCAATTTCAAGCATAACCAAACCATATCATAATCACACAATTCAAACACAATCAATCAATATTAATTTTACCAAACCCTACCTGGTTTTGCTGCTCCAAATCCGGTTACTCTTTGAAGTGTTCTTAAAGCACTTTTTCCTCCTAAAACACATCAAGAACAACTTTAAAACTCTAAACCATCAACTAAACGAACTTTAGCACCATCTTAGGAAGGTTATCCTCACCTTAAACATGCAGAAAATCAAAGATCTTTGGCCCACAAGTCAAGCTAAGCAAGAGATCTAAGGAAGAACATCAAGAAAACACTTGTGTTAAGCATGTTTCCTTGAAAACCGAATTGAAGAGGGAAAGGGACAGCCATCTAACCTTATTTCCAGCCTTGATAAGTTACATGGTTATGTAGAGGAAGAAGAGAGGATCATTTTGGTGAAATCGGAATTTTGATTTGAGTTTTAGTTCAGAAGAAATCAAGCTTTGAAGATTAAGTGTTCATGAAGTTTTCTCTCTTTTCTCTCCTTTCAATTTTGGCCAAAGGGAGTAAATGACCAGCCTTGGATTGTCTTGGGGGTGTAAGGTGAGTTGTGATTGGTTGGCTTGGAGGTGGATTAAAATAATATTAAAATATCTCAGGTATATAACTACTAAAACTAGATGTATTGGAGCACTTGAAAAAACATCTCTAAAAATTATTTCTTGAGCTATTAGCATAAATGACACTAGTAAAATATTTATTATGAGAGTAAAAAATATATAATGAGACCTTAGCATTGCTAAAGTCATCAGAGAGTGCTGGTGCTAAGCTGCACCAGTAAACTGTGAACCCGGTTAAACCGATTTTTCTATTTTTAACTAAAACTGACCAGGTGATGTGTATTTTTGGAAAACGAATTCCAAACACACAAATCTAACCAGCAAGTGCAACGGGTCGCATCAAGTAATAATAACTCACGGGAGTGAGGTCGATCCCACAGGGATTGAAGGATTGAGCAATTTTAGTTTAGTGGTTGATTTAGTCAAGCGAATCAAGATTTGGTTAAGAGATTTATGATTTGCAGAATTTAAATTGCATAGAAAGTAAAGGGAATGGGTAAATTGCATGAAATTAAAGAGAACTGAAATTTAAAGTGCTGAATCTTAAAGAACAAGAAATTAAATGGCAGAAACTTAGAACGTAAGAAATGTAATTGCAGAATCTTAAAGTGCAAGAAATGTAAATGGCTTGAATTGTAAAGGGAATTGGGAATTGGATTTGCAGAAATTAAACAAGGAAAAGTAAAATTGCAACAAGCAGAGAAGTAAAGGATGACTTGAATTGAACCGGATCTTAAAACAGAAATGTAAATGAGCTTGAAAGCAGTAAACAGAGAATTGAAAATGGGAAATCCAGATCTCAGGACTCAAGAGACTAGATAACCAAGTCTAGATCTCAATGCCTTCCTAGATCCAACAAGAGTAATTGCAAAGGAAATGTAAATTGGAGAGAAAGTAGATGAGAGAGCAAGTAACAGAAACTGAAATTCAATTAAGCAGAAAATTAAACAAGATCCCAAGGTGAGATTGAAACAGAAGTTCTTCAATTCTCCACCCAAGATCCAAAGCAAGAAAATTAAAGAGTGCTGGGCAAGAACAAGGAAGAAGAGAGATCACTTCTCCCCAATTCTCTTGAATTAAAACAACAATGCTCGAATGTAAAAGTGAGCTCTCTACAAAACTACCCAATCAAAGCCGAAAAGAAAGCTCCTATGAAAACTAAAAGGGAAGCTCCCTGAAAAACTTAAATCCTATGCTATTTATACACTCTCTTCAAATGGTCTTCAAGCTTTCAATTGGGCCTTTGCTCTTGATGGAATTGGGTTGATAGAGGCCTTGGTTGATTGCTCTTGGAGTTTGGAGAAGAACCGAAGTGAACCGGGTTTGGAATCATGAAAGCTTGAGTAAAAGTTTGAGTAAAAGTTTGAGGCAAACTTTTACTCAAACTTTTCACATCAGCCACCCTATTTTGCTGCTACTAATGTTTGGGCAAAAGTTTGGGGTCAAACTTTTGCTCAAATGTTGGCCTCCCCTTGCACACTCACGGCGCCAACGTTTGCCAAAAAGTTTGAGGCAAATGTTGGCCCAAACTTTTGCTCTCCAGGGTGTGTTGTTCATGCGCCAACGTTTGCCAAAAAGTTTGAGGCAAACGTTGGCGCAAACTTTTGCTCTCCAGGGTGTTGATTTGTGATGCCAAAAGTTTGCCAAAAAGTTTGAGGCAAACTTTTGCTCAAGCTTTTTGCCCAAAAGTTTGCACAAAAGTTTGAGGCAAACTTTTGCTCTAGCTTTTTGCCCAAAAGTTCGCCCAAAAGTTTGAGGCAAACTTTTGGTCAAGCTTTTTACTCCCTGGTTCGTTTTCAATTACTCCAAAAGTTTGAGCTAAAGTTTGAGGCAAACTTTTGCTCAAACTTTTTGTCCTCTCTTCCTCCTAGCCATTCCATCTTGCTTCAACATTTCTCCAAGCTTTCTTCACATATCATTAATCAACCAAACACATCAAAGCTATGTTCAAAATCATGAGATATTCATTCTTTCATAATATGTGACAATTATAGCATAAAACCTCATGAAATTGCATTAATTCATCTATGGTTGATTAAATCAAAGGAAGCATGAAAATCTACCCAATTGGCTTGCTTATGGCTCAAGAAAGTGCATAATTCAATTGAAAACAAAAGAAAAAGGCTAGTGAAACTAGGCTAAGATGACTTGTCATCACAACACCAAACTTAAAGCTTGCTTGTCCCCAAGCAAGAAATGACTTATTGAGAAGAAAGAATGAAATGGAAGAGGATGTTCATGCTAGTAGAGTGTTATTGGTAGTTCATGGGGTTTTATGTGGATATGTAAACACTCACCTCTTATTGACTCTTAAGCCTAGAAAGTCTCCTTCAAGCTTCAAGTAACATACTGCTATGACCTCTCATTATTTCTTTATCCTTGGCTATTATTTTGTTCATAAGCTTTATTTGAGTGTCATGTGTAGCAAGTTCATTTCCTTTTCTTTATACTTGACACATTATTCACTATAGACACTTGGCTCACATTCCTTCTTAGAACATTGATGCCCAGCACCTCTTTGGGCTACTAAATGCCTTGTAGTTAGGTTGCTCTTGATAATGGACTTTCAGTTGATGATCTTGGGTTAGTTAACCCAAGTCACCAAGTGTTGATGCACTCCAAAGAGCTTAATAATCCAAGCAGATCCTAGTACAAAGACACCACAGGCATATATTCTAAGGTTCAAGCTATTGGTGTCTAGCTTTGTTTCTTTTTGTTTTTCTTTTGTTCTATTGCCATTTTTGGCTTTTCTTCTCTCTTTTTGTTTTTGTTTTTCTTCTCAACCAAGGACTTTTATTTGATTGAGATTCATAGACAGTAATCCACTTTCTACTTAGAGGGAGACATCCTAGTTCTTCTATTCACTAAAAGTGAGCTATTATACAATCACACATTCATACCACCACTTACTTTTATTGTACTTCTATCTAACAGAGAACTATCTCACTTCACATTCAAACATTTCTTTTATTGAATTAAAGATGCAGGGGACAAAGCATGCTTTTTGTTCAGTGAAAGTAAACACACAAGCACACACATAGGCTAGCTTACTTATTTTAAGAGTGATTCTACTTGTACTAGATGAACACTTTAGCAAGACACAAGTTAAAGCATTTTTCAACAGTAAGAGTTAAGTGTAGATACAACCTATTGGTTTGCAGTTCCTTTGTCCTTCCTTCTGTTGTGCCCTTTTGAGTTATGATGCATAGTGTCTTCAAATGGTAGTGAGTTCCCTGCACAATTCTCAAAAGTTGCTTGCTTCTCAAGCCCTTAGGTGACTGGTTAGTATGCATAAATTGAGTGTGGCTTTTGGGTTTGATTTGGTGTGGGAACACCAAACTTAATTCCTCGCCACTTCCTCTGATGCAACAGGTTGACTATATGTAAAATCTTGTTTCCTTACTAAAGGTTATGGAATTAAAACTAGAAATCAGTTAAGTAAGTGAATAACCTGTTTGATTACTTAGAGCTAGTATTGTGCAGGAGGTGAGAATGTGCTTTTAAATGAGGTTTTGGTGGAACACCAAACTTAGAATCCTTCATTCTCCCTTAAATTGTTTTGGTGTGCAACACCAAACTTAGCTCCTTGCAATGCATACCAATTATTCAACATTTTTATTGAAAAGGCTATGAAAAGAAAACTACCTCAGGTTGGGTTGCCTCCCAACAAGCGCTCTTTTAATGTCACTAGCTTGACATCTTGTTCTTTGATCATGGAGGTTGAAAATCATAGTGCCTCAGCTTTTCTCCTCTTACTGTGAACTTTCTTCCGGTCTCCTCTTTGATGATCTCTAGGTGTTCAAGTGAAAGGATCCGGTTCACAGTATAGCATTAAGATGATTGTGAGGACACCTTCATTGGTTGTCTGTTTAACACTACTTTATCCCCTGGTGAAAAGCCTTCAGTGGGGATTTTCTTGTTTTTCCACCCTTTTGGCCTCTTCTTCTTCTCTTCTTTCTTAAGAGATGATTCATGCCTTGGTGGTTCTTTATCTGGAATGTTGAGGTTCTCATCTGGGGGTTTTGGATCTAGTTCCTCCTTGATTTCTTTGGTCTGTTGCACCATCTCTACTTCTTTCAAGCATGGATGTAGAAGTCTTGGAGTTAACTCATTGAATGCCTCCTTCAAGCTTTGATCCTTGGCCTTATCCTTCATACAATCTTCTTCTTGAGTGGGCTCATGCAGGATTTTAAAAACATGGAATGCTAGGTGCTCATCATGCACTCTTAACAACAATTCTCCTTTTTCAACATCTATCAATGCTCTGCCCGTAGCCAGGAAAGGCCTCCCCAGTATGATGGGAGTGTTAGGGTCTTCATCAATATCCAGGATGACAAAATCAGCTGGGAGAAAGAATTTTCCCACTTTTACCAACACATTCTCCACAACTCCCAGTGCTTGCTTAATGGATTTGTCAGCCATTTGGAGAACTATTCGTGTGGACTTCAGCTCAGAAATTTGAAGTTTCCTCATTAGAGACAAAGGCATCAAGTTTATACCTGCACCGAGGTCACAAAATGACTTCTCAATTGTTATGTTTCCTATGGTGCAAGGTATGTAAAAACTCCCAGGATCATCTTTCTTCTCTGGCAACTCTCTTTGGAGGATAGCACTACATTCCTTTGTCATCTCAACAATCTGTCCTTCCTTCAGGGATCTTTTCTTTGTGAGTACTTCTTTCATAAATTTGGCATATAATGGCATCTGTTCAAGTGCTTCTAAGAAAGGAATATTGATGCTGAGAGTCTTGAATATATCCAGGAATTTTGAGTATTGCTTATCCTCGTTTTCTTTTTTGAACCTCTGAGGGTACGAAAGTTTGGGGACATCTGGCTTCACCCCTTCCTTCTTCTCTTGTAGCTGTGTTTCAAGGATGTCCTCATCTTTCTTTGAGCTTTTTGCATTCTTGGTCTTTCTCTCCTCTTCACTTTTCTCTTCTGTCTCTTCTTGTGGAACTTCTCTGTTGTGTTCTTCTTGATTGATGGCTTCCTTCTCCCTAGTTTTTTCACTTCCCACTATGATTGCTTTGCACTCCTCCCACTTTGTAGCTTTTCCTTTGTCCTTTGGATTGGAGATTGTATCACTTGGGAGAACATTGGTTGGCCGTTCAGCTTGTTTGGCCAATTGTCCCACTTGTCGTTCAAGGCTCTTCATGGTAGCTTCATTTCTCTCTTGCACTTTGACCAAGCTTTGAATGGACTGAGCAATTGCTTGTATGGCTGCCTCAAGACTTGAAATTCTACTTTCATGATGGTCTATTGGTGGTATGATGGGGGTGGAATGTGGTTGCTGGAAGTTATTTGTAGGGGTAGTGTGGTAGTTTTGGGGGTTAGATGTTGGTGCGGAAATGCTATTTTGATGAGTTTGTGGATTGTGGTGGGGTGGTTGATATGTATTTTGTGGTTTCTTGTATTGATTATTATTAGTGTTTTGCTGGTCGTGGTTTGAGTAAGTTGTGTTTCTTGAGTTGTTTTGGTTTGAGTTTTTCTGCCACAGTTGCTGGCTGTGGGTGTGGTTATCTCCCCATCTGAGATTTGGATGGTTCTTCCAGGATGGATTGTAGGTGTCACCATAGACTTCATTTTGGCCGGAGCTTTGGTTATGCACATATTGAGGTTGTTCCTGCTGCTGATCTTCTTGGTTTTCTTCATTTTGCCCCCATTTGGTTGATGGTTGGCTTGTATTCACTGCTGCAACTTGCAAGCTATCAATCTTTTTAGCCATCTGCTCAAATTGTTGTTGAATCTGCTCCTGCATTATCTTGTTTTGAGCTAGGAGGGTGTCAACCCCTTCCATTTCTAACACTACTTTCCTTTGTGATGGCTGGCGTTGTCTCTGATGAGCAAAGAAATATTGATTGTTTGCCACCATATCAATGAGGTTTTGGGCCTCTTCAGCTGTCTTCATGAGTTGCATTGAGCCTCCTGCTGAATAGTCAAGTGCCTCTTGAGCTTTCATTGTCAGTCCTTCATAGAAATTTTGGAGTTTATCCAATTCATTAAACATCTCAGGAGGGCACTTCCTGATTAGAGCTTTGTATCGTTCCCATGCTTCATACAGATTTTCAGCATCCAATTGTGTGAATGTTTGCACCTCAGTTTTTAGCCTGATGACTCTTTGAGGTGGATAGAATTTGGCTAGAAATTTAGTCACCAAATCATCCCAGCTAGTGATGCTTCCTTGAGGAAAAGTTTCAAGCCATTGTGCGGCCTTGTCCCTTAATGAGAACGGGAACAGCAGAAGCTTGTAGGTCTCAGGATTCACGCCATTGGACTTGACAGTGTCACAAATCCTTAAGAAGGTAGATAGATGTTGATTTGGATCCTCCAATGGTCCTCCCCCAAACGAGCAGTTATTTTGGACCAATGTAATGAGTTGTGGCTTCAATTCAAAGTTATTTGCATTGACATTAGGGGTGAGAATGCTGCTTCCACAATGTCTAGCATTTGCAAAGGTATAGGAGGCCAAAATTCTCCTCTGGGGTGGGTTGTTATTGTTGTTGTCTGCTCCACCAGGTGGATTGGTTGAATGTTCCTCCATATCTTGGAATTCTTCTTCTGATTCCTCTTCTCCAACAATATTTTTCCCTCTTTCAGCTCTTCTTAACCTCCTGAGAGTTCTTTCGTCTTGTTCATGAAAGGTGGGTATGGTTCTTCTTGTACCTGACATACAAGCAGAACATAAGAAACACACAAACCAGTGACACTTCAATCTACTGCTAGAATGAAGTTTTAGTTAGCTTAAGCAAAAATTCAAACAGTTAGCGGGTTAATTGAAAATTAAAGGACAGAAAAGAAAAAATGCTTGATCTAGATCTCTACCTCACTTAATCATTGTCAATCTAATCAATCCCCGGCAACGGCGCCAAAAACTTGATGTGTATTTTTGGAAAACGAATTCCAAACACACAAATCTAACCAGCAAGTGCACCGGGTCGCATCAAGTAATAATAACTCACGGGAGTGAGGTCGATCCCACAGGGATTGAAGGATTGAGCAATTTTAGTTTAGTGGTTGATTTAGTCAAGCGAATCAAGATTTGGTTGAGAGATTTATGATTTGCAGAATTTAAATTGCATAGAAAGTAAAGGGAATGGGTAAATTGCATGAAATTAAAGAGAACTGAAATTTGAAGTGCTGAATCTTAAAGAACAAGAAATTAAATGGCAGAAACTTAGAACGCAAGAAATGTAAATTGCAGAATCTTAAAGTGCAAGAAATGTAAATGGCTTGAATTGTAAAGGGAATTGGGAATTGGATTTGCAGAAATTAAACAAGGAAAAGTAAAATTGCAACAAGCAGAGAAGTAAAGGATGACTTGAATTGAACCGGATCTTAAAACAGAAATGTAAATGAGCTTGAAAGCAGTAAACAGAGAATTGAAAATGGGAAATCCAGATCTCAGGACTCAAGAGACTAGATAACCAAGTCTAGATCTCAATGCCTTCCTAGATCCAACAAGAGTAATTGCAAAGGAAATGTAAATTGGAGAGAAAGTAGATGAGAGAGCAAGTAACAGAAACTGAAATTCAATTAAGCAGAAAATTAAACAAGATCCCAAGGTGAGATTGAAACAGAAGTTCTTCAATTCTCCACCCAAGATCCAAAGCAAGAAAATTAAAGAGTGCTGGGCAAGAACAAGGAAGAAGAGAGATCACTTCTCCTCCCCAATTCTCTTGAATTAAAACAACAATGCTCGAATGTAAAAGTGAGCTCTCTACAAAACTACCCAATCAAAGCCGAAAAGAAAGCTCCTATGAAAACTAAAAGGGAAGCTCCCTGAAAAACTTAAATCCTATGCTATTTATACACTCTCTTCAAATGGTCTTCAAGCCTTCAATTGGGCCTTTGCTCTTGATGGAATTGGGTTGATAGAGGCCATGGTTGATTGCTCTTGGAGTTTGGAGAAGAACCAAAGTGAACCGGGTTTGGAATCATGAAAGCTTGAGTAAAAGTTTGAGTAAAAGTTTGAGGCAAACTTTTACTCAAACTTTTCACATCAGCCACCCTATTTTGCTGTTACCAACGTTTGGGCAAAAGTTTGGGGTCAAACTTTTGCTCAAATGTTGGCCTCCCCTTGCACACTCATGGCACCAACGTTTGCCAAAAAGTTTGAGGCAAACGTTGGCGCAAACTTTTGCTCTCCAGGGTGTGTTGTTCATGCGCCAACGTTTGCCAAAGAGTTTGAGGCAAACGTTGGCGCAAACTTTTGCTCTCCAGGGTGTTGATTTGTGATGCCAAAAGTTTGCCAAAAAGTTTGAGGCAAACATTTGCTCAAGCTTTTTGCCCAAAAGTTTGCACAAAAGTTTGAGGCAAACTTTTGCTCCAGCTTTTTGCCCAAAAGTTTGCCCAAAAGTTTGAGGCAAACTTTTGGTCAAGCTTTTTGCTCCCTGGTTCGTTTTCAATTACTCCAAAAGTTTGAGCTAAAGTTTGAGGCAAAATTTTGCTCAAACTTTTTGTCCTCTCTTTCTCCTAGCCATTCCTTCTTGCTTCAACCTTTCTCCAAGCTTTCTTCACCTATCATTAATCAACCAAACACATCAAAGCTATGCTCAAAATCATGAGATATTCATTCTTTCATAATATGTGACAATTATAGCATAAAACCTCATGAAATTGCATTAATTCATCTATGGTTGATTAAATCAAAGGAAGCATGAAAATCTACCCAATTGGCTTGCTTATGGCTCAAGAAAGTGCATAATTCAATTGAAAACAAAAGAAAAAGGCTAGTGAAACTAGGCTAAGATGACTTGTCATCACCAAGTAACCTTATAATATCATTCAAGAAGCTTCTAATACTAATATAATAATAATATCATCCTATTATCTCTCTTCTCTCACAAATCGAGTCTGGTTCGTCAAACTGAGACTATTTACGAAAAACCGAATCAAAACTCCTAACCGATACGGTTTAAAAACTAGGTTCTTCGTGACCGCGTTATCGAGTTTGCCTCGGAAGAGGTTCTAGCTTAAAGATAACATAATAACAATAAGGATTGAGATACTTGATAATATATCAAAGGTTTTTCCCTTACTGATCTTCCGGAGAAATCCGTACTTTCAGGAAAGATCTCGCGTACTCGAAAACTGAGGTTGTTACATTCTACCCTCCTAAAAGAAAATTTTGCCCTCAAAATTTTAGTTACCTGAGAATAGATGCGGGTAATCAGCTTTCATCTTATCTTCCAGTTCCCAAGTGTGCTCTTCTTCTTCTCTTGGTCCCCATGCTACCTTGACTAAGCGAACAGTCTTGCCTCTTAGTTGCTTATCACTTCTTTCTACGATCTGAACTGGTGATGCTTGATATGTCAAATCGTTTCGTAACTGTACTATTTCTGGTTGTAGAAAGTGACTCTCATCGGGAATATATTTCTTAAGTTGCGAGACATGAAAAACATCATGAAGGTTTGACAGATATGGAAGAAGGGCTACTTGATAAGCTACGAGACCGACTCTTTTAAGTATTTGGAAAGGTCCTATGTATCGAGGGTTAAGCTTTTTAGTCTTAAGGGCTCTACCTATTCTAGTAATCGGGGTTACTTTAAGAAAGACATGGTCTCACTCACTAAATTCTAAGGGTCTACGTCTATTATCGGCATAGCTCTTTTGACGGCTCTATGCTGTCTGGATCTTCTGGCGAATCCCCTTTATCTTCTCAGTAGTTTTTTGCACTAAGTCTGGACCTAAGACACTGGCCTCTCTGTCATCATTCCAACACAATAGTGTCTGACATCTCCTTCTGTAGAGAGCTTCATAAGGTGCCATCCCGATACTTTATTGGTAACTGTTGTTGTAGACAAACTCGACCAACGACAAATATTTATCCCAACTGCCTTGGTTATCCATCACACAAGATCTTAGCATGTCTTCTAATGTCTGGATTGTCCGCTTGGATTGTCCCTCTGTTTGAGGATGGTATGCTATACTCATGTGCAATTCTATCCCCAATGCTTTTTGAAAAGCTCCCCAGAATCTAGAGGTAAACCTCGGATCTCGATCTGAAACAATTGACGAAGGTATCCCGTGCAATCGTACGATTTCTTGAATATATATCCGTGCCATCCTTTCTAAAGTATAGTCAACTCAAATCGGAAGGTAGTGCGCTGACTTTGTCAACCAGTCCACAATTACCCAGATGGCATCGTGTCCTGTTGAGGTCCTTGGCAATCCTATGACAAAATCCATAGTGATCTGCTCCCATTTCCATTGTGGTATTTCCAAGGGTTGCAGGGTTCCTGACGGTTTCTGGTGTTCCACCTTCACCTTCTGGTAGGTTAAACATTTTGAGACATAATCAGCTACTTCTTTCTTTAAGCCCGGCCACCAGAACATTTGTTTCAAATCTTGATACATCTTTGTCACTCCAGGATGCATAGAGAATCTACTTTGATGAGCTTCTGCAAGAATCCTTTGCCATAAATCTCCAGAGCTAGGCACACAAATTCTATTCTTGTATCTCCAGAGACTGCTACGATCTAGTCTTACGACTTCTGGTTTCTCTACTTTCATCCGTTTCAGCATCGTCGTCATTTCTGAGTCTTGTGCTTGTGCTTGCTGAATCCTAATCTTAAAATTTGGTGTTAGCCCGATCGTAAATCAATCTTTGAGAACACAGTTGCACCTTTCAACTGATCCATCAAATCATCTATCCGTGGAAGTGGATACTTATTCTTGATAGTGACTTTATTTAGCTGTCGATAATCTACGCAAAGTCTCATTCCACCATCCTTCTTCTTTACTAGCAACACCGGTGCTCCCCAAGGTGATGCATTGGGACGAATAAATTTCTTTCCAAGTAGCTCATCCAACTGCTTCTTTAACTCTACAAGTTCCAGTGGTGACATCCGGTACGGTGCTATAAAAATTGGTCCAGTTCCAGGTACTAGTTCAATGCTGAATTCTATCTCTCGCTGAGGAGGAAACTCAGGTATGTCATTTGGGAAAACATCAGGAAATTCCTTCACCACTCGAATTTGTTCTAAGCTTAGTTCACTGTCACTCGAGCTAGCCGCTAATAGAACGTACCCCTCACAATCACTCCCGTCTAATGTAACTCTTACAGAATTCAGATATAAAGTATGAGACAGAAATGGTTTAATATCTAAACTATTAGATGGAATAACAGCAGTTCTTTCATAGCAATCAAGGAAAACATGATACTTGGACAACCAATATAATCCCAGAATAACTTCTAAACCACATAGAGGCAAACAGATTAGATCATGTATAAAAGTCCTATTCCTAATAGTGAATGGTACTTGCAGGCACACTAAACTAGTCAAAGCATTTTGGGATACAGGTGTATGGACAATTAGATCAAAGTTTAACTCAGAGAAATCTAGTCCCAACTCACGAGCAACAGTTAAAGAGATAAAGGAATGTGATGCACGCGAATCATACAGTACAGTTAGAAATCGATTTTTAACATAACACTAACCTTGGATCAGGGCGTCTGATTGCATAGGATCATCAGCAGTCATAGCAAACACTCGACCTTGTTTGCTGGGTTCGTACTGGATTCCGAACAAATTTTCTTGGGTAGATCCTAGCTGTGTGTCCAGATACCTCACGAGTAAAACAAGCGTTCGTTCCTTACAGCATCAAAATCTAACATAGCCATAGACATGGAGATCATAACAGCTATGAGGATAGCTGACGTTAGGATTTTTTCCAGTAAAGAATGTCATAAAAACAGTCGCGTTGTAGATATAGTTTCTAAACTGACAGAAATCCCTTCGTACAAACGTTGTAGTTGTCACAAGTAACAAACTCCTTAAAATTGATAACCGAGTATTTAAACCTCGGGTCGTCTTCTCAAGGAACTGCAGGGAAGTATGTTCTTATTATTGGTTATGGAGATTGTAAAATTGGGGTTTCAAGAATGAGGAACGGGTAATTTAATGGCAAGTAAATTAAATGGCAATTGAAAATAGATAAATACTATAAAGCAAACTTTTGGTAAGGTATGAGAAATTAGAGGTCCTATCCTAGTTATCCTTAGCAATGATGATGATGGTTGAATCCTAATTCCACTTTGTTAACCTTTACTAAGATAAAAGGAGGTCAAGGGATTAATTGGTTTGATCTTCGACTCCTATTTATTTCCTAAGAAAAGATTGGGATTATGGAAGTTCAATTCAATTAACAAGATAACAATTATCAATTATGCTGTTGAATTGGATAACTCCTGAGTTACTGATTTCTTAACCAAGACCAAAAGGAGAAAAAATAAATCTACTTGGAATAAAAATGTCTTCAGAGTAAAAGTAACAATAGCATGAATAAGAGTAATCAATATTAAACTGAAATACCTCAAATAACATTAATAAAAGAGTAATCTGTAACATGAAAGGATTCATAAAGTAGCTTGCAAAAGTAAATAAAAGGAATATTGAACCTGATCAAAAGAGATAATCCTGAAAGTGAATAAAAATCCTAAATCTAAATACTAATCCTAAAGAGAGAGAGAATCTCTCTCTAAACTAAATCTAATTCATGGAAAATGGAAATTGGCGAGCTCTCCCTGAATGGATGCATTCCCTCACTTCATAACCTCTAGTCTATGCCTTCTGGACTTGGATTTGGGCCAAAAAGGGCTTCAGAAATCGCTGGGAGCATTTTCTGCAATTTCTGGTGCGTGGCCTCTGTCATGCGTCCGTGTGGGTCACGCGGTCGTGTCATTCGGAGCTTTTCTTGCCACGCGGTCGCATCAGTCATGCAACCGCGTCATGTGCGCCTGCTTAAGGCGCACGGTCGCGTCAGTCATGCGGCCGCGTCGCTGCTTCTTCGCGCTTGGCACGCGATTGCATCGTCCATGCGATCGCGTGGATGCCAGTTTCTTCAAGGACTCCATTTTGTGCTTTCCTTCCATTTTGTATGTTTCCTTTCCATCCTTTGAGTCATTCCTGCCTTAGAAGATCTGAAACTACTCAACACACTGATCACGGCATCGAATGGAAATAAAGGTAATTAAAATAATTAATTTTAAAGCATAGGAAACATGTTTTTCACATACATCACATAATAAGGAAGGAGAAGTAAAACCATGAAATTAATATGAATAAGTAGGTGAAGGATTGAATAAATCACTCAAACTAAGCACAAAATACATCACAAAATGTGGGTTTATCAACCTCCCCACACTTAAACAATAGCATGTCCTCATGCTAAATCCAAGGTAATAAGTAAGGTTAAAATGATGGAATGTCATGCAATGCAATCTAATCTAAATGCAAGTACCTAAATGAATGATGCATCATGCAATTCTAATTTATTCACTCATATATAAAGCTTACAGGTAGTTAAATTAATTCACATTCTCAAGGAGTCATATATGTATATATAGCCAAGCCTTAGATAATCAATAAGCACTTTTTACAATTGAGATGGGAGAAAAAGTATTTTATGAACTTGCAAGACAATTAGATAATTCAAACAGAGATAAATGTTAATGAGCTATTGAACCCTCACTGGATTTGTGTTTACTCTCTAGTCACTCAGTGTTTATTGGGTTAATCACTCTATTCCTCTTTTTATTCTTCCTTTCTATAACTTTGTTCTTCATCTAAGCATTCAACAATTATAGAATAAAGTCATACCAAAATCATGAGGTCTTTAATTAAGGTTGTAATGGGGCCAAGGTAAAGGTAAGGATATATGTATAAGGCTAAGTGAGCTAATAAGTGAATCCTTAATTAGACTAAGATCTCACCTAACATACATACTTAGTAAAACAAAACTTCTTTACCTATTTTCCCATATTTTTCCCACTTTTGGATGTTACATGCTCATGTTTCAACTTTTGTTCTTATTCCATGTGCATTGCTTTTATTTTTGTATTTGGGGAATTCTTTTGTATCCCCTTTATTAAATACTGAAAAAAAAAATTTTTTTAATGCACATGGTAATTTAATCACTTTGATTTCTCATGAGCATGCTTCCCAAAAATTTCTTAAGTTGATTTATTTTATTCTTTTCAACTCTTCTACCTTTTGTTTTTATCATCCATGTTCCCAATAGGTTTCCCACATTTTAAACTATTCATAATTTTCTATCTTAAGCTAACCAAGGATTCAATTTGAGATTTTTTTTTTGTTTTTCTGCTTAAGGCTAGTAGTGTGGCTAATAGAATAAAAAGGGGATTTAAAGGCTCAAGGGGGCTAACAAGGGTGATGTGAAGGGTAGGTTATTTTTGGGATAAGTGAGATAAAATCAAATAATGGCCTCAATCATTCTTTTGGTATGTATCTATATTCTATATTCTATATTCTATAATTGGACATATAGATTAAAGCAAAGTAAAGAACATCAGAATATAAAAGAAGGGCGGAACACACAGGAATAAAAATTATGGTTTAAATGTAACCATACAATTAAGCTCAAAACTCACAGGCTATGTGTTCTCTAGCTCAAAAATCATTTATCACTTATGTATGTCATGCAGGTTTAGTTAAAAATTCTCATTATTCTCAATGTAAAACTTATATTGAATGGCTTTAAAGTTATAGTGTTTCTCCTTGATGAAGTGTTGTTAACTAACATGTAATGCTATATATACAAGGTGTGGGTTGTTTTGATTTTGTTAAAGTCTCTAGTTTACTTCCTTCTTCTTTTCAATCTATTCTTAGTTATTTTATGCTAAAAAGGATAAACTATACTAATCAATCCACGATTTCTATAACTAATAAGTTAGAATTGCAACTAAGTGGCTAAAATATGAACTAAAAATGCAAAATACAGAAGTAGAGTAAAAATACATAAAAGTAGCAATGTATAAATACTCAGAAAATAAAAATAAAAATAAAGAGAAAAATACAGAAAAATATCCAAAATAAAAGAAAAAGAGTCTATAGTGGTTCACCAAGATAATACGCCAGAGATGGCGACCTCCCCATACTTAAAATGAAGCATCGTCCCTGATGCTGACTCAAGCAGGGTGTGAAGGGGTGTCATCACTGGAAGGGATGGTAGCTAGTGTCTCTGTGGTGGTTGGCTGGGGGTCTGGCTACTGTAGAGGAGGGGCTGTCTGAATGGGATCTCAGGATCTGCAGCCTGGATCTGATGTGGGATCTCTGCCTGTAGTGTCGCCTGCTCGGTGTCGGCCTGGGGATGGGTCTCTGCCTCGGGCGCATCCGCCTCCTCCTCAGATGCCTCGGAAGGTGTGTCAGGCTCAGAGGGGATGTCGCTGGATCGTATCATCAGCTTCAGGTGCTCATAGCGTCGCTTGTTGCGACGCTCCATCTGGTCAAGTCGTCAAAACAAGCGGTGTACCAGATGATAGACAGACTCTGTAGCAGGTGGAGGTGCAGTGGTGGTGGCAGGGGTAGGTGGTGCAGCAGTGGAGGAAGAGGGACCGGCAGATGGTGTAGCTGTATCATCAGCATTGGCAGTCAGGAAAGAAGGTCTGTAGCCCAAGGCCAGGAAGTTCCTGCTGTGCGGGATAAGCTTCTTGCACTCTGCAGCAGGTGGCCTCTCATGAGCATCCTCCCATGGCACGTCAGCTCGACGGCCCAGCTGGGTAACCAGATAGGGAAAGGGAAGAGTGCTGCGGACGTGGACCCTGGCCATATAGTGCCGGATAAAGCGTGGCAGGTATAGGTCCTTGCCCTCCATCACACACCAAAGGAGGGTGATCAAATCGGCTGGTATCTCAGTCTCGTGAGTACTCGGCATAATGTAGTTGCTGAATATCTGATGCCATAGTTGAGCCTCATCGTTCAGGTAAATCCGCTTGATCCCTTTGGGCATGGTGGTGTTCTGACCCATAATCCAAGGAACTGTCGGGTCAAGGGCGATCCTCGCCTTTACTGCATCCCAGTCAAATCGCATATAGCGCATATCCTCCTCAGCTTTCTGATAGCCATCTGTCTGATCAGTTTTAGGCAGAAGTTTCAGAACCTCTTCTATTGCCTCCTCAGTAACCAGAATCTGCTTCCCTCTGAGGTTCACTGCATCTAGGGAAGTTTTGAAGTAGTTGCAGTAGAATTCCCTAACCCAAGATGCATTAACCTCAGTCAGAGGTCTCTCCAGATAGAACTAGCCTCTTTGTTTGATCTGATCAGAGGTGTATTGCTGGAGTTCTTCTGGGATCTTCAAAGTCCGCTCCAGGTATAGGTTCCTGGAGTTTGCAAACACCGGATACTTCAGCTCACAATATCGGTTTGCAAACTTTATTGGGTCAGTGGCAGGAAGTAGCTGGTCGGCCTTCTCCTGCGGGGTAAAGGCTTTCTCCCGCAAGGAGGCATCATGCATGAGGTCGATGATAGACACAGAGGCTTCTCCTCTTTTCTTTTTGCCAGAAGTGGCCTTGCCTTTTCCCCGTCTCTGGGAATCTGACATCCTGAAAAAACAGAAAACCAGGATATAATAAAAATAGGAAGGTAAATAGGCAAATAATCAAAGAAAACATAAAGTGGCAAAGGAGCAATAGGATAATGAATATGAGTTAAGTAAAATGTGCATTTAGGATTGTATAGGAGTGAAAAGTCTGAAAAGAAGAAATCACAATCCAAAATGTAATTGAATGCAAGTTAAATAGAAAAATTAACATCATGCCTTGGTTATAATGTTAAAAGGAAGTGAAAGAAAAAACAGAAAAAAGAAGTTTTGAAAAGGTTAGGTTGGTTAGAGTTAAAATTAGTGAGTTAGTGAAAAATAGGTTAAAGTAAGAGGCATAATGAAAATAGTCCAAGTAACAAGTAATCACAGGTAGAAGCTATAGGTAACTCATATTCAAACAAGTAAAACAGTTTGATGATGATTCAAATAGAGATAAAGAACGCAAAAATAGGAATCAAACATCAACATTGCAGTTTAGGAACCAGGAAATCAAAAAGGATAAGAATACATGCCCTGGCATTCATGAATGGTTTGGTTAAAGCAGAGGAAAACAGAGTTCAAGATTCCAAAATCAAAACATGAATGAAAGTCAAAAAGATTTATAAAAATTTGGGCAGCATTCGGGCTAAAATTGGATTTTCCCGGAAAATAAACAGCAATCAAACAGTTCATATGAATTAAAAAAAATCAAGCTGCAGTTACATATAATGAACATAAACCTGAAAATTCACTGTAAAGAGCAGCAATATACAAGAAATACAGCATATGAACAAGATCACAGCAGCAGCAGATTTGTGAATTTGATAAAACAGAAACAAGAACAGTGCAAGTAAACAGACCTAAATCCACTAACCACATCCAAGGCTACCTAACAACCTAAAATCCACTACAACATACATATCTAACTATCCTAACATGAACATAAATGGAAAAATAAGAATAAACTACGAATAGATAAAAGGGATTGCGTGTTGTGGAACCTGGTAGGCGTAAGAAGGTGGTTGGGGTAGAGAGGTGGCTGGGGGGTGGTGGAAGTGGCGTTCTGTGCGGTGGCTGGCGGTGGTGCTGCGGTGGGGTTGCGGTTCAGAGGCAGGGAGGGGAGAAGAGGGGGTGGGTAATGGGGTAAGAGGGGAAGGGAGGGGGGAAAGGGGTTGGTGCTGCTGGTGGGGCGCGATGGGTACGGACGGCGGCGGTAGGTGGTGGGCAGTGGCGGAGAGGGGAGGGAAAGGGAAGAAAGAAGAAAGAAGAGAAGAATGGGGGAGGGGGTGGTGCGGCGGTGGGGTCTGGGTGGTCGGCGGCGTCTGGGTGGTGGCGCGGTGGTGGCTGGGTGGTGGTTGTTGAGGGTTGGGGGAGAAGAGAGGGAGAAGAAGATTTTGGGGGGTGTCGCGACTGATGGGGTCTCGCGTGACTGGGGGGGTTATATTTTTGAATCCACGCGGCCGCTTGGGGCACGCGGTCCCGTGGTTGGGGTAATGGGGGTGACGCGATCGCGTGGGGCGCGTGATCGCATGGAGGGGGTAAAAGAAGGGATGACGCGATCGCATGGGGCATGCGATCGCGTCGCCGGAAATTGTGCTAAACGCACGAATCCAGCATCGTTCCAGCGCAACTCTCTGTCTCCTTTTGGGATTTGTGCAATCCATGCGATGCGATCGCGTCGCTCACGTGGTCGCGTGGGATTGGTTGTGTGCATGTGACGCGATCGCATGGGACATGCGATCGCGTGGGCCATTTTGTGCTAGACGCACAATGGCCGCACGATTCTAGCCCAACTTTCTGGACGTTGGATGTTTACGCCGATCTCCAGGTCACGCGGCCGCGTGGATGACGCGGTCACGTGGGAAGTGTAGTTCGCCTTTTAACGCGATCGCATGGGTGATGTGGTCGTGTCGCGCACCCCTTTTTTTTTTTTTAGATATGCAGAATGCGGAATGCAATATGCAGAATGCAGTGCTTAATGTGAATGCTATGCATGATTCCAGGTTCAATAAAATAAGATAAAATTCAAAAACAAACAAAACTAAATAAAATTAAAATTGCAAAAGGAACAATCATACCGTGGTGGGTTGTCTCCCACCTAGCACTTTTAGTTAAAGTCCTTAAGTTGGACATTTGAAGAGCTTCCTGTTATGGTGGCTTGTGTTTAAATTCATCCAGAAATCTCCACCAGTGCTTGGAATGCCCATAGCTTCCGGGGTCCCAAACTAGGCATGTAAAGCTTCTGAGCAGCTTCAAATAGAGTCTCAGGCTCCCGGGGTGATGAATATCAGAATATTTTCCAGGATCCCAAACTTTGGTTCTAAATCCACCTTCGTTTTGATCTATATTTTTCCATCCGGGCGGTTTAGAAAGTAAATTCTCCCCATGGTAACCAAACGTTTTCCGAGATCCATTCGATTGATTTTGATGCCAATCCGTGCACTTCGAGTTGAAGCGTGGAACCTTATTGAACCTTGTGCACCAGCTCTGAGCACGAGCCATTTCCCTCTTACTCTTAAAGCCATAGAGAGCTCTAAGCTGGCCATCTGTTTCAAGCAAACCGTATTCAAGTGAAAAAGTAAAGTTAAAGGTTAAGGATTGTACCCACTTGAAGCTTGTATTAGGTGGTAATGGCCTTGGGGAAGGTGTTTCTGGTGGTTCTGTAAGTTCTGCTCCCTAGTAATCTTCTGTGAATTCCTCCACTTCTCTGCAAGGATCTTCAAATGCATATGAGTCCTGGTCAAAGTCTTCTATATCTTCCTCATCACTTGAGTCATAGATTGGAGGTTGAGAGAAATCTAACTCCGCGTCATCTTCGTATTCACTTGGGGAAGATTTTTCGATCTCAGAGAATTCACTTGCGGATGCAAGTTCACTACTAAGAGAGCTTGACTTGCGACTATCATCATCAACGGAATTTGTGTCCTGGGTTATTCCGTCTAGTTCTTCATAAAAGACTTGCCTTGGGGATTGTGCAATATCCTCCTTAGCATCAATTGTAACGTCCTTGACGGAGTTCTCCTCAGCTCTGGATTCCCATGGAGGTTCAGCATCTCCTAGATCTTTAACCAACTCTTCTTCTTGTACAATGACAGCTTTTTCCACTTGTTCTAGTATGAATTCATGCTCTGTCTTGTCCACTGGAGTTTCTAGTGTCTCCTTCATGCTACGCTCTTCATTAGATTGTCCACATAGGGCTGTGGTTGGTCCTTGAATGTTCGCGCGTCTAGAAGCTAATTGAATTACTGCTTGCTCCAGTTGTCAAATGGTTGCTTGAAGCTTATTTACTATTTCCTTGAGGCAAACCTCTGATTCTCGGGGTGATGGATTTGGATATGAAACATAGGGAAGTGGTGGTGCTTGGGAGTGAGTGGATTGGAACTGGGGTGGGAAAGGATTATATGGTGACGAATGGTGAAGAAAAGCTTGTGAGTGTGGTGGTTCGAGGTGATGTTGAGAGGATGGTCTATAGGCACGGGGTGGGGCTTGTTGGTAGTTACAAGGTTGTCCACCATATCTATCAGTTGGGTATGCATTGTAGAATGGTCGTTGTCCATGATATCTTGGAGGATGTTGTTGCTTAAAGGGTTGATTAGATCCTCTTGGCTCCATCCATCCTTGATTGGTCTGACCTTGATACATATTCCTACTGCAACTTCTATTTCCTTCAACAAAGTTAGAACCAAACTCAAAGCGAGAGAGGTGAGAGTTCATAGTATCAAATAAAATTAAAAAGGAAAAACAAAAATAAATAAACAAGCAAAAGAAAAATATTTACAATAACCAATAATAAGGCACACGTTAGCAGTTCCCCGGCAACGGCGCCATTTTTTGACGTTAGGATTTTTGCTAGTAAAGAATGTCATAAAAACAGTCGCGTTGTAGATATAGTTTCTAAACCGACAGAAATCCCTTCGTACAAACGTTGTGGTTGTCACAAGTAACAAACCCCTTAAAATTGATAATCGAGTATTTAAACCTCGGGTCATCTTCTCAAGGAACTGCAGGGAAGTATGTTCTTATTATTGGTTATGGAGATTGTAAAATTGGGGTTTCAAGAATGAGGAACGAGTAATTTAATGGCAAGTAAATTAAATGGCAGTTGAAAATAGATAAATACTATAAAGGAAACTCTTGGTAAGGTATGAGAAATTAGAGGTCCAATCCTAGTTATCCTTAGCAATGATGATGATGGTTGAATTCTAATTCCACTTTGTTAACCATTACTAAGATAAAGGGAGGTCAAGGGATTAATTGCTTTGATCTTCGAATCCTATTTATTTCCTAAGAAAAGATTGGGATTATGGAAGTTCAATTCAATTAACAAAGATAACAATTATCAATTATGCTGTTGAATTGGATAACTCTTGAGTTACTGATTTCTTAACCAAGACCAAAAGGAGAAAAAATAAATCTACTTGGAATAAAAATGTCTTCAGAGTAAAAGTAACAATAGCATGAATAAGAGTAATCAATATTAAACTGAAATAACTCAAATAACATTAATAAAAGAGTAATCTGTAACATGAAAGGATTCATAAAGTAGCTTGCAAAAGTAAATAAAAGGAATATTGAACCTGATCAAAAGTGATAATCCTGAAGGTGAATAAAATTCCTAAATCTAAATCCTAATTCTAAAGAGAGAGAGAATCTCTCTCTAGACTAAATCTAATTCATGGAAAGTGGAAATTGGCGAGCTCTCCCTGAATGGATGCATTCCCTCACTTCATAACCTCTGGTCTATGCCTTCTGGACTTGGATTTGGGCTAAAAAGGGCTTCAGAAATCGCTGGGAGCGTTTTCCGCAATTTCTGGTGCGTGGCCTCTGTCACACGTCTGCGTGGGTCACGCGGTCGCGTCATTCGGAGCTTTTCTTGCCACGCGGTCGTGTCAGTCATGCGACCGCGTCATGTGCGTTCTGCTTAAGGCGCGCGGTCGCGTCAGTCATGCGGCCGCATCGCTGCTTCTTCGCGTTTGGCACGCGATCGCGTCGTACATGCGATTGCGTGGATGCCAGTTTCTTCAAGGACTCCGTTTTGTGCTTTCCTTCCATTTTTGTATGTTTCCTTTCCATCCTTTGAGTCATTCCTGCCTTAGAAGATCTGAAACTACTCAACAAACTGATCATGGCATCGAATGGAAATAAAGGTAATTAAAATAATTAATTTTAAAGCATAGGAAACATGTTTTTCACATACATCACATAATAAGGAAGGAGAAGTAAAACCATGAAATTAATATGAATAAGTAGGTGAAGGATTGAATAAATCACTCAAACTAAGCACAAAATACATCACAAAATATGGGTTTATCAATAGTTGTGCCTCGCATCGATTCATCGTTTAGAGCTCGATTAAACTATGCCTATTCGCAGTCATTAAGGTCCTATCCGCACCAAACAATCAACATTAAGGTGATCAGTCTTAATATCTCAAGTTAGGCACGAACATTCCCAAAATGAGCACTCATAGACATTGATGCCAAATGTATCTTGAAGATACCCTAACAGCATGAGACACACAAGCAGAGTATCCAATGAAGCATAGTCAGTCCACTCCCCAGGCTCTATTAGGAACGAACAGCTCTGATACCAAATTGTAACGACCCAACTCCCAGTATGCCATGGTCATAAAAGAAGCCAAGTGTTACCAACTTGTTCTTCCTAATTATTAACTATTACTTAATATATGAGCCTGTTCCTTGTTAGAACGTTGCCAATTTTATGGGTAACTTTTTTTTTTTACTTATATCGTTGCGAGCGAGGGAGTAAAAGAAATAAGCACACACTGATAGAAATAATAAGGAAGCACAAAGAAACATATAACTCAACTAATATTATACATCATGTATACTATAAAAAAAACATATAGCGTTAACAAATGATTAAGTCAGTTTACATCCTCGTCATCCTACGTAGCTAATATATACACGACACTCCCAGGACCTGGCCCATACAAAAAGCCGCTAAGCTGGCGCCCAGGCTAGCCTAACCACTATATAACTCCTAGCTCTCGGGTGTACTAACACAAATGAGAGACTAACTAACAGATAATGTTAGACTAGAGTGTCATCAAAAGAATTTCCCAACTGCTGTCAGACTATATCTACACGTGGTCGATCAGAAGATCGTCATGAGGCTCATCCATCTCCTCATCCTGCTCTATTTCTATCTCAGGATCCTCCTCCTCCTCATCGTCCACAGCTGTAGCCATACCCTCAGATCTACCAGAAACACTACTGTCACTATGTATAAACCATTCGCGAGCACAGGTCTGTTTGCGTAAATAGGAGCTACCCTATCGTCCGGTAGTGTTGGCTCAGCAGGCTGTGGAAAGTCTAGGATTGGCTCAGGGGAAAAGTCCCACTTTGGTAGAATCACAAGTACATAGTCACCAGCTAACTCGGGCTCGTCAGGTATGATAGGCTCAGGTGCCGCCTCATTCAAGGGTTGAGCTGGTATAGGGTGTCCGGTACTATCGAGAAAAGGATGCCCAGGTGCGTCAGGGTGTAACCAGGATAAGGAAAAGTCGTAATGAGCATCGGGGTCAAAATGCGGGATATACAAGGGATGTTGGAAGGGACGGTTTTGTAACGTGTAACGTCTCATACAAAGCTCCGCACTCAGAATGTAGTAACCATAGTACACTGGATCCTCATAAATGTGTAGGTCGTCGACTCCATAGAATATCACGCCCGTTTCCATCTGAAGGGGAGGAAGGGAGAGAAGGGGGTAAGAACTGGGGAGTTCTTAGTAGGGTCTGGGTTATTAGTTACATTCATTAATTCCGTGTTATTTAGCAGATAAATAGCAGAATACCGAGAAGCAGTGAACAAAAGAAATAGATAACTAGAGAAAACAGAGAAAACAGAAAGCAAAACACAAACAAGAGAATACAAGAAAACAAAACACAGACACAGTGAATAGATAACAAACAAAGAAAGCATACATTCAAACAACAACCATAACAGAGTAAATGCACAGCCAAGTATGATGCATGTCTAGCGCTAGTGCAGGTAATGAGCTCATCTGTCGGTTTCTACCCGCTCCTGACGTAATCCGAAGCAGCTGAAACGGGTATGGCTTTCCAGTTGGCTATACCCCTGTGTACAGGAAATAACCCCTCTGCCACCACAGGGTCCACTGCACGCAGGAAATAACACATCTGCCACTACAGGGATGTATGCCGACACACCTTCTATATACAGGAAATAACCCCTCTGCCACTACAGAAATGGAACAGGTGGTTGATAAACCCATATTTCATGAGTTCTTTTGTGCTTAATTTGAGTGATTTATACAATCCTTCACCTACTTATTCACATTAATTGCATGGTTTTACTTTCCCTTCCTTATTATGTGATGTAAATGAAAAACATGTTTCCTAAGCTTTAAAATTAATTATTTTAATTACCTTGATTTCCATTTGATGCCGTGATTAGTGTGTTGAGTAGTTTCAGATTTTCTAAGGCAGAATGACTTAAAGGATGGAAAAGGAAACATACAAAAATGGAAGGAGAAAGCAAAACGGAGCTTTGAAGGAAACTGGTATTCACGCGATCGCATGGATGACGCGATCGTGTGCCAAGCACGAATCAGCAGCGATGCGGTCGCATGACTGACGCGACCGCGCGCCTTAAGCAGAACGCACATGACGCGGTCGCATGATTGACGCAACCGCGTGACAAGGAAAAGCTCCAAATGACGCGATTGCGTGACCCACGCGGACGCGTGATAGAGGCCACGCACCAGAATTTACAGAATACGCCCCCAGCGAATTTTGAAGCCCTTTTGGCCCAGATCCAAGTACAGACAGCATAGACCAGAGGTTATAAAGTGTGGGAATGCACCCATTCAAAGAGAGCTCGCATATTTTACTTTTCAATGATTTAGATTTAGTTGAGAGGGAGATCTTCTCTCTCTCTTTTAGGATTTAGGATTTCTTCTTGTTTTAAGAGTAACTCTGGATCCCAGGTTTAATGTTCTTTTATTTTAGTTTTATTTATTCCAACATTTGAATTGATTATTATAATTTGATTTATGAATTATTCCACGTCACTGATTGTTCTTTGAATTAATGATATTTGAGGTATTTTCAGTTTATGATTGTTCTCTTTGATTTAAGTTATCATTGCTTCCCATCTAAGGACTTCTTTATTATTTCAGCAATTTTACTTTTTTTCCCCTTTTGGTTCTGGTTAAGGATTTAGTAACTCAACAGTTATTAAACTCAACATAATTGATAATCATTATCTTGCTAATTGAGCTGAACTTAAGTAATCCCAACCTTTTCTTAGGAAATAAATAGGATTCAAAGGCCAGATTAATTAGTCCATTGACTTTCCTTTGCCCTAGTAAAGGTTTACCAAGTGGAGTTTAGATTCAACTTTCATTATAGTTGAGAGAGATAACTAAGTTGGACCTCTAATTTCTCTTATCTTGCCAAAAGTTGTTTTATAGTTATTATTTATTTTTAATTTCCATTTAATTCACTCGTCATTTAAATTACTTGCTTCTCACCTTCTAAACCCCGATTACAACCTTTATAACCAATAATAAGAACATACTTCCTCGTAGTTCCTTGAGAAGACGACCCGAGGTTTGAATACTCGGTTAATTGTGTGTTTTCTTCTCTATAATTGCAAGGTTTGCTTTGTTCCATTCTATATGTCCATTATTTAGTGTATTTACATGCTTGCATATGATTGAGGCCATTATTTGTTATTAGCTCACTTATCCCAAATAAGCCCACCTTTTACATCACCCTTGTTAGCCACTTTGAACTTTTTAACCCCCTTCTATTTCATAACCACATTACTAGCCTTAAGCAGAAAAACAAAATAAAAATCCCAAGTTGAATCCATGGTTAGCTTAAGATAGATATTGTGTATAATTTAAGTGTGGAGAATTTTATGGGAACATGTGATGATATGAAAAAGTAGGGAATTAAATTGAATAAGTTATTTGAAAATTTGGGAAGCATGCTCATATGAAATCAAAATAATTAAATTACCATGTACATTGAAAAAAAATATTAAGTAATTAAATAAGGGGATTCAAAAAAAGGAAAAAAAAAGAAAGAAAAATAATATTACCTCAAATGCAAAATAAAAAGAATCAATGCACATGGGACAAAATTCAAAAATAAGTTTGATACATGAGCATGTAATACAAAAGTGGGAAAAATTTGGGTAGCTAGGTAAAGTATTTTTAAATTATATAAAGTATGTATATATTAGGTGAGATCTTAGACTAATCAAGGATTCATTTTGTTAGCTCACTTAACCTTATATATATATATGCCCTCACCCTTACCTAAGCCCCATTACAACCTTGAAAAAATCTCATGATGTTTCCATTGGTATATTAAATTTTTGTTGATTGGTTAGATGAAGAACAAAGTTTAGAAAGCATGACTAGAGAAGAGTAGAGTGATTAACCCTAGACACTTGAGAGTTAGAGTGATATACACTACCAGTAAGGGTTCAGTGCTTAATTCTATGTTCCCTGCTTTCATGAGCTATCTTCTTACAAATTTATTTGCTTTTTATTGTATGATTTGAATTAGTGAAATCTGATTTATGTTTGTCTTAAGAGCTTATTTACTTTTAACCAAGTAGGTAGAAACATTTTGCATGTAGTTGTATTCATACAGATAGGTTGCATTTCATACATTTTATCATTCCTCTTCACTTCTTTATAGCTTCTCTTGAGCTTAGCACGATGACATGCTAATGTTTAAGTGTGGGGAGGTTGATAAACCACTATTTTATGCCTGTCACGCGGGTGACCCGGGTTTGATCCCCGGCAACGGTGCTATTTTGAAGAACTGAAGAATGATGGTTTAGAAGTTATAGTAAACTCTCGTTGCAAGTATAGTTACTAAACCAAGCAATTAACTTTTCTTACAAACGTTTTGGTTGTCACAAGTAACAAACCCCTTTAAAATTTATAACCGAGTATTTAAACCTCGGGTCATCTTCTCAAGGAATTGCAGGCAAGTGTTCTTATTATTGGTTATGAGTCTTGTAAATTGGGGGTTTTGAAAGTAAGGAAGAAGTATGTTAAATAATAAGAAAAATAAAATAGTAATAATAAAATAAACTCTTGGCAAGGTATTAGAACTGGAAGTCCTATCCTTATCAATTGTGATGAGAATTGGATTTTAATCCCATTTTGTTAACCTCTAACTATAAAGGTAAATCAAGTGGATTAATTAGCTTGATCCTCAGGTCCTAGTCAATTCCTATGGAAAGACTAGATTTATTAGAGCAACTCCCAATTTCAACCACTGCTTTATTTGACAGCTCAAACGTTACCAATTACTTAACCAAAGCCAAAAAGAAGAAAATATCTAAATTAAATTAAAAGCATCAATATAAATAAAGCAAAACAATCTTAAATCTGAAATACCTCAAATAATATTAATTAAGAAAATCATAACATGAATGTAGCATAAGCCAAATTGAAAAGATAAATAATAATTAAAAGTATATAATAAAAGTAGAAAATAAATAAGAGGAACATTGAACCTGTGATGAAAAAGAAATAATCCTAAATCCTAAAACTAAATCCTAAGAGAGAGGAGAGAGCCTCTCTCTCTAAAAACTACATCTAAAACCTAAAACTATGTGTTGTGAGCTTATTCTCATGAATGAATGGATTCCCCCACTTTATAGCTTCTAATTTGTGTTTTCTGGGCCGCAAATTGGGTCGAAAACAGCCCAGAAATCGCTGAAGAAGAAATCTGCCACGCTAATTTTTGCCACTACGACGCGTCCGCGTAGAGCACGCGTTCGCGTCACCTAGCATCAAGGAAACTATGGTATATTATATACCAAATCGAAGCCCAAGACGTTAGCTTTCCAACGCAACTGGAACCGCATCATTTGGACCTCTGCAGGTAAAGTTATAGCCGTTTGAGTGCGAAGAGGTCATGCTAGACAGCTTAGCAATTTCTCCAACTTCTTGTATTCCTTCCACTTTGCATGCTTCCTTTCCATCCTCTGAGCCATTCCTGCCCTGTAATCTCTGAAATTACTTAACACACATATCAAGGCATCTAATGGTAATAAGAGAGGATTAAACATAGGGAACTTAAGGCCAAAGAAGCATGTTTTCAATCAAAGCACATAATTAGGAAGGCAAATGTAAAACCATGCAAATAGTATGAATAAGTGGGTAAAGAGTTGATAAAAACCACTCAATTAAGCACAAGATAAACCATAAAATAGTGGTTTATCAACCTCCCCACACTTAAACATTAGCATGTCCTCATGCTAAGCTCAAGAGAAGCTATAAAGGAGTGAAGAGGAATGATAGAATGTATGAAATGCAACCTATCTGTATGAATGCAACTACATGCAAAATGTTTCTACCTACTTGGTTAAAAGTAAATAAGCTCTCAAGACAAACATAAATCAGATTTCACTAATTCAAATCATACAATAAAAAGCAAATAAATTTGTAAGAAAATAGCTCATGAAAGCAGGGAACATAGAATTAAGCACTGAACCCTTACTGGTAGTGTATTGATGCACGGAAAACTTGCCTCATAACAAATTTCCTTCAGCAAGTGTACCGAATTTGTCGTCAAGTAAAAACTCACAATAGAGTGAGGTCGAATCCCACAAGGATTGATTGATCAACCAACTTTAATTAGAGGAATGTTCTAGTTGAGCGAATCAGAATTTGGGTTTAGAGTTGCAGAAAATTAAATGGCGGGAAAGTAAATAACAGAAAAGTAAATGCTAGAAATTAAGAGTTGAATGTAGATGACGGAAAGTAAATTGCAGAATCTTAAATGGGAATGGGGAAATTGCTCATAAAAGTAAATGACTGAAATTAAAGAGAATGGGTAAGATCAGAAATGGGGAGTTCATTGGGCTCAGGAGATGTTGCATTCTCCGGATCAATTTCATTTTCATCTCTTCCTCAATCAATGCACTCATTGATCTCCTTGGCAATTTTAAGTGATCGAATTACAATTCCTTGTAATTCAATCTCTCAAATCTTGATCAATAGCCAATTCCTTGGTAAATTTCTCATGAGAAGAGATGAAGTATGGTCACTGATTATACCACATGCATTTTCCAAATCAAGTGTTGAGAGGATTATAGTCACATATCCATCCAAACCTAATTTGGTCCAGCATGAGAAAGCATTTCTAGCATGATCTCTTCATTCCTCTTTCAAGGTTCAGAAGAGATCCAAGTTTGAATAGCTTCTTTTCCAAGATAACTACCCAATTGGATGAAGATCGAAAGCTTTCAAGTAAAATCAGGAGAAAATATAGAAGAAGAATAATGAAAACTAGTATTGATCCATCAAATTACAACAGAGCACCCTAACCCAATGAAAGGGGTTTAGTTGTTCATAGCTCTGGAAAATGAAAACAAAGATGGAGAATACATGAAGAAACTAGAAGTGCAGAGAAAGTAAAATACAGAGAGTATTTCTATGCCAAGAGGCTCCCTATAATTTCCAACTCCCAATTTAATTCAAAGCTACTCCTATATATACTACTCTTCTGTTCTTCTAGTTGGCTCTTCAAGTCTTAGGTATGGGCCTTTGGATCTTAAGTTTGAAGCACTTCTCTTCTTCATTGGGCTTGGTTTTACTTGCAGAGAGAAAGTGTGAAGTGGGCAGGGACTTTAGCTCAGGACGTTAGTGGTGTTAACGTTCAGTGAAAATATGGGTTCGAGAACGTTAGTGACAATCGCCTTTTTCACTAACGTTCCTCACCAAAGTAAGAGCCACGTTAACTTCAACGTTAGTGGCACAAATGTTGCCACTAATGTTGCCTCTTTGTCCTTCGCACACGTTATTGGGACTTGCCTTTCCTAATAACGTTGAGAAGTCTCCCTCTTCCCTACGTTAGAGTCCACGTTAACTTAGTTAACCTGGCACATAGGCTTGCCAATCTTCGAGAACGTTAGTGACACTTACCATTGTCACTAACGTTCCAATGTGCCCCTATTTCTCATGTTAGAGTCCACGTTAACTAGGTTAACGTGGCTTCTAACGTGGCCATGCTAGCCATCTCCAATGTTAGTGACAAAGTTGAGTGTCACTAACGTTGGCTCATCATTCCCTTATCCACGTTAGCTTCCACGTTAACTAAGTTAACGTGGGAGTTAACGTGGCTCATAGTGGCTTGTGTGGGCTCATTCCAACGTTAGTGACAATGTTGGGTGTCACTAACGTTGGCGATCACCTCCCTTCTTCACGTTAACTTCCACGTTAACTAAGTTAACGTGGGAGTTAACGTGGCTTATTGTGGCTTGTGTGGGTTCCTTCCAACGTTAGTGACAATGTTTGGTGTCACTAACGTTGTCGACCACCTTGTTTCTTCACGTTAGCTTCCACGTTAACTAGGTTAACTTGGGAGTTAACGTGGCTTATTGTGACTTGGCCAACGTTAGTGATAAAGTTGAATGTCACTAATGTTGGCTTCCCCTTTACTTCTCAACGTTAGAGGCAACGTTAACTAAGTTAACGTGGCCACTTATGAGCTTGGTCCAACGTTAGTGATAATGTTAAGTGTCACTAACGTTGGCTCCATTTCCTTTCTTCCACGTTAGAGTTCATGTTAACTTAGTTAACGTGACTCTTAACGTGGGCAATGATGGCTTCGAGAGCATTATTGGCAATTACTTTTCTCATTAACTTTGCAAGTTACTCCCATTCCACGTTAGTGTTAACGTTAGTGTAACTAACGTAGCCACTAATGTGGTTCTTCTTTGCTTCCTTTGTCCTGAAATCAAGCAATAAAGTGCATCAAAGTTCTAATCCAAGTCATGGGAAATGCAACATCCAATTTGTCATTACATTCATGCAAAATCCTCATGAAATCATGTAAAGTGCACAATGTATGCTTGAATCAAGATGTAAGTGAATATCTACCCAAAACTAGCTTATTTCCTAAGGAAATGCATGAAACTACCCTAAAAATAGTAAAAAAAAGGTCAGTGAAACTGGCCAAAATGCCCTGGCATCACAATACCAAACTTAAAGCTTGCTTGTCCCTAAGCAAGTACTAGAACAAGAGAATGATGAATGGAATTCCAAGAGAAATGAATCATTCTTGTGGAAGTCATGTCCCTGGTTTTATGATGGTTTCATGCATAGCAACTTAGGTTCATTCCTGGCTTTCAGACCTTTATCATGTCCTAGAATACTCACTGTGATTGCATCCCATGAGACTTTTATTCATTGATCCTTTTATTGTTATTTCAGGGATTATTTGTGTTCTTAGGCTAAGTGCTCTGTAAGGGGGCGACTCTTTAAGATAAGCTTTCAGTCAACACTCCCGAACCAGTTGGTTCAAGGTGCTGGGTGTTAAGACACCCCTAAGGACTTACTCCCTCAAGTCTCTTTCCCCCATACATACACACCACAGGCATATAGTTTATTTTTTTTTTCTTGAGTCCTTGGTGTCCAGCACCTCTTTGGGTTACTAAATGCTCTGTAGTGATGGTTACTCTTGATAGTGGACTTTCAGCTGATAATCCCGAGTTAGTTAACCGAAGTTATCAAGTGCTAAGGCACCCCTAAGAGCTTATTCATCCAAGTAGATCCCTCATACAGGAGCACCACAGACACATGCCTCAAGATTAAAACCATTGGTGCCTAGCCTCATTGCTTACCCTTTTTCTTTTATTTTTTTCAACCTTTATTGTTCTTTCCCTTTTTCTTATTAGGATCTTCTTAATTAGCTAGTCTCATGGGGTGTGTCTCAAGCATAGTATTCATGACAGATAGTTGTCCTCCAACCTTGTGGTTGAACCAACTTAGCTAACTTATGACTATACCATAAACTCATGAACTTCCTCCATAATATGAACTCCTCTCTGGTTTTTAAAAACACTCATTCTCTTTTCATTTGATTCAAAGGGACAAGCATACAAGTAAGCAAAGTAAGGATGCAGTGACATAAAGACTAGCAAACATAGACCTCTTCAACAAAAAACTTAAAAGACAGAATTTAAAAAAAAAAAAGGTTCAAACTAACATTTAATTATTAATCAAGATTGCATTTGGACTTCCAGTTTTCAACATTCTAAGTACATGGAATTAAGTGACAATACAACCTTTAGGGGATGGTTTCTAGTTGCCCCCTTTTTGTCATCATCCTGGTCTTTGTTACCTCACTTCCTTGGGTGAAGGTGCACCATTTCCTCATAAGATTCCTGCAAAGTTATTGGAAGTTGCTTGTTCCCAAAGCACTTGAGAAATAGTTAGATTGCATATATGCTTGTGACTTCTGAACTTAATTTAGTGTGTCAACACCAAACTTAGTTCCTTGCCCAGTACAGAACCTTGCATATATGCAGAGAACCTCATATCTTGTTGTTTAACAAAACAATTATCAACTAAAACCTAACTAAATCTAAGTGGTTTCCATTGATTGATTGGAGCTAGCAATGTGCTTTGGGAATGGAGTGTGATTCCTTTGGTGGAACACCAAACTTAGAATCACACTTTCACTCTTGAATTGTTTTGGTGTGGAACACCAAACTTAGCTCCTCGCAATACAGAGGAAACAACTTGCGATCCTTATTGAAATAAAGATGAAAAGGAAACTACCTGAGGTTGGGTTGCCTCCCAACAGAGCGCTCTTTCATCGTCGCTAGCTCGACGGTTCCTCCTTTACATGAGATGGTAATTCACTCTGGGGTTTTCCCCCATGTTGCCCAGATAATGCTTGAGTCTTTGTCCGTTCACTGTAAAAGTCCTTTCTGAACCTTCATCCATGATTTCGATGTGTCCATATGGCGAAACTTTTGTGACAAGAAAAGGTCCGGACCACCTTGATTTGAGTTTTCCTGGGAATAGTCTCAACTTGGAATTGTAAAGGAGTACTCGCTGCCCCTTTTCGAAACTCCTGGGTGCAAGATGCAGGTCATGTCTTCTCTTTGCCTTCTCTTTATACATCTTGGTATTTTCATAGGCTTGTGACCTGAATTCCTCCATCTCTTGCAGCTGCAAGATCCTCTTTGCACCAGCAGCAATGCTGTCAAAATTTAGTATCTTGATAGCCCAGAGAGCCTTGTGTTCCAGCTCCAGTGGTAAATGACAAGCCTTCCCATACACTAGTTGATATGGGGACATTCCAAGTGGTGTTTTGAATGCTGTTCTGTATGCCCAAAGAGCATCATCCAGCTTCTTCGACCAATCCTTTCTTGATGCACCCACAGTCTTTTCCAGGATCCTCTTTAGCTCTCTGTTGGATATCTCAGTTTGTCCACTTGTTTGGGAATGGTAGGGCGTGGCTACCTTGTGTTTTATCCCATATCGTAGGAGAAGAGCTTCTAGTGGTCTGTTACAAAAATGGCTCCCTCCATCACTGATGAGTGCTCGTGGGACTCCAAACCAGCTAAAGATATTCTTCCTGAGGAAGTTTATGACTAGCCTGTTATCTTTCGTTGGGGTTGCAATAGCTTCTACCCACTTGGAAACATAATCCACTGCTACCAGGATGTACTTGTTTGCATATGAGGTTGGGAATGGTCCCATGAAATCGATTCCCCACACATCAAACAATTCTAGTTCCAAGATGAAATTTTGTGGCATCTCATTTCTTTTAGGCAGGTTTCCAGATCTTTGGCATTCATTGCAGCTCTTTACTAGTTCTTTGGCATCCTTGAAAAGAGTGGGCCAAAAGAATCCGCTTTGTAACACCTTAGTTGCAGTTCTATCCCCTCCAAAGTGGCCTCCATAGCATGAGCCGTGGCAATTCCATAGGACCTCTCGTCCTTCTTCTTCTGAAACACATCTTCTAAGGATTCTATCTGAACACTTCTTGAATAGATATGGCTCATCTCAGACAAAGTACTTTGCATCATTCATGAGCTTCCTTTTTTGATGTTTATTAATCTCTGGAGGCAATGCACCAGTTACCTTGAAGTTGGCAATGTCTGCGAATTATGGTGCTTTGTGAACTATCATCAACTGCTCATCAGGGAAGAACTCGTTCACACTTGTATCAGGTGTTCCACCTTTATCATGAGGAATCCTGGATAGGTGATCTGCTACTTTGTTCTCCACTCCTTTCTTGTCTCTGATTTCAATATTGAATTCCTGCAATAATAAGATCCATCTTATTAGTCTTGGCTTTGATTCTTGCTTGGCAAACAAATATTTAAGTGCTGTGTGATCTGTAAAAACAATCACTTTAGCACCAATGAGGTACGATCTAAACTTGTCAAATGCAAAAACTATTGCCAGCAACTCCTTTTCAGTAGTGGTATAATTTCTTTGAGTATCATTAAGGACTTTGCTCGCATAGTATATCACATGGACTAAGTTATCTTTCCTCTGTCCCAGCACTGCCCCAACTGCAAAATTAGATGCGTCACACATCAATTCAAATGGTAAATTCCAATCAGGTGGGGAAATGATAGGAGCAGAGGACAACCTCATTTTCAAATTTTCAAAGGCTAACATGCATGTTTCATCAAAGATAAATGGTGTATCAGATACAAGGAGATTGCTTAAGGGCTTGGCTATCTTTGAAAAATCTTTAATAAACCTTCTGTAAAAACCAGCATGCCCTAAAAAGCTCCTAATTGCCCTGACATCACTGGGTGAAGGCAGTTTTTCAATAAGTTCTACTTTGGCTCTGTCAACCTCAATGCCTTGGTTAGAAACTTTGTGACCAAAGACTATTCTTCCTGTCACCATAAAGTGACATTTCTCCCAGTTCAAGACCAGATTAGTCTCTTGGCATCTTTTTAATACCAAGGCGAGGTGATGTAGGCAACTAGGAAAGGAATCTCCGAATACCGAGAAGTCATCCATAAAAACTTCAATGAATTTTTCTATCATATCTGAAAAGATAGAAAGCATGCAGCGTTGGAAAGTCGCAGGTGCATTACATAGCCAAATGGCATGTGTCTGTAGGCAAACACTCCATATGGGCAAGTGAATGAGGTTTTCTCTTGATCTCTGGGATCAACCACTATTTGGTTATATCCTGAATAACCGTCGAGAAAACAATAATAAGCGTGCCCTGCGAGTCTTTCCAACATCTGATCCATGAATGGAAGGGGGAAATGATCTTTTCGTGTAGCCTCATCGAGCTTCCTGTAGTCTATGCACATCCGCCATCCTGTGACTGTCCTTGTAGGAATTAGTTCGTTCTTCTCATTGGGAACCATGGTAATTCCTCCCTTTTTTGGGACAACATGCACGGGGCTAACCCAGGGGCTGTCTGAGATCGGGTAGATTACCCCTCCCTGCCATAACTTCATAACTTCTTTCTGTACCACTTCCTTCATGATTGGGTTCAACCTCCTTTGGGATTGAATGGATGGTTTGGCATTATCTTCCAGCAGTATCTTGTGCATGCATATGGCCGAACTTATCCCCTTCAAGTCAGTAAGAGTCCAACCAATGGCATCTTTATGGTTTTGCAGTACTTTGAGTAGTTCATCCTCTTGATCTTGGCTGAGGCATGAGCTTATGATTACTGGGTAATTTTCATCTTCTCCTAAGTATGCATATTTGAGAGAGGGTGGCAGTGCTTTCAGTTCAAGTTTGGGTGCTTCTGACTTTTCGTTCTCTTCCTTTGGTGCACCTTGTATTTGAATCTCTGTTGTTGCAACCTCTTCACTGAACGTAGACTCCTCCTCTATTAAACCTTCAGGTTCTTCTTCTTCAAAACTTTCTTGCACTGCATCTTCAAGTGAGTCCAACCTTATACAGTCTCCCAATTGCTCTGGTGGGTAACTCATGGCCTTGAACACACTGATCGTCATCTTTTCATTGTGTAATCTCAGGGTGAGATCTCCTTTTTGTACATCAATGACAGCTCCAGCAGTGGCCAAGAATGGCCTTCCCAGGATGATGGAAGCCTTGGCTTCCTCCTGCATGTCCAGCACTACAAAGTCTGCTGGGAAGATAAAATCTTCCACTTTCACCAGCAAATCTTCTACGACACCAAGCGGGAACTTGAACGATCGGTCTGACAATTGTAAGGCCATCTTTGTTGGTTTAGCTTCCTCAATCTTCATCTTTCTCATCATAGCTACCGACATCAAATTGATGCTGGCTCCTAAGTCACAAAGAGCCTTTTCCACTATGATTTCCCCTATAATACAAGGGATCTGAAAACTCCCGGGATCCTTCAATTTCTGGGGTAGTTTGTGCTGAATGATAGCACTACATTCTTCGGTTAATATCACAGTCTCGTTGTTTTTCCAGCTTCTTTTCTTAGTCATTAGCTTCTTTAAAAACTTGGCGTAGAGTGGCATTTGTTCTATTGCTTCAGCAAAGGGTATGTTGATTTGTAGTTTCTTGAAGATCTCCAAAAATCTCGAAAACTGGTTGTCATCCCCCTTCTTCTTTAATTGCTGAGGATACGGGACTCTTGGTACGTCTGGCTTCAGTACTCCTTCCCCTTTTTGTGAACTCAGATTAGGAACTTGAGCTCCATCCTGCTCTTCTTTCTCTTTATCTGAGTCCTTTTCTTGTGGTTTCTGGGGAGTTTCCTTCAGTTCCTTCCCACTCCGAAGGGTGATAGCCTGACACTCCTCCCTCCTCCCTTTGTGTTGAGCAAGTATTGCTGCGAAGGTTGTGGCTGGAAATTTGCTTGAATAAGTAGCCAATTTGTGTCTCAAATTTCTTGATAGCAGCATCCTGATTCTGCATATTGAACATCACTTCTTCTCGGAACGTTTTACTATCTTGAATCTATTTGCCTATGCCTTCAAGTAGATTCTCAATCCTTGAGAGTCTGTCATCAAATGATTGTAGATCGGGATTAGAGGTGGAAGGATGAGGTAAGTTATTTTGGTTTTGATGTGGATGTGGAGAGGTGTTGTTCTGGGGGTGTTGATATGGTCTAGATGTGAAATGTTGGTGGCTCGCATTGTTGGGATTTGGGCATCTTTGATCAATGCTTTGGTCTTGTTGATTTTCCCACCCAAAGTTTGGGTGATTCCTCCATCCAGGGTTGTAGGTCTTGGAGTATGGATCATGGTCTTGCCTAGGTGAATTCCCAATGTAGTTGGCTTGCTCCTGACTACCTTCTGCTTCTTCATTCACTCCTTCTTGGGTTGTTGATGAAGTGGAGATTGCTGCTACTTGGTTCCTCTCCATCTTCTTGGTGAGGTCAGCCAGCTGCTGGGTAATGAGCTTGTTTTGGGCCAGCAGAGCATCTACATTGTTTAGCTCCATCACTCCTCTAGTGTTTCCTCTTTCGGAAGCATAGAAGTAGTCATTCTCTGCTACAGTTTCAATGACATCTATGGCTTCCTCAATGGTCTTCTTCTTGTTCAAAGATCCTCCGGATGAATGGTCTACTGCCATCTTTGATTCATATGACAGGCCTTCATAGAAAATGTGCAGCTGCACCCATTCGTTGAACATATCTGGTGGGCACCTCCTTGTTAGGTCCTTAAACCTCTCCCATGCTTCATAAAGAGTCTCACCATCTTGTTGCCTGAAAGTTTGGACCTCAGCTCTCAGCCTATTGATTCGTTGAGGAGGGTAAAATCTTGCTAAGAATTTGTTCACCACATCTTCCCAAGTTATCAAGCTCTCCTTTGGGAAAGACTCCAGCCACTTGGCTGCCTTATCCTTGAGTGAGAATAGAAATAAGAGCAGTCTATAGGTGTCAGGATGAGCACCATTAGACTTTACTGTGTCACATATTCTTAGGAAGGTGGTTAGATGTTGATTGGGGTCTTCTTGGACACTTCCTCCAAACGAACAGTTGTTCTGAACAAGGGTGATGAGCTGTGGCTTCAGTTCAAAATTGTTGGCGTGGATGGTTGGCTTTTGAATGCTACTTCCACAGTTTCCTGGGTTTGGATTGATGTAAGAGCCTAAAACCCTTCTATCCTCCCCAGCATGATTTGCTCGACCTCTTTCGCCATGGTTGTGAGTCTCTTCTTCATGATGGTTTTCCATGTTTTCTTCCATGTTTAGTTCAAAGTATTCCTCCTCTTCCTCAGCACCAACTACTCTTTTTTCTCTTGCTTCCCTTCTTAATATTAAGAAGGTCCTCTCAGGTTCAGAATCAAAGGAAGTTGAAGCCCCGCTTCTTCTCCCTGTCATACAACCAACAAGTACAAGCAAGGAAAATAGATGCAGAAAGTATTTCTGTCAGAATTACTGTTAATGTGAGTGATGCAATATATCAAACAGTTAGTGGGTTAGTAAAATAAATTGTAAATAACAAAGAAAAAGTAAGGGGAAGGGAAGAAATGAACTAAAACAGAAAGTAAATTACTCAAACAGAAAATTAAATCAAACAAAACAAAAATGCTCAATCTGTTATCTTCCAATTTAATCATTGTTGATGCACAATCAATCCCCGGCAACGGCGCCATAAACTTGATGCACGGAAAACTTGTCTCATAACAAATTTCCTTCGGCAAGTGTACCGAATTTGTCGTCAAGTAAAAACTCACAATAGAGTGAGGTCGAATCCCACAAGGATTGATTGATCAAGCAACTTTAATTAGAGGAATATTCTAGTTGAGCGAATCAGAATTTGGGTTTAGAGTTGCAGAAAATTAAATGGCGGGAAAGTAAATAACAGAAAAGTAAATGCTAGAAATTAAGAGCTGAATGTAGATGACGGAAAGTAAATTGTAGAATCTTAAATGGGAATGGGGAATTGCTCATAAAAGTAAATGACTGAAATTAAAGAGAATGGGTAAGATCAGAAATGGGGAGTTCATTGGGCTCAGGAGATGTTGCATTCTCCTGATCAATTTCATTTTCATCTCTTCCTCAATCAATGCACTCATTGATCTCCTTGGCAATCTTAAGTGATCGAATTACAATTCCTTGTAATTCAATCTCTCAAATCTTGATCAATAGCCAATTCCTTGGTCAGTTGCTCATGAGAAGAAATGAAGTATGGTCACTGATTATACCAATGCATTTCCCAAATCAAGTGTTGAGAGGATTATAGTCACATATCCATCCAAACCCAATTTGGTCCAGCATGAGAAAGCGTTTCTTGCATGATCTCTTCATTCCTCTTTCAAGGTTCAGAAGAGATCCAACTTTGAATAGCTTCTTCTCCAAGATAACTACCTAATTGGATGAAGATCGAAAGCTTTCAAGTAAAATCAGGAGAAAAGATAGAAGAAGAATAATGAAAACTAGTATTGATCCATCAAATTACAACAGAGCTCCCTAACCCAATGAAAGGGGTTTAGTTGTTCATAGCTCTGGAAAATGAAAACAAAGATGGAGAATACATGATGAAACTAGAAGTGCAGAGAAAGTAAAATACAGAGAGTAGTTCTATGCCAAAAGGCTCCCTATAATTTCCAACTCCCAATTTAATTTAAAGCTACTCCTATATATACTACTCTTTTGTTCTTCTAGTTGGCTCTTCAAGTCTTGGGTATGGAACTCTACCATTGAAAATACATAAGTGAAGGGTTCAGGCATGGCCGAGAGGCCAGCCCTCAAACGTGATCTAAGATAGCATACAACTGATCAAAGATATCTAATACAGTAGTAAAAAGTCCTATTTATAATAAACTAGCTACTAGGGTTTACAGAAGTAGGTAATTGATGCATAAATCCACTTCCGGGGCCCACTTGTTGTGTGCTTGGGCTGAGCTTGAAGTCTACACATGGAGAGGTCATTCTTGTAGTTGGACGCCACCTTTTGTGCCATTTTGGGCATTGAACTCCACTTTGCAACTTGTTTCTGGCGCTGGACGCCAGAATTGGGTAGAGAGCTGGCGTTGAACGCCAGTTTGCGTCATCTAAACTTGGGCAAAGTATGGACTATTATATATTTCTGGAAAGCCTTGGATTTCTACTTTCCAACGCAATTGGAAGCGCGCCATTTTGAGTTCTGTAGCTCCAGAAAATCCATTTTGAGTGTAGGGAGGTCAGAATCCAACAGCATCAGCAGTCCTTCTTCAACCTCTGAATCTGATTTTTGTCCAAGTCCCTCAATTTCAGCCAGAAAATACCTGAAATCACAAAAAAATACACAAACTCATAGTAGTGTCCAGATATGTGAATTTAACATAAAAACTAATGAAAACATCCCTAAAAGTAACTAGATTCTACTAAAAACATACTAAAAAACAATGCCAAAAAGCGTATAAATTATCCGCTCATCACAACACCAAACTTAAATTGTTGCTTGTCCCCAAGTAACTGAAAATCAAATAGGATAAAAAGAAGAGAATATACTATAAATTCCAAACTATCAATGAAACATAGCTCCAATCAGATGAGCGGGACTTGTAGCTTTTTGCCTCTTGAATAGTTTTGGCATCTCACTTTATCCATTGAAGTTCAGAATGATTGGCTTCTATAGGAACTCTGAGTTTAGATAGTGTTATTGATTCTCCTAGTTCAGTATGATGATTCTTGAACACAGCTTCTTTATGAGTCTTGGCCGTGGCCCTAAGCACTTTGTTTTCCAGTATTACCACCGGATACATAAATGCCACAGACACATAATTGGGTGAACCTTTTCAGATTGTGACTCAGCTTTACTAAAGTCCCCAATTAGAGGTGTCCAGGGTTCTTAAGCACACTCTTTTTTTGCTTTGGACCTTGACTTTAACCGCTCAGTCTCAAGTTTTCACTTGACACCTACACGCCACAAGCACATGGTTAGGGATAGCTTGGTTTAGCCGCTTAGGCCAGGATTTTATTCCTTTAGGCCCTCCTATCCACTGATGCTCAAAGCCTTGGGATCCTTTTTATTTGCCCTTGCCTTTTGGTTTTAAGGGTTATTGGCTTTTTGCTCTTGCCTCTTGGTTTTAAGAGCTTTTGGCTTTTTCTGCTTCCTTTTTCTTTTTCTTTCTATTTTTTTTGCCTATTTTATTTTATTTTTTTCTGCAAGCTTTGTTCTTTGCTGCTTTTTCTTACTTCAAGAATCATTTTTATGATTTTTCAGATTATCAAATAACATGTCTCCTTATCATCATTCTTTCAAGAGCCAACATATTTAACATTCTTAAACAACAACTTCAAAAGACATATGCACTGTTCAAGCATTCATTCAGAAAAACAAGAAGCATTGTCACCACATCAATATAATTAAACTAAGTTCAAGGATAAATTCGAAACTCATGTACTTCTTGTTCTTTTGAATTAGAACATTTTTCATTTAAGAGAGGTGATGGATTCATAGGACATTCATAACTTTAGGACAAAGTTACTAACTACTAATGATCATGTAATGAAGAAACAAACATAGATAAGCACTTAACATATAGAAAACGAAAAACAGAGAAAGTAAGAACAAGGAATGAGTCCACCTTAGTGATGGTGGCGTTTCCTTCTTGAGGAACCAATGATGTCCTTGAGCTCTTCTATGTCTCTTCCTTGATCATGGTTCTTGGTGATCCATGCGTTGGCATAGAATTCTTGAACCATTAGGATGCCGACTTGTTGGATGGGATTTGTTAGAACTTCCCAACCTCTTCTTTGAATTTCATGTCGGATCTCCGGATACTCATTTCTTTTGAGTTTGAAAGGAACCTCGGGGATCACCTTCTTCTTGGCCACAACATCATAGAAGTGGTCTTGATGAGCTTTGGAGATGAATCTTTCCATCTCCCATGACTCGGAGGTGGAAGATTTTGTCTTCCCTTTCCCTTTTCTAGAGGATTCTCTGGTCTTAGGTGCCATCAATGGTAATGGAAAAACAAAAAGCTTATGCTTTTACCACACCAAACTGAGAATATTGCTCACCCTCGAGCAAGAAAAGAAAGAATTAGATGAAGAAGAAGAAGAAAATATGGAGAAGAGGGAGGAGGTGTGTTTCGGCCAAGAAGGGAAAGAGAGGGTTGTGTTGTGTGAAAATGAAGAAGAATGGAGGGCTATATATAGGGAAGGGAGGGGGGTTAAGTTTCGGCCATATAGGGTGGGGTTGGGTGGGAAATTGATTTTGAATTTTGAAGGTAGGTGGAGTTTATGAGGTAGGTTTATGGGGAAGAGTGGATGGATGTGAGTGGTGAAGAGGTGATGGGGAAGAGAGTTTATGGGATTGTGTGAAAGAGGGGTGAGAAGAAGTAAGTGGAGGTAGGTGGGGATCCTGTGGGGTCCACAGATCCTGAGGTGATCCTGTGGGGTCCACAGATCCTGAGGTTCTTAAGGATTTACAACCTTGCACCAAATTAGGCATGTAAAATGCCTTTGCACACAACTCTGGGCGTTCAGCGCCAAATTGGTGCTTGTTCTGGGCGTTGAACGCCCATTTGTTGCCCATTTCTGGCGTTGAACGCCAGAACCATGCTTGTTCTGGGCGTTCAGCGCCAGCTCTTCTCCAGGGTGCATTTCTGGTGTTCAGCGCCAGAACCATGCTCTGTTCTGGCGTTGAACGCCCAAAACATGCTTCTTACTGGCGTTTAAACGCTAGTAAGGCCTTCCTCCAGGGTGTGATTTTTCTTCTGCTATTTTTGATTCCGTTTTCAATTTTTTTGGATTTATTTTGTGACTCCACATGATCATGTACCTATAAAGACATATAACTAATAAAAATATAATTAAATAAAAATTGGGTTGCCTCCCAACAAGCACTTCTTTATTGTCAATAGCTTGACAGTGGGCTCTCATGGAGCTTCACAGTTGTGCAGAGCTTTGTTGAGACTCTCCAACACCAAACTTAGAGTTTGGATATGGGAGTTCAACACCAAACTTAGAGTTTGGTTGTGGCCTCCCAACACCAAACTTAGAGTTTGACCGTGGGGGCTCTGGTTGTCTCTGCAATGAGAGAAGCTTACTGTGCTTCCTCTCCATGGGTACAGAGAGAGATCCTTGAGTTTTAAACACAAGGGTGTCCTCATTTAATTGAAGGATCAATTCTCCTCTGTCCACATCAATCACAGCTCTTGCTGTTGCCAGGAAAGGTCTTCCTAGGATGATGGATTCATCCTCATCCTTCCCAGTATCTAGGACTATGAAATCTGTAGGGATGTAAAGGCCTTCAACCTTTACTAACACGTCCTCTACTTGTCCATAAGCCTATTTTCTTGAATTATCTGGCATCTCTAATGAGATTTTAGCAGCTTGCACCCCATAGATTCGCAGTTTCTCTATTACAGAGAGGGGCATGAGGTTTATCCCTGAACCAAGGTTACACAGAGCCTTAAAGATCATGGTGCCTATGGTACAAGGTATTATGAACTTTCCCGGATCCTGTTTCTTCTGAGGCAATGTCAGTTGATCCAGATCACTTAGTTCATTGGTGAACAAGGGAGGTTGATCTTCCTAAGTCTCAATACCATAATTTGGCATTTAGCTTCATGATTGCACCAAGGAACTTGGCAGCTTGCTCTTCAGTAACATCCTCATTCTCTTCAGAAGAGGAATACTCATCAGAGCTCATGAATGGTATAAGGAGGTTCAATGGAATCTCTATGGTCTCTAGATGAGCCTCAGAGTCCTTTTGTTCCTCAGAGGGAAGCTCCTTATTGATCACTGGACGTCCCAGGAGGTCTTCCTCCTTGGGATTCACGTCCTCTCCTTCCCTTACAGGTTCGGCCATGGTGCTTATGTCAATGGCCTTGCACTCTCCTTTTGGATTCTCTTCTGTATTGCTTGGGAGGGTACTAGGAGGGATTTCAGCGATCCTTTTACTCAGCTGGCCCACTTGTGCTTCCAAATTTCTAATGGAAGACCTTGTTTCATTCATGAAACTTACAGTGGCCTTGGATAGATCAGAGACTAAGTTTGCTAAATTAGAGGTACTTTGTTCAGAGTTCTCTGTCTGTTGCTGAGTGGATGATGGAAAAGGTTTATTATTGTTAAACCTGTTTCTTCCACCATTATTAAAGCCTTGTTGAGGCCTTTGATCCTTCCGTGAGAGATTTGGATGATTTCTCCATGATGGATTATAGGTGTTTCCATATGGTTCACCCATGTAATTTACCTCTGCTATTGCAGGGTTCTCAGGATCATAAGCTTCTTCTTCATAAGAAGCCTCTTGAGTACTGTTGGATGCAGCTTGCATTCTAGTCAGACTCTGAGAAATCATATTGACTTGCTGAGTCAATATTTTGTTTGAGCCAATATGGCATTCAGAGTATCAATTTCAAGAACTCCCTTCTTCATAGGCGTCCCATTACTCACATGATTCCTCTCAGAAGTGTACATGAACTGGTTATTAGCAACCATGTCCATGAGTTCTTGAGCTTCTGCAGGCATTTTCTTTAGGTGAATGGATCCACCTGCAGAAGTATCCAATGACATCTTTGATAGCTCAGATAAACCATCATAGAATATATCCAGGATGGTCCATTCTGAAAGCATGTCAGAAGGACACTTTTTGGTCAACTGTTTGTATCTTTCCCAAGCTTCATAGAGGGATTCACCATCTTTTTGTTTGAAGGTTTGAACATCCACTCTAAGCTTGCTCAGCTTTTGAGGAGGAAAGAACTTGGCTAAGAAAGTCGTGACCAACTTATCCCAAGAGTTCAGGCTGTCTTTAGGTTGAGAGTCCAACCATATTCTAGCTCTGTCTCTTACAGCAAAAGGGAAAAGCATCAGCCTGTAGACTTCAGGATTTACTCCATTAGCCTTAACAGTATCACAGATCTGCAAGAATTCAGTTAAGAACTGAAAAGGATCTTCAGATGGAAGTCCATGAAACTTGCAGTTTTGTTGCATCAGAGAAACTAGCTGAGGTTTCAGCTTAAAATTGTTTGCTCCAATGGTAGGAATGGAGATGCTTCTTCCATGTAAATTGGAATTAGGTGCAGTAAAGTCACCAAGCATTCTGCTTGCATTATTGTTGTTGGGTTCGGCTGCCATCTCCTTTACTTGTTCGAAATTTTCAATAAGGTTGTCTCTGGATTGTTGTAATTTAGCTTCTCTTAGTTTTCTCTTCAGAGTCCTTTCAGGTTCTGGATCAGCTTCAACAAGAATGCCTTTTTCTTTGTCCCTGCTCATAAGAAAGAGAAGAGAAAAAGAAAAGAAGAGGAATCCTCTATGTCACAGTAAAGAGGTTCCTTATTGTTAGTAGAAGAAGAAAAGGAATAGGGGTGAAGAAAAATGAAGAATCCAAACACAAAGGTGATGATAGGAGCAGAGATGTGAGATGAAGAGAAGTGTTAGTAGATGAATAAATAAATAGAAGGAGATGAGAGAGAAAGAAGATTTTCGAAAATAATTTTTGAAAAAGAGTTAGTGATTTTCGAAAATAGTTTTTGAAAAAGGTTGGTAGTTTTTGAAAATTTTAAAATCAAAAGTTAAAATAATTAGTTAATCAAAAAGAATTTTTGAAAAAGAGGGAAGATATTTTCAAAAATTAGAGAGAGAGAGTTAGTTAGGTAGTTTTGAAAAAGATAAGAAACAAACAAAAAGTTAGTTAGTTAGTTGAAACAAATTTTGAAAAGATAAGAAGTTAGGAAGTTAGAAAAGATATTTTGAAATCAAATTTTTGAAAAAAAGATAAGAAGAGAAGATATTTTTGAAAAGATATGATTGAAATTATTTTTTGAAAAAGATTTGATTTTTAGAATCACAATTAATGACTTATTCACTAGAAATCACAAGATATGATTCTAGAACTCAAAGTTTGAATCTTTCTTAACAAGCAAGTAACAAACTTGAAATTTTTGAATCAAAACATTAATTGTTATTGTTATTTTCGAAAATTTGATATAAAAATAAGAAAAAGATTTTTGAAAAATATTTTTAAAATTTTTGAAAATAACTAAGAAAAATGAAAAAGATTTGATTTTTGAAAAAGATTTTGAAAAAGATAAGATTTTTAAATTGAAAATTTGATTTGACTCATAAAAACAACTAGATTTTTAAAATTTTTGAAAAAGTCAAATCTAATTTTCGAAATTTTAAGAGAGAAAAAGGGAAAGATATTTTTTTTATTTTTCAATTTTTATGATGAGAGAGAAAAAACATGAAAATGATGCAACGCATGAAAATTTTGGATCAAAACAATGATGAACATCAAGAACATATTTTTGAAAAATTTTTAATGCAAGGAAAACATGCAAGACACCAAACTTAGAATTCTTTAATGCTTAGACACTAAGAATTCAAGAATGCATATGAAAAACAAGAAAAGACACAAAACATGCAAATGCAAAGATCAAACAAGAAGACTTACCAAGAACAACTTGAAGATCATGAAGAACACTATGAATGCATGAATTTTTGAAAAATGCAAGATGAATATGCAATTGACACCAAACTTTCAACTTGACTCAAGACTCAAACAAGAAACATGAAATATTTTTGATTTTTTTGATTTTATGATTTTTTTGTATTTTCTTTTAATTTTTTTTTCGAAAATCATTTTGAAAAAGAAAAATAAGGATTCCAAAATTTTTAATATGAATTCCAGGAGTCTTATGCTCTTTAGTCTAAAGCTCCAATCAAAGGGTCAGGCATGGCTTAATAGCCAGCCAAGCTCTAGCATGTAAATTACATCCATTGAGGTGATTAGTTGAAGACCAATCCCAAAGAAGTTTGGGTATGGCTTTACAGCCAGATAGGATTCAACATGTTTCATGAAACACTAGAATTCATTCTTAAAAATTCTGAAGAAAAATATATTTTTGAAAACATTTTTTTTTTTCGAAAACAGATAAAAAATTTTTTTTTTGAAAGATTTTTGAAAAATTTTTTTGAAAAGAAAATAAGAAGAAAATTACCTAATCTGAGCAACAAGATGAACCGTCAGTTGTCCAAACTCGAACAATCCCCGGCAACGACGTCAAAAACTTGGTGCACGAAATTGTGATCTCTGGTAACGGCTCCAAAAACTTGGTGCTCTAATCTCAATTCGTAATTTGTCACAACTTCGATACAACTAACCAGCAAGTGCACTGGGTTGTCCAAGTAATAAACCTTACGTGAGTAAGGGTCGATCCCACGGAGATTGTTGGTATGAAGCAAGCTATGGTCACCTTGTAAATCTCAGTCAGGCGGATAATAATTGATTATAGATTTTTCGAAAATAATACTAATTAAACAGAAACTAAGGATAGAAATACTTATGTAAATCATTGGTGAGAATTTCAGATAAGCGTATGGAGATGCTTTCATCCCTCTGAACCTCTGCTTTCCCGCTGTCTTCATTCAATCAGTCTTACTCCTTTCCATGGCAAGCTTTATGCAAGGGCATCACCGTTGTCAGTGGCTACAATCCCCTCCTCTTGTGAAAATGGTCCAAATGCTCTGTCACGGCACGGCTAATCATCTGAGGTTCCCGATCATACTGGAATAGGATTTACTATCCTTTTGCGTCTGTCACTACGCCCAGCACTCGCGAGTTTGAATCAATTTCAATCGCCTTGGAAGGAGGTTCTATAACCTAACTTTCCCATGGAGGTTCAGCATCTCCTAAGTCTGCAACCACTTCTTCCTTTTCAATAATTACAGCTTCCTCCACTTGTTTCAGTACAAAGTCATGCTCCGTACTGTCCATTGGAGTTTCTAGTATCTCCTTTATGCTACGCTCTTTTATTGATTCTCCACATGTAGCCATGGGAGCACTTTGAGTGTCCGAGCATTGGGAAGCTAATCGACTTATCGCTTGATTTAGTTGATATAGAATTGCATGAAATCGATCCGCTGCTTCCTTGAGATGATCCCTTGATTCTTCCTTCACTAATTCTTCAACCACTCCTTCGACTTCAAGAGTTTTTACTACCTTCACCTTTAGGGCCTCGTCTAGCTCCTTATGAAGTATGGATTCATGAAGATGAATCCTTCTCTCTTGTTCCATGTCAATAGCATCATTGAGATCATGTTGCTCTTAGATTGATGGATGTGGGTGCTCTTCCATGGATAGTGGTGATGGGATGGAGAGATCATTCTGTGGTTGACAAGAAAGTGCACTAGAGCTTGAGGGTTGATTGTTGAAGGTATTTGGTGGTCTGATTTGGGCAAAGAGAGCTTGTATAGTAGAGTTTAGATCGGCAAGTGCTTTCTCCATGGAGGTTCGGGGTGGATATGAGGGTTCATTTGTTGGGAGAAAGGGTTCTTGGTAGGAAGGTGGTTCATCTTGACAATGATAAGGAGATCGTGTATATTGAGGTGGTGGTTCATGAGAGTAATTGTGTTGGAATGGGGGTGGTTCTATGTATGGTTCATTTGGCTCATAAGGTGGTTGGTATGGTGGATACGGGTTAGGGTCATATGGAGATGAATGGTGGAAAGGGGCTTGTGAGTATGGTGGTCCAAAGCTATTTTGAGGAGGTGGTTCATTGGCATATGATGGAGCTTGCTGGTAACTACAAGGAGGTCCACCATATCTATTGTCTTGGCATGCATTGTAGGATGGTCGTTGTCCATGGTATCCTGGAAGGTGACGTTGCCGAAAGGGTTGATCAGATCCTCGTGGCTCCTTCCATCTCTGATTGTTTTGACCTTGATGCATGTTCCTGTTATAATTTCCATTCCTTGCAACAACATTGGAACCAAACTCAAAGCGAGAGGGGTGAGAACTCATAGAAACTAATAAAAATTAAAAACAAAAATAAAAATAAATAAACAACCAAAATAAAATATTTACAATAACCAATAATAAGGCACACGTTTGCAATTCCCCGGCAACGGCGCCATTTTGAAGAACTGAAGATTGATGGTTTAGAAGTTATAGTAAACTCTCGTTGCAAGTATAGTTACTAAACCAAGCAATCAATGTTTCTTACAAACGTTTTGGTTGTCAAAAGTAACAAACCCCTTTAAAATTGATAACCAAGTATTTAAACCTCGGGTCGTCTTCTCAAGAAATTGCAGGGAGGTGCTCTTATTATTGGTTATGAGTCCTGAAAATTGGGAGTTTTGAAAGTAAGGTAGAAGTATGTTAAATAATAAGAAAAATAAAATAGTAATAATAAAATAAACTCTTGGCAAGGTATTAGAACAGGAAGTCCTATCCTTATCAATTGTGATTAGAATTGGATTTTAATCCCACTTTGTTAACCTCTAACTATGAAGGTAAATCAAGTGGATTAATTAGCTTGATCCTCAGGTCCTAGTCAATTCCTATGGAAAGACTAGAGTTATTGGAGCAACTTCCAAATTCAACCACTGCTTTATTTGACAGCTCAAGCATTATCAATTACTTAACCAAAGCCAAAAGGAAGAAAATATCTAAATTAAATTAAAAGCATCAATATAAATAAATCAAAGCAATCTTAATTTTGAAATACCTCAAATAATATTAATTAAGAAAATCATAACATGAATGTAGCATTGGTGCACGAAATTGTGATCTCTGGTAATGGCTCCAAAAACTTGGTGCTCTAATCTCAATTCGTAATTTGTCACAACTTCGATACAACTAACCAGCAAGTGCACTGGGTCGTCCAAGTAATAAACCTTACGTGAGTAAGGGTCGATCCCACGGAGATTGTTGGTATGAAGCAAGCTATGGTCACCTTGTAAATCTCAGTCAGGCGGATAATAATTGATTATGGAGTTTTCGAAAATAATACTAATTAAACAGAAACTAAGGATAGAAATACTTATGTAAATCATTGGTGAGAATTTCAGATAAGCGTATGGAGATGCTTTCGTCCCTCTGAACCTCTGCTTTCCCGCTGTCTTCATTCAATCAGTCTTACTCCTTTCCATGGCAAGCTTTATGCAAGGGCATCACCGTTGTCAGTGGATACAATCCCCTCCTCTAGTGAAAATGGTCCAAATGCTCTGTCACGGCACGGCTAATCATCTGAGGTACCCGATCATACTGGAATAGGATTTACTATCCTTCTGCGTCTGTAACTACGCCCAGCACTCGCGAGTTTGAAGTACGTCACAGCCATCCCTTCTCGGATCCTACTCGGAATATCACAGACAAGGTTTAGACTTTCCGGACCTCAAGAATGGCTATCCATGGGTTCTAACTTATACCACGAAGATCCTGATTAAGAGATCCAAGAGATATTCATCATGTTCTTGGGTGCGAATGGATATCTTAGAAGCGGAATAAGTTGAATTGAATAGAAAGATAGTAGTACTTTGCATTAATCTTTGAGGAACAGCAGAGCTCCACACCTTAATCTATGGAGTGTAGAAACTCTACCGTTGAAAATACATAAGTGAAGGGTTCAGGCATGGCCGAGAGGCCAGCCCTCAAACGTGATCTAAGATAGCATACAACTGATCAAAGATATCTAATACAGTAGTAAAAAGTCCTATTTATAATAAACTAGCTACTAGGGTTTACAGAAGTAGGTAATTGATGCATAAATCCACTTTCGGGGCCCACTTGGTGTGTGCTTGGGCTGAGCTTGAAGTCTACACGTGGAGAGGTCATTCTTGGAGTTGGACGCCACCTTTTGTGCCATTTTGGGCGTTGAACTCCACTTTGCAACTTGTTTCTGGCACTGGACGCCAGAATTGGGCAGAGAGCAGACGTTGAACGCCAGTTTTCGTCATCTAAACTTGGGCAAAGTATGGACTATTATATATTTCTGGAAAGCCCTGGATGTCTACTTTCCAACGCAATCAGAAGTGCGCCATTTTGAGTTCTGTAGCTCCAGAAAATCTATTTTGAGTACAGGGAGGTCAGAATCCAACAGCATCAGCAGTCCTTCTTCAACCTCTGAATTTGATTTTTGCTCAAGTCCCTCAATTTCAGCCAAAAAATACCTGAAATCACAGAAAAACACACAAACTCATAGTAGTGTCCAGATATATGAATTTAACATAAAAACTAATGAAAACATCCCTAAAAGTAACTAGATTCTACTAAAAACATACTAAAAACAATGCCAAAAAGCGTATAAATTATCCGCTCATCAAGCATAAGCCAAATTGAAAAGATAAATAATAATTAAAAGTATATAATAAAAGTAGAAAATAAATAAGAGGAACATTGAACCTGTGATGAAAAAGAAATAATCTTAAATCCTAAAACTAAATCCTAAGAGAGAGGAGAGAGCCTCTCTCTCTAAAAACTACATCTAAAACCTAAAACTGTGTGTTGTGAGCTTATTCTCATGAATGAATGGATTCTCCCACTTTATAGCCTCTAATATATGTTTTCTAGGCCGCAAACTGGGTCGAAAACAGCCCAGAAATCGCTGGAGAAGAAATCTGCCATGCTGATTTTCGCCACTGCGACGCGTCCGCGTGGAGCACGCATTCGCATCGCCTAGCGTCAGGGTTTATATATTTGGCCTTAAGTTTCCTATGTTTAATCCTCTCTTATTACCATTAGATGCCTTGATATTTGTGTTAAGTGACTTCAGAGATTACTGGGCAGGAATGGCTCAGAGGATGGAAAGGAAGCATGCAAAAGTGGAAGGAATACAAGAAGTTGGAGAAACTGCTAAGCTGTCCAGCCTGACCTCTTCGCACTCAAACAGCTATAACTTTAGCTACAAAGGTCCAAATGATGCGGTTCCAGTTGCGTTGGAAAGCTAACATTCAGGGCTTCGATTTGATATATAATATGCCATAGTTCTCCTGATACTAGGCAACGCCAACGCGTGCTCCACACGGACGCATCGTAGTGGCAAAAATCAGCGTGGCAGATTTCTTCTCCAGCGATTTCTGGGCTGTTTTCGACCCAGTTTGCGGCCCAGAAATTACATATTAGAGGCTATAAAGTGGAGAAATCCATTCATTCATGAGAATTAGCTCACAACACACAGTTTTAGGTTTTAGATGTAATTTTTAGAGAGAGAGGCTCTCTCCTCTCTCTTAGGATTTAGTTTTAGGATTTAGGATTATTTCTTTTTCATCACAGGTTCAATGTTCCTCTTATTTATTGTCTACTTTTATTATATACTCTTAATTATTATTTATCTTTTCAATTTGGCTTATGCTACATTCATGTTATGATTTTCTTAATTAATATTATTTGAGGTATTTCAAATTTAAGATTGCTTTGCTTTATTTATATTGATGCTTTTAATTTAATTTAGATATTTTCTTCCTTTTGGCTTTGGTTAAGTAATTGGTAACGCTTGAGCTGTCAAATAAAGCAGTGGTTGAAATTGGGAGTTGCTTCAATAACTCTAGTCTTTCCATAGGAATTGACTAGGACCTGAGGATCAAGCTAATTAATCCACTTGATTTGCTGGATCCCCTGATTTCACAATGCAACCGTTTCAAGCGCATCACCCAGCAGTGGCTACAGATTTTGAAATAAAGACTGCACTGCTCAACTTGATGCCTAAGTTTCATGGCTTACCTGCTCAAGAGCCTATCAAGCACCTGGGGGATTTCCAAGCAGCCTGTTCTACTGTCAGGCGTGATGGTGTAGTTGAAACTTCTATTTTGTTGAAAGCTTTCCCATTCTCTCTTGAGGGGAAGGCGAGAGAGTGGTACTACACTCAACCCGCAGCAACTGTTTCTGACTGGGATACGCTTAGAAGAGAATTTTTAGAAAAATTCTTCCCAGCTGAAGTTACTGATAAACTGAGGAAGGACATTTCCATGATTGTTCAGGATGAATTCGAGACTCTCTACGAATACTGGGAGTGCTTCAACAACCTTCTTGAAGCATGTCCCCACCATATGATTGACAAGATAGTGCTGCTCAGTTACGTCACACAGGGCATGAGGCTCCAAGATAAAACCACATTGGAAAGTGCTAGCAATGGGTCTATGAAAAAGTACAAGACCACTGATGAGGCATGGCAATTGATCAGCGACTTGGCTGAGTCTACAAGGAATCACAGGCAGAAATAAGGCCGATCAAAAGCTGTTGCGGAGGTATCTTCTAGCAAGGAAACTACTACTCTGACTCAGAGTATATGTGAAATGACCAACTTACTGAAGCAGGTGCAGTTGAGTCAACAACAAGCACAGCAGAGCCAATAGTTAGTCCCACAGAGAGTGTGTGGGATCTGTGCTGATTACAACCATTATACTGATGAATGTCTGCAGCTCCAGCAGGAAAACAACATCGTGGCAGCCACTCATAACTTCTATGACCGTCCCAACCAAGGGTACAATCAAGGTGGCAGTTACAACCATGGATGGCAGGACAATTCTAACCAAGGTTGGAGAGATAATTCTAACCAGAATTGGAAGGATAACAATAACAGAAGAGGCAGAGACAATCAAGGATATCAGAGGTGGAATAATAACAACAATAGGCAGCAGAACCAGAACCAACCTTACAGAGTACCTCACCTGAGGCAGTCCCAAGGACCACAACACAACCAACAACAAGTTCCGCAGATCACTCAATCTAATTCTTTTCTGAGTGAAGAGGCACTTCAATCCATTGCGCAAGGACAAAAGAACGTGGAAAGTTCAGTTAATGGCCTAGCATCTGCTATACAAGCTCTCATCTCTCAGCTGGTATCACCCAATACTTCAATTACTCAACATGCAAGCTCCAAAGGGTGGCATCAATGCCATCACCCTAAGGTCCAGAACCACACTGCAAGAGAGGAATCAGGAGGAGCCAATCCCATCAGAATACGCCTCAGCTGAGGAGGTGGTAGAAGTAGAGGATGCTAAGCAGGAGAAGCTCAACCACAGAAAGAAGCACCAAAGGAGGCAGACCCTGCAGAAAATGCCCTCCCTATTCCATTTCCATAAATTGCAAGGAAGCCAAGGAAGCCAAGGAAGCAGATTGAGGTAACTGTTCCCCTTTTTGATGTTATTCAGCAGGTACCTAAATATGCAAAGTTTCTAAAAGATTTATGTATACATAAAGACAAAATTAATGAATTAGAAACTATTCCTTTAGGAAGTTCTATATCTGCTTTAATGGGAGGTATACCTGAAAAGTGTAGTGATCCAGGTCCATGTATGGTTAATTGTACTATTGGTGGTGTGATATTTTCTGACTGCATGTGTGATCTAGGAGCATGTGTTAGTATAATGCCTTTGTTTATTGATACGCACAAAACTTGTCTCTCAACAAATTTTCTTCGGCAAGTGTACCGAATTTGTCGTCAAGTAAAAACTCACAATAGAGTGAGGTCAAATCCCACAAAGATTGAATGATCAAGCAACTTTAATTAGAGGAATGTTCTAGTTGAGCGAACCAGAATTTGATTTGAGATTTGCAGAAAATTAAATGGCGGGAAAGTAAATAGCAGAAACAGTAAATGCTAGAAATAAAGAGCTGAATGTAAATGGTGGAAAGTAAATTGCAGAATCTTAAATGGGAATTGGGTAATTGCTCATAAAAGTAAATGGCAGAAATTAAAGAGAATGGGTAAGATCAGAAATGGGGAGTTCATTGGGCTCAGGAGATGTTGCATTCTCCGGATCAAGTTCATTTTCATCTCTTCCTCAATCAATGCATTCATTGATCTCCTTGGCAATCTTAAGTGATCGAATTCCAATTTCTTGGTAATTCAATCTGTCAAATCTTGATCAATAGCCAATTTCTTGGTCAATTGCTCATGAGAAGAGATGAAGTATGGTCACTAATTATACCACATGTATTTCCCAAATCAAGTGTTGGTAGGATTATAGTCACATATCCATCCAAACCCAATTTGGTCCAGCAAGAGAAAGCATTTCTAGCATAATCTCTTCATTCCTCTTTCAAGGTTCAGAAGAGATCCAAGTTTGAATAGCTTCTTTTCCAAGATAACTACCCAATTGGATGAAGATCAAAAGCTCTCTAGTAAAATCAAGAGAAAAGATAGAAGAAGGAGAATGAAAACTAATATTGATCCATCAAATTACAACAGAGCTCCCTAACCCAATGAAAGGGGTTTAGTTGTTCATAGCTCTGAAAAATGAAAACCAAGATGGAGAATACATGATGAAAGTAAAACTAGAAGTGCAGAGAAAGTAAAATACAGAGAGTAGTTCTATGCCAAAGGCTCCCTAAAGTTTCCAACCCCCCAAACTAATTCAAAGCTACTCCTATATATACTACTCTTCCGATCTTCTAGTTGGCTCTTCAAGTCCTGGGTATGGGCCTCTGGATCTTGAGTTTTGAAGCAGTTATCCTTTTCCTTGGGCTTAGCTTTGCTTGCAGAGAGAAAAGGTGAAGTGGGCAGAGACTTTGACTCAGGACGTTAGTGGTGTCAACGTTAAGTGAAAGTGTGGGTTCGAGAACGTTAGTGACAATCACCTTTTTCACTAATGTTCCTAACCCAAATATGATCACGTTGACTTCAACGTTAGTGGCACTAACGTGACCACTAACTTTGCCTCTTGGTCCTTCGCACACGTTATTGGGACTTACCTTTCCCAATAACGTGGAGAGTCCTCCCTTGTCCCTACGTTAGCGTCCACGTTAACTAGGTTAACGTGGTTTCTAACGTAGTAATGCCAATCCTTCGAGAACGTTAGTGACACATACCTTTGTCACTAACGTTTCAATGTGCCCCTATTTCCCACGTTAGAGTCCACGTTAACTAAGTTAACGTGGCTTCTAACGTAGTCATGCTAGCCATCTCCAACGTTAGTGACAAAGGTGAGTGTCACTAACGTTGGCTCATCATCTCTTTATCCACATTAGCTTCCACGTTAACTAAGTTAACGTGGGAGTTAACGTTGCTCATGGTGGCTCTTGGTGGTTCACCCCAACATTAGTGACAAAGGTAAGTGTCACTAACGTTGGCTATCAATTGCTCTCTCCACGTTAGCTTTCACGTTAACTAAGTTAACGTGGGAGTTAACGTGGCTTATGGAGGCTTGGCCAACGTTAGTGAAAAAGGTGAATGTTACTAACGTTGGCTTCTCTTTTGCTTCTTAACGTTAGAGTCCACGTTAACTAAGTTAACGTGGCTCTTAACGTGGCCACTTATGAGCTTGGTCCAACGTTAGTGACAAAGGTAAGTGTCACTAACGTTGGCTCCATTTTCTTTCTTCCATATTAGAGTTCACGTTAACTTAGTTAACGTGACTCTTAACGTGGGTTATGATGGCTTCGAGGGCATTATTGGCGATTACTTTTCTCATTAACGTTGCAAGTTAGCTCCCATTCCACGTTAGTGGTCACGTTAGTTAGACTACCGTGGCTGCTAACGTGGTTCTTCCTTGCTTCCTTTGTCCTGAAATCAAGCAATAAAGTGCATCAAAGTTCTAATCCAAATCATGAGACATGCATCCTCTGATTTGTCATATAATTCATGAAAAATTCTCATGAAATCATGTAAAGTGCACAATGTATGCTTGAATCAAGATGTAAGTGAATATCTACCCAAAACTAGCTTATTTTCTAAGAAAATGCATGAAACTACCTTAAAAATAGTAAAGAAAAGGTCAGTGAAACTGGCCAAAATGCCCTGGCATCACTTATATATGATACTTTGAGGCTCCCTCCCTTAAAAAGGTCGGCAGCTCATTTTGTGTTAGCAGATAAAAGCATTATTACAGTGGTTGGAGTAGCTGAAGATGTATTAATGAGCATTAAGGGACTCACATTTCCCATTGACTTCTATATTCTAGAAATTCCCCCTAATGACTCAGAAAGGCCATCATCAATCCTGCTTGGAAGACCATTCCTGAAGACTTCAAAATTCAAGCTAGACGCATTTTCCAGAACTTATTCCTTTGAAATAGATGGCAGAATAGTGAAATTCAGTTTAAATGGAGCTATGAAGCACCCTTCGGATGACCTTTCTATCTCCCAGTGTGACATCATAGATGAAACCGTAGCTGAAGTTCACCAGGTGGAATTAGAAGAGAAATACACAGGACAAGGTCCAAGTGTGGGGACACTTTTGCAGGACAACGAGGGCACTTTGCCATTATCACCAGCCCCAGATAATCCAGAGCCTGACCATGAGCAGAAATTGGAATTAAAGCCCCTCCCTCTACACCTCAAGTATGCTTACCTTGAGGACAAGCAGAAGTTTCCAGTTATCATTGCAAGGGAACTCACTTCCCAACAAGAAGAACAGCTACTCAATCTGCTGAGGAAACACAAGAAAGTAATTGGATGGAGCCTGGTGATGCCAGGGCATCTTAGCCAGTTTCACTGACCTTTTCTTTATTGTTTTTAAGGTAGTTTCATGCATTTTCTTAGGAAATAAGATAGTTTTGGGTGGATATTCACTTACATCTTGATTCAAACATACATTGTGCATTTTACATGATTTCATCAGGATTTTGCATGAATTATATGATAAATTGGATGATGCATGATCCATGATTAAGAGCAAGACTTTGATGCACTTTGTTTGATTGATTTTAGGCCAAAAGAAGAAGAGAAGAAGCCATGTTAGTAGCTACGTTAGTTACACTAATGTGGGCACTAACGTGGAAGGAAGGAGAGCCCCAACGTTAGTGAGAAAAGTTAGTGGCATTAACTTTGAAGAAAGGGAATTTGAGCCAACGTTAGTGACACTTAACATTATCACTAACGTTGGCCAATGCTCACAAGTGGCCACGTTAGAGTCCACGTTAATTTAGTTAACGTGGCCTCTAACGTTAAAAGGGGGAAAGGAAGCAAACGTTAGTGACATTCAACATTGTCACTAACGTTGGCCTAAGTGCACAATGCCACGTTAACTCCGACGTTAACTTGGTTAACGTGGAAGCTAACGTGAAGAGGCAAGAGTGGTCGACAACGTTAGTGACACCCAACATTGTCACTAACGTTGGAAGCAACCACATATCCCCAAGAAGCCACGTTAACTCCCACGTTAAACTAGTTAACGTGGAAGTTAACGTGAAGAAGAAGAAGTTGTCGACAACGTTAGTGACACCAAACATTGTCACTAACATTGCCAACACAAGCCACAAAGAGCCACGTTAACTCCCATGTTAACTTAGTTAACGTGGTAGTTAACGTGGGCAAAAGTCCTACCTGGCAGCTTGACTATGCCTTCTTCAAACAAGAATAACTTGAGCCACAAAACTCCAAATGAGGTGATTCCAGTGGCATTGGAAAGTAGGATTCCAGAGCTTTCCAAGAATATATGGAACTACATGGTTGACACTAAATTTGAGGGAGAAAACCTGCCCCGAAAGTGCAATGATGAACATGGTGTCAACCTGTATTAAGGCCAACTGACCTCTTTACCTTCCAAGAAGTATAACTCGAGTTGTAGAGCTCCAAATGATGCGCTTCCAAAGGCATTGGAAAGTAGACATCCAGGACTTTCCAACGATATATAATAGTATGGGGTGGACACTAAGTTTGAGCTTCAGAAACGGGAAATCGCTGGCGTTATTGGCAATCAACATTTCCAGTAACGTTGGCATATATGCCAGCGACCATGTCCACTTCAAAGTAGCATAACTTGAGCTACAGAGATCCAATTGAGGTGATTCTAGTTGCGGTAGAAAGCTGACATTCAGAGCTTTCCAAAAATATATAATACTCTATAGTGGGCATGAAATTTGAGCACAAACAGGAGGCATCTTTTAAGCCCCAAAAATACCAACTGGGCAGCAAGTGCAACGTTAGCCACAATAACTTCAGCACCAACGCCACACTTGTAGCGTTAGTGTGGCTAACTTTAGCACTAACTTTAGCACCTGGGCCTCAACTTAACTCACTTCTCTCTCAAGTCCACTTCAAAGCTCAAGCAAGCAAGCCCACAATTGTCAACCAATCAAGACCACAAGAAGCATCTAGAATAGGAATTTTCATTTTATTGTAATTTGCTTTTATTTTCATTTTGTAATTTAGGAGAGCCTATATAAAGGCCTTAGTTTTTACATTCAAAGCATTCTGTAATTCTGGAGAATTGAAGGAAGGGGAAGAGAGTGAAGATCAATTCGAACTTCTGTAAATTGGCACACTCCAAGGGGAGTGGGTCTTCGGACCCCTCCCCTCAACTACTCTTCTTCCTTTTCTCTTCTTTTCTTCCTTAGGAGTAGTTTCATTTTAGTTGTAATTTTCATTTATTAATTTTGAAGTTTCAATTTCAGTTTCAATCTTCATCTTTACTTTTCTGCACTTTCTTTCTTTTCAATTTTGGTAGAGCAATGATCAACTAGCTCTTTTCATTGGGTTAGAGAGCTCTATTGTGATTCAATGGATTAAGTGTAGTTCTTATTCTTCTTCTTCTTTCTTTTCTCTTGATTTTACTTGAAAGCTTTCGATCTTCATCCAATTGGGTAGTGATCTTGGAAAAGAAACTATTCATACTTGGATCTCTTCTGAACCTTGGAAGAGGAATGAAGAGATCAAGCTAGAAATGCTTTCTCATGCTGGACCAAATTGGGTTTGGATGGATATGTGACTATAATCCTCTCAATACTTGATTTAGGAAATGCATGTGGTATAATCAGTGACCATACTTCATCTCTTCTCATGAGCAATTGACCAAGGAATTGGCCATTGATCAAGATTTGAGAGATTGAATTACAAGAAATTGTAATTCAATCACTTAAGATTGCCAAGGAGATCAATGAGTGCATTGATTGAGGAAGAGATGGGAATGAACTTGATCCGGAGGATTGCAATATCTCTTGATCCCAATGTTCATTTTATTTTTAGTTCTTACATTTACTTTTCTTGCCATTTTACTTTTCTGCACTTTATTGCTTTCTTTACTTTTCTGTCAATTTACAATTCTTGCTGCTCATCACTCCAATATGATTTGTCTAACTAGGATAATCAATTAACCATTGATTGCTTAATCTGTTAATCTCTGTGGGATTCGACCTCACTCTATTGTGAGTTTTACTTGACGACAATTCGGTACACTTGCCGAAGGGGAATTTGTTGAGAGACAAATTTTCCACGCATCAAGTTTATGGCGCTGTTGCCGGAGATTAATTGTGATTAACAAACTACCAGTTGGTTGATTACCTAGATTAGACATTTTCTTTTGTTTTGCTTTATTCATGTAATTGCTTTAGTTCTTTATTTTCTATGCTCTCTAACTGTTTGTGTTAATGCCTCACCAAGAAGCCCCTGTTCGTGACAGCTTTGGCTCTTGGTGATTTTGTTATTACTACAACAGTTCTTTACTCAGCTTCTTTCCAAATAAAATTGGCATATGATCACATTCTAAGTTTGGTGTTGCCCTGCAACAATCTGTTTTCAATCTTTTTGGATACTTGCATCAATTCTAAGAGAAAGTGTCACACTAAGTTTGGTGTGCCACTTATTTTTCTATGCAATGTATCCAGCAACACCACTTGTTTGTATAATCATAATGCCTTTGCTTCTTAGGCTTGCAGTGTTACCCTTAATTTTTGCTTGCTTAACCACATACATCACTTACATTTCAGTATGTAAGACGTTCATGACCCATCATAGACCCCACCACCACTGTTTTATTTGCTGCTTGAAGACAAGCAATTAGTCTAAATTGGTGTGGGAAGGGAGAAAAGTAGGAGAAGAAGGACAACAACAATAAAAATGAACTACAAGGTGGTAAAGTTCCTTTTTCCTCTTACTTATTTCCAGTACATTCAATTGCATGATTGTCTTCTAAGTTCTTTGTATGTTTGTGTGCTTGTTCCTTGTAAATAAGCATGTCAATTCTGTCTTTTAAACTTTTTATTGATTAAGGCTGTGTTTTCTAGTCTGAATGTCATTATTGCATCCTTACTTTGCTTACTTGTATGCTTGTCCCTTTTAAATCAAATGAAAGGAGAATGAGTGTTTTTAAAAGACCAGAGTAGAGTTCATACTATGGAATGAGTTCATGAGTTTGTGGTATGATCATAAGTTAGCTAAGTTGGTTCAACCTTAAGGTGGAATGACAACTATCTATCCTGAATCATATGCTTTGAAAACACCCCATGAGACTAGCTAAATAATAAGATCCTAATAAGAAAAAGGGAAAGAACAATAAAGGTTGAAAAATAAAAGAAAAAGAGTAAGCAATAAGGCAAGGCACCAATGGTTTTAATCTTGAGGCATGTGTCTGTGGTGCTCCTGTGTGAGGGATCTACTTGGATGAATAAGCTCTTAGGGGTGCCTTATCACTTGGTAACTTGGGTTAACTAACTCGGGATTATTAGCTGAAAGTCCACTATCAAGAGTAACCCTTACTACAGAGCATTTAGTAACCCAAAGAGGTGCTGGACACCAAGGTCTCAAGAAAAGAAAATAAATAAACTATATGCCTGTGGTGTGTATGTATGGGGGAGAGACTTGAGCAAGTAAGTCCTTAGGGGTGCTTCAACACCTAGCACCTTGAACCAACTGGTTCGGGAGTGTTGGCTGAAAGCTTATTTTAAAGAGTTGCCCCCTTACAGAACACTTAGCTTAAGAACAAAAATAAGCCCTGAAATGACAACAAAAGGATCAATGAATAAAAGTCTCATAGGATGCAATCAAAGTGAGTGTTTTAGGACATGATAAAGGTCTGAAAGCCAGTAAAGGAATGAACCTAAGTTGCTATGCATGAAACCACCATAAAATCAGTGACATGACTTCCACAAGAATGACTCATTTCTCTTGGCATTCCATTCATCATTCTCTTGTTCCAGAACTTGCTTAGGGACAAGCAAGCTTTAAGTTTGGTGTTGTGATGCCAGGGCATCTTGGCCAGTTTCACTGACATTTTCTTTACTGTTTTTAAGGTAGTTTCATGCATTTTCTTAGGAAATAAGCTAGTTTTGGGTGGATATTCACTTACATCTTGATTCAAATATACATTGTGCATTTTACATGATTTCATCAGGATTTTGCATGAATTATATGATAAATTGGATGATGCATGATCCATGATTAAGAGCAAGACTTTGATGCACTTTGTTTGATTGATTTCAGGCCAAAAGAAGAAGAGAAGAAGCCATGTTTGTAGCTACGTTAGTTACACTAATGTGGGCACTAACGTGGAAGGAAGGAAAGCCCCAACGTTAGTGAGAAAAGTTAGTGGCATTAACTTTGAAGAAAGGCAATTTGAGCCAACATTAGTGACACTTAACATTATCACTAACGTTGGCCAATGCTCACAAGTGGCCACGTTAGAGTCCACGTTAATTTAGTTAACGTGGCCTCTAACGTTAAAAGGGGGAAAGGAAGCAAACATTAGTGACATTCAACATTGTCACTAACGTTGGCCTAAGTGCACAATGCCACGTTAACTCCCACGTTAACTTGGTTAACGTGGAAGCTAATGTGAAGAGGCAAGAGTGGTCGACAAGGTTATTGACACCCAACATTGTCACTAACGTTGGAAGCAACCACATATCCCCAAGAAGCCACGTTAACTCCCACGTTAACCTAGTTAACGTGGAAATTAACGTGAAGAAGAAGAAGTTGTCGACAACGTTAATGACACCAAACATTGTCACTAACGTTGCCAACACAAGCCACAAAGAGCCACGTTAACTCCCACGTTAACTTAGTTAATGTGGTAGTTAACGTGGGCAAAAGTCCCACCTGGCAGCTTGACTATGCCTTCTTCAAACAAGAATAACTTGAGCCACAAAACTATAAATGAGGTGATTCCAGTGGCATTGGAAAGTAGGATTCCAGAGCTTTTCAAGCATATATGGCACTACATGGTTGACACTAAATTTGAGGGAGAAACCTGCCCCGAAAGTACAATGATGAACATGGTGTCAACCTGTATTAAGGCCAACTCACCTCTTCACCTTCCAAGAAATATAACTCGAGTTGTAGAGCTCCAAATGATGAGCTTCCAAAGGCATTGGAAAGTAGACACCCAGGGCTTTCCAACGATATATAATAGTATGGGGTGGACACTAAGTTTGAGCTTCATAAACGGGAAATCGCTGGCGTTATTGGCAATCAACATTTCCAGTAACGTTGGCATATATGCCAGCGACCATGTCCACTTCAAAGGAGCATAACTTGAGCTACAGAGGTCCAATTGAGGTGATTCTAGTTGCGTTAGAAAGCTGACATTTAGAGCTTTCCAACGATATAATACTCTATAGTGGGCATGAAATTTGAGCACAAACAAGAGGCATCTTTTAAGCCCCAAAAATACCAACTGGGCAACAAGTGCAACGTTAGCCACAATAACTTCAGCACCAACGCCACACTTGTAGCGTTAGTGTGGCTAACTTTAGCACTAACTTTATCACCTGGGCCTCAACTTAACTCACTTCTCTCTCAAGTCCACTTCAAAACTCAAGCAAGCAAGCCCATAATTGTCAACCAATCAAGACCACAAGAAGCATCCAGAATAGGAATTTTCATTTTATTGTAATTTGCTTTTATTTTCATTTTGTAATTTAGGAGAGCCTATATAAAGGCCTTAGTTTTTACATTCAAAGCATTCTAGAATTCTGGAGAATTGAAGGAAGGGGGAGAGAGTGAAGACCAATTCGAATTTCTGTGAATTGGCACACTCCAAGGGGAGTGGGTCTTCGGACCCCTCCCCTCAACTACTCTTCTTCCTTTTCTCTTCTTTTCTTCCTTAGGAGTAGTTTCATTTTAGTTGTAATTTTCATTTATGAATTTTGAAGTTTCAATTTCAGTTTCAATCTTCATCTTTACTTTTCTGCACTTTCTTTCTTTTCTATTTTGGTAGATTAATGATCAACTAACTCTTTTCATTGGGTTAGAGAGCTCTATTGTGATTCAATGGATTAAGTGTAGTTCTTATTCTTTTTCTTCTTTCTTTTCTCTTGATTTTACTTGAAAGCTTTCGATCTTCATCCAATTGGGTAGTGATCTTGGAAAAGAAACTATTCATACTTGGATCTCTTCTGAACCTTGGAAGAGGAATGAAGAGATCAAGCTAGAAATGCTTTCTCATGCTGGACCAAATTGGGTTTGGATGGATATGTGACTATAAACCTCTCAATACTTGATTTGGGAAATGCATGTGGTATAATCAGTGACCATACTTCATCTCTTCTCATGAGCAATTGACCAAGGAATTGGCTATTGATCAAGATTTGAGAGATTGAATTACAAGAAATTGTAATTCAATCACTTAAGATTGCCAAGGAGATCAATGAGTGCATTGATTGAGGAAGAGATGGGAATGAACTTGATCCGGAGGATTGCAATATCTCTTGATCCCAATGTTCATTTTATTTTTAGTTCTTACATTTACTTTTCTTGCCATTTTACTTTTCTGCACTTTATTGCTTTCTTTACTTTTCTATCAATTTACAATTCTTGCTGCTCATCACTCCAATATGATTCGTCTAACTAGGATAATCAATTAACCATAGATTGCTTAATCCGTTAATCTCTGTTGGATTCGACCTCACTCTATTGTGAGTTTTACTTGACGATAATTCGGTACACTTGCCGAAGGGGAATTTGTTGAGAGACAAATTTTCCACGCATCACGTGGCGGATATAGTAGGCATCAGCCCTCAAGTTTGTGAGCACAGAATATTCCTAGAAGAGGGAGAAAAGCCCATCCATCAACCTCAGAGAAGACTGAATCCCACCATCTTAGAAGTTGTCAAGAAAGAAGTGACCAGGCTACTTGAAGCAGATATCATTTACCCCATTTCAGATAGCGAATGGGTCAGTCCAGTACAAGTGGTGCCTAAGAAGTCTGGAATCACAACAGTAAGAAATGAGCATGGAGATCTTCTAACAACTAGAGTGCAGAATTCATGGAGAGTTTGCATTGACTATAGGCGTCTTAACCAAGCCACTCGCAAGGATCATTACCCCTTGCCATTCATTGATCAGATGCTTGATTGTCTGTTAGGTAAATCCCATTATTGCTTTTTAGATGGTTATACAGGCTATTTTCAAATCTATATAGCTCCTGAAGATCAGGAAAAGACTACTTTTACATGTCCTTTTGGAACTTATGCTTAAGAGAATATCCTTTGGCTTGTGTAATGCACCAGCTACTTTCCGAAGGTGCATGATGAGTCTTTTCTCTGACCTTATTGAGGACTGTATGGAGGTTTTTATGGATGATTTTAGCATTTATGGTGATTCATTTAGCCTTTTCTTGGATAATTTATCTAGAGTATTAGATAGATGTGTCCGTACAAACCTTGTATTGAATTTTGAAAAATGTCATTTTATGGTTAAACAAGGGATTGTACTAGGACATGTTGTGTCCAATACTGGCATTTCTGTAGATCCAGTAAAAGTGGATGTTATTTCTAGTTTACCTTACCCCTCCTCTGTGAGGGAAATCCATTCGTTCCTTGGCCATGCAGGTTTTTACCAGAGATTCATTAAGGACTTTAGTAAGGTAGCACTTCCCTTATCCAGATTATTGCAGAAAGATATTGAGTTCGAGTTCAGTGAGGATTACAAACAAGCATTTGATAAGCTGAAGACTGCCCTGACTCAATCTCCAATTGTGAGAGGACCTGACTGGAGCCAGCCATTTGAAATCATGTGCGATGCTTCCAACCATGTAGTAGGAGCAGCGCTGGTTCAGCGTGAAGGTAAGGATCCTTTTGTAATTGCTTATGCGTCTAAGACTTTACATGCAGCTTAGTCTAATTACACTATTACTGAGAAAGAACTTCTTGCTATTGTTTTTACTCTGGATAAATTCTGAGCCTATTTACTTGGTACTGAAGTAGTAGTGTACTCAGACCATGCGGCTCTAAAGTATTTAATAGCTAAAAAGGAGTCCAAACCAAGGCTTATACGTTGGATACTGCTACTACAAGAATTTAATTTAGAAATTAAGGATAAGAGTGGTAACCAGAATCTAGTGGCAGACCACTTGAGTCGCCTTGAGCACATTAAGGATACCGCCACTCCTATAAATGATAATTTCCCATTTGATGACTTACAAGCCATATCTGAAGTAATCCCTTGGTATGCACATGTAGCTAATTATCTATTTAGCCGCACCTTTCCTCCAAACTTTACAAAGCATCAAAGAGACAAGCTGAAAAGCGAGTTCAAATATTATATATGGGATGACCCATATTTATGGAGATGTGGCACAGACCAGGTAATTAGGCGATGTGTGTCTCAATCAGAATTCCAGTCCATTTTAGAGGCCTGTCACTCATCTGAGAGTGGAGGACATTTTGGCCCTCAAAGAACAGCTAGAAAAATTTTAGACTGTGGATTTTGGTGGCCTACCCTTTTTAAAGACGCTGCTGAATTTTGTAAATCTTGTTCCCCGAGCCAAAGGTTTGGTAATATATCCAAGAGGGATGAGATGCCTCAATAGACTATGTTTTTCTGTGAAATCTTTTATGTTTGGGGCATTGACTTCATGCGTCCATTTCCAAATTCTAATGGTTATTTTTATATATTGTTAGCTGTAGATTACGTTTCTAAATGGGTGGAAGCAATTCCTACCCGCACTGATGATGCTAACACTATTGTTTCCTTTGTTAAAAACCACATTATTTGTTGCTTTGGATTACCACGAGCAATCGTGAGCGATCAAGGCACCCATTTCTGTAACAGGAGACTAACATGATTACTGAAGAAGCATGGGATAGTTCATAAAGTGGCAACAGCCTACCATCCCCAGACTAATGGGCAAGCTAAGGTGTCTAACAGAGAGATAAAGAGTATATTGCAGAAGATAGTCAAACCTAATAGAAGAGACTGGAGCACCAGGTTACAAGATGCACTCTGGGCATACAGAACTGCATACAAGACACCCATTGGGATGAGTCCCTTCCGCTTAGTTTATGGAAAGGCATGTCACCTCCCAGTAGAGGTAGAGCACAAAGCCTTTTGGGTAGTAAAGGAGTGCAATATGGAATTTGAGAAGGCCGGAACTGAGAGAAAGTTGTGACTGCAAGAATTAGAGAGCCTACGCCTAGAAGCTTATGAGAACTCAAGACTGTACAAGGAAAAGATGAAGGTTGTGCATGATAAGCACATCAAGAGGAGAGAGTTCCAACCTGGGGACTTTGTCCTCCTTTACAACTCTAGACTGAGACTCATGCCAGGCAAGTTGAGATCAAGGTGGGAAGGTCCATATAGAGTAGCGAAAGCTGAGCCATACGGAGTTTTCCACCTGAGTCATCCTTCAAGCTCTGAATTTATCAAAGTTAATGGACATCGCCTGAAACTATATCATGGTGCGAAGGTGACAAAAACTAGGGAGCTAGAAATCTTCCTCTTGCAGGATCCACCCACAGCAGAAGACTGAGCTAGTGGAGCGTCCAACTTAAGGACGTTAAAGCAAAGTGCTGGGTGGGAGACAACCTACCATGGTATGATCATTCCTTTCTTTATTCTTAGTTTTCTTTTTCAATAACTCTTCCCTTTATTAGCACATATAGTTTGCATCTGCATTTGTATATTTTTATTTTTAAAAAAAAAGGAGAGGGGGAGCACACGATGCGACAGCGTCGCCGACGCGTCCGCGTCGCAGGTGGCTCAGAAAGAATAAGAAATCGAACAGAAAGTCACGCGAGAGTGTGGATGGAGGCGTGCCTTTGGCACAAATCACCCCACGCGACCGCGTCCGCGTCACCCACGCATCCGTGTGACATAAAAATCGACGTAAGAAAGGGTGCATGGCCGGAAGTTGTGCTGAAGTGGGGCTGGACTGGCACTAGTCGCACAAGCCCTACCACGCAAACGCGTGACCCACGCATCCGCGTCGTATTACGAAATATACCATCCACGCGATCGCGTCCACCACGCGATCGCGTTACCCTGGAATTTGGCAATAATGCATTTTGAACAGAGAGTTGTGCGAGCGCGAGGCTGCCCTCGCGCCAGTAGCACAAAACAAGTCATGTGTCCGCGTGACCGACGCGACCGTGTTGACTCATCTAAGCGCCATCTGTGCGAACGCGTCTCCCACGCGTCCGCGTCGCTTGCGCTGCACAGCATAACCTAATCTGCCAAAATATCTTATCTTTCTCTTCCCCAAATCCTATTTTTTCTTTTCCCTCCTTATTTTTTCCTTCTTCCTTCTTCCTTCTTCCTTCTTTCTCACTCTCTACTTTTTCTCTCTCTCACCACCATTATCAAGGTTTTTCTTTTCTTCTTCCCTCCTTACTTTTCTATTCTTCTTCTTTTTATGTTATCTTTTTCTTTTCTTTGTCCTTGCATTATCCATATTTTTTTCCTTTATTTTTCTTTTAATTGGTGTTGGAAATTTATTTGGTCACTATTCTTTCCTATGATTTGCTTGTGAATTATTCAGGAACCGTTTGGCAATTATATATTACTTTTTAAAAGGGTTACTTGCATGTTCAATTTATTATTTTCATTAACTTATTTACCATGCATGCTATGTGTTTGTGAAAATGTCCGTATGGTATTGTGCACTATTTTTAGATTTCTTTTATTCTACTACTCTAAATGCTTGCTTTTCACAAAATCATTTTTTATATTCTATTAATTTAATATAATTGTAATTACAAACAGGTTATTAGTTTGAAAGGCTTGGTAATCTAACATGGACATTGAATGCTTGATCTATGCTACTCATGCCTTTGCCTGCATGCCAATAAACACCTTGCATTTAATTGTCATCATATGCACTGGCTATTTTCCGTTTATAACTTTTCACATGTAGTCATGACCATGTGTTAACATCATTCATCTTTTAATGTGCATTAGTTACCACCTTTCCCGTTCTCTTCCTTGCTCTATCCCTTGACATTTTAACATACTTTCTCTTTTCTCTCTTTTAGGATGGCCACCAAGAAAAGCAAGGAGAAAGCTACTCCCAAATCACCAGCAAGAAGAGGCACAAAGAGAGCATTAATGGCAGAGCCATCTTCAACTGCAGTAAAGCCCTCAACAAAAAGAATTAAGAGGATTATAAAGGTTGATGAAAAAGAGAAAGCTTTCCCAGCAAAGGACACTGCGCGATTTACCAATCACTACTGTGAGCAGATGTTCTCCATCCTGGCAACAAGGAGTTACAACAACGAATACCTTCTTATCCTCCCGACCCGTATTGCTGAATTTGTTAAGCCACAAATTGCACGAAGACAATGGAGTTTCCTACAGAGACAGCCACGACAGGTTAATCTTTCTTGGGTGGTCGAGTTTTACTCTAATTTCCACCTGCCAACCCTGCAGTCTGTCTATGTCCATCAGAAGCAAGTCCCCGTTGCAGAAAAGGCCATTCAACGAGCTTTAGATCTTCCCCCTACTCCAAAAAGGACTGGACGCATTTCAAGAAGCCGCACTTAAGCGCCAAATGTACCAATTTGACTGGGACGTTGTTCTTAGAGTTATCGTACTACCTGGCAGCAGATGAATCTACGGATACCATCGTTCCCATCCTAAGGGAATATTGGCTTCCGCACTTACCTTGGAGGCTCGCGTATGGGCACAGATTATGTCCCATTATGTATTTCCGAGCACTCACGAGTCCTTCTTCACTACAGTCATGGCCGTTCTACTATGGTGCATCCTTACAGACCAGCCTCTGAACCTACCAAGACACATCCGGAATGCCATGGGACACGTACAAATTGTGGGCAACTTACCTTTTCCTGCCTTGGTCTCAGATCTTGTCTCAGCAGCTGGAGTCTCCTACAGAGCTGGAGACACCAAAGCCATGCTTCCACGGGATGATCAGTATGTCCCTAACGGGAAATATATCAGACCTCCAGCAGCCACTACAAGCCAGCCTACTGACCCAGTTGAAGACATTCCTCCTTCAACACCACAACCACCTACAACAAACCAACTGCTCCATCAGATACTTGAAAGGTTGGATCGGCAGGAACACAAAACAAAGCTAAGAGAGCACCGTAACAAGCGCCGATTCACATACCTCAAGGAGCTACTTAAGGGAAAATACAGAGACTCTGACACCCCGGACTCCACTTCCTTTACCAGCACAGGGAGCTATGATGGTCCCGACTGTGGAGATACTGCTACCAGCCCACCCTTGTTCCTGACAGATGGCACCGAGGATGGTGCAAAGCCTTAAGTGTGGGGAGGTCGGTCAGTACTTGACTTTCGGAGGTAATTTCTCTTCCCTAACACCAATAAAATAGGATATTTAGTCAGTTTTTCTTTTGTAGATTAGGATAAATTGCATAGTAATAGATTAGTTGCATGCATGTTCTAATTGATTGAAAAAACAATAAGTTTCTTCTAAGTCCCTATTTTTCGAACAAAATTTCACTAATTTTAATCAAAACTTTTGTGTTAAATTTGCTTGAATTTATATTTAGAACATGGTTTTTGAGCTAAAGAACACACAACATGTGAGACTTTGAGCTTAAATACATAGTTACATTATTTAACCATAATTATTTTGTTCTTGTGTGTTTACTTCTCTATGATTGTAATCTATATTTTATTTCATCCTATATGTCCAATGTTGAATATATTTATATGCTTGCATATGATTGAGGCCATTATTTGTTTATCTCACTTATCCAAATTAAGCCTACCCCTTAAGTTTCCTTTGTTAGCCACTTTGAACTTTTAAATCCCATTTGTTCTTTATTTTACCACATTACTAGCCTTAAGCGGAAAAACAACTATATATCCCGATTGAATCTTTGGTTAGCTTGAGGTAGAATTGTGTGTTAATTAAGTATGGAAAAAAATTGTGGGAACAAAAGATAATAAGGGAATGTGTCTTGATAACATAATGGGAATTTGGGCACCTACTCATGTGAAACTGTAAAAGAAAAATTAAAAATTTATGTGCATTGATAAGCTGTGTTTATATATATAAAAAAAATCCAAAAATACTCAATAATTAAATAAGGGGACAAAATTACCCCAATACTAAGTTAAATTTCAAGGATCAATGCATATATGATAAAATTAAAATACAAGTTGATACATGAGTAAGGAATGTGAAAAGAAAATTTTGGGTAGCTAGGTGTGAAATTTAAGCTATAAAGAATATATATGTGTGTTAGGTGAAAGCTTGGGTTAATTAAAGATTCAATTTATAAGCTTACTTAGCCATATATGTACCCTTACCCTTACCTTGGCCCCATTACAATCTTGAAAAGACCTCATGATGTTTGCATTGGTACATTAAATGTTGTTGATTGGTTAGGTGAAGAACAAAAATTAGAAAGCATGATTAGAGAAGGATAGAGTGATTACCCTATAAACTAGAGAGATTAGAGCATACATACATCATCAGTGAGGGTTCAATGCTTAAATTCTATGTTCCCTGCTTTCATGAGCTACCTTCTTGCATTTTTATCTATTCTTACTATACAAGAATTAAATTAGTGGAATTTGATTTGTAATTGTCTTAAAGAGCTTATTTACTTTAGACCAAGTGGACAAGAGTCATATAGTTGCATTCACATATATAGGTTGCATTGCATTGCATGAGTTTTACATGTTCGTACTCATTTATTTTATCCCCTTCAACTAAGCATGAGGACATGCTAATGACTAAGTGTGGGGAGGTTGACAAACCATTATTTTATGGTTTATATTGTGCTTAATTGTGTAGTTTTATCAAATCTTTACCCACTTATTCATATGATTAGCATGCATTTATAATTCCTTCCCGAAATTACTTCATGGTTGAGTAGCTGCTTCCTAGAGACTTTTAATTTTGTATTTTAATTCTCCTTTATTCCATTCGATGCCGTGATCTGTGTGTCAAGTGTTTCAGGTTTTATAGGGCATGAATGACTTGGATATTGGAAAGGAAGCTTGCAAAAATGGAAGGAACACAAGAAATTGAGGAGATGACCAGCGAGAAGTGACATGCGCGATCTGCAAAATCTGCAGAATTCACTCGGGGCGATTTTGGGCCCTATTTTGACCAAGTTTTCGGCCCAGAAAAGCAGATTAGAGCCAGGGAACATGCAGAGACCAGAGGACAACATTCATTCCGCATAATTTTAGTTTTAGATCTGATTTTACCCCTCCTCTAGGTTTTCTCTCTACACATTCATAGTTCTTAGGATTTTTATTTGATTACTTTTTGGATTGGGATATTGAGAAGAGTTATTACATCCGTCAAGACTTCGTCATTCTAATTTGTTTCCTTACTTGTCACTTACTCTTCCATGTCCTTTATTTACTCAGAGTTACTCTTGGATTATTTCTAGAATTTATTAATACAAGAACTTTTTTTATTTTTAATTGACTCTTTTGATTATTACTTATCATGTCTTTCTTTACTTCCCTTTATTATTTCGCAAATATTACAATCATAATGAGCGAGTAGTTCCATAACTTGATTGGGAGTTGATTGACAGGAAGACCTTGAGTTGGATGCTCAAGAGTAAAATTATAGTTGGGTTTCGCATTAGGTCGCCCTCTAATCACTGACACTAGTCCTTCCCAAGGGAGAGGATTAGAACTTGTGAATAGAAATTGACTTCCAACTTGCTTAACTTTCCTTTACCTGGTAAAGGATAACTGAACAGGCAACCTTTAATTATCACTTTTATCTTGAGAGAACTCCATCAAGGATAGGGCTTCCAACTAATCTACTCCCGGTCAAGGTTTTTATTTAAATTACATAAATTCTCTGATTTAATTTCCTGTTTATCAACTCAAACCAATTTTTTTAGAAGATAATAAAATAGCACATCTTTCTACAACTCGTTGGGAGATGACCTGGGATTCATACTCCCAGTATTTTAATTTTAATTTTGTGACAACCCCTTCTAAATTGATAAGCGGACTTTTGGTTGGTTAAGAGCTGTACTTGCAACGTATCTCTTACAATAATTTCTTAACTCGCCAATTTTCGCCACGTCAACAGGGGAGCAGCTGGCGTCCAATGCCTAAAAGGGAGTCCCTAGCCAGAATTCAATGCCCCTAAGGAGTCCTAGCACGTGGAGACACCCTTGGCTCAGCCCAAACACTCACCAAGTGGGCCCGAAAAATGGATTTTCGCACAGCAACCTAGTTTATCCTATTTCTATAATTCTTAGTTAGCAGATTAGTATATATAGGAGGAGATCACCCTTGTTTAAGAATTTTTTTGATCTTCTTCCTCCCCCATTATTTTCGAATTACATTGTACAGTATGAGTCACTAACCTCCTAAGGTTAAGGCTAGGAGCTCTGCTGAGTTTCATTGATTAATAATATTACTGTTCTAGTTCAATATGTCTAATTCTATTCTCTTATGCATTCTCGTTCTTCATCTCATGAATTGAGGGTGACCCATGACAATCACTCTTGTTCTACATGGGTTCTGTGCGAGTCCTGACCCGGATAGTGTTGAAGCAAAGCTAGAGATTGCATTGCAGATTCCAATAGAGTACTTGGGCAACTTTGGATACGTGACATGAAATCCCGTTGACCGTGGGTAAGTGAGGTCTCTGTGGTGCTAAGGCTAGAGTCAGAGAAGTAGTGTTCCCTGATCTGGAAGATCTGCCTTGTCTGTGGCACCTTGAGTAAGATCGTGAAGGGGAGTGGATTGCTTAGACCTTGATCTTCTGCTACAGTGAGAAACCTAGAGGTGGCTTGATGAGAGGACAAGAGTCATCTCAACGTGGTGGATTGCTACAGTAGAGGAAGTTAACCTGATGAGAAGACACAAGTTAATCACTTACGGCTGCCAATAAAGGAATCAGAAAGTTATTGAGGTAGACAGTAAGAAAAGTTATTCTGGAAAGACAAAGCATCTCCGAAGCCTCAAACGTTCTCATACCGTTGATTTCACATCAATCTAGTAACGTTTTATTTATTTATTTTGTTTTATGCATTTTCTGTGACAAACTAAGATCTGCAAGGTAACCACTACTTGCTCAAACTAACAGTCTCTGTGGGATCGACCCTCACTCACCTGAGGTATTACTTGGATGACCCGGTATACTTGCTGGTCTATCTGTGCGTAACGTACGGAGCCAGTTTCATTCACCAAGATTTTGGCGCCGTTGCTGGGGATTGTTTAGATTTGACAAACTACCAGATTATCTTGTTGCTTAGATTAGGTACTTTTTACTTTTGTTTTGAGTCTTTTTTTTTCTATTCAAAAAAATTTTCAAAACCTTTCCTTTTCTTTATTAGTCTTTGTCTTTTGTTTGAGTCTTTTATTCTTTTTCTTGTTAAAGCTTCAAACTTTCTTGCTTTCTTTTGCCAAAATTTTCAAAAATAGTGTCTTTTGTTTGAGTCTAGTGTCAATTCTTAAGTTTGGTGTCCTTTGTTTGTTCTTAGTTTCCGTTGAATTTTCGAAAATTGTCTTAGTGTTCTTTCTTGGTATTCAAGTTTTTCTTGTTTCTTTTCTTGTTTTAATCTAAAAATTTTTAAGTTTGGTGTCTTTTGGTGTTTGTTTTCTTAATTTTCAAAATTTTGTGTCTTTTGATTTAAAAATTTTAAGTTTGGTGTCTTTTGGTTGTTTTTCTCTTTCTTCATTAATTCAAAAAATAAAAAAATCTTTTCTATCCTTATTTCAAAAAAATTTTCCAAAATTTCAACCAAATTTCAAATTTTAATTTCAAAATCATTATCTTATCTTATCTTAATTTCAAATTTCAAAATTCAAATCTTATCTTTTTAAATCTTTTCAATTCTTTTCTTTTTAATTTGATTCTTTCTTATCTTAACATTCTTTTAAATTTTAAATTTCAAGACTTTTTTAAATCTTTATCTTATCTTTTGTTATCTTTCTTTAAAATTTAAATCATCATCTTATCTTAATTTTGAATTTCAAAAATCAAATCTTTTCGAATCTTTATCTTATCTTGATTCAAATTCAAAATTCAAAATTTAAAATTCAGATTTCAAAATCTTATCTTATCCTAATTCAAATTCAATTTTTTAAATTTAAAATTCAAAATTTAAAATTTCAGAGTTTAAATTTCAAAATCAAATCTTTTTCAAATTTTCTATCTTATCTTATTTTCAAATCTTTCTTAATTAGTTTCTTGTTTTTCTTTCTTCTTTTTCAAAACTTCCTAACCAATTCCTCTCTCTTCTATTTTCGAAAATCTCTTACTTCTTTCTCTCTCTTCTTTTTCAAAAATCACCTACTCAACTTTTAAATCTTTTTAATTTAATTAATAAATAAAAATAAAAACAAAAATATTTTAATTTTAGTTTCCCTTTTTACTTTTTAATATCCAATCTCTCCTACCTTTCTTCACTATGAACCAAAGTGGGAATGAATAGTTCAGAAGAACTTTGGGGTCCTACATGGCCCCCACTCTTCACTTCTATGGGAAAAGTATCAGTATACCCCCTATTGGAGCAAGTAATTTTGAGCTAAATCCTTAGCTCATTATTCTAGTCCAGTAAAACTACCAGTACTATAGACTTTCATAGGAAAAACCTACTGAGTTCCTGGCAAACTTTTTACAAATTGTTGACACAGTACACACTGAGGGAGTAGATCAGGATGTCTACAGATTGCTACTCTTTCCCTTTGCTGTAAGAGATCAAGCAAAGAGGTGGTTAGATAATAAACTCAAATCTAGCTTGAAAACATGGAAGCAGTTAGTAGATAAGTTTCTGAATTAATACTTTCCCCTTAGGAAGCTAACCCATTTAAGGCTGGACATCCAGGAATTCAAGCAAGAGAATAATGAATCTCTTCATGATGCCTGGTGGAGGTATAGAAGAATGCTACAGAAATGCCCCACTAAAATTTTTCAGAATGTGTACAATTAGACATCCTTTATTATGGCCTCACAGACATGGCTAGGATGTCTCTAGACCACTCTGCTGGTGGTTCTATACATATGAAAAAAATAATTGAAGAGGCTCATGAACTTATTGAGACAGTGGCCAAGAACCAGCATCTGTACTCGGTATTTGAGACGTCCATAAAAGGAGAGGTTAAGACAATATCTACTGAGTCTAACTCTCTAGAAAAAAATGGCCCATTGACTCAGCAACTACACGCCCTTGCACAGCAGTTGCTGGAATTGCAAGAGACTTTGTGAGAAACTCATACTTGTAACAAAATGTAGAAGCACAGCTGAGTCAGACTAGGCAGCAATTATCTAAGCAGATAAAAGATGAATGTTAGGTGATCCAACTGAGGAGTGGGAAAACATTGAACACCCGACCTCAGAGCAATAGGAGACCAGAAAAAGAAAGGCTAACAGAGGATAACCAGACTACTGTCTAAGACACCTCTGAGGACGTTGCACATCGAAAGAGGAATGTCATTGGCGTTCAACGCCACGAAGGGGTGCTCATCCCTGGCGTTGAACGCCCAAAAGAGAGCAACACTCTTGGCATTGAATGCCAAGAAGGGAACCCACCCTTGGCGTTGAATGCCCACAAGGGAACAGTGTTCCTGGCGTTAAACGCCAGGAAGGGGGCAGCAAGGGTGTTGAACGCCCAACCAGGGATGGTCAGACACATGCAAGTGCTGATAACACCTTTCCTAAGCAAGCTACTGATCCCCCTTCCAATTCTGTAAGCATTCTACCTACATCAACTAAGGTTGATGAGTACATGGCTAAGATGCTGGTGCACGGAAATTAACTCCACACAACTGAACCAGCAAGTGTACTAGGTCGTCCAAGTAATACCTGAGGTGAGTCAGGGTCGATCCTATAGAGATTGTTGTTTTGAATCATACTATAGACATCTTGTAGATCTTAGTCAAGTGATTAGAAAAGATAGTTTCTTGAGATAAACATATAAAACATGAATAGGGATTAAATTACTTAATTTGAGTGAAAATAGTGATAAGAGAACGGTGGAGGCTTCGGAGATGCTTCATTCTTATGGATCAACCTTTCCTACTGTCTTTCTCCAACTGTGAGTGATTCCTTTCATGGCAGGCTGTAAGTGATCAACACTAGTTTAATGGCCGCCAATCTTCCTCCCTCAGGCCAAATGCCAGGTTTAGTGTGCACCCAACCTGAAAGAGGGTGAAGCTCCTGCAGTTCATCCCCTTGATGATCCTACTCAAAATGCCGCAGACAAGGTCGAATCTTCCGGATCAGTGAATGCTGTGCCTTTGGTTCTAGCCTCTACCACAAAGATCCTAATCTCCCCATACCTCGGCTGAACTCGTATCTCGAGAAGTCCCTAACGAAGTCATGGATTAGCTGTCTAAGAGATGTATAATCAAGCTGGTGGTTAAGTGATCTCCTGTTATATACTCACACGAACCCATGTAGAATGGAGATGAGTATCATGGATCATCTCATTCACAAGGTTGAAGAGCGAAGATACATCTTAGAATAGAGTCACAAACGAATTGAATAGAACAGTAATACTTTTATTAATCCATGAAAATTAGCAGAGCTCCTAACCTTAACCTAGGAGGTTAGTGACTCATGCTGTACACAATAGTGTTCAAAAATAATGGGGCTGGAAGAAGATCCTAAACATGGTTGAACATCTCCTATATATACTAATCTCATGACTAAGGATTACAGAAATAAGATAAACTAAGTTGATAGTGCGAAAATCCACTTATGAGGCCCACTTGGTGAGTGTTTAGGCTGAGCTTGAGTGTCTCCCACGTGCTAATGTCCCTTAGGGGTGTTGAACGCTGGCTATGGACCCCCTTTTGGGCGTTGAACTCCAGTTGCTCTCTTGTGGGCACTGGACGCCAGGATTAGAGCTGGTGGCTGGGTTGAACGCTAGTTTTGGGCCTTCATTTCCGAAACAAAATATGGACTATTATATATTTCTGGAAAGCCCTGGATGTTAGCTTTCTATAGCCATTGAGAGTGTGCCATTTAAACCTTTGTAGCTCCAAAAAGCTCTTTCAAGTGCACGGAGGACAGATCCTAACAGCATCTGCAGTCCTTTTTCTGCTTCTGAATCAGGAGTGATTGAGGACATGATTGTTAGGTGACGGACGGAAAATTACCGATTAATAATTTATAATAGAGATAAAGTTGAAAGCACAGTTCTTAACCGACAAAAATTTTGCTTATCAATTTAGAAAGAGTTGTCACAATTTAAGAATAAAATACCGGGAGTAGAATTCCCAGGTCGTCTCTGGTGCACGAAATTGTGATGTCCAGGCTCGAACAATCCCTGGTAATGGCTCCAAAGCTTGGTGCTTTGATCTTAATTCATAATTGTCACAACTTCGATACAACTAACCAGCAAGTGCACTGGGTCGTCCAAGTAATACCTTACGTGAGTAAGGGTCGAATCCCACGGAGATTGTTGGTATGAAGCAAGCTATGGTCACCTTGCAAATCTCAGTTAGGCAGATATAAATGGATAATGGTGTTTTCGAATTTAATATAATAAAATGGGGATAGAGATACTTATGTAATTCATTGGTAGGAATTTCAGATAAGCGAATGGAGATGCTTTCGTTCCTCTGAACCTCTGCTTTCCTGCTATCTTCATCCAGTCAGTCTTACTCCTTTCCATGGCTGGCTTTATGCAAGGGCATCACCGTTGTCAGTGGCTACATCCCCTCCTCTCAGTGAATAATATGCTCACGCACCCTGTCACGGCACGGCTATTCATCTGTCGGTTCTCGATCATGCTGGAATAGGATTCACCCTCCTTTTGCGTCTGTCACTAACGCCCAACAATCACGAGTTTGAAGCTCGTCACAGTCATTCAATCATTGAATCCTACTCAGAATACCACAGACAAGGTTTAGACCTTCCGGATTCTCTTGAATGCCGCCATCATTCTAGCTTACGCCACGAAGATTCTGGTTAGGAGATCTAAGAGATATTCATTCTAGCTTATTTCATGTAGAACGGAAGTGTTTGTAAGGCACGCGTTCATAAGGGGGAAGGATGATGAGCGTCACACATAATCATCACCTTCATCACGTTCTTGGGTGCGAATGGATATCTTAGAAGAGAAATAAGAAGAATTGAATAAAAAACAGTAGTACTTTGCATTAATCTTTGAGGAACAGCAGAGCTCCACACCTTAATCTATGGAGTGTAGAAACTCTACCGTTAAAAATACATAAGCGAAAGGTCCAGGCATGGCCGAGGTGGCCAGCCCCCTAAACGAGATCACAGGATCAAAATACAATCCCAAGATGGTCAAAAAGACGTCTAATACAATAGTGAGAGGTCCTATTTATAATAAACTAGTCACTAGGGTTTACATGAGTAAGTAATTGATGAATAAATCCACTTCCGGAGCCCACTTGGTGTGTGTTTGGGTTGAGCCTAAGTGTTGCACGTGCAGAGGCCATTTGTGGAGTTGAACGCCAGTTTCTGTGCCAGTTTGGGCGTTCAACTCTGGTTTTGGATCCTTTTCTGGCGCTGGACTCCAGATTTGGGCAGAAGGCTGGCATTGAACGCCAGTTTACGTCGTCAATTCTTGGCCAAAGTATGGACTATTATATATTTCGGGAAAGCCCTGGATGTCTACTTTCCAACGCAATTGGAAGCGCGCCATTTCGAGTTCTGTAGCTCCAGAAAATCCACTTTGAGTGCAGGGAGGTCAGAATCCAACAGCATCAGCAGTCCTTTTTCAACCTCTGAATCTGATTTCTGCTCAAGTCCCTCAATTTCAGCCAGAAAATACCTGAAATCACAGAAAAATACACAAACTCATAGTAAAGTCCAGAAATGTGAATTTAACATAAAAACTAATGAAAACACCCCTAAAAGTAACTAGATCCTACTAAAAACATACTAAAAACAATGCCAAAAAGCGTATAAATTATCCGCTCATCAGTCTCCCAACGAGTTGACAAAAGATTGCAATTTATTGGTCAGGAATTTTCTGAGAAATTTTTAGAGTTGGAGAATGGAAAAATAATTGATTATAAATTAAAGCAATGAAAATTAACAAGAGGTTTTATATATTTGAAATAAAAAGCCTTGACTCGGAGAAGATTAATTAGAAGTTCTATCCTTCTTGAATTTTCCCAAGTGTAATGGTAAGAGGTTGTTGTTTCTACTTAGTTATCCTTTACCGAATAAAGGAAAGTCAAGCAACAAAACCAGCTCCGATTCACAAGTCCTAATCCTCTCTTATGGAAGGATTAGCGTTAGTGACTAGAGAGCCAGCCAACAACTTCCAATTACCAATTAACACTTGAGTAATCCAACTCAAAGGTCTCCTTTTAATCAACTCCCAAGTCAAGTTTGGAGTTTACTCCATTGACATGAATGCCATTTTCATAAACATATAAAGGGAATGAAAAGAAGACATGGAAATTCAAATAAAATAATAACAGAAAATTAATTAATGATAAAAATAACTCTTTGCATTAATTCTTTCCAAAATCGAAGATATCCATATGTAACTCCGAACAAAGTGAATGAAAAGTAAAAGAGCAAGGAATAAGAAAGCAAACTTAATGATAGAGACTTCAAACGGAGGTAGTAACTCTTCTCAATATCCAAATCAAAAGCGTAAAAACTAGAAGATCTATGAATGTCAAGAACCCTAGAGGAAGTAGTAGTTTTCTCTCTAAGATTCAAAGCTAAAAACTAAAATTGTGTAAAAGTGAATCTTTCTTGAGTGTCTGCTTGTCCCCTGACTCTAGTATGTGTTTCTGGGCCAAAAACTGGGTCCAAAACCATCCCGAAATTGCCTCCAGCGTCTTCTACAATTTCTGTACGTGGCGCACGTCACGCGTACGTGTACGTCACGCGTACGCATCGATGGTGTTCTGCGCATGTCACGCGTAAGCGTCATTCATGTGCTCGCGCTGCTGTGCAATTTTGCTTGTCACGCGTACGCGTACGCGTCGCTGTGAAAAGCTCCAAGTCACGCGCACGCGTGAGCCATGCGTGCGCGTCGATCCTCGCTGGTTATCTCCTTTGTTTCTTGTGTTCCTTCCATTTTTGCAAGATTTCTATTCATTCTCTAAGCCATTCCTACCCTATATAGCCTGAAAACACTTAACACATGGATCACTACATCGAATGGTATAAAGAGGAATTAGAAATACACACTTTAAAGGCTTAGGAAGTAAGTTTTCAATTATAGAACAAAATTGGGAAGGATTTGTAAAATCATGCAAATTATACGAATAAGTGTGCAAAGAATTGATAAAAATCACTCAATTTAGCACAAGATAAACCATAAAATAGTGGTTTATCAATCTCCCCACACTTAAATATTAGCATGTCCTCATGCTAAGCTCAAGGATACCAAAAGAATGAATGGGAAAAAGTAAGCCTCATGCAATGCAACCTATGTATATGAATGCAATTATATGTTAAGATGTTTTTTCCTATTTGGTTAAAAGTAAACAAACTCATCCAAAACAAACATAAATCAGATTCCACTAATTCAAATCACACAATAAAAAACAAGTAAACTTGTGAGAAGATAGCTCATGAAAGCAGGGAACATAGAATCAAGCATTGAACCCTCACTGGAAGTGTATATGCACTCTAATTGCTCAAGTGTCTAGGGTTGATCCACTCTACTCTTCTCTAGTCATGCTTTCTAAAACTTTGTTCTTCATCTAACCAATCAACAAATATTTAGTGTACAAATGTAAACATCATGAGGTCTTTTCAAGGTTGTAATGGGGCTAAGGTAAGAGTGAGGAAATATGTATGGCCAAGTGAGCTATAATATGAATCTTTAACTAACTTAAGCTTTCACCTAACACACATACACTCTATGTAATTCTGAAATCATGCCTAGCTACCCGAAAATCCCACTTTTGCATCACATACTCATTTATCAATTTTTAATTCCACCAAATATTCATTGATCTTTTATTGAACTCAGCATTGGGATAATTTTGTCCCCTATTCATAAGTATTTTTGGTTATATATATATATATATATATATATATATATATATATATATATATATATATATATATATATATATATATATATATATATATATATATATATATATATATATATATATAAATGAAAGCATAATATATCAATGTTTATGGATTTTAATTTTTACATGAGTAAGTACCCAAATTCCTAATATTTTTCAGTAAAAACACAATACATTCTCATTAACCCAAGTTCCCACAATTCTTCACACTTAGTTGACACACACTATCTTAAGTTAACTAAAGATTCAAATCAGGTAATTAATTATTTTTCCGCTTAAGGCTAGTGATGTGGTAATATATAGAACAAATGGGGATTAAAAGGCTCAAAGTGGAAAACAAAGGTAATTGAAATGGTAGGCTATTTGGGGTAAGTGAGCTAATAACAAATGATGGCCTCAATCATATGTATGCATACAAATACACTAAACAATGGACATATAGAATGGAACAAATTATAGATTGCAATCATAGAGAAGAAAACACACAAGAATAAAAGTCATGGTTAAATAATGTAACCATATAATTAAGCTCAAAATCTCACAGGTTATGTGTTCTTAGCTATAAACCATGTTCCAAATTAAAATCTTCAAACAAGTTTAACATAAATTTGAATTTGAATTAGTGAAATACTATAAAATAGGGTCTTGAAAAGAAATTTATTACTTCAACCAAGCAAAACATACGTTGAAGCAACTATTATCATGCAATCTATCCTATCTAACAAAAGAAAAAGTCAAATGTTGGTGTTAAGAGAGAGAAAAAATACCTTCGAAAGTCAAGGACTGACCTCCCCACACTTAAGGCTTGGCACGGTCCTCTGTGCCATCTGTAAGGAGCAAGGTAAGGCTGGAAGCATCGCCTCTACTGTCTGGTTCGTCATGGCTCCTTGTGCTACTGGGTGAAGGGGAATCTGGGGTGTCCTTCTGTTCTAGAGGTGGGTGAGTACCAACAATGAGCTCCTTCAGATAGTTGTATCGGCGCTTGTTGCGGCGCTCCAATTGCTCCATCCGCCGGTCTTGCCGGTCGAACCTCTGAAGGATCTGAAGGAACATGTGATGGGTGGATGGTGCTTGTGGTGTGGATGATGGTGGAGTAGAAGAAGGAGGAGTGTCTAAAGATGGGCCTGGAGGCCAACTCGCAGAGGGAACTAGGGGTCTGATGTACTTCTCATTCGGGACATACTTATCGGTCCTAGGGATCATAACCTTTGTATCTCCAGCCCGATGGGAAACACCTGCTGCAGAGACTAAATCTGAAACCAATATGGGGAAAGGCAGGTTACCCACAATCTGTACGTGTCCCATTGCCTGCCGGACGAGTCGGGGCAGGTTGAGAGGTTACTTTGTCAGGATGCAACAGATGAGAACAGCCATGTCCGCAGTGAAGGTAGACTCGTGAGTGCTCGGAAAGATATAGTGGGACATAATCTGTGCCCACACGCAAGCCTCCAAGGTGAGTGACTGGGCTGAGATGCTCTTGGGTTTTGACCGATGCTGCCCATAGATCCAGGTGCTGCCAGGTTGGGCTATAAATCCAAGGACGCTATCCCAGTCGAACTGATACATCTGGAGCTTAAGAGAGGCCTCTTGATATGCATCCAATCCCTCTAGGCTAGGTGGAAGATCCAGTGCTCTCTGTATGGCACTCTCAGAGACAGGGACTTGCTGCTGACGAACATAAACAGTTTGCAGAGTAGGCAAGTAGAAGTTGGAGTAGAATTCAACTACCCATGATAGGTTGGCCTCTCGCGGCTGCCTCCTCAAAAATTCCCACTGTCTCCTCTCGATACGGGGCTCTACAAAATCAACAAAATGGGTTGGGCCAATGAGTAGATGTTCATTATTGTAGTTCCTCGCAGCTAGGATGGGAAACATCTGCTCGCAATAACGGTTGGTGAACCGTGTGGAGTCTTGTGTGGGAAAGGCTTTCTCTGTTTCATCAACTTTAATGACCCTCTTTACCCGCTTTATTGGCGGCTTGACGCTGGTAGATGGTGGCGCCTTAGCTGGTGCTCGCTTGGTTCCTCTCCTAGCTGGTGGCTTTTCAGAAGCCTTCTCTTTTCCTCATTTAGCGGCCATCCTAAAGAAGGAAGAAAGAGAATTAAATTCAAATATAGAATACTAACAATTGGAAGGAGGGAAATCCAAGTAACAATGAATGCCAAAGTAATAATGATGTCCTCTACATGGTAGCTACAACATGCATGGAAGATATTAAGTAAAAATCATAAAGGCAATTAATAATAATTAGATGCAAGATGGTTAAAACCATGCAAGTAATAGGCATGAGAAGCATAACTCAAGCATCAATTATTAAATATACCAATTTAGAGAGCATTTATATGATGACAATTGTGAATGATAATCTCAATATATGTGGATTACAAGTGTTGTGAAAAAGAGAGGCATTAAAGTGTGAGAGTAAAACAAAATAGAATTTAAAATGCCATAAAAGCTTTTTCACAAACACTTGGTGTGCAAGTTAAAATAGGAAGTAGAATAATGAATCCAAGGGTATATGAGAGCCAAAATTAAATGTCAATTGTCAAATCACTCCTCATAATGTCCACAAGCTCAATTATAATAAGGTAATACCCAAATAAGCTCTAACACCAACATAAAAAAATGCATGATAAAAAAATGGAAAAGAAACCATAAATAACTAAGCTAAAAGAAAACTTGAGAAGAAAGAAAAATAAATAAATGCAATAATTTAAAGAAGAATGAAAGAGGAGAGGGGAAGGAGAAAAGAAACATGAGAAAGAAGATGAAAAAGGGAAGAAGAAAGTGGTAGATAGTGAGAAGGAATAAGGAAGAAAGAAGGAAGAAGAAAGAAGAAAGAATTAGGAATGAAAGAGAATTAGGATTTGGGAGAAGAAAAATTAAAACTGGGTGGCGTGCTAGTTTAGTGGTGCAGCACATGCGACGCGCACGCGTACGGCACACTTACGCGTGGGTCGCGCAAAATTGAAGGTGACGCGTAAGCGTCTGACACGCGTGCGCGTGCCCTTGGTTGTGCGAATCGCGAGGCCAGCCCCCCGCACGTACAACTCTCTGTTCATTCTGGGTTGGGGCCAACATGTTATACGACGTGTGTGTGTCAGGCACGCGCACGCGTGGATGGACATTAAGTGAAATTGACGCGCACGCGTCAGGGACGCATGCGCGTGATTGAGGTTCTGCCTCTAGCACAGTGCCAGCCCTAAACCATCACAACTCTCTGTTCAAACACCCATTTACGCCGATTTCTAGGGTCACGTGTACGCGTCAGGGACGCTTACGCGTGGGTTGCTAGAAACAAAAGTGACGTGCACGCGTGATGTACGTGTACGTGTACGCGTGGGCTTGTTGGCGTGCAAAGCACGCTTCCTGCACGACTCCTGCCTAACTCTCTGTTCGCTTCCTATGTGTTGCGAATTCACACATGACGCGTACGCATCATAGATGCTTGCGTGTCAAGCACCCTTTTTTTATGCAGAAGATTATGCAGAATTTATAAAGTAACATGGATAGAAATAAGAGAAAACTAAGAATATAAATGAAAGATCGTACCATGGTGAGTTGTCTCCCACCTAGCACTTTTCTTTAACGTCCTTAAGTTGGACGGTCCACAAACTCATTCTCCTTCTATTGGTGGATCCTCCAAGAGGAAGATCTCCAGCTCCTTGTTGTGCTTCATCTTCTCACCATGATATAGCTTTAAGAGGTGGCCATTAACCTTGATGAATTTGGAACTTGAAGGATGACTCAGGTGGAAGATGCTGTATGGCTCTGCCTTCTCAACTCTATAGGGGCTTTCCCATCTTGATCGCAGCTTGCCTGGCATGAGCCTCAACCTGGAGTTGTAAAGGAGAACCAACTCTCCAGGTCTGAGCTCTCTTCTCTTGATATTCTTTTCTTGCACATCCTTCACCCTCTCTTTGTATAGCCTGGAGTTGTCATATGCTTCGAGTCGAAGGTTCTCTAGCTCTGCTAGTTGCAGCTTCCTTTCAGCACCGGCCTTGTCAAATCCCATGTTGCATTCCCTTACCGCTCAGAAAGCTTTATGCTCCACCTCCACTAGGAGGTGACAAGCCTTTTCATAGACTAGGCGGAATGGACTCATTCCGCACGCACAACTCTCTGTTCATTCTAGTATGTGTTTCTGGGCCGAAAACTGGGTCTAAAACCAGCCCAAAATCGCCCCCAGTGTCTTCTGCAATTTCTGCACGTGGCACACGTCACGCGTACGTGTACGTCACGCGTACGCGTCGATGGTGTTATGCGCATGTCACGTGTATGCGTCATTCACGCGCTCGTGCCACTGTGCCATTTTGCTTGTCACACGTACGCGTCAGGTATGCATACACGTCGCTGTGAAAAGCTCCAAGTCACACGCACGCATGAGCCATGCGTGTGTGTCGATCCTCACTGGTTATCTCCTTTGTTTCTTGTGTTCCTTCCATTTTTGCAAGCTTCCTCTCCATCCTCTAAGCCATTCCTGCCCTATATAGCCTGAAAACACTTAACACATGGATCACGGTATCGAATGATATAAAGAGGAATTAGAAATACACACTTTAAAGGCTTAGGAAGCAAGTTTTCAATTATAGAACAAAATTGGGAAGGATTTGTAAAATCATGCAAATTATATGAATAAGTGTGCAAGAAATTGATAAAAACAATCCAATTTAGCACAAGATAAACCATAAAATAGTGGTTTATCATTAGGGTTGGACCCTTTGCTTTCCCCACATATTTTGTGGTGCTGGAAATGGAAGAGCACAAGAGTGCAACCCTCATTCTAGGAAGACCCTTCCTAGCTACAGGACGGACCCTCATTGACTTTTAGAAAGGGGAAGTGGTGCACGAAATTGTGATTTCAATGGCGCCAACAACTTGGTACCCACAATTATAATCTCAACTCTTTTTCACAACTTCGCACAACTAACCAGCAAGTGCACTGGGTCGTCCAAGTAATACCTTAGGTGAGTAAGGGTCGATCCCACGGAGATTGTCGGCTTGAAACAAGCTATGGTCATCCTTGTAAATCTCAGTCAGGTGGATTCAAATGGTTATGAGGTTTTGATAATTAAAATATAAATAAAATATAAAATAAGATAGAGATACTTATGTAATTCATTGGTGGGAATTTCAGATAAGCGTCTGGAGATGCTTTGTTGCTTCTAAACTTCTGCTTTCCTACTACCTTCTTCCATGGCAAGCTGTATGATCCTCTCAGATGAAAACAAATCCATATGCGCTGTCACCGCACGGCTAATCATCTGTCGGTTTCCGCTAGCGTCGGAATATGACCATTGTCCTTTTACCACTGTCACTTGTGCCCCACATTCGCAGGTTTAAAGCTCATCACAGTCAGCCCTTCCCAGATCCTACTCAGAATACCACAGACAAGGTTTATGCTTTCCAGATCCCAGGAATGCTGCCAATTGGTTCTAGCCTATACCACGAAGACTCTGATCTCGTGGAATGGAATGCTCTATTGTCAGGAGAGGCAACCATGCGTCGTGAACCAAGAGGCCAAGAGATACACACTCAAGCTATTGCAGATAGAACGGAAGTGGTTGTCAGGCACACGTTCATATGTGAGAATGATGATGAGTGTCACGGGTCATCACGTTCATCGGGTTGAAGTGCGAGTGAATATCTTAGAGAAGAAGTAGGCGTGAATTGAATAGAAAAACAATAGCACTTGTATTAATTCATGAAGAACAGCAGAACTCCACACCTTAATCCATGGGGTGTAGAAACTCCACCGTAGAAAATACATAAGTGAAAGGTCTAAGCATGGCCGTGAGGCCAGCCCCCAAATGTGAACATACAAGTTCCAAAGATAAAAGACAGATTAAAAGACATAAAATAAATCTCTAAAAGTAGTTTTTATACTAAACCATTAACCTACGGTTACAGATAGTGCAGAAATCCATTTCCAGGGCCCACTTGGTGTGTGCTTGGGCTGAACATTAAAGCCTTTTCGTGCTTAGGCTGTTCCTGGAATTAAACGCCAACTTTGGTGCCAGTTTGGGCGTTTAACTCCAATTCTGGTGCCAGTTTGGGCGTTTTACGCCAAGATATTTTAGGCTGACTTTGAATGCCAGTTTGGGCCATCAAATCTCAGGCAAAGTATGGACTATTATATATTGCTGGAAAGCCCAAGATGTCTACTTTCCAACACAATTAAGAGTGCGCCAATTGGGTTTCTGTAGCTCCAGAAAATCCACTTCGAATGCAGGGAGGTCAGAATCCAACAGCATCTGCAGTCCTTTTTCAGCCTCTGAATCAGATTTTTGCTCAGGTCCCTCAATTTCAGCCAAAAAATACCTGAAATCATAGAAAAACAAAGAAACTCATAGTAAAGTCCAGAAATGTGATTTTTGAATAAAAACTAATAAAAATATAATCAAAAGTAATTAAATCATACTAAAAACTATGTAAAAACAATGCCAAAAGGGTATAAATTATCCGCTCATCAGGAAGTAATCCTGAGAGTAATTGAGGCTGAGTTTGTGCTAAATGCTGTCAAAGCCATGCAGCATCCAGACACTCTAGAGGAGTGCATGAGTATTGACATCATTGATTCCCTAGTGGAAGAAGTGAATATGGCTGAGAGACTCAAAGAAAAGCTGAACGACATCTTTTATGATGTTCAGCCTGAGTTAGAGGAGCCAGAGGAATCAAAGGAGCCTCTGAAAACTCCTAAAGAAGAAGACAAGCCTCCTAAACTCGAGCTCAAGCCATTACCATCCTTCTTGAAATATGCATTTCTTGGAGAAAGGGATACTTATACTGTGATTATAAGCTCTTCCTTAGAACCACAGGAAAAAAAAGTACTGATCTAAGTGCTAAAGACACACAAGACAGCTGTTGGATGGACAATAAATGTCCTTAAGGGCAATAGCCTAACCCGATGCATGCACAAGATCCTGCTGGAGGATGGCACCAAACTAGTGGTACAACCACAAAGACGACTGAATCCACCCTTGAAGGAAGTGGTGCAAAAGGAAGTCACAAAATTATGGGAGGCTGGGATTATTTATCCCATCTCTGACAGCCCTTGGGTGAGCCCTATCCAAGTTGTTCCCAAGAAAGGAGGCATAATAGTGGTTCATAACGAAAAGAATGATTTGATTCCTACAAGGATAGTTACAGGGTGGCATATGTGCATTGACTATAGGAGGCTCAATAATGCCATCGAAAGGATCATTTTCTTTTACCATTTATAGACCAAATGCTAGAGAGACTAGCAGGTCATGCATTCTACTACTTTTTGGAAGGCTATTCAGGCTATAATCAAATTGCAGTAGACCCTCAGGACCAAGGAAAGACAGCATTTACATGCCCATATGGCGTATTTGCTTATAGGCGAGTGCCATTTGGCCTGTGCAATGCAGCTGCCACCTTTCAGAGGTGTATGTTCTGCATCTTCTTTGATATGGTGGAGAAATTTCTTGATGTGTTCATGGATGACTTCTCCGTCTTTGGAGACTCATTTGACTCCTGCCTTGACCATCTGTCCCTAGTTCTCAAACGATGACAAAAGACAAACTTGGTTTTAAACTGGGAAAAATGTCACTTCATGGTGACTAAAGGGATTGTTCTTGGGCATCGAATTTCAAACAAAGAAATAGAGGTGGATCAAGCTAAAGTGGACATAATTGAGCGGTTACCACCACCCACTAATGTCAAAGGAATCAGAAGTTTCCTGGGACATGCAGGATTCTACAAGAGGTTTATTATGGATATTTCTAAAATTGCTAAACCCCTGTGCAACTTACTAATTACCGATACTCCATTTGTCTTTGACCAAGAGTGTTTGCAGGCCTTTGAGACTTTGAAAGCTAAGCTTATCACTGCGCCTGTCATCTCTGCACCCAACGGGGACTTGCCATTCGAACTGATGTGTGACGCTAGTGACCATGCCATTGGCGCAGTTCTAGGACAGAGGCATGACAAGCTTCTGCATGTCATCTATTATGCCAGCCGTGTTCTAAATGATGCGCAGAAGAACTACACTACCACAGAGAAGGAATTACTTGCATTGGTTTATACAATTGACAAGTTTAGATCCTATCTAGTAAGATCTAAAGTCATTATCTACACTGACCATGCTACTCTCAAATATCTACTCACCAAGCAGGATTCTAAACCCAGGCGGATAAGATGGGCATTACTCCTGTAAGAGTTTGATATAGAAATCAGAGACAAAAAAGGGTCAGAAAATCAAGTGGCTGACCACCTGTCTCGGATTGAACCAGTAGAAGGGACATCTTCTCCCTCTACTGAGGTATCTAAAACCTTTCTAGAAGAGCAACTATTTGCTATTCGGACGACATCTTGGTTTGTAGACATTGCAAACTACAAGGCTATAAGATTCATCCCTAAGGAATACAGTAAACAGCAAGCCCGAAAGCTCATTCATGATGCTAGATACTACTTGTGGGATGAACTATATCTCTTTAAGAGATGCTCAGATGGGATAATCCACCGCTATGTGTCTGAAGAAGAGGCACAGAAAATTCTATGGCATTGCCATGGCCCCGATTATGGAGGACACTTTGGAGGAGAACGAATGATGCACCACTATTTTGTTACATCTTGTACTTAATTGAGTATATTTTATCCACTAAACTCACACTTATTCATACTAATTGCATGATTTTACATTTTCCTTCCGAATTTTGTACTATGATTGAAAACATGTTTCTTTGATATTTAAATTGCTAATTTTAATCCTCCCTTATTATCATTCGATGACTTGATATGTGTGTTAAGTGATTTCAGAGTTTATAAGGCAGGAACGGCTTAGAGGATGGAAAGGAAGCATGCAAAAGTGGAAGGAATACAAGAAACTGAAGGAATTGCTGAGCTGTCCAGCCTGACCTTCTGATATTAAATTGACCATAACTTGAGCTAAAGAGGTCCAAATGAGGCAGTTCTAGTTGCATTGGAAATCTAACATCCGGGACTTCGCAACGATATCTAATTTGCCATAGTTCCACGCTGTTATGCAATGCGCACGCATGGATCACACACACATGTGACCTGGAGAAAACTCAATCCACACGTATGGGTGGATGATGCGTACGCGTGACTTTGCCACTTGCTGGACGTATTGAAATCACTGGGGGCAATTTTTGAGCTATTTTTTGACTCAATTTTCGGCCCAGAAAACACATATTAGAGGCTACAAAGTGGGGGAATCAATCATTCATTCACAACAATAAGACAACATTCATTATTCACAATTTTAGGTTTTAGATGTAGTTTATAGAGAGAAAGGCTCTCTCCTCTCTCTTAGGTTTTAGAATTTAGGATTTCTCTTAGTTTATGGTTCATTCCTTCTCAATTCCAGGTTCAATGTTCTTTTAATTTAATTTCTCTTCTAATTTTATTTATTCTATTACTTTAGTTTGTTTATTTTCCTTATTTCGTTTATGAACTCAATGATAGATTTGATATTATATTTAATGCAATTTGAAGTAATTCAGATTTATGGTTGCTTTCTTCAATTTATGTGATTGAAGCTTTCAATATTTAGATTTCTCTCCTTTTGGCTTTGGTTGAGTAATTGATGACACTTGAATTATCAAACTCCCTTGTTGATTGATAATTGGAATTTGCTGGTTGATTTGGATCCCTCTAAGGCTAGTCTTTCCTTAGGAGTTGACTAGGACTTGAGGAATCAAAATGATTAGTCCACTTGACTTTCCTTTATTTAGTAAGGGTAAACTAAGTGGGAGGAATGAACAATTCTCATCGCAATTGATAAGGATAACTAAGATAGGATTTCCAGTTTTCATACCTTGCCAAGAGCGTTATTGGTTATTACTTTAATTCTTGCACTTTACTTTTTCTGTTCATTATTCAAAAACCCCAAAAAGATAATCTTCCATAACCAATAATAAATCACACCTCCCTGCAATTCCTTGAGAGACGACCCGAGGTTTAAATACTTTGGTTATCAATTTTTTAGGGGTTTTGTTACTTGTGACACCCAAACTTTTGTACGAAAGGATTCTTTGTTGGTTTAGAAACTATATTTACAATGCGATTATTTTAATAAAAATTCTTTACTAGCAAAAGTCATCTCATCGAAATGGCGCCGTTGTCAGGGAATTGCAAACGTGTGCCTTATCATTGGTTATTGTAAATATTTGCTTTTCCGTTTCTTTGTTAGTGTTTCTAGTTTTAGGAGTTTATTTTCATTAATTTTTATCAATTTTTGTTTTTATTTTCTTTAGATACTATGAATTCTGATGATCGGTTTTTCTATCAGTAAAGAAATATTAAAATATGATCGCGTTGTAAGTATAGCTTCTAAACCAATAGAAAATCCTTTCGTACAAACGTTTTGATTGTCACAAGTAACAAAACCCTTTAAAATTGATAACCGAAGTATTTAAACCTCGGGTCGTCTTCTCAAGGAACTGCAGGGAGGTATGTTCTTATTATTGGTTATGAGTTTTGTAAATTGGGGGTTTTGAAAGTAAGGGACAAGTAATTTAATTGACAAATAAATTAAATAAATAACTGCAAAATAAACTCTTCGCAAGGTATGAAAATTCGGAAGTCCTATCCTAGTTACTCCCATGAGAATGGAAGTTAATACCACTTAGTTAACCCTTATGAAAGCAAGGGAAAGTCAAGTGAACTAATTAGTCAGATTCCCAAGTCCTAGCCAACTCCTAAGGAAAGATTAGAGTTAGTGGAATACCAGTCAATTTAGCTGACATAACAACCAATCACGGATAGTTGATAACTCAAGAGCTTTCAGTTAAACAATTAAAGCCAATAATATAAAAAGCTAAATAAGAATCTTAGATCTGAAATACCTCAATTGCATTAATAAGAGAAAATCAATCTAAACATAAAGAGTTCATAAGTCAATCTGGCAACATAAGTAATTGAATGAGAGCATTTAAAGCATCTGAAAGTAAAAGAGAAATATAAAGTAAAAGGACTATTGAACCTGATGAAGAGTTGAAATTCTAAATCCTTTAAGAGGAATCCTAATCCTAAAACCTAAGAGAGAGGAGAGAACCTCTCTCTCTAAAAACTACATCTAAATTATGAATAGTGAATAATTGAGGGCCTTCTTTTTTAATAGATGCATTCCTCCACTTTATAACCTTTAATCTGTGCTTTCTGAACTTGGATCTGGGCCAAAAAAGGCTTCAGAAATTGCTGGGAGCGTTTTCTGCAGTTTCTGGTGCGTGGCATCTATCACGCGTCCGCATGGGTCACGCGGTCGCGTCATCTGGGAGTTTTCGTTGTCACGCATTCGCTTCTATCACGCGTACGCGTCATCTGTGTTCTGCTTAAGGCGCGTGTCCGCATCAATCACGCGTTCGCGTCGCTGCTTTTTCGCGGTAGGCATGCGGCCGCATCATCCATGCATTCACGTCACTGCCAGTTTCTTCAAAAATTCTATTTTGTGCTTTCCTTCCATTTTTGTATGTTTCCTTTTCATACTTTAAGTCATTCCTGCCGTAGAAGATCTAAAACTACTCAACACACAAATCACGGCATCGAATGGTAATAAAGGGTAATTAAAATAATTATTTTTAAAGCATAGGAAACATGTGTTTCACATATATCACATAATAAGGAAGGAAAAGTAAAACCATGCAATTTACATGAATAAGTGGGCGAAGGGTTGAATAAATCTCTTGAATTGAGCACAATATATATCATAAAATATGGGTTTATCAACCTCCCCACAATTAAACAATAGCATGTCCTCATGCTAAGTCCAAGATAAAGAGTAAGGTAAGGTTAAAGTGGTAGAATCTCATGCAATGCAATTCTACTCTAAATGCAAACTACCTAAATGAGTCATGCAATTCTAATTGTTATTCACTTGTATATAAAACTTACATGTAGTTAATATAATTCAAATTCTCAAGGAATCATATATGCATAGCCAAACCCTAGATAATGTTAAAGCACTTTTACAATTGAGATATGTAAAAATATTTTACAAACTTGCAAGACAATTAACAATTTAAGCAGAGATATATGGTGATGAGCTATTGAACCCTCACTGGATTTTGTGTTTACTCTCTAGTCACTCAGTGTTTATTGGGATAATCACTTTATTCTTCTTTTTATCCTTACTTTCTATAACTTTGTTCTTCATCTAACCAATCAACAATTATAGAATATAGGCATACAAAAATCATGAGGTCTTTTTAAAGGTTGTAATGGGGCCAAGGTAAAGGTAAGGGTATATGTATAAGGCTAAGTGAGCTAATAAGTGAATCCTTGATTAGTCAAAGATCTCACCTAACATACATATTTTGTAATTCAAAAGTTTCTTTAACCTATTTGCCCAAATTTTCTCACTTTGCATTGCAAACTCATGCATTAACTTTAATTTTATCCCATGTGCATTGATTTTTTTAATTTACAATTAGGGAATTTTTGTATCCCCTTAATCAAATACCAAAAATGTAAATAATTTTTTTTAATGCACATGGTAATTCAATTGTTTTGATTTCACATGAGCATGCTTCCCAAATTTTTATTTTGAAACATCTTTATTCTTTTTAACTTTCTACCTT